>NC_138772.1:490730296-491330296 GCF_965119305.1 Pelophylax lessonae | reverse complement strand
TGTTAACCCCTTTCCTGCCAGTGTCATTAGTACAGTGAAAGTGCATTTTTTAGCACTGATCACTGTATTGGTGTCACTGGTCCCTGAAAAGTGTAACTTCGTGTCAGATTTGTCCATCGCAATATCGCAGTCCCGCTAAAAATCACTGATCGCCACCATTAATAGTAAAAAAATATAAAAAATTTAAATTCCATAAATCTATCCCATAGTTTGTAGAAGCTATAACTTTTGCGCAAACCAATCAATATATGCTAATTGGGACTTTTTTTTTTACCAAAACATGTAGTAGAATACATATTGGCCTAAACTTATGAGGAAATTCAATTTTTTACATTCTTTTATTGGGTATGTTTTATAGCAGAAAGTATAAAACTTTATCTTTTTTTGCTTTATGCTTTTCAACTTTATCTTTTTTTTGTTTATAGCACAAAAAAAAAACTGCAGAGGTGATCAAATACCACAAAGAAAAAGCTATAATTGTGGGGAAAAAAGGACATCAATTTTTTTGGGTACCGTGTCGCATGACCACGCTGTTGTCAGTTAAATTAACGCAGTGCCGTATCGCAAAAAATGGCCTGGTCACGAAGGGGGGTAAACCTTCTGGGACTGAAGTGGTAATATCAAGAAACTGTTTCTTAATTGTCATACAAATATATATTTTAAATAAAATCGTATTTATTTTTTGGCAATAAAATGATTTCTGCCAGTCACACAAGGTGTGTCACATCCCTCCAGCCTGTGTCTTAGAATAAGAGGGAGGTGATTCCTTCATTAATCTACATGTAATATCCCACCCCTATTGTGTTTAGCTGGTTAGTGGGCATGGAGGAGGAGGAAGGGAGTGGGCTGTCATTTGCCACTGTGTATACACCCACATGTGTGACTCTATAGTTACATAGGCTGCAGTGTTGGGGGTAACTAGTTACAAAGTAACTGATTACAGTAACTACATTACTTTTTTGGTAACGAAGTAAAGTAACTAGTTACATTACTAATATTGGTAACTACACTACTTTACTAGGCTATAGGAGGTAACTACACTACTTTACTAGGCTATAGGAACGCGCTTTCCTGCGTTACCCAAGCCGTGCGATACAATCGTTATTTCGAAGAATAGAGAGGGATGAAGTTTATGACTTTTTGTTGCACTTTATGTTTTATTCAGTGTTTTCAGGTTTTGTTCTCATGTTTCCCAAAGCCTGTGTTTATACAATAAACTCTATGCAGAAAGAGTGCCATGTATCTTCTTCTACACGGTCAATTAAGAAAAAGGAAAGTAAAGTAATAAGTAGTGAAGTTACTTTTCAAATGCAGTAACTAGTAAAGTAATCTCATTACAATTTACAGAAGTAACTAGTTACATTTTTTGAGTAACTACCCCAACACTGATAGGCTGCTCAGATGTGATAGGGAGGAAATGCTCAGCATAGAAACTCAATGAAAACTGAGCATGTGCAGAGTTGCCAACCCTTCTCTGCAAAATCCTCAGCTGAATTGGGGACATTGACAGAATGGGGAGATAGAGAATAGCAACCAGGTTTTTTTTTTTGCAGAATACAGAAAACTAATCCCACAGTGAGTATGAACAACAGGTAATAAAGCATTTATAGATAGTTTTTCATAATGTGTGTTTAATGAATCTTTAATGGCACCACAGCTTACCTGAAAAAACAATGCATGTTTTTTGTGCACTACAGCAGGGATTCCCAAACTACGGCCCTCTAGTTGTTCAGGAACTACAATTCCCATCATGCCTAGTCATGTATGTGAATGTCAGAGTTCTACAATGCCTCATGGGATGTGTAGTTCTGTAACAGCTGCAGGGCCGTAGTTTGGGAACCCCTGCACTACAGGAACACGTGCCATTTTGAATAAGTTCCCGTATCGCACAAGTGTGAACAAGAGCTTGAGGCCTGGTAAGGTGCAATATGTTAGATTTTTCTTCTTGGATTTAAATACACTTGAACTCGTGCAGAAGTACTATAAATGCAACATGCAAGACATATGTTGGGTCACATTCTTCAGTCATAAAGCAAGGAGGACACAGCTGGTTATATAGAAGAAGAAAATATGTTGCAAGCATCTAGTAGTAGTTATACTTTTTTTTTTTTTTTTTTTAACAAGAGCTCCACTCTACCCTTCATCATGAATGCATTCTTTTACATTTTGAGACATAAGATCTTCCATCAAGTGGAATAACTACCACAAAAAAAAAAAAAAGAAATAAAATGAGGCAAGACAAGGACAACAAACAACTGGTTACATAACAAAAACCCAGTACAATGTCCTCAGGAAACATCTTTTTTCTGGCACAGTGGCACCTCAATCTGAACGAGATTATAATTCTTCAATGGTTGGCTCCACTCTCTGAACTTATATCCATTTCAAAGCCAATAGGTGGGTGTGTCCTTACTACGGCCAATTTTCAGCTGATGGCTTTGTATATAAGGCTGGTTCATCGCGACTGGAGGAACCACAAGGAAGCGTCCTGCTGCAAATTAATTTGACAGTACAGATTGCATACTCTACAATTCAAAAAAGCAAGAAAGATTTTTTTTTTTACCTTATTGGGCAAACAATATCATGGCATCTCAGAATAGAATCCTAATAAAAGGGGGGAAAATTGTAAATGATGATCTGTCGGTTTACGCAGATGTATACATTGAAGATGGGCAGATCAGAGATGTTGGAACCAACTTGCGTCCTTCAAGACCAGAGGGCATAAAAGTGATCAATGCGGTTGGTAAACTGGTCATCCCTGGCGGGATTGATACACATACTCACTTTCAGTTCCCGTTCATGGGATCCCAATCTATAGATGATTTCTTCCAGGGAACTAAGGTAAAATTTTATTTTGACGTCTTCACTTTATTTATTGCTATTTTTTCAAGTGGAAGCATAGTCTTTAAATTATTTTAACGTGGGAAGCTTGATATATATTCTGTCATTAATGTGTAAAAAAAAAAATATATATATATATATAGAGGGAGAGGGAGAGTATAAATTATATAGCATATAAACAAAAAAATAATTTCAGTGTGTATGTTGTAATTAAATAAGAAAAAGGGAGTATCTTCATTCGTTTAATTCATACTCTGGGTTGTCTTCCTGCTGTAGTGCTTCACAATACTTCTGCTTTTCTGATCCCTCTTACAGTGCAAGTCTGAAAGTTCGATTGACTGGTTGAAAACAGTCCATGGTATGGACTAAATCTCAACTCCAGCCAAAACATGTTTTTCAATTTAGATATTGGAAAAGTTTGAGTCTCTGTCAGGTTCTTTTTGTTATGCATGTCCCTATCAGGGGTATTTTCTATCATTTCCTGTCATTTCTTGTATGAGCTCTTATCTATTGTCTTGGTGTACAGGTACAGTAAAGCTGACCATACATCAAATCATTGGTGGGGTCAAATCCATGTTTGTTTTCAACAATTCAAAAAACTCAAACGATGAAAAATTTTTCTGGAATGAACACATTTTTTGCAGTGTATGTGGTTTTCGTCCAGGAAATGTATAAAATATTTTAAAAATCTTTATATCATTATAAATCATTATAAATATCTTTATATCATTATAATTATTATAGATATCTAATTATATATATATATATATATATATATATATATATATATATATATATATATATATATATTATTTTATTATATATTATAATATATAATTATAATAAATATATTATATAAATATAATATAAATGATTATAAATATTATACATAAATATTTATTATAAATATATTATTATAAATATAAATAAACAGTATTATAAATATAAAATAATATAAATATTATATTATTATAAATATTATAATTATTATAAATATAATCATTATAAATATCTTTATATCATTATAATTATTATCATTATATAATTATATCATTATAATCATTTATATCATTATATCATTATAAAATCTTTATATCATTATAAATTATTATCATTATAAAATCTAATGTTAAAAAGCAAACAAAATATTTAGGTACTTTCAGGACAACATTCGTCCAGTTAATGTAGAAAGAGTTTTCGTACGAATGTTTGTACAAATATTCATACAAATGTTAATTCAAAAATCTACTAGTGTATAGACAGCTTATCCAGTTGCCTATTGAGCACTTTCATCCCTTTCCTGCCCAGACTATTGTACAGCTTTCTGCGCTGTCATACTTTGCATGACAATTGTGCGGTCATGCAGCACTGTACCCATATGACATTTTTATAAGATAGAGCTTTCTTTTGGTGGTATTTATTCACCACCGGATTTTTTAATTTTGGCTAAACAAACTAAAAAATAATCGAAACATTTTGAAAAATATAAAAGTTTTTCCTAGTTTCTCTTATAACATTTTGTAAATAAGTCATTTTTCTCCTTCACTGATGTATACTGATGAGGCTGAACTGATGGGAACTGATATGCGGCACTGATGTGCTGCACTGATAGGCACTAATAGGCGGCACTGATGGGGTTGCACTGATACGGGGCACTGATAGGTGGCAATGATGGGTACTGATAGGTGGCACTGATAGGCATCACTAATGGACACTGACAGGCAGCACTGATTGGCAGCACTGATGGGTATGGATTGGCAGCATTTGGGGGCACTGTTGGTGATCAGTGCCCTGATTATCAGTGTAGATGCCCCCTGTGTGGATTGCCGCTTACTGGCTCTCCTCTCCTCACTTGCTGTCAGTGTGAGGAGAGAACTGCTTATAATTCTGTTTACACTGTGATCAGCTGTGATTGGATGGAGCTGGTCAAATGGTAAAGAGCCGCTGTGATTGGCTCTCTAACCCGATCTGTGATCAGCTATGTCCGACATCGATCACAGATCACTGCTAATGCTAGCTGCAGGGGGCGGACGGAAAGCGAGATCATGGGAGAACGTCAATAGATGCCTTCCCGGAAATGTGCAACTGCGCTGTAGCCTTCATTCGGTCATAGCACAGTTGTGAAGAGGTTAAATTGTATTTCACCCCAACATTTTATATTCCTGATATGTATCTCTTGTATCATATACCTTTGTTAAAAAGTATCCTTTTCTCTATGTATTGCTTCCATTGTGTGAAATACCTGGTGGTCCTGCAAGTCCCACTGCTTTCCTATTTCAAAATGACCATTATAGGCATGAGAGCACATCCATCCCAGTGTGATCAATTTTCTGGCTGTGCTGGGAGCACACCCTGCCTGTCCTCAAAAGGCCAAGACTCGTGCTGACATGCTCCCTGCACAGTGTACTGCTGTTTTTCCACCCCCAGCTCTCCAAGCCTCTTATGATGCTAATACATATACACAAGTTTTGCCTTTCATTTCTTTTGTAAACTGAAGGTATGGCTGCACATATACTTCAAGTAGTGAAATGTCTCCCAGTGTGGTCACAGACCAATAGAAAAGGCTGACATAAATGGACCATGTAAAAAGGCTTTTCTTTGCTCCAGTTTAATAAACCATACCCCTTGCTTTTATATCAACATTAACACAATAAAACCTTTTAAAGATTATTTACCCAATACTTTGTCCAGCCAAAGGTGATCAGCGTGTGGTTCTCAGGTTGGAAGCACAGTAACGGCACACTGAGTGCCATCGGGTCCCAGTTAGCTTCAGTGCTGGAACTGTCAGCTGTCAGTGACAACCATAGTCCAGCACCAAGTCCAGAAGTGGAATCAATCAACTTAATGGCAGGTGGGATGTCATAGCACTTCTTTTCAAATCTGAGGCTCAGACAAAGCTGATGCAGGTCTGTAATATCGCCCCTGCTATAGTGACCTGTTGCTGACTGATTACAGTCAGCAATTGATCACTGTCAAGCAATTTTCACGCTACCCTTCTCTATTGGTTATTTATGTAGCGCACCCCCTAGGGAGCCGCAAGTGGAATGGGATTCCCCACCCTGCACAACCAGGCACACTGAATTTTCACAGGCACTCAGTCAGAGAACAGTATGTGACTTTGTTTTTTTTTGCTTTATTGCGGGTAATAAACTTGGATAGGGATGGGAGTTTATGCTTGCAGAACCCAGCTATGTCACCCTGTAGTGGTTTGTGGCAAAGGCCCTTTACAGGCAGGGACTCACAGCCTCTATACTTGGAGAACAGAGGGGGTGACACAACTCACAATTTCCCAGCACTTCCTCTCTGTGGTCACAGATCCCAAAACCACCTCTTCAGGCTCTGCAAGCCGTCCAGGCTGCAGCAGCCCCTTTCATTAGCCCCCTAGGCTAACTTCTCCCACAGTCCTCCAGTCTGACACTCACCAGCTCACCCAGCTGACTCATACCAAATCTCCAGGGCATGCTGACCTGATCCTGTTGTCCTCTTCTTGCTCCTGCGTCTCCAGCAAAGGATTCCTCCATGTGTTGTGGAGGATTCCCTACAGCACCTGAGCCCCAGGCCCGAAGTCACCCCCAGACTAGGGGGCGCCCTCAAGGGCCACTGAAAGCTTCCTCAGCCCTCCATCTCCTATTTCAACCCAGCTGCCCCTGCTGGCATGACTCATGCCTATTTATGATATAAGCTGCCCCCTTCCAGACCCTTTTTGTTGGAGATTGGTCGAGGAACTCATAAATATGCCAAACAGGTTCCACCCCTATGTCTAGAAATTCTCCAATGTTCCAGAGAACAGGGGGAGCCACCAGAAAGGCTGCTTGCTGAGTCATCCAGCCCCTGAGTCACTAAACCCTGACCCAGATTCACAACCTAGGCCTGACTCTCAGCCAAACCATTTTACCTACACTAACAACTAAACTATGTACACTAGCACAATAAATAGAGGGTGCTACATTTACATGCAGAAAAATTGATCTGGGAAGCAAAAATCAACCTTATATTTCCCAGATCACGTTCTCCTGTGTTTGAATGTACCTGTCTTTACTCGCATATACTGTACATGTGTTTATGCACCTTTAGGGTACCTAATCTGCCACACTGTGCGTTTTTAATGTTGTCTAGCCGCAAGTATAAACAAGCCATAAATGCATATATCACTACTTGGCAGTGTGTTTATTAATAATTAATGCTAAGCAACACACAAAAACCCCTTTGCAGAGGTGCGACCTTTTGCTGCGCAATTTTTAAATGGAGTACGCACCTTCTTTACATGTTTCTTGTGCATAGGGCAGCCCATTGAACTTTATTCGATGGTCTGCCCTTTATAGCCCTTTAATATGGGCTTTTATTACTGGGATTATTTAAAAATCTGTATATTATTATTACTATACAGGTGCGAGCAGGTCTTTTCTGACATCTTTTGTTTACATGTAAAAAGCAGGGGGTTTTTTTTGCTAGAAAATTAAGTAGAACCCCCAAACATTGGAAGCTGCTGTGGCCGTGCCCCCGACCCAACTTCCTTCCTCCCCAGCAACAAAAAAAATCGGGGCAGTGGGCCGCATTGCCTGCGGTTCTGGGCCGCATGCGGCCCCCGGGCCGCTGGTTGGACATGCCTGCCCTAGAGAATAAAATGGTGGGTGTTACAATTTTTTACATCACACGGTATTTGCGCAGCTGTTTTTCATACGCAATATTTTGGGGAAAAATACCCTTTTTTTTTCATTCAAATGCAAAAAAACAATAAAATACCTAAAGGTTTGGTATAATATGAAAGATAATGTTATGATGAATAAACAGATACCAAACGTGTCACGCTTTTAAATTGCGCACACCTATGCAACGACAACAAACAACGTAAGTTTTATTATCCATAGGCAGCGCTTTACAACTTTTTACAGGTTACCACTTTAGATTTACACAGGAGGTCTGGTGCTAGAATTACTGCCCTCGATCTGAGGCCCATGGAGATACCTCACATGTGTGAAGCAATCGCTGTTTTTGCACACATGTGGGATCTCTCTTCTGCCTTCAAAAGCTTTGAATCCTACCAAGATCAGTATGATCCAATGGTTTTTTCAAACCCCGAAGGGTTTGTTTACAACTGAGAAATCGGAAGTGATGAAATGCTCCATCCCTTCCAGTTTCCTATACCATAGAGATGATTGGAGCTGTTCCGGTCTGCAGCCAGCTCTATAGTCAGCCAACTGAACCACCGGCTGATCCATCGGGTGGGGAGTGGGGGACATTCCCTCCCCCCTCCCACTGCTTGTAAAAGCAATCCAGCTGCTTATTAGCCACTAGGATTGCTTTTACAAAAAAGCAGACTGTCAGCTGTAAAAAAAAAAAAAAAAAAAAACAATACTGCTGCAGGCATCATCCCAGTATAAAATGCAAACAGAAGGAGCAGTGCTACTACCCATACAGCTCACCAATAAATGAGCTCCCGGGTGCCCGATCCACAGCCGTTTAACTGAGTACAGAAAGATGATCGACATACCAGTAGTTGCTCTTAAAAAATATTCATCTTTATTTAGGAACCACAGAACACAACTGCTGATACGATCAGTTGATGCGTTTCAGCCTATAAAGCCTTAGTCATCCCAGTATAACCAATTAAAGTCCAGCGATGTACCGGTATGTCGCTCGTCATTAAGTGGTGAAAGCACCTTGTCAGCCTGCTTGTGGATTACAGTTAGTCAGGGTAGAGGAGACACTCCAGTGTGATGATTAATCATCTTCTGATGACTTCACAGCAGAAGACGTATTAAAGGAAACGTGTGCTGAGAGAAATATGGAGGTTGCCTCACGACCTCGTTTTTGTGTTTTAGTTCTGGAACAAGCATGCAGCAAGTAAAATTAGAAGTTTAAATAAGTACACTTCTTCCAAGTTAATGACTTATGCCTTTCTGACTTCACTTGCTGCATGCTTCTCAGTGCGTCAGAAAGTACTTAAGCCAGGAAAATGTGATTTTCAGAAAAAAGTCAGGACTGGCAATTTTCATATTTCTCTTGCCACAGATTATCTTTAACTTGGTTGTGTTATTTTAGGACAATAGTATTAATGCTGTCTTGTTCACATGGAGCGTACTATAGCATACTCCTGTGTGATGTCCATGTTTACCTACTTGGGGATGAACAAGTGTTCTGTGCATCCACATGCAGGCAGTCCCAATCATGTCAACTGGGATGCAGCGGCTGCACAGACTTGCTCCTAATTTGACATTCATGTGGGTGCGAGTGCATGGCCCCGAACGCAGACAGTGACTGCACTGCCCAATTCTTCCTCTGCACTTCTTTCTTCTGGTACGCCTTACTGGAAGAAGAAGCCCTCAGGAGAGCTCCTTATTGGTCAGTACGGTTACATGGCTACAGTGACCAGTGCCATTGCAAGCTTTATGTTGGATATTCACTTTGGGGCTGTGTATTGTGGTGCACAGTGTATGGACTGCCAGTATGTGTAGCGAGGTCCAGAGGGGTGGCTTAAATATTTGGAGTTTGTTCACCTTTTCATTTTTTGGGATAAGGTGAACTTACCCTTTACAGCAAAACTAAACCCTCCTATCCTTTGCAGCCAAGAAAGCTGCCATCTTAGCTTCTGTTTGATCTGCAGTTGCCATGATGCTGCACATGTGATCAGCTATGAGTCCAGCCATTTGATGGTTTGACAGTTGGGTTGGGAGCACACTCAAATGTGACCGTTGTCATTCCCGGCATGGCTTGAATGTAACTGTTTGGGGAAAAAGTTAAATAGATGGATTTAGTTACGCTTTAGGTCTCTTAGATCTTCTTTTTTTAGCCCTAGTTCACACTGATGTGATGCGGGAAATGCACAATTTTTTCTTTCGTTTCCCGCATCGCTTTGCACTGCTTGGCCTCCATGCGACCTGCTGCGGGTGTCAATGTTAGTTTAACAACACCCCGAAACGCAGTGCGATTTCCAGAATGTAGACACCCATGCAATGCAGCTCAGGTGCGGGGAAAAAAAGGGTCCGCACCGCACAGACATCTTATGTGATGTGTACAGGAATGCGGTACAATTCCAGTGCGAATATCATGCAGTGTTCTTCATGCACCAGTGTGAACTTAGGCTCAGTCTACTTAACCACTTAAGCCCCAGAAGATTTTACCCCCTTCCTGACCAGGGCCTATTTTGCGATTCGGCACTGCGTGAATTTAACGGACAATTGCGCAGTCGTGCGACGCTGTACCTAAACGAATATGGCGTCCTTTTTTTCCCACAAACAAAGCTTTCTTTTGGTGGTATTTGATCACCTGTGCAATTTTTTGATCATGCGCTATAAACAAAAAAATAGCGTCAATTTTGCAAAAATAACAATATTTTTCACATTTTTTTATATGAAATTCCCCAAAAAAATGTAAAAATCAAATTTTTTTAACATTTTAGGCCAATTGTTTTTCTACCATATGTTTGGTAAAAAAAAAAATCGCAAAAAGCGTATTTTGATTGGTTTGCACAAAAGTTATTGCGTTTACTAACAAAGGGAAAGATTTTTATCATTTTTGTTGTTTTTTTTTTAACGCGTAATGGCGGCGATCTGCGATTTTTTTGCGGGACTGCGACATTGGGGCGGACAGATCAGACCCTTGACTGACATTTTTGACACTTTTGGGGTTACCAGTGACATTACTACATTAATCAGTGCTATACATATGCACTGTTACTGTAAAAATGACACTGGCAGTGAAGGAGTTAACTGTATTGGAGAGGGAGGGGTTAAGTGTGTCCTAGGGGGGTGTTTTTAACTGTGATTGGCTGTGGCTTGATGTGTAAGAACAGTGATCAACGGTCCTACATAGTAGAACCGTTTGATCACCATTCTTACACAGGGAGAACTGACAGGCGGCTTTGTTTATACTAGCCGCCTGCCTTTCTCCTGCTGTCACGGACGATCGCGAGTGCCCGGCGGGCAAACGCGCGGGGGGTCGCGCTCGCTCCTAAAACCCTTACAGGCTAGTGACCTAGCCCTACGTCGATCTGCCTGTGAGGGTCTGACTGCCGACGTAAATAGTCGTGCGGCAGTCGGCAAGTGGTTAAAGCAGAACTAAACCCTCCTATCGTTTTCAGCCAAGCAAGATGCCATCTTGACCTTTGTCTGATCCTCAACTGTCATGATACTACGCATGCAAACAGTCATGACACCAGCCATTTGAGGGTTTGACAGTTTGGTTGGGAGCACAAGCAATGTGACAGTTACATTTCTGGCGTGTTCAGAGAACGTAAATCTTTTTTGAAACTGTGAAATCAATGGGTTTAGTTCTGCTTTAAACACAATGCGTTCATATGTAACCTGAAGCTTGAGCCTCCGTGAGGGTTAGAAAATGGGACCATAGTACAGTCTCTGTGGCAGGGCCTCTACTCTGCTGCACCTTGTGTAGAGCAAGTGGGGTCCCCAGTTGACATTTTCTTTGTACCTAGGCACTGTACTCAAGCTGGTCATACATTATACAATTTTCTTGTTCAATTTCCTTTAGATTTACCTTCAACTATGTAGTGCAAGAGCGTGCCTGATTACATAAAAATTAAAAGTGTTTTGGTTTGACCTCATATTATGTGGTTTTGGTAAATCTAAAGGAAAATTGTACAAGACAATTGTATAATGTATGGCCAGCCTTAATCAGGTTCCTTACAGTAAGGTGGTCCAGACCATAGATGTCTTTTAAAGGCATATGGCAGAGACAACATGAACAGGGGTTGGTGGAATACCAAGGAGTTTCCAGTCATAACTTCCAAACCAGCCTGCAACCAATCGAATTAACCTGTCTAACAGTATGCGTTAAAAGCAGGGGTTTAGTTGCACACATTTGCAAATACATGCGTTAGCTGCAGGCCACGGCAAGGCCCCCTGATATCTGCAGACCCTAACTCTACCTATAAAGAGTCTCCACAATGGGAGCACATGTATTCTAATGGATAGATGGAGGACAGGTGACTGGAGGGAGCCCACCAGGTGTCAGTGTGTTGCCTGACCAATATAACAACAATACAAAAAATGGTCACTTCCCCCACCTATAACTCACTCCAGTCACCTGTACTCCATCTATCCATCAGAATGCATGTGCTCTCACTGTGGAGACTCTTCAAAGGTAGAGTTAGGGTCTACAGATATTAGGGTGTCTTGCCGGGGCCTGCAGCTTACACATGTATTTGCAAATGTGTGCCACTAAACCCCTGTTTTTAATGCATACTGTTAGACAGGTTAATTCGGTTGGCCGCAGGCTGGTTGGTAAGTTGTGACCGGAAACTCCTTGGCTTTTTTGACTTGCGTTTGCCCTTCCAGTGCTCCTTGCTGTTAAGACCAGTTATAGGTGGGGGAAGTGACCATTTTTTATTGGAATACCCAAATAGTAGCACATATTCTCAAGCTGACAATTCCTGGATGGAGCTCAAACATCTCCTGCATACAGCTGACAGACGCAGCATCCAATACAACGTAGGTTGCCGCGTTCACTATGTACTGGTCCAGGTCATGACTGCAGCAACAGGAATTTAGGAAAGATATAGGAAGCTCATAGTTTCATTTTCTTAATAAAAAAAAAAAAATCAAACCGGCACATTGTGGTATGAATTTATATTGAATGTTCTCATCGCCAGTCTACCACAAATGTTAGCTACTTCTGCCATCTAATGGCAAATGTGTGTATTACAGTAGTGCCACTTTTGTGACAAACATTCTAGTCAGTGTGATTTAATCACAAGTAAAAAAAGAGCACACTGTTTTGGAACACATTGAGACAATATACAAAACATTCTTGCTATTGCTAGTTTGGTATCTTCTGTTAAAACGTCTGACTTCACAGCAGAAAGCTGCACCAACTCCAGAGCTCTGGATGTTGCCCTGGATGCTGCAGATTAAAGTGGAACTAAACCCTCCTATCCTTTTCAACAAGGAGGAGGTTGAAATAGTCAAGTTGATAGATAACCAAGGAGTGAATTAGGAGCTTTGTGGTGTCGTTGGCTAAGAAGGGGCATATTTTGGAGATGTTTCAGAGGTTGAGGCGGCAAGATTTGGACAGTGATTTGATGTGGGGCCAAACGGAGAGTTCAGGATAACATCTAGCACCATGGCATGTGGGAATGGACTGTTAGTTGCGCCACTGATATCAATGAAGCTGTCAGGGGAGAAGCACAGGGGGAGGAAATATCATGAGCTTAGTTTTGGATCGATTGAGTTTTGACATCCATACTAAGGAGTCCGTTAATTAATGATGCACGAGGACACTTATGGGGTGAGCTGAGGGGTAGAAAGACAGATTTGAGTTTTGTCTGCTACCACTGAGATGCGTGCAGGTAACCAATACAAGTGAATAAGTGTGCATCAGCTGCAAGGACTCACCTGCACAGCCAAGTTTGACAGGCACAGGTGCATGGACGCCAACACAGAGTCTGTGCATCCAGATCTGTGCAACCAACCCTGTTCTGCCTGCACAGCCATGTCATTTATTCACAGAAATCTGTGAATGAATGGACTACAAGTTCCAAACCCCAGTGCCGCAGGCAGACTTGTGGGTGTGTCAGGACTGCCCTCTGGTGGAGATGGAAGGTAGTAAGGTTAATTGTCCCTTCACTGGGTGAAGGATATTAGGGGAAGCCTAATTGAACTGTGTTAGGTCCCTCCATTTGGAGCTCTGTAACTTTGGAAAAAATGAAGTATATGACTGTGAAGAAACAGATACCTTTGTTAGATGTAGATTTTGTGAACTTTATATATTCCAAGTAAAGAATTCACTTTTCTTGAAGAATACCAATCCTGTCTGGACAATTGTTTATTATTTAAGGGAGTTCTCTTCATAAAGTACATACTTTGTATTTGGAGTAAAGTAGGAAGACAATGAGTTTGGGCCCTGTAGTGGCACTGGTTAATCTGGCTTTGCCAGGCTGATTGCTTCCTAGAGCTCCCAGCGGTGTGGGTAGTAATCTTCACACCCAGTGGTACTTCCTCTGGTGTTTTGGGACTTTTGGTCCCTGTGAAAGGGAAATTAGGGGGCCCCAGCAAGACATCCGCAAAGCCACCGTGAGGCCCTGTGGTTGGAGCTCCTTTCAGTGGCCTGTGTGGTGTAGAGAGCCCGGGGTTCAGGAGACAGATCTCAAATTGCCCTGAACTGAGAAGAAAAAGGTAATCTGGGCCCCAAGGAGTTAACTGCTCTGCATGAAGTAACCTGTGTTAAACAGAGCTCTATATAATTGTACTATTTAATGACCAAAAGTGTTATACATTGAATCTTTTATCCAACTTTTAAATTATTGCATATGTTTTTGTCCTATTTCCAATGAGGCATTAACATACCTCCCTAGACCCAGTCTATCCGGACAGTGTGGTCACCTGCTGACTTGGCACCATTCAAAGGCAGCTTAAATCTTCAATAAGACGCAGAAATCAAATCAAGCACAATTTTACTTTAGCTAATTGCAGTACAGAGGATGTTTTTTTAGTCATTGTAAGAAGACAATGACTATCCTAAGCCCTGGTCTCTGTAAATAACTAACACAGAAGATGGAAGAAATGGAAGAAGTAGCACCTTACAAGAAGGGAAGGCAGAGGAAGATACCAAAATCCCATTAGTAAACAGGTTGCAGTGGCTCAAAACCACCACTAGATGTCAGCATACTTCAAAAAATGTAACCTCATGCAGTTCAACACAAGACAATAACTGAAAGAAGTTGTCCTGCAAAAAACACACACAAGAGGACACAAGCTTCCCATGCATTATTACCAAACAATTTATTATAACGCCACAGCCAAATTAATACTAACAAACATATAAAAAACAACAGGCATGTAACACAGATGCTTCAGCCAGCTGACGCGTTTTGGGAGATTCACTACCTTCCTCATAATAGCTCTGAGGAAGGGAGTGAGTCTCCTGAAAAAATGCCAGCTTTCTGACCAGATGGTTTTATGATGGGACATTTTGCCAATGGCTGAAGCATCTATGTTACATGCCTGTTGTTTTTATGTTTGTAAATATTCATTTAGCTGTGGAGTTATAATAAATTATTTGGTGGTAATCCAAGAGGAGATTGCGCCCTCTTGCGTGTGTTTTTTGTAGTTTACTGAGAATTTCCCGATCTGTGGAAGGCTGCACAAGGAAAGGTCACACGTCTAAAAGTCTTTGGGAACATTTTGTATTGAGCATTGGAGTGGTTTTTTTTTTGGATTTAGAAGAACGGTGTTCACCTTTCTTATCTCAGAAGGTTAGTAGGTATTCTAACCTGGCAAAGAAAAGAAACACAAGCAAAGCAAAAGCTCCAAAAGACATGTATGCCAGAGCAAATAAGTCAGCATAATCAGGGATATTCAACACTGCAATCTCCAATCACAGTGGCAGTGTATGAA
Organism: Pelophylax lessonae; assembly: GCF_965119305.1. Classification (NCBI taxonomy): domain Eukaryota; kingdom Metazoa; phylum Chordata; class Amphibia; order Anura; family Ranidae; genus Pelophylax; species Pelophylax lessonae. The sequence continues at coordinate 491,315,105 of NC_138772.1, read as the reverse complement.
CAAAGCTTGGACCTCTGTGCACTGTGATCCCCTCCGCATACCATAGATTATAGCTATTTTACTGTTAGCAATTTCTTTAGAGCCACTTTTGGAGATATTAGTTTTCAATTCATGCTAATTTCTTCCAGCATGAAAAGCTCACACAAAATAACTACCAGATGTCACACTGACCCCAAAAATTACAGAAAATCACGTTTCTTTTCCATAGACCAACACTCAGCTGCTGTATGTTCATATGCTGGTGCGTGTACTGCTTAGTAAACCACAATTGTTAGCGACTCCGTCCATCACTATTAGCGAGTTTCTGAAATGTACTTTGTGACTAATATGCACAGATCTGCACTACGGATAAGCAAAACTTTAGAGTTTATATTTCTTGAAATTTGGGGTAAGTTTATTGAAGTCAACAGGGAAGGGAAAAGTAAAGCCTAATTGACGTTTTGGTTTAAATCAGATAAATACATTCTGGGTGCATCAAATCAAAAGGTGTGCAAAGTCTTACCATTTTTTTCTTAAGAAAGTAGCCAAAGCCTGAGTAAAAAAAAGCCTGTCCCTTGCCAGCATGCTGTAGAGAAGTACCATTGTGATCTTTGTGGAAGCAGTGGTTTCTCTGCAGAGATCTGAAGATGCCCCCTGCAGAATTACACCAACAGCTCTGCAATCAGTAATGCTCATACTCCCTGCTGATTGGAGAGCTCTGGCTCTGATTCAGTAAGAAACATTTTGGACCTGTGCAGGAAGGCCACTGCTAAGGTCTCTGCTGATCAAATTTAAAGCAAAGCTCCACCCAAAAGGGGAAGCTCAGCTCGTTCGCAACCTCCCCCCCCCCCCATCCACTGCCACATTTGGCACTTTTTTTGGGGGGGGGGTGGGGGGAAGCAGGTGCCTGGTCTTGAAAGGTACCCGCTCCCACTTCCTGGTAAGATCGCTGATTGGCGATCTACGACATTTGCTGCCCCTCCTCCTTCCCCCTGCTGCATTCTGGGACAAACACAGGTTGCAGAAGATGGAGGGACCATTCAGAAAGTGCAGCGCATGCGCAGTAGGAAACTTGCTGTGAAGTCTGAAGCTGTGAAGCCCGTTTCCCTTACTTACAATGTTAGTGCCTACACCCGAAGCCGATTGACGAATCGGCTCAGGGTGCCGACATTGCGGGATCCCTGGATAGTTAAGTGTCATTATTATTATCAGCAGCTACAGTATTTACTGGAACTGGAACTCCTTTTTAAACTGAACTTTTAGTTGGGCTTTAAGGTGGTCTTAAGGGTACAAGGGGCTTTAAATGGATACTGAGAGATGCAAAAGCTCATTTTATCTAATCTGGACTTTTCATTGTGCCAAAAAAAAAAACAGAGCCTCCTTAGCCTTGTGTTTTTACATATTTTTTTAAGAGTAAAAACAAGTGAATAAAGAAAGTAATGTGACAGTACACAAATAGTTAAGGCATACACAAAGAGGGAAAACAAATTACTAAGTTAAAGAACCAAAAGAAGAAAAGTGTTCTTCGTCCAGCACCATGTATCATGTATGCATTGCTGCAACAGCTGATGTTTTTATTTCTCAGCATCATCAGCTCCATCTAGTGGTTATATTGTGGTATTTTCTTGAATCCTTCTATTTTTATGATTAAAACACATATGATCTGGAGAGAAATTAGACTAACAACATTTGTTTTGCCCCCATTCACACAGAATGAATGTAAATGCAGCTTCAAAGGACAAACAGCTCTGTGTTGTGACAGACCCAACCCAGACAGGGGCTTTTGGAGGGGAATGCAGACTAGCTTCTTGCCTACTGACTATGGGCCCTATTTGAGGGGGCTCTATTCTTTGGGAGGTGTGTGCCGGGAAGACCTTTGGAGTAGTTTTCCTTCTGGTTCAAGTCCATGTCTCCCTGAAATACACAAGCTCTGAGAACTGGAGGACCTGGATACAGATTAGGGGGCATCTGTGTTTTGTTGGGGTACAGAATCAACAGCCCAAACCAGCTTTAACTGCTTCAATCCCCTCCTAGACTCAGAGACTCAAAGCAGAAGATTATAATTGTCTCAAAATAACCTGATGCTAGGGGTCTCCTGCTGTTATGTGTAATTTGGTTATTAAGATGTTTTGTGCTTACTGTTAGATTGTGTACCATTGTGTGCCTCCTAGGTGTGCATTCCCATTGTTATATGAGTGACCTATTGTTTCTGTCTGTTTGCTAATCCTCCTGGAGATTCCTACAGAATGTGATTAGTCTTGTGTCAACTTTACCTCGTTACTTAACCATTGAGGGATTTTACACCAACGTGTAATATTTGTTTTTATTGTTCATGTGGGGGCTGCCCCTATTTTCGAAGTGTATAAAAAAGTGTATTTCTGTTTAATAGTTAGTTCTTTGGTTTTACCTCAACATCTTGTATGCGTATGATGCTTGGGGTAAAGGGCTGGTATTAGCTATCGGTCTGCTGGAAGGATTTGGAGGGCAGGAGGCACCATTTGGCGGAAGCACCCAGTCAGAGTGCCAGGCGGTCCATCACATGTGAATTTTCTAAAAATATACCCCCTAGTCTGCATATCTCAACCCCTGAGCCAGTGACCAGAGTAATCTTTCACTTATAGAGAGAAAATGATCAATAGAGTAAGTTAGCTTTTTTACAATCCCTTTTAGACATGGAGCAGACCTGTTCCTGCCCTTGGACTCCTTTAGGTTCCTACACAAGGGGGCAGAGCCCCTAAACAGGAGTTTCCTCCTGCAGGACTGGATTCAGGAACACTGCACTGGCCTTCGATACTATTTATGGGTTCTCTCCCCACCTTCAGGGCACACCTCCCCAGGGTTTGGCTTGTGTTCCAAAAAAATATTTAGGCGTCTTGTTCTCCCACTTCCTCCCAATATACTTCTATTATACTATAAAAGACAGAGGGAAGTAACAGAATAACAGCTCCAGATAACCAACCCCTGCCCCACTGATTACAGGGGAGCCAAACTAAATGTACCTAGCAGCTTGCTCTACACTAGGAGGGTGCTACTTTGGATAGACTATACATGTTTAGGTATAACTCTATTTCTAACCTGTGAAGACTGATACAGTATAAACAAACATGAGTTTGTCCCATACATCATCACTACTGTATCTTGGACAGGAAAAAGATACCCACTGTAGTTCTGGGACTAACTAACTGATTAATTATGCTTTTTCTATAGCCACTATCAAATGCATGGTTTATACGCACTTTCACTGAGCATGTGTTTACATTATAGCACATTTCAGCATTTTTCAATCAATTCCATAACTAAATCTTTAAGCTGGGTTTTGGGAATGAGTGGTAAAAGCTGCTGGATCCACATTGATAATATCCATATACTGTCATTCTAGGCTGCGGTGGCAGGAGGTACCACCATGATCATGGACTTTGCCATTCCCAAGAAAGGTACTTCTCTGATTGAAGCGTTTGACACCTGGAAGAGCTGGGCTGACCCTAAAGTGTGCTGTGACTATGCCCTCCATGTAGCCGTGACTTGGTGGAGTGACAAGGTAAGCCAAATTAGTATTCATTATATCACAGCCATGACACATGATGAAAATAGATGTTCAGTCTCTGCTTGTAAGAGGAAGTAACTGGAGAGTCTACACAATGCTTTATTATTTCTGTGTTATCTGGTTTGGTTTGTTCTAGCACTAAAAGTGTATGTAAACTCTAAAAATCAGGGCCGTATTTAACTCGGGGAAAATGGGGTAGCTGCCCTGGGCCCAGTCATTGTTTTGGGGCCCAAAATAGCTGAGCCTGGAGCCCGCGCTGCCTGTAAATTGGGGACCGTCCCATGCTCCATGTGGAGTAACCAGGTACACAGAGGCAGGGGAGGGACTGGGAGCTCCAATGACTCTCAAACCCTGCCCCAATGCAGTCCGTATGGGAGAAGGCCGTGGCTTCAGGTGGAGCTGGGCAATGGATTTGGAGTAGGAGCGGAAGCACTGAGGGCCCAGGAGTGCAGATTGGATGCAGAGTGAGCTGGAGGTCCTTCTCCCCAATGCGATGCCCCATTAGGCTGACTGCCTGTGAATTGTCTGATGTGTTTTGATGAGGCTGCACTGATGGACACTGATAGTCTGCACTGATAGGCTGTACTGATGAGGCTGCACTAATGGGCTCTGATGAGGCTGCACTGATGGGCACAGATGAGACTGCTATGATTGTCACTGGTAAAGGCTGCACTGATGGGCACGCACTGATGAGACTACACTGATTAGCACTGATGAGGCAGCAATGATGAGTTGGCACTGATAAGCTGCACTGATAAACTGCATTCTGAATTGGAGCGACTTTTTAATTATTAATCATCTGATGCACTTGCAGGATTAGGATTCTAATGAGGAAAGCTGCAGTGCTAGCAGCCGTTTAGAAGTGATTAACCCTTTGGGGGTATCTCACCAAAAATGACTTTTTTTTGCAAGGGATGCCTAGAATGTGACTTATTTTTATGTATCTTAGTGCAGACTTCTGGGAAAATCAGTGAGCCAATCACACAAGCAGGAAATTATATATCTGTGTACAGAATGTCTCCAGGTAGTCATATTGCTTTAAATTTTACAGAAAATTACAGCACTGCAGATTGAGAGAAAAGGTCATTTTTAATAACATTCAATTATTATATGACTTGAGTAGCAATTGTATTTGCTGTATTTTTTTTTTCCCACGATTACGGAGTTACCCTTTTATTTACGTATAGTAAAAAATATCCGATAGGAACGTTGTATTCTTTTATATGCTTTTATGCTTTTCATTTCAATTAAAGTAACAAGTTCCTAATGTGCTTATTTGTGCAGGTGAAGGAAGAGATGGAAATTCTTGTAAGGGATAAAGGTGTCAACTCGTTTAAGATGTTCATGGCCTACAAGGACTTGTACATGGTTCATGACATCGAGCTCTACCAGGCATTTACTTGCTGTAAGAACATTGGGGCCATCGCCCAGGTGCATGCAGAGAATGGAGATTTAATTGCAGAGGTAAAGGATTGAAACCTTTAAAATAAAGATGGTACAATGGTGACATCTGGTGGCCACATTAAGAATTACTTTTTCACAGTTGCAAAAAAAATAAATTAATAAGAATGTGGTCATAAAATTATTTTGGGTTTGCATTTAAACCTGAACTCCAGGCAAACTGCAGAATACACTCTTGAAAATCATACATGGTACTGACTTTCCAATGGATTTGTAATTCTGTTCAGCCAATTTTGTGATTCAGGCACCAAGTCAGCACAGCCAGGTATCTGACCTCACTTTTTCCTTTGTAGCTGAAGCAACGCCGCTACTTGGCTGAGGACCCAGCCCGGATTGTGATTGGACATTAAGGCTGGGCTCACAATGCCGCACGGAGCAGCTCACAGCAGGGGTCCGGTGTGTCCCTGTCCACCGTTTCAGGCCTGATTTCAGTCCAAATTTTTGTCTAAATTCGAACCTGAAACAGACCAGAAGACGCACAGGACTCCTGTGCAATTTGCACCAGAGCTGCTCCGGAAATATGTGAACCGCCTCACAATCCAATATGTGAGCCAGTCACAATCTCCTGACATGCGAAACAAAAAAAAAAAAAAACAATTCTAAAAAAAAAAAAAAAAAAACAATATTTTTTTATTTCTGCTATATAACATTCCTAATAAAAGAAAAATTCAAAATCTAAATGTTTAACCATTTTAGGTCAATTTGTATTCTGCTACATATTTCTGGAGATCCAATAAGTGTATATCGATTGGTTTGCTCAAAAGTTATTGCGTCTACAAACTAGGGGAAAGATTTATGTCATTTTTATTAATTTTTTTTTTCACTAGTAAAGGCAGCGATCAGTGAGTTTTAGCAGGACTGCGACACTGCAGCAGACAGTTCGGACCCCTAACTTACATTTTTGACACTTTTGGGCTGACCAGTGACATTACTACAGTAATCAGTGCTAAAAACATGCACCGTTACTGTAATAATGACATTGGCAGGGAAGGGGTTAACACCACGGGCGAACAAAGGGTTAAATGTGTCCCTAGGGGGTGTTTTCTAACTGTGTGGGGGATGGGCTTGCTAGATGAACACAGAGACCTGTGTTCCTAAATAGGAGGAACACAGGATCCCTGTGTTCATTACTGACAGAACAGCAGTCTGCCGTGTTTACAACGGCAGACCGCCGTTCCGTTTCCATAGGGAGCGACTGTGGGTGCCCGAGGGACATTGCGGCGGCCAAGCCCTGCAGCTAATCGGCGCATGTGCGCGCCTGCACTAGCAGTCCTTCGAAATGACAAGATTCCTGTTTCACTGGACAGAGCCGACCTGCCGCTGTATAAGTACGGCGGCTGGTCAGCAAGCGGTTGATCAACGCATCCAAAATAGATGTGGGAAGTGAGCGCTAGAAGTGCAAAAAGTGATCACAGGATGTCCCCACCTGGAGGGAGCTACTACTACGCCCAGTTTAAAGTGGAAGAAAAGCCTAACTACAATGGGTATAGAAAATAATCACCCCCCTTTAAAATAATCGAATTTTGTTGCTTTGCAGACTGAAACGAAGACAGACACAGTTTTTGTTTTACCCAGGTGTATTTTTACGTAAGTGAAAGATATAACACCAACATGTCAGAAAAAAAAAATTCACTTGGAAAAAGGATCACCCCCTTGTGTCAGTATATTGTTGAACCACCTTTTGCTTTAATTACAGCCTTTAGTCTGCTAGGATGTGTCTCCACTAACTTTGCACATCTAGACTTTGCAATATTTGCCCACTCTTCTTTGCAGAACTGCTCAAGTTCAGTTCAATTTGATGGTGACTGTTTGTGGACTGCAGTCTTCAAGTCATTCCACAGATTTTCAATGGGGTTTAAGTCTGGGCTCTGACTAGACCATGCAAGGACATTCACCTTTTTCTCCATCAACCACTGTGTGGTAATTTTTTCTGTGATCTTTGGGTCATTGTCATGTTGGAAGGTAAACCTTCTACCTATGGACAACTTTCTGGCAGAGAGCAGCAGATTTTCCTCAAGAATTTGACAGTATTTTGCCCCATGCATTTTTCTTTCTATCCTGACAAGTGCTCCAGTCCCTTCTGCAGAGAAACACCCCAATAACAGGATATTACCACCACCTCCATGCTTGGGTGGTGAGCTCTTTTGGATTTCTGCCAGACATTTTGTTTGGTGTTGAGGCCAAATAATTCAATTTATTCTCATCTGACCAGAACACATTTGTCCACGTGGCCCCAGAATCTTCAAGGTGCGTTTTGCAAAGCTCAGTCATGACGGCATGTGACCTTTCTTGAGGAGTGGCTTTTTTTTTTTTTTGCAACCCTCCCATACAAGAAATATTTGTGGAGAATTTCTGATATTGTTGTCACATGCACACAATGACCACTCTTTGTCATAAATTCCTGCAACTGCTTCAAAGTTGCTGTAGGCCTCATTGTGGCCTCTCTGACCAGTTTCCTCCTGGCTCTATCATCCAGTTTGGAGCGACGTCCTGATCCAGGTAGGGTCTGCATTGTACTAAATACCTTCTACTTCTTAATAATAGACTTCACTGTGCTTCTAGGCATTGATAAAACCTCTGACTTCTTTTGTGTCCATCACCTGACTTTTGCCCATCCACAACTTTATCCCAGAGATCTTTTGACAGTGCCTTGCCACCCATAGTTGATCGTTTGTGTCAGCTGCACTACCAATGACTGAAATGCTCCAGGAAAGCTCTTTTCATGCTAAGCTAATCAAAATGACCAAAGCTGATCACAATGAAGTTAATCAAATGGCATTGTGTGCCATTGAAAAGGGGATTAGCTACACCTTATTGAGTTTACAAGTCATTTTTAGGAGTGGGGGGTATCCTTTTTCCAACTCAATGATTCCGCTTTTGAAATTTTAAAAATGTTTTCATACATGGTGTTATATCTTTCACTTGGATGCTATAAATACAGCTGGATAAAACAAAAACTGTGTCTGTCTGCATTACAGGCTGCAAAGCAACAAAATGTAATTATTTTAAAGGGAGGTTGATTCTTTTCTATTCCATTCCATTGTATATTTATCTATTTTCAATCCTTTCTGGTCCAGTCATGTGATCCTACATCTTTATGTAAGGGACCACTTGACAACAGCTGTGAATTGTGGGAGCCTATGGGTTCCCATAGCCCAGCCGTTGTTGATGCTTCCTCTTCTCCCCTGCAGCAACAGCCCACTGGCACTGGGGCGTCGAAGCTGCAGGATCACATGACCAGACCGGAGTGGACTAAAAATAGGTAAGCATGAAGATCTTTTTTATACAGGTTAGTCAGGATATGTAGGAGGGGGGGGGGGAGGGACATATTTAAGAATAGATATAGTTAGGCTTTTCTTCCACTTTAATGAAAAAAACATCAACGCAGTATGCCAATGCACCTCAATGCATGTGTGGTTACATGCGCTTCATGCATACATTTTTGGTCTGAATGAACCCAAAGTGAGAGTCAGATATCTGTACTAGCTGTATTTAAATCTAAACTCTACACAGATTTTAAAAAGGATAATTTAATCTAGTTATATATTCTGTGATGCTTGGATCACAGCCATGCGTTTTGCATGTAATAGAATTTAATCGACCGGCACCAAAAACGCAAGTTGTTGCATTTTTTATGCGTTTTTACATTAATTTTGTGTTTTTTCTTTTCTCCATAACAAACTGTGAATAGCCAGTTGTTAAGAAGCAGACGGCCAATGCATCCTTAATAACGGAAGAGCGGGGTTCCCTGCTGACAGCTGAATGTAAAAAAACAAATGCCGGCAATAACAAAATTTGGTAAAAGAAAAAGGCCTGGGGACCCTTCGGGTCTGGTATGGATTTTGAGGGGAACTCCACAACAAAATTTAGGAAAAACATGAACCCTGTTAACAGATGATGACTCATCGGTTGTTAACTACCTCCGGACCGCCCGCCGCCGATTTACTGCAGCAGGCTGGCCCTCCTGCGCGAACCTGCAGCTGGGGGGGGGACTCCGATGCATGGGGCAGGTGGCTCCGATTGCCGCCTGACACCCGCGATCGCTCCCAGCTGAGAGAGAAGGACGGGCAGCTGTTGTAAACACAGCTGACCGTTCTTTTCTCTAGAATGTTCACAGAGAGCCTGTGATCCTTCTATATAGGAACACAGGTCTCTGTGATCATTTCACAAGCCCCGCCCCCATACAGTTAGAATCACTCCCCTAGGCTCACATTTAACCCCTTGATCACCCACAATGTTAACCCCTGCCCTCCCAGTGTCATTATTACAGTAACAGTGCATATTTTTAGCACTGATTACTGTAGTAATGTCACTGGTCCCTCCCAAAAGTGTAAAAAATGTCAGTTAGGGGTCCGATCTGTCGGCCGCAATGTCGCAGTCCTGCAAAAAATCACAAATCACTGCCATTACTATTAAAAAAATATATATATATATAAATGACATAAATCTTTCCTCTAATTTTAGACGCAGTAACTTTTGCGCAAACCAATTAAAATATGCTTATTGCGATTTTTTTACCAAAAATATGTAGCAGAAATTAAATTGGCCTAAAATGTTAAAAAATTTTGATTTTAAGGGTTTATTTTGCGAATGTTATATAGCAGAAAGTGAAAATTATTGTTTTTTGTTTTTTCAAAATTGTTGCTCTTTTTTTGTTTATAGCGCAAAAAATAAAAATCGAACAGGTGATCAAATACCACCAAAAGAAAGCTCTGTTTGTTATGGAAAAAAAGAACATTAATGTTATTTGGGTACAGCATCGCACGACCACGCAATTGTCCGTTAAAGTAACGCGGTGCTGAATCACAAAAAATGGCGTGGTCATTAAGGGGCAAATCCTTCCGGTCCAGAATTGGTTAAGGACATGGTAGCCACCAGCTATTCTCAGTTTGTTAGGGAGAACAAAAAATGCATGAAAACCGCATACTAAAATACATCAAAAAAGCAGATTCAAACACGCAAATCGTGCTGGAAAACTGCATCAACTGCATAGATGAGAACCTAGGGTTAATGTATTGTATACATAGAAATAGCACAGGTCCATACATACTGTATGTCTTGATAGCAGCCTGAACAGCAGTACTGGTATAGGGAGAGGCTGTGTCCTTACCCATTCATAGCTCCATGACTTTGGACATACTTGTCGGTCTAGAACTGAATAGATTTATTTTAAGGGAGAACATATTGATCACAGAACTGGCTGAGCAGAATCTTTTGGCAGATAATATAATCCCAATATAAAGATTTTAACTGTGTGTACCTTTTCCCGAAAATGCAACTTAAAAAAAAACATAATTTTTGATATTTTAATGAATACATAATATAAAAAAAATTGTGATCTTTTATATCCACCCAAAGTTTATATTTTAATCTTTTTTGCCACCTTAAGTCTTTCGAGTAGGTGCCTTGAAGGGCAATTCCAGCTTGTGCAATGTTGTTTTCCAAAAAAGTGTACTTGCTATCTCCTACTAATATATACTTTGTTAAATTGTAACTCCAAAACACTTTTTTTTTATATACACTGTAGATACAGTGGGTATGGATAAGGACCTTTGGGATCATTTTTATTGCTGTCCGTGTTTCCATAGGGGATATGTCCCCTCCCTTCCTGTCTGGGGACATTGTTGTCAATGGGACAGACCATAAGGAGTATTTTAGAACAAAGGCATATTTCTTTATTGTACGTTGCAGGATGCAAAGTAGCACTATTATTCCTTACTCAAGGGATTATTGCGCCATCTACAGTTGACTGGACACTTGCAAAAGACGAGAAATGCCCTCCTATATAACCCCTTCTATAAAGAAAGCTGCCCAGGTTTATTTGTCTGAAGGTGATGGCCACTGCTGTGCAATTCTCTACACAACAAGGCCATATTCTCTAAAGGTTTTTTCCATATTTAAGTGACTGGTTGGTATCCAGATCCATTCCGTTGGCAGAATGGTACCCGGTCTCCTCCCAGAATTAAAGGGATGCAATGTGGGGGTGACCTGTAATGTTGCCAGTTGACATTGGACCTTGTGTATGCAGAACCCTGTGCAGTAGAAGGACAAAGGTCTTTTCCAGTAGGGTGCTATACAGGTCCACTGTCCCTAGTGCAGTACAGTGTTATCATATAACAGGTGTGGCGGTGATCAGGGACACTGACTGGTGACAGTATGTAAAAAAAAAAAAAAAAAAATTATAGTGACCAGAGCAATGCAGTGTTACCATAGTAACTTTTTTTTTTTTACATATTATGATTGCTTATACCAGTGAATTTCATTGGTATAAGCAAACATTTTAACTGAATGGAACTGGTTCATTCAGTGTCTTTTGTTGTGATTAGCTGTGATTGGCCAAAGATAATCACATGGTACAGATGTGCTGTCATTGGCCCTGTCTGTACCATGTGATCACTTTGACTAATCACAGCTAGCGACACAATTGTATACAATGAATTGCATGAAAGGAAGCCATCATTTGTTTACAACTGTCATGTGTTCTGCTCTAATTGGTCACAGCGATCACATGGTACTGGTAGCAGGCTGGTACAGTGATTGGTCATTAGCTGTGTCCGGTGGACACAGCCGGTGACAGATCGTGCCGCAGCATGGCTCCGTGGCGGAACGAGAAGCGTGTTCTGGGACAATTTCATATGACGTCCTCCCAGAACAACAATACTCCCACCCTGCCATCACTGTACTATAGGCTTGGCGGGAAGGTGTTAAGGATGCTTCTGACAAACATCTTTAAATCTTGTTCAGGCATCATTTGCCTTGGTGGGTGCTGCATTGCATTAAGAGATTGTGGCTGTTGGAGTCTGCTGATATTCTATGGAATAGTGCAGATCGTCGGATAATGTCTCTGATGATCTGCGCATGGGCAGTACGTAACGTCACCCCAGCTGATCTCCCGATAAGCTGGCGTGACATGAACACTGTGCATGCGCAGATCATCAGAGGCTTTATCCAATGATCTGCGAAGTATGGAGGGAGAAACTAATTGTCAGATTCTGCCTCGCTCTCAGTGCATGTGCGAGACTTGAGCGACGTCATAGGTGGAGTCACAGGCAGAATAATATTGTTGCTGGGCGGATTTCGGTGTGTTGCAGGGCAAATCTTGCAGTGCGGATTTCGGTGTGTTGCAGGATCCGCCCTGCAACACACCCAAATCCGCCTCTCACTTGATGGGTTAATTATCGCGCAGAGAGCCAGCCACAATCTGACAATTACATTCTCCCTTCAGTGCTTTGATCATCGGATAAAGCCTCTGACGATCTGGGCAAGTGCAGTGTTGAAGTCACGCCAGCTGATCAGGAAATCGGCTGGAGTGACGTTATGTCCCGTGCATGCGCAGATTGTCGGAGGCATTATCCGGCGATCTGCACTATTCCATAGAACACCGTCACCTTAAGGTTGGAGTAAAATGTCTGTCTAGGGAGGTAGATTCCACAGGCAGTGAGGCTGACTTGAGAAAGCATTTGGTAGATTTCCCGAGGGCTCCTTGTTTTGCAGTGATGCTCTGAAGGATTCCATTCAACAGATTGTGTATTTGTGATTCTTGTCCAAACACATCTGAATGTTCTTTGGCTAAAGTGTTGGCCCTGTAAGAAGCCATTGGCTAGTTTTACTTTTCATGGGGAACATTTGTTCAGGCCTCCAGGGTGAAACCTCAGTTCCAATCTTGTGAGAAGTCCTTGACCTCCAAGCAAGCAAAACTGGACTTTAAGGCCCCCTCCTGATGAAAGAGTGTCCCCACTTATTTGGGTGGGTAAGGGGCGTTTGAAGGCTTTTGCAAAAATATGGCAGAGGAAGGTGGCAGACAAGTGGGTCTGCTGTACACTTGCTCATGAGTACAGGTTGGAATTCCATAGTTTTCCTCCTCTGCACTTAACTCTTTTGAATATTTCTATAAATCTGCATAAAAGATTGTTGCTTTTGCAGACTCTCGATCTTCTTCTGCCTCAAGGAGTGAACATTCCAGTTTGTGGATAAATGGTTTCACAGTTTCTATTTAAACCTTTCTCTGGTTCTGAAGCTGCACAGCGATGTTTGTCCCATACTGGATCTAAAGCCTTGCTCCATTCAGGGTATCAGTGGACATAAAGGATGCTTACCTACATGTGCCAACATTTCCTCCTTACCAGAAGTTTCTACGGTTTGTGGTAGAGGACTTCATGGTCCTGCTTTTTGGCCGGTCCATGGCTCCCCAAGTGTTCTCAAAGATTCTGGCTCCAATTTTGGGACTCTTAAGGACCTAGGAAATACCCAGTCTGGGGTACCTGGATGATCTACTTCTCAGCCGGATTTGTTGGCATCCAGGTTCAATACAAAACTAGACAGGTTAATTTCCAGGACTAGGGATCCTCATGCAGTAGATGCCCTGGTGACACAATGGGACCAGTTATCCCTGATTTATGCCTTCCCGCCACTGCAGATTCTTCTGCATCTAGAACTTACAATTCTGACATCTAGAACATGACGGTGGACAGTCCTTGGACTCTTCCGGCTCGTCCAGACCTTCATTCGCAAAATCCAATCTTCCATCTTTCTTTAGGGTCGTGGGCCTAATAGCATGGCTATTGAAGCCAGAATCCTTAAGGACAGGGGAGTGTCTTATGCGATTATCCCCATACTTTTGAGAGCCAGAAAGGCTACTTCAAAAAAGATTTACCATAGGACCTGGAAATCCTTTGTGGGCTGGTATGAGGCTAGGAAATTTCATGCCTGCAAGTATGTTGTGGACTGTATATTGGCTTTTCTTCAGACAGGGGTCAATATGTGACTGGCCTTGTGTTTGGTCAAAGGGCAGATTTTGGCATTACCAGTCTTTTTCAGAGGCCGTTTATTTCTCATTCCTGGTGTGTGCCTTTGTACATGGTGTCTCGTGTATTGTTCCTCTCGTCAGGCCGCCTTTGACCTGTGTGAGCTCCATTTTGTGCTTTCTGTTCTCCAGAGACCTTGATTTGAGCCTAGTCTGGACCTTCCCATAGTGCTTTTTGGCACAGAAGGTTGTGTTCCCGGTTGCCATTACTTCAGAAATAGAGAAACAGCTGTAGATCTTCACATAGAGAGACACTGGCAAAGCACAGACAAAGCTGACATACAAAAATACCTGGAACCAGATAAGTTTTAATCAGGTCAATCCTTTCCCTGTAAGATAGTTTCCAATCCTTCCAACTGGCAACCTTGGCCTACTTACCCAATTTGCAAGGCCGTAATCGTAGCGACCAAACTTTAATTTCCTGCCAGGGCTCTGCGAAGGCGCCAGATAGTCTAAAGCCTTCACCTTCCTTTCCCATCCAGAAAACTTCACTCTTATCCTGATTGATCTTTGAGCAAGATGCCTCAGCATATTGCTCCATCACTGAGACCATCTCCTCTGCCTCCTCTGTCTAGGAGATGAAAATAGATACATTATCAGCATAGGCCACAACCCTCAGAGGGAGCTCACTAGGAATGCCAGAAGGCACTCTGCACAAAGGTCCGTTCTCTGATCTCCTGATGAAGGGATCGATTGCAAACGCGTATAGTAGAGGACTCAAAGGACACCCCTGACACACACCCAAGTCAACCTCAAAGGGCCATTCAATCCAATCCTTCACAAGCATGAAGTTTTCAGCCCCTCTGTACATAGTCTTCAGCCAATCATTAAAGGCCCCCTCCAGGCCATACTTGCCAAGAAGCATCCATAGGCACTCATGATTGACCTGATCAAAAGCTTTAGTCTGATCCAATGTCATCAGGTACCGCTCCAGAGCCTTCCAGAAAGCTAACATCGCTGAAAAAGTGGTTCTGCTCTGAACCGAACAGTGCTGGTGACGAGAAAGTAAATTGCTGGCTACAAACAATAAACACCAGAAAATAATTTTTGCCAGTATCTTCCTATTAACATTGAGACCAGAGGTGTAAATGCTTCGTGGGCAGGGCTCGAGTCATGCGGGAACGCATGGGAACGGTGTTTCTGTACTTATTCTACAACAGGAAGGCCGTTCCCGTTCCCCCCGAGCCCTGACACGATCCCAGCGCCACCTCCTGCTCTGGGATGGAGGGTCAGTAAGCCCAGATGGTGGGTTCTCGACCCGCCATCTCTGAGCAACACTGTAAACTGAGCCGGCACTACAGGAAGCAGAGCCAATGCTTCCTGTATAGCACCGGCTCCTGTCACAGGCGGAGTGATATCAAATGTAGCCTTACAGGAAACATCGGCCCTGCAGATGAGAGGGAGGTAAGAGAGAGAGAGAGAGGAGGAAAGGAGAGAGATGAGAGAGAGAGATGAGGGAAGGAGAGACATGACAAAGAGAGATAGAGGAGGGAAGGAGAGGTAGAGACAGAGAGAGAGAGAGATGAGGGAAGGAGAGAGATGAGAAAGAGAGAGAGAGGAAGGAAAGAGAGGTAGGAAGAGAGAAAGAGAGATGAGAAAGAAACAGGGAGATGGAAATAGAGCGATATAAAGAGACAGATGGAAAGAGAGAGAGGGATGGGGGAGAAAAAAAAGAACAAGTGAGAGAGAGAAGAAAGAATGAAAGAATGAAAGAAAAAAAGAAAGAATAGAAAGGAGCGAGAGATAGAAAGAGGAGAAATAGAGAGGGAGAAAGAGGAACAAAATAAAAAGAGACCTAGGAGAAAGAAAGAGAAAGAAACAGGGGGACCAAAAGAGATATGCCTTTGGTCCCTTTCACGCGGGCTTTCCAATCCGGTCCACCTGTCAGTTTTTCAGGCGGACCGGAACGGATGCCCAATGCAGCCCTATGGAGCAGCGGATGTCAGCGGAAACATCCCTGCTGACACCAGCTGCTATCCAATCCGAGCCTGTCCGCGAAATCTGGACGGATGGAAACCCTATTTTCCATCCACCTGGAGGATCGGATAAGATCAGATGAAAACAGACAGGCTTTCCTTTATCATCTGATCTCCCATAGAGGAGAGTGGGGCTCTGACAGCTCAGTCTCTGCACACAGAGTGGAGACAGGGCTGTCATCCGCCTGCTCAGTGGGGATCAGCGGACCGCCCGTGTGAAAGGACCCTTAATGCTACGGAGCAATATCCATATAAATATAAATCAAGTCTATTTTGCAAAGAAATATGTGACAGATCCAGGGTTTTAATGATGTTGTGTCCAACTGATATAAATCACGCCCGTACTGCAAATTTGCAACTCAATGTATATGTAACCCACCATAGTACCCACCAACAGTACCTGCCAGCAGTACCCGCCAGCAGTAGCCACCACCAGTACCTGCCAGCAGTGCCAGCCAGAAGTACCCACCAGCCGTACCAGTCAGCAGTAGCCACCACCAGTACCCACCAGCAGTACCAGTCAGCAGTAGCCACCACCAGTACCAGCCAGCAGTACCCACCAGCAGTACCCACCAGCAGTACCCACCAGCGGTACGAGCCAGCACTACCCGCCAGCATTGCCCGCCAGCAGTACCCACCAGCAGTACCCGCCAGTAGTACCAGCCAGTTAGCTGCCACCAGCCATACCCGCCTGGGGGACAGCAGCAGCCAGCAAAACCCTTCTGTCTGGGAAGATCAGATTGGAGGGCCCAAAGAGTAGAGCGGGCTGTGTCCGTGTCTGCTCTGCATATGCTGACACGGACCTGTCATCTGATCTGCCCTCTTTGCTCATTGTGGCCTGCAACCCATTACCAAGTCACTTAAGTGGCTCTCGCTCCTCAAGAGGTATATATATATATATACACACGAACACACACTTTTATTTTCATTTTTGAGGTTGGGGTGGTAATCTTGGGTGAGTTCCCACACTTTTTTTCCCAGGACTTGACCCCTGTTCCTGGGTTATCCATTATCAAGTTCCAGTGGCTCAGGTTTGCCGCAACCTGGCCTTCGATTCACACCTTTACAGGATTTTATCAGGAGTATGTTTGAGTTGCTGAGAACACAGACTTTAATCACAGTGTTTTGCGGGCAGCTGAGTAAGGTTTTTCAGAAATACATTTTTATTGAAAATTTTAGACATACAGAAATTGTCACATATCAACAAATAACATTGTGACAACACTGAGTACAGTTTTGTTAGCCATTGAATGGTTGCTGTGTCTCCCTCTCCTAGAATTATTCCCTAAGGAATAATAGAGCTGCTCTGTGTCCCGCAATGTACGATAAAGAAATCTGCATTTTTCACTTACCTGTAAATTAAATTTTTTTGGAGTACATCACGGGACACCAAGATCCCTCCCTTCTGTTTGGGTATATGGATTGCTACAAAACTGAAGACCTTCCTCTATGGGAGGGGAGGGTAATTCTTGTCTTTTTCCAATCACCTGTAGGTACATAAGCCTGTAAGAAATAATAGAGCTTCTCTGTGTCCCGCGATGTACTCCAACAAATAGATTTTACAGGCAAGTCAAAATCCAGTTTTTTGGTAGATTGGGAGAAGGCTAGCATCCCCATTTATTTCTTTTGAATCCAGTCTGTGTCCTTGTTAAACATTTTACCTCACCCATTGTCCCAATGACACCATTGTCACCAGGACAGGAAGTGAGAGAAAATCGCTCCAATTGAGTCATAGAGAACAATAAACACCTGATAGGGTTATAACACCACACCACTTTATCAAAAATTTTTGGTTGGCGTTACACTATAACTAAGGAATATAGGGTGGATTACACACCAGGAACTTTCTTTGTTGTTACCTGCAGCTATGGGCCATCCTTTTACACATATTAATAGACAATTTACCTTTAAAGGGAGCAAAGAAAATGCTGTCTCTGGGAATCACGGGTCCAGAGGGCCATGAATTGTGTCGCCCGGAGGAAGTGGAGGCTGAAGCCACTCAGAGAGCCATCACCATCGCCAACTCTGTGAACTGCCCGCTCTTTGTGGTTCACGTGATGAGCAAAGCCTCGGCCAAGATCATCGCAAATTCCCGGAGGGAAGGTAAACTCTAACACAACTGTAGTCTCCATATCTTAAAGCATATATAGTATAATATAGTATAATATAATATAATATCATTTAGAAAAAAGAATAATAATTACTGTCGTTGTTATGGGAGTTCAATAAATAGCTTTTTGGATTTTAAAAAGAAGGTTGTTAAAATTCCTAACTACAAACCACAGAATTTCTAAGGCCCCTTTCACATGGACTTTCCAATCAGTTCCGCCTGTCAGTTTTTCAGGCGGACCTGATCGCACGCTCCATTCAGCCCTTTGGGGCAGCGGATGTCAGCGGTGACATATCTGCTGACACCCGCTGCTCTCTCATCCAATCCTCTCCCTGTAAAAAATAGGGTTACCCTCCGGCTGGCAGATCGGATCGGATGAAAACGGACAGGCTGTCCATTTTCATTCCATCTCCCCATAGAGGAGAGCGGACTCTAACAGGTCTGTCTCAGCACAGTGAAAGGAAACAAACTTGTCATCCGCCTGCTCAGTGGGGATCGGCGGATCGATCCCACGCTGAGCAAAGCGGAGTCTGCCTGGCGGAAAGCCTGTGTAAAGGGCCCTATCTGCTCTTTTTGCAATGAAAGAGGAGCTAATATGGCTACTGTCAGCTATCCAGAAAAACAAACCCTTAAAGGCTTAGTCCACCTTGTGGCCATTTTATATTGTATATTACATGAAACATAGGGGTTGATTTACCAAAGCCAAATGGACTGTGCACTTTGCAAGTGCAATAGTTCCAGAGCTTAGTGATTGAGATGAAGCTTCACTTTACAAAGAATACCCCATCACATGCAAGGAAAATAAACTGCATTTTTGCTTGCACATGATCAGGTGACGGAAATCTGTGTGCGGAGAGGGAGGTGTCAGAGCTTGTCCGTTCTCATCCGCTTGTCCGTTCTCATCCGATCCCATCCGATCCGATCCCCTGGACGGATGGAAAATAGGGTTTCCATCTGTCCGGATTTCACGGACAGGATCGGAATCGGATGTCAGCGGGTGTCAGCGGACATGTCTCCGCTGACATCCGCTGCCCCATAGGGATGCACGGAGGATCCGATCAGGTCCGCCTAAAAAACTGACAGGCGGATCTGATCGGATCTTTCGTGTGAAAGGGGCCTTACTGAACTCTTTAGCAACTGCACTTGAAAAAGTGCAGACTATTTGCCTTTAGTAAATCAACCCCATAGTCAAATTTCCCAACCCCCACCTTCAAACTGCTCCGCACTTACCTGAATCCTGGGGTGCTTCTCCCTGGAGCGTCTTGTTGCTTTTTGAAGTTAGTGCAGCTGTGTATGGCCCTAAATATATTTTCAAAATGATCAAGCAGATATGACAAAATGCTTCCAATTGTTTACTAAGCAGGCCAAATGGGAGCAAATAAGAGAAGGTCATTGTTGTTGGGGTTTACGTATATCTTAAAATTTATTTCCACTTCTGTGGCCAAATTAGAATAATACCTTTTTTATATGCTCCCATTCACATAGCATAAATTGAAAAAGTTGATTTGCTTTCCCATACTATGTAACGTTAGGGAGGGAGCTTGGTACTTATGTTTAACATAGTTAACCCTATGTATACTGTGCTGGAAGATTTCATTATCAGTTGTAAACACATGTGGGTTGATTTACTAAAACTGGAGAGTGCAAAATCTGGTGCAGCTCTGCAAAGAAACCAATCAGATTCTAGGTTTTGTGTCAAAGCTTAATTGAACAGCTGAAGTTAGAAGCTGATCGGCTACCATGCACAGCTGCACTAAAATCTGAGTGCCAAGTTTTAGTAAACCCACCCCATAGTTTGTCCTAACTGTAGCACTACTCCCTTGGGAGCTGCTGAAAACGGGTTCCCCTGGGTTACTCATAGCAACAACTTGCGACTTCTTAAGACTCTAGATTCTTGGCTTAGTCAGTAAACAGTCCAAGGGATTTGTTTTTTGTTGTTTTTATTTTATGATGGGATGGGAGAAGGGATGAGTGGAATACTCCAACTTAGCAAACTATGCACAATCTTGAGGACTTCTATCTATGTTGAATGCGGCAAGGCCGCTGCTTTACCCTGCCACTGAAGTGAAGTATATGAAAGGGGAACTACTTGGTAGATTACTCTTTAGGGTTCTACTTGGCACCCCCTTTACTCACTGACTGTGTGCGCTGACCTCACTAGAGTGTTCCCCTTTCCTGGGCAGACCCCTTGGCAAGCCCCCTGGTACTCACGGACACTGTTTTTCCCAGGTAGCTCTGCCTTCAGCTCCACTGTCAGTTTCTCCAGGACCCTTGAGGCTCATCTTCACACCTGGCTCACTATGCCGACAGCCTGTGACCACTTTCCTCAGCATGCAGAAGAAGAGACGGCCATCACCCTCCTCCTGGGACTCTGATCCTGCCAAAGATGCCCTGCCTCATGTGCCCTCAGTTTTTATGGTCAATCCCAGGATGCTCTGCGGTGGTGCCCTCCCACTGGGACTGCCACAAAAGCCTGTATGTCACTGGCTAGGTTTCCTCCACTGTCCAACAGGCTCCCCTATTGGATACAGTGGGGACACTCCTTCAGACCAAGTGACGCACACCTGGACACATGTAACAGGCATAACTAACAGATCAGGCTCCCCTGATAAGCAGATGGAGCAAAATAAATGCTTTTTCCTAGCACCTATCTAGGAGGGTGCTACATAACAAAGGATTAAAAATCTCAAGACTAGGTTGGTGCATTGTGTGCTAATACACTTAGGAGAACTGTCACTTGCTATGTCCTCTAATTTTACATTGCAAGCTATTCTGAACAACAGAAGTTGCCCATAGAGTCCTATATATAAACCTGCTCCAAAGAAACCGCTAAAAAGGGAAAGCAATATTTTAAAAATTTCTGTGTTAATGGGAAGACATAACAAACATATGGCATCTTCTATTAGACAGCATACGTGGAAATACACTTTTATATATTTCCAGTATTGCAGCCAACGCCTGCCCTATATTTTACATGTTCCCATTTACATAGCATTGCTTAACCTTCCTAGCGGTATTCCCGAGCGTGACTCGGGGTTACATTTTAGAGCCAAAAGCGGTAACCCCGAGCCACACTCGGGGTACCGCTAGGGGATCCTGGTAGACGTTTTACCTACCTATTCTGATCCAGCGATGTATGCGGGCGGTATGCGGCGGCGGAGCTTCCTCCCGATCGTCTGTGAGCCCCGGCTTCCGTCTCCTGCGACGTGACGTCCGCAGAGGGGTGGAACCGGCGGCAAATTCAAAAAGTATAACACACAAACACACTGATACACTGTAATCCTATTGGATTACATTCCCTAAATAAAATAAATTGACCTTTGATTGCCCCCCCCAGTGCTTTCTCCATTGCACTTCCTGCATTATTCCCATACACTGTATCTGGACATTGCAGAGCGACCATGGCCTCAAACAAGCGCGCCGCAACCTCAAAAGCGGTATATGACCTGCTGGGCGAGAGCGACAGCGATCCTGAATCGCTTGCAGAGTGGAGTGACAGCGATTCATGGGGAACTTCGTCATCCGACGCAGAAAGTGACTTCAGTGATGATGCTGTGACTGTGCCGAGCGATGTGGCACTTAGATGGCGTGACAAAAAAGATGTCTGCCTGATGAGTACCATTCATAACACCGCCACTGTCATGGTCCATACAAAAGGGGGAAAAGATGTTCTGAAACCGCAACTAGTCCTGGATTATAACAACACCATGGGAGGTGTGGACAGAGCTGACCGGGCCATGACTTTCTATCAGGCAATGCGGAAACAGCAGAAAAAATATTATAAAAAAATATTCAGGCACCTCCTGGAGCAGTGTTTGTGGAACGCCTTCATTCTCCTAAAAAAGAAGAGTGACAGGCCTGTGCTCCATGCGGACTTTGTGTGGAAAATTGCTGACCTCATATTTCTCAGGCACCAGACACCAACAGTAAGTCGATCCGGACGCCGTGCTGCTGGTGTTGTGAACCCCGAACGACTGACCGGTGGTCATTTTATGGACCACATTCCACCGACAGAGAAGAAGACTGCACCCAAAAGGATGTGTGTGGTTTGCTGTTCCAAGCGCGACGACACCGGACGGAAAATCAGAAAGGAAACGCGGTACTACTGTCCAGACTGTGATGTTGGACTTTGCGCTGTACCCTGTTTCAAAATTTTCCACACCCGGGACGCTTATTGAAGCAATATGACCAGTAATATTGCATCCTTTTTGGGAAAAAAAAAAATATATTGCATCCTTGTTTGACAAAAAAAAAAATGTAAGTGTTTTTGATTACATGATTTACTATCATTTATTGAATAAAAAGTGTTATTTTTTGGAAAAAAAAGTGTTATTATTATATTATTATTTTATAGTTATTTATTATATTATAATTTAGGATTTTGTGTTTCAAACTTTATCATACCCGGGATGTTATAAAGAAGAACGCACAGTAAAAAGAAATCATATGTAAATAGTTGGTGTGGGCTGCTCATTCTCAAGAATTACATGCAAAATAATGGTACCGCTTTCAGCACCTAAAATCCGAAAGAATCATACCGCTAGGGAGGTTAAAAAATATATATTTAAAAAATAAAGCTTACATTTTTACTTGATTTCTGCTTACTTCTACCTTGCTTTCCCTTTCTTTGTAATGTTAAAGCAGAGCTAAACTCCCTCAATTAACATGAACTATTGTAATACTTATACTGCTAGCATTAGTAAATAAATAGGAAGGTTTATTATATTTACTTGTTTTACCTTTTTCCACATTTCTTCAGTTGCTTCCTGGTTTCTGACCTAGGCCAAAATGATATCATAAATTCCAGGAGTCTTCATGGGCATTTTTCCTTTCATCTGGAGGAGGGGAGGAAGGGCTTTTCTCAGCAAAGCACACCCTGCATATCTGAGCTAAGGGCAGATGGATTCCAGGAAGTAAATGCTACATGAACCATCTTCCCTTAATCAGGATGCCACAGCTAGAAATGCTAGGGGGGTGTTTTTCCAAGAGATTTCTCAACAAAACAAAGCATTGAGACATGAATGGATGGGGGAGTTTGCTTTGAATATTAAAAATTATTTTAGTAGTTTTTCAGTTGGTGGTGCTCAGATACAGTTTAGTTCTGCTTTAAGGAGGGGGTCGGGGAGTTATGTTTATAAGCGTATTTGTATTGTGCTGGCAGATCTTTATTATTAGTTGTAAACTAGATGTGCACACCATCTGTCCTAACTAAGCATTAAAGATAGCAATCCCTCCGCCTGTCCCTCATTTGCACATTGGAAGCGATTGAGAACAATATAAGAAGCCTATTGAGTTTTGCTTCAAAGAAATGACCAAAAAGGTAACAAATATTTTTAAAAATTTATTTGGGGTATGCTTTGTGAATGGGGACACATAACAACCATATATCAAGAGGCTCTCAAATTTCACTGTAAAAGTGAAAAAATAAAATACACTTTAAAGCGGTATTAAACTAAAAACCCAAATTGTCATATAGCGCAGCTTACCAATCATTGGATTTACCCTTTAATGTATTCTATGTATTGAGATAAAAAACCTTCTGTGCAGCAGCACCCCCCCCCCCCCCTCAGCCCCCCTAATACTTACCTGAGCCCCCTCTCTAACCAGCAATGTTGCAGAAGTTATTTATCAGGGTGAAGGCGCCAAGTTTTTGTGCCTAGCCCTATGTAGGATGTGGGATACCTGCTGCTCTTTTTTGTTTTATGGTAAAATACAAAAAAAACAACAAATGTTAAAACTAATGAAAAAAATGAGCGCTGGTAATATAGTGGGCTTGTGTGTATATCTTGTGATGATAAATAAATATATATTCAAGATAAGTGATATAAATAGTATCTGTATCAAACATTTATAACCAATGTATAAATAGTTTATGATACCTAATAAAATATACCAAATAATATACGCACTGTAGTAATCTATATTGTGACTTAAGTGATGATTTAAATCATAAATGTGACAATGGTGATAAAATATAAATAATTAAATTACTGGATTTGCATAAAATCGCATGTGACTGACAGTAAAATCCTTAATGCAACTGGTAAAAATAGTCCGTGATAGTAAATAATTATATAAATAGAATCTTCAAAGTGCTTTTGTGCTCCAATTTTGTGCTCTTGGTAAAAGTAGGCAATTTTTGCTTCTTACCAGATCGCTTTAGGTCGCAAGGACCTAAATCGCCTTTGATCCCTTTAAAGGATGGATCAATCCTCCACCAAACTTGTCCACTCCAGGTAAGTAGTTGATGTTCTAGGGTGGATCAGGATCAGGATAGTGTTCTCAGGCAGATGTATGTAAAAAGAAATGGCGGGGAAGCCAAAAAAATAGTGTAATTCAGTTTTTTATTAGAGAAATAAAATAAAAGTAAGAATTGGCTGCTTACAATGTGAAGTGCCTAGCCTGGCACTAGGTGGAAGCACTGTTTGCAAATTGGGATCTGTGGAGATGACACTCTAGGTGTTCTGTCCTAGACAGTGTCTCACACACAGCCTCTGGTGGCGTGGCAGCGGTGGCGTGCATTCCAGACAAAGCGGAAGTGACGTCACTGGCTCTCTCGATTTCCAGTTTATAGAAGACCACAATGCATCTCACGTTTATCACGTCCTTGCGTTGCAGAAGTGTTTCGGCGGCTGCCCGAGACTCTCCCTCCTCATTGGCTGAGAAGGCAGCATGGTGCCATTGGCTCCCGCTGCTGTCAATCAGATTCAGTAAGCCAATGAGGAGAGAGAGGGGGGCGTGTCTGAATGAACACAGGGAGCTGCAGCTCAGGTCCTCCCATAGCAAGATGCTTGCTGTGGGGCCACTCAACAGGAGGGAGGAGCCAGGAGCGCCGAAGAGGGACCCGAGAAGAAGAGGATCGGGGCTGCTCTGTGCAAATCAACTGCACAGAGGAGGTAAGTATAGCATGGTTTTTATTTTTAACAAAAAAAACTGAGACTTTACAATTACTTTAAAGGGTAACTTCACTTTTGTGGGGAAAAAAAATTAGCAAATAAAGAAAAAAACAATATAGCATATACAATTGCGACACAAATCATATTGTAATTCAGGGTTTCTCAACTAGGGTTCCTCCTGAGGTTGCTAGGGGTTCCTTGAGCAATGGGCAATTTCTGCCTCTCTTAGATAAGTTCCCAATGACACCATTGTTCCTTTTATCTATCTGTAAGGGGGTAATTCTTCACAAGAGTAAGAAGCATTCTTCCCACTGACTGTCACACTAATGTGTCATGAATTGTAGATTTTTTATTTTTAGCAGGGGTTCCCCGAGACCAGAAATTCATTTCAAGAGTTCCTCTGTGTTGAAAAGGTTGAGAAAGGCTGTTGTAATTGAATGTTATTGAAAATTACCTTTCCTTTTCAATCTGTTGCCACTGTAATTTTCTGAAAATGCAATGCAATATGGCCGCCTGGAGCTGCTCTGTACACAGAATGTATACTGACCACACCCCAGAAACATAATTTCCTGCTTGTGTGATTGGCTCGCCAATTTTTCCAGAAGCCTGCCTAAGATACAAGTCAGATTTCTGGCATCCCCAGCAATAAAAATGTCATTTTTGGTGAGATACTCCCAATAGGAACTCGCCTAAAGGGATGCAGGGCCAGCAGCTTTCCTAATTGGTGCTCTGCAGCTGCCACAGCTGATAGATAATTATGAAACCACTCCCATCAGACCCACTCAGCACAGAGGAACAAACAGTGATTTCTTCAGGATAACAAAAGGTTGGAATCTGCAACAAAGCTTGGTAAAATCCTTGTAATGTACAGAGATCACCCAGAGGGGAATGTTTTTTTCTCAACAAAAGTGGAGTTATGCTTTAAGTGATATCCTGCTGTCCATGGTCCTGAATATTTGTCCATTCTTCATTCCGGCTGCTGTCCGAGGTGCTGCAAAAAAAAAAAAAATCATTTGGAAAGCACACATATATATAATAATAATGGAATATATTGTGTATATATATATATATATATATATATATATATATATATATATACATATATATGTATATAATGGATATAATGGAATCGGCATGCACTGTTTACCTCTAAAACTCTAAAAATGGATCATATTATCTATTTGAAATACTTTGCTATTAGAGCGTTGATTCAGCAAAGACTAGAACTTTTTGAGTGTCATTAGTATCTAAAGGCTAGTGTTGTAGCAGATCCAAAGATGTCATAAATGTCTCCTATAGCAGGATTTAAAGGTTTTATATTATGAGCTGCACTTAGTTCCTTTAATGTAGATGAATAAAGCCACACCGCAGTCCAGAATATTGACTTATTAACATGATGTTCCTTAACTGAGTCAGCGCTTCTAAAATCTGTAATCACATAATGGGTGTCTTTGATGTCTTTAATCTGTCACCAGAATATTTATATTAAAGCCTGGAATGTAAATTAGGCATAACCACAAAGCTGAATATGGGCTTAAAGATAGACGATAGATATAAAAAAAATGACAATTAATGCTATTATGTATTCCTTATAAAGTATTAAAAGTATTTTTGAATGCAGCTAGTGACTTGGTATCAGCCCTTCAGCACTAGGAGCCAAACACATTCTGCTCCATGAACATCATGTGCTCACAATAAAGGTTCTGACAAGAGAAGAGAGCAGAGTGAGCAGAGGCAGTAGCTTATCAGTTTGCTGCTGCTCCTTCATGGTCCAATCATAGGCTGGGAGCACTAAACTATATCTTTAGTCTACGAAAACAATCCATAGACATCAGGCCCGGGACAAGGGGTGGGCAGAAGGGTCGGCTGCCCTGGGCTCCTTGAATATTGGGGGGGGGGGGGTAGAGGAGTTGTGTTAAGAGGAGGAATTTGGAGGGTGGCAGGGGATAAGAATTGTTGAAGGAGGGGAAATTAGGGGTGTGTGCTAGGAATAGTGATTTGGGGATGGGGGAAGAGGATTTGTACTAGGAGGGAGAATTGGGGGGGGGGGGTTGCTAGAAGAGATTATATGGTAGAGGGGGGGGGAGGGAATTTGTGTTAGGAGGGGACATTGTTTTTTTTTGGGGGGGGGTGTGCTAGTAGGGATGATTGGGTGGTATTTATGCTAGGAGGGAAGATTGGGGGGAGAATTCGTGCTGCGAGGGGGGATTCAGAGAGGATTGATGCTAGGAGAGGTGATTTGGGGGGGGGGAGGGATTTGGAGAGAGAGAGAATTTGAGCGGGGATTGGGGGGCAAAGATTTTTGCTGGCAGGGGGGATTTCAGCAGGGGGGAAGATTTGTACTTGGAGGATGGGGAATTTATGCTTAGAGGGTAAGCATGCAGATTAGTGCTCAATTCTTATGTGGCGGGGGGGGGGGGATTTATGCTAAAACATAATGCTCGTGCATCTTGGGGGGGGGGGGGACAGTTTGGTATACTTGTCCTGGGCTCTAGATGACCTTGTCCCAGCACTGATAGACATCCACTACTTAGTAGTTCTGTATTCTGTTTTTCATGAAAATGTTTCCTACTGTGCAGTGGTGCTCTGTCAGCCGGGGGGGGGGGGGCGGCCGGGCATCAGACGGACCCCCCCAATCACTCCAGCCCGCACCACCATATCCCCCCTGTTACTTACCTTGCTCTGCGGGACTGACAGGCAACGCTGGCGGCGGCTTCCCCCTCAGTCTCCATGTTCCCTCTCGGCGGCCGTCTCCACCTTCCTTCTTGGCCAATAGGATGCCTTCTCCTTTCGGCCATTCGGGAAACAGGTCTCAGGACCCGCTTCCTGATTGGCTGGGAGGAGAATCAGTGTGGCAATAGCGAATATTCATTCGCTATTGGCACACAACTGGGTGGGCTCAGGGCACAGTGCTCTGCGCCTCAAACCCACCCTTTTTTTGAAGAATATTAGAGCCTCTGGCTCTAATCATGTGTTTCAAAAAAATAAAATCCCCCATTGGAATCTATGCATCTGGCACCCTGCATGTAGATTAGCGGGCTGGACGCATGGATGGGGGGGGGGGACGGCGCCCCTGCCCCCCAATGAATGGGCCACCACTGCTACTGTGTATTTCTGCCTCCTTGTAACATCCTCTGTGCACACTACACATCCCATAGTTCATAGTTCATCTCAGGAGTGAGCAAGAGAGGGTGACTACATTCCTACATACAATGTGACCATGAAGAACAAACAATGACACCCTCTAACAGAGAGTCGGATCACAGCAGCAAAAAAAAAAAAAAGGATTTGGAGGAGGCTGAGTGCTAAAGCTTGTACAGAAATGCACCACTCAGATGTTCACATGTGCCATTGATTCTTAATGGCACCCCATGCATCTAGTAAATGCGTGCTCTTTTGCAGCCACCAAAGTACATGTAGCACAGTAAAACAGCGCACAGGGAAACGCACTAAAAATGCGCACATGCTCAGACACTCCTCATGGCCTTTAACTACTCTGGAGAAAAGACAAATCACAAAACTGGCTGTGCAGCCTGACAGAGCCTGCAAATCATAGGACTGGATAATTGGAAATACAAACCATTGGGTAGGTAAAAGAATTTCCATATACACTATATTGTCAAAAGTATTGGGACGCCTGCCTTTACACACACATTAACTTCAATGGCATCCCAGTCTTATTCTGTAGGGTTCAATATTGTGTTAGCCCCCCCTTTGCAGCTATAACAGCTTCAACTCTTCTGGGAAGGCTGTCCGCAAGGTTTAGCAGTGTGTCTATGGGAATGTTTTACCATTCCTCCAGAAGTGCATTTGTGAGGTCAGGTATGATGTTGGACAAGAAGGCCTGGCTCGCAGTCCCACCCTAATTCATCCCAAAGGTGTTTTATCAGGTTGAGGTTAGGACTCTGTACAGGCCAGTCAAGTTCCTCCACCCCAAACTTGCTCATCCATGTCTTTATGGACCTTAATTTGTGCACTGGTTCAAATCATTTGCTGGAAGGGGAGATTATGGTGTGGGGTTGTTTTTCAGGGGTTGGGCTTGGCCCCTTAGTTCCAGTGAAGGGAACTCGTATGCCCTGTTCACACCTGAATGTTTTTCAGCTCATAAAATGCTCATCTCTGAAGTCTCAAAAATGCCCAACAAGCAAAATCCTATTCATTTCAATGGCCCCTGTTCACATGAGCATTTTGTCGCCTGAAGCTCAAAAAAGTACCTAAGCTTCTTTTTTGGCAGATTACAAGCGTTTTTGTTAGATGTCAATGCCTGGTTCCAAGCAACTGCAGAAATCACTGGAAAAACGCACAAAAAACGACTGAAAACAATACGCTCAGGTGTGGTTGGAGCCTTAAGGCGTCAGCATTCCAAGACATTTTGGACAATTCCATGCTCCCAACTTTGTCGAATAGTTTGAGGATGGCCCTTACCTGTTCCAACATGACTGCGCACCAGTGCACAAAGCAGGGTCCATAAAGACATGGATGAGCGAGTTTGGAGTGGAGGAACTTGACTGGCCTGCACAGAGTCCTGACCTGAACCCGACAGAACACCTTTGGGATGAATTAGAGCGGAGACTGCGAGCTAGGCCTTCTCATCCAACATCAGTGCCTAACCTCACAAATGAGCTTCTGGAAGAATGGTCAAACATTCCCATAGACACACTCCTAAACCTTGTGGACAGTCTTCCCAGAAGAGTTGAAGCTGCTATAGCTGCAAAGGGTGGGCCAACTCAATACTAACCCTATGGACAAAGATTGGAGTGCCATTAAAGTTCATGTGAGTGTAAAGGCAGGTGTCCCAATACTTTTGACAATATGTTATATGTGATACTCCCAGAGTTTAGCTTTAAAGTGTATTTCCACTTGTGCAGTCAAATTAAAAAAAAAAATCCTCACTGAGTGTTTACTATGTTCCTGGTTTATACATAAGACTCAATATGTATATTGCAAGCTATTTTAAACATTTTCAAAGTACAATTACAGGGTTAAACTAGGGGAATGTACATTAAGTTCCGTGTGCATTACCCACACTGCATTCAAATTACACTGGATGGGCGATCTGCTGCGGGGGTCAATACGTTCCTAACAACACCCCAAAGCAGATTGCAAATGAAGTGTGTTTGCCTGCACCAGATTACATGGTTCCACAGAACCATGTGATCTGATTGCTGTGCATTTTTAAAAGTACCGCATGTGCTACTTTTATTGCGATCCAGTGCAATTTCAGTGTTCAAACCTAGTTTGCAACTGATAATGAGATCTGCCAGCACAGTACAGACAGCGTTAATTATGGTAAACAAAAATGCCCAACCCTCCCCTCTTTATAGTGCATTAAAGAGGAAAACTAGGTATGATTTTTTCCGGTAAAAAGCAAGAAAAAAAATGTAAGTGGCCATTATACTTACTTGAAAATACATATTTTATTTCTGCTTGGAATCCCTAAAGAACCATACATAGGAATCTATGACTGCATTTTGAAACACATTTCTCTGTTTGGTTGCATTTATAAAAAAAAAAAAAAGTTTTTGCCTGTACACATTCTGTTATTTCTATTGATCTTTACAACATTGTTACTAACTCAGGAGCATTGAGTATCACTGCACCAGGCAGATGTGAGAATCTTCCAGCAGATGGCAGTGCTGAGGTAATACAGGACATAGAAATCATTATATTTAGTTCTTATACTGCTCTTTAACGCTCAGTGAGTTGAGTCTTATATATCATATTTAATCTTAATAATACACAATATTTTCTGGCTACTAAAGCAGTGAAAAAAATCCTCGCCTTAACATTATGAAATATCACCATTAAGCAAGTCATCATTAAAACAGATATTTGCATAGGAGTGCGATGTCTGCCTAATGACAGCACCAAACCTCCCCCACTCAAAATAAAACCTTCAAAATAGGCTGTAAAAAAATGAGGCATTGGAGAAAAAATTGTAAAAAAAAAACCCTCAAATGTAAAATTGTGTCCATTTCCTAAGATGCCGGTGACATCACCATCCATGCCTCACTATTGCCTTCCAGGGCGCTGGGCTTTTTAGAAATTCTTACAGAATACACTACGGCTGGTAACATTGCTTGAGGTTTTACTGCAGAATGCACAGGAGTGCAATGGGTTAATGGCAGAATCAACTGTTTTTGTTTTTTTTTCAAAAAGGGAGCAAAAAATAGAAATTCATTGTAAGTGATTGTTGTATTCACATAAACGTTGATTTTCTCAAACCTGATATTCCATAGACAGAGACATCAACAGATAAATCATATCATTACGGCACCAGCATACTCAGTTCCTTACAAGTACTTAAAAGAAGTTCAAGTGATTGTAAAGTTCATTTTTTTAACAATACCAAACGTTATACTTACCTACTCTGCAATGATTTTGCACAGAGCACCCCCGATCCTCCTCTTCTGGGGTCCCCCCCTGGTGCTCCTGGCTCCTTCCCCCCTCTAAGTGCCCCCATAGCATGTCACTTACTATGGGGACAATCATGCAGGCTTGATCCTGAGCCAGGCTCTGTGCATTCATTGATACACACAGTGCAGCTTGGCCCCACCCCTGCTCTCTCCTCACAGGCTGAAATTGACAGCAGCATAAGCCAATGGCTCCCTCGGCTGCCCCCATGGGCAGTAAGCAGAGAGAGAGATGGAATAGCCGCTACTCTCGGGCACAGCGCTGGATCGAGATTGGGCTCAGGTAAGAATAAGGATGGGGGGGTCGCTGCACACAGAAAGTTTTTTACCTTAATGTAGAGAATGCAACCACTTTAACTGTCATCATTGGATTGTGGTTCATAGAGGATCATACAGTAGGGACAGGATAAGCATTCAAATAGGATGCTGTAACTAGGCATAAGTCACATGAGAAATCTCAGGATCAAGAAAAATGTACACTATATGGCTAGAAGTTTCTGGACACCTGACACACCTAGCTATATGGCCAAAAGCATGGGGACACCCTGCAAATTGAGTTTATGTTTTTCTAGTTAAAAATGATCCCTTTCAGTAGGGCTGTGTAGATGTTTAGTCTAGGGAAGAGTAAAAGCATTTTACCTTACCAGATCCTCCGCTCCCTCGGCAGATGGCACTCCCTCATGCTCTGGCAGTGGACTGTCACTTGTTGTCATTATATCCAATGCACTGCTATGGACTCTGTGTTGGTCTTGATAATGTCAGGACCTTAGACAGCTGAAGAACGGGGGGAAAAGACACTGCGGAGACTGGTCTAGCAGCACAGGATTGTATAAGTAGCAATTAAATGAGCAAATAACTCTTGTAGTGCAGGAGCAGCCCCACTGCAAGGGATAGTTTTTAAGTTTCCCGGAGTTAGGCTTTAAGGGTATGGTTATTGCTTCAGCATATAGAGACATTTTAGACAATTGTCAACCTTCTGCGAACATTTTGGGGGAAGACCCTTTTCTGTTCCAGCATTACTGGCTCCTGTACACGAAGTACAGTGTGTAGGAACTCAAGTGGCTTAAGCAGAGCCCTGACCCCATCCCTACTGAACACCTCTGGGATGAACTGGAACGCCAGTTGTGACTCGTGAGACAGGTCTTCTCAACCAGCATGAGTACCTGTCCTCACAAATAGGCTCAAATGCATACAGACACCCTACAAAATCGTGTACACAAACTTCTCAGTAGGGTGAAGTCTGTTATAGGGGTAAAGTGGGGGCCAGCTTCATGATAATGATTGTGGTTTTAAAAATGGATGCCTCTTTTAGATGTTAACATCTGGTTAATATGTCCACCACTGATAGGCTTTTGGTCCTGGGTCTTTGGCCTGCTGTGCAACTTGTTTCACTTGACTATCTGTAAGGATGCTAAACTAGCTTTACTGCACTGTCCCATTCCAGGTCTATATGCCCACCAACAGAAAATCGCATCTAAAGCCCCGCACACACGTACCGATCGTCGGCCAAAAGATCGGCCGTCTTTTGTCCGAGGGCTGTCTTGTCTGTTGAAAACTGCAAAAGACTGCACAACAACAGCCGACTGCAGAAGTGATGTCATGTGATGGTTAACTTTCCTTGTCTTTTTTCTTTTCTGAGCATACCCAGTCTTGCAAATCTGCTGTCTGTCGGCAAAATTCTGTACTGACTGGCGAACAATCGGCCTTTCTGGTGTTGGCCAACAAAAATTTTAATGCTTGCACGACAGATTCTTTTTCGGCCGAAAGTGCGCTGTCGGCTGTCAGAAGCATCATACTAACAAGCCTACAATTGGCCGATCGGTCGTCGGCCGAATCTTTACGGCCGACAATCGGTACGTGTGTACGGGCCTATACTTATTTTGTCAGCCAAGAGAACCATTTCCTAGGCCTGAAAAGAAAAAAAAAACAACGGTCCTGTTCCAGGGAGTAAAAGATTGTATGACAGCCTTAATAAATAAATAACATATGTCTAGCATTCTGAAGGACTCCCATTCCAAGTTTCTGAAAATTTGGAAACCTTGGATCAAGTATTCCTTTCACTCATTACACCTGGCTAGCATTGGTCACCTATGACTAACGCTTGAGATGGCCCCGAGTCCCTGTTACCCTTCCATCCCTTTTACTCGCCTCCTCTCTGTGACGAACGCCCATTTTCTGGGACGTTCGTCATGGGTTACTGGAGGAGTGTGGAGGCCAGCCTCCTGCCCACGGACTACGGCCCTGGCTTGTAGGGGAGTGCACCTCCGTGTAGGGGTATATGCTGGAGGACCATGGGAGTAGGGTTGCTTTGGACTCAAATCCATGTCACCCCAAGATACAGACTCAGACTGGGATCAATGTTACAGGCCTAAAGCTACCTGTTGCAGCAGAGGACTTCTCCACACATTGAGAGACTAAAGAGATGCTAATGACGTCTACTGTGGGGATATGTATTGATAGTTATAATAAGGTGTGTTGAAAATGGAGATGGGCGGTCTGAGAGCCTATGTCTTCTGCTTTCATCTGTTTAGAGGTGAACTGTGTTCACACTTCTAGGAATGTGTATTCGGCTATGTTTGGGCTGGTTGTTTGTGGAGTCAGTTATGATAATGCTAATCCTGTCTGAGCCTGCAATGTCATTGACATGCGTCTGTCCAGATGGCCAGATATGTTAATTATGTTCTGTATATAATACATATGCATGATGTAATCAAGCACCTAAAACTGTATATATATTGTAAGTGAGTTGTTGAATAAAGTGTCTTTTGTTTTACCCTTCATCAAGCTTAGACTGATGTTTGAGGGGGAATTGAGGGGACAGGTCACTGCATCACTCGAGATTCTGGAGACTTAAGACAGAAATACTTGGTCCAAGTATTGGGGATCTGTTACACTCTCCTCCTCTCCCCTCTTCTTTCACCTTCCTCTCTCTTTATTCTCTTGCTCTTCCTCATGAGGTCTCTAATACCCTGTTATTTTTTTTCCTTTTTTTGAGTTGCAAGGATGGGAAGCATACTCCTTGGCATTCTTTGACTTACATTGTGAGATATCCTACCTGGTCTTCCCATTCATCTGTTTGTAGGTTATATTGTTCTGGCTATGTTCAGCACTCTAACATGTTTTGAACTACGAAATGTTTCTTTTTTTAGCCCCTACATGAGAAAACTTGGTACTCATCCTATCATGTTTCCAAATCCAAATAAAAATTATTGAACCAGAAATGGTATGTCCAGCAAGCTCTTATAGGTGTAATGGTCAGGTGCCTACAGACGTGTGGCCATATAGTGTACTTCTCATATAATTTGTCAATGCTGATTTATGCTCCATTAATTCATATGAGGAGTGATTTCTGATAACGAGTCTGCTTTCATTTATCCACACTAGTAACAAAAAAAAAATCCCAAAAAAATATTACCAAATAGTTTTCTCCTATAATTCTGAAAGTGCAATGTCATCCCACACCATCCAAACAGACCCCAGCTATTATTTTTGTGCAAGAGGGATAAAAATTAAAGTGAGATTCTAATTATCTTTGAAGAGAAGACGCCAACTCCTTTCTTCACACACACTTCACAAAATGTGACTAGTTTCATCCAAGCTAAGTCTCAGATAAAGTGACTTACGGTCACATGGCCGCAAGTCAGATATCACCATTTCAGAATTTAAAGAAGAGGCTATTGCTATTTTTGAATGTCAACATGGAAGATAATAGAATTTTTGCTCGGTAATCATCTTTTTATCGAGATGTTCTATGAGTATAGCCAGATCTTCCTCTTCATATTTTACACAGCGCACAGCGATACAGTCCAGGTCTCTGGTGTCTAGAAAAGCTTCATTAACTCAAGGAGGCTCACTCTTTGGGGAGACTTGTCAGTTGAAGATTTATTGTGCTCTGGTAACAAAGCTGCATTTTCAGCATTAAGCACCGAACATTATGAGGTTTTCTTTTTTTTTCCTTCTTTTTGTCACCTAGGGAGTAAATGCTGACATTTCTTTTCAAATTTAATTTTAATATTAGAAAGGTAGAAGTGAGATACTGGCCTATCATATATGCAGACAACATTAACTGTTTAATTGCATTTCTCTTAGGTAAAGTCGTGTTTGGAGAACCAATTGCTGCTGGACTTGGCACAGATGGTACAAATTACTGGCACATGGATTGGTGTCATGCTGCAGCTCATGTGATGGGACCACCCCTTCGCCCAGACCCAACTACACCAAAATATCTCATGCAGTTGCTGGCTAAGTAAGTATGACAAGCACCGGGTATTTGACTTTAAATTTAATTATCTATAGGTTTTGAATAAACAAGTCAGTGTGAATGTAATAGCAGCTCGAAGCAACTAACTCAAGGCAACTCAGAACTAGCTTTTTAAATGCATATGCTGTCAGTTCTTTACTAAGGCTTTTTACGTATTTCTATGTATTGTCTGTTAATTTATACAAAGTGAGCATATTTGTGGTGGAAAGAGGATTGAAAGCAATAAAATTGCAAAATGAATGGCCAGCATAATGCAATTTTTGAGACAAAATTAAAACTGGGACTGGAGATTTTAGTCGACTAAAATACGTTGAAAACTAAAACAATTCAGATGACTAAAATGGGACTAAAACTAAAATAACCTTTTAGTGAAAACTATGACTATGACTAAAACTAAATTGAAATTTGACATCAAAATGAACACTGCACTACCACAAAAGAATAAGTAGGGGGCATCTACAGTATTAGCCACTTGTCGATCGCCCACAGTACGTTTACATCATTATTTTGATGGCTACTCTTCATCTTTCACATTATACAAAAAATTGGGTTAACTTTAGAGTTTCGTTTTTTTTTAGTTCATTAAAGTGTATTTTTTTTTTTAAAAAAATTGCATTTGATTGATTTGTCTGAGCCTTTAGTTGCTTCCCACACCCTGATTGCCTACCCACATCTGCGTACGCTGGCATTAGCTCCGACAATATGGGGCATATCTCCCTAACTACCCCCCCCCCTTTTTTTCTCTTCTCTCTCTCTTTCTCTCCTCTCTTCTTTCTCTCTCGTCTCTTCTTTTTCTTGTCTTTCTCTTTGCTTCCGCTTTCTTATCTCCCGATACTCGTCCCCCTCCCCCGCTCTTACTGGGTGCTACCTTGCTGTTTGGCTGGCCCGAACAGCACGCACCGCTAAACCACCCGAGACACGTAACTCAGGTTTTCTCATTACGCTGACAACTCTCCCCTCCCGTGACTGGGCCTATAGTGCCCGGTGCATGGGTTCATCTTATGCCTTGCCCCTCTCGTGTAGTATGTTCCTTCTAGAGATCCTAAAACTCCTATGGTATCTATACCCCCATCTACTGACTAGGTTCCACACCGATCTAGGTCCCCAGACTACAGGTCTTGCCCCTGTTTAGGATACCTGTTAGGCTCAAAAATAACCTACATGAGACATACGACCTAACCTGACCTCTCTGTGTAGATGCTTGGTTTACATTGTCTCTTCTGGGTCCTTGTTAATCCTGACCTTTTATACGCTGGTTTAGTTGTCTTCTGTTACAATGTTTTTATTTTTCTCATTTGCTGTTCATGCCTGTACTTACACATGCTTTCTTTGTTTCTGTATTGCATCTTTTACCCTTAATACCGCAGCCATAACCTCAGTATCATTCTTTTCTGTGGGCGATTCGGCATTGGATAAAAATGATTCCTACTGCGAATTTGCCACGGGATGACTTTTAGAGGCAGTGGGAGAGGTGCGTCACCTATGCAGATTTTTAAAGAGGAAGTCAACTCTGCATTCCGTTTCATTATAAAAAATATTTTCAATCATTGCACAGTGTGATGGATGTAAAAACACCTCTTACTTGGTATTTTTTAGTAGTTTGAAAAAAACTTGTCTTCTGGTATTAGGCTGCGCCATCTTGAGTAATGTTTTCTGCCTCCCCTGTGGACGTAACTTCCGCCCTTCCTTGTTTCCCCTGCCGAAATCTCATCACACGGTCACTTGGGGAGAAGCAGGGAGCGGGGAATGACCGCCAGTATCGCAAGAGTTCTAAGCCGTGCCGCTGAGAGCGGAACTCACATACACGGCATGATGTCAAGTGGGAGACTTTACACAGAGCGTGCCGTGAATCTAAGGACGGGAAGCGCATGCGCCGCTGACATAATCAAACATTGCAAGACGGATTGCAAGAAGATTAAACAAGTAACGAGATTATGACAGGCAGCGATCAATAGCTTTAAAAATTAGGATTGCAATCAGCAGAAGTTTTGATGGGGAGTCTACAACCACTTTAAGTACCGTAGTTTGTTGCCATTCCACGCACGTGCACAATTTTAGAGCATGACATTGTTAGGTATCTATTTACTCTTCATCTTTCACATTATACAAAAAATTGGGTTAACTTTAGAGTTCATTAAAGTGTATTTTTTTTTCAAAAAAATTGCATTTAAAAGACGCTGTACAAATACAGTGTGGCATAAAACTGTTCAACAATCTCCATTTTATTTTCTTGGGTCTCAAAACATATATGTTTGGGGTTCTAAGTAATTATCTAGCAAAAATACTAATTTAAACTTTTAATCAAAAAGTTCCAGAAAAGGCCTGGTCAGCAAGTGGTTAGGCTGAAAGAAGGCTTAGCTTATTTTTTTCTTAAAATGTAATGTTATTAATATAATCAGATAATATACGGTATGTAATAGTATTACAGCCAAAAGATTTTACAGTTTTGTTTTATATTTGAAAGTTGCACTTCTGTTATAAAGACGCCATATATCATAAAGGTTAAATCTGTATCTGTAGTGCATGTTAAAACCCTAATATCATAAATAATAACATGATATTAGATTTTTACTCTAGGAGTATATAATGTGTTTGGCAAACCTAGTGAAATGCTTTAACCGTTTGTTACCCCTAAATTTCATATTCCTAATATATGCCTGCTGTACCATGTACTTGTATGAGAAAGTACCCTGTTCTCTTTGTATTGCTTCATCTGTGTGAAATCATTGGTGTTCCTGCAAGTCTGTCTGCTTTCCTATTAAAAACTGAACACACTAAGCAGAAGAGCACATTGTGGTCAGTTCTCTAGCTTTGCTCTCCTCCTCCAATAATCAGACTTATCCTGACACACCTCCCACTGCACAGCCTCTTACTGGGAAGCTCAGTGTCCTGCTGCTTCTCTCCCCCCAGCTCTTATGAAGCTGAGAACAGAGGGAATGTGATCATTTATAAAAAAAAAAAAGGGGAAAAAAAGGTATTTATAATGTTGTGTTTTTTTTTTTTTTTTTTACCAGGTGATCGTTTACAACCGCTTTAAATAATGCATCACAAATTAAATAAACCCATTCGATTTTAGCAGACTAAAATGTACTGGAGGTTTTAGTCGACTAAAATATGAATAAAATAAAAACAATTTAGATGAATAGAATATGACTAAAGTGGCATTTTAGTCAAAAGACTATGACTAATACTAAATCAAAATTTGACGTCAAAATTAACACTGCATGTTATATCATTTGAGCATTGAGAACATGAACTATGGCTGAAAGCTGCATAGAAGGTGTAAAATGTTTTAGAGCAGCTTTTTGCCCCAAAAGAATTCTTAACATATTTTCCACAGTCATCTTCTAGGACGGCCTAATGAGAGATAGGCTCCTCCCACCTAGCACAGGAAACACAATCCACATTAGTTTAAATACAGGTGAGAGCCAGAGACCCTCAGTATTTTGTGTTTCCTCGGCCAGACAGGATCACTTCAAAAAAACTTCATGCTGTCAGGCCTCCATGCTAGGTGGAGCCTCCCGACCCTGACCTCTCCTTAACTGGGGTAGTGTCCCTGGGGAGGATTAGCAGGGGAACTCCGGCCCCCTGATACCTTTGGTATGGGTGGGGATTGGGGGAACCCTTCTCCCCATTTTTGGTGTCTATTAGGGGGGAGCCACAGTGGAGGCTTACCTGGTCCTTGCAGGCATCTCAGAGTCTGCGTTCTCTGGTGGACAGCGTGAGGCTGGTGTCTCCCTTCTTCCTAGGCAGTCATGCTCGAGGAGCCGGGAACGCAAAGGGCAGGAGGTGACGTGGCGGCCATCTTGACTATGGGCTGCTGGTGTTTGGCGCTATCCTGGATGGAAGACGGGGGAGAATCACAATGCTGCACCATGGACCAGCATCCCAATCCACAAGATCCGGTCCAGGGTCTGCAGGGACAGACAAGGGCGGTGCTCATTCAGACTGGTGCACAAAAGGAAGCGCCAATCCTGAGACTCCTTGCACTGCAATGGAGGTGGCTGCTGCAGAGGTGGTGGATCGGGGGACGCACGCAGATCCTTGCTTTAAGGTAAGCGAATGATGTAGGCTCATCAGAGGTGTTACCTTACACTGGTGGAGGGGCACTAGTGGTAATGTTTGTTATGTACGCTAAATAGTTTGCAGGGTGCAGGAGTCTTTGGTGATCTTCCTCTCTCATTGGTGTATTTTTATTGTTGCACTTGGCTATTTACCACACAATGTTCGCTTGTGCCTTGAAGGGCAAGAGCCACGAAGAAAAAGAGGGAGCAGTGCAGGGAGATGTTCCTAAAAAAGAAATGGGCCTCATGCAAATAAAAGCTGTCATTCACTTGTAATAAAGTGCTTTGCCAAGACTGCATTGACACTCTAACCAAAAAAGAAACTAGCTTCATGTTTAAAAAATTGCTAGACACCATGAATGCAGAAATGGTTAAAAATTTCAAGTTGTTTAGATCTTCTCTGCAAGAGCCAGGTCCTTTGGAATCATCTCAACCAAGTACTTCTAATGCTAGCACAGCACCTCAGGCCCATGCATCCGCACCAGTCATAGAGGAACAGGGGGTGCTAGAACAGCTTGAAGACAACTCCAGTGAAGATTCTAGCACGGAAGAAGGGGAAGTAAGGGAAGAAAAAGTGAGTCAGGTGCAAAACTTTCTGTTCCCCTCTGATGAGACAGTTGATTTATTGAAGATCATATATGATACTTTGGAGTTAGAAGAAAAAAGAGAGCCAAAATCTATGCAGGTTTGCAATCAAAATAGGCAAGAACATTACCTGTACACGCTGCTTTGAAAGATACTATACTGCAGGAATGAAGTGAGCCAGAAAAGAAAGTCTTTCTCCCCAGAAAACTGAAAAAAAGGTTTCCTTTTAAAGAGGAAGATGCAGAGTTATGGGAGAAATGCAGCTCTGTCCAAAGTGGCCATAAAATCAGACCTATCTTTTGAGGACGCAGGGGCGCTTAAAGATGCCATGGATAGAAAGGCGGAAGCCAGGTTATTTAAAGAAGGTATGGGATGCAGGTGCTGCTAACTTTCAACTGGCCTTTGCATCCACCTGTGTAGCCAGGACATTGGATCTCTTGTTGAAGCAGCTGAAGATCCTCCTAGAACAAGACACCCCTAAAGAAGAGATTTTTGGACTCACTCCCCATCCTAAGCAAGGTCGTGGCTTATAGTACGGGCGCCCCTGCAGAGGCCATCAGGATTTTAGCTAGATGTACAGCGCTCATAAATGGGGCCAGACAGGTGATCTGGCTTAAAGCCTGGGCAGGAGATGCGGCTTCTAAAGCAAAGTTATGCTTATTACCGTTCAAGGGTAGCTTAATATTTGTTGAAGACCTGGATTCCTTTTTAGAGAGGTCTGCTGATAAAAAAAGGCTTTCCAAATCCAAAGAGGCAACAGTCCAAAAAGCCTTTTCATCCTTTCAGGAAAATCAATCAGAAGGACACAGGCAAGATGAACCAAGATAGACCTAGCAACAGAAGAAGGGTAAAGGCAGAGGGAGATTTCTGTTTAATCCCTCCCAAGCAAATAACTACCTTTGCAGGGTAGAAGGGAGGTTGGGGGCCTTACTACCATTCTGACAAAGGGTTACAACCAACGAGTTCATCCTGGCAACAGTTAAAGGATAGAATTCCATCATACACCCCCAAGCTGTTTTTTGGTGACTCCACTGCCAAAGGTCTCAGACATGGCAGCTGCCATGACGAATCTAATCCAGGAATTTCTGGATCAGAGAGTCATTTCCCCCATCACTCGAGAGCAAGTGTATGGAGGGTTCTATTCCCGTATGTTCATCAATCAGAAGGAAACCTTTGGTGAAATACAGGTTGATCCTGAATTTAAAGAAAGTCAACAAAAGTGCG
This sequence comes from Pelophylax lessonae, assembly GCF_965119305.1. Classification (NCBI taxonomy): domain Eukaryota; kingdom Metazoa; phylum Chordata; class Amphibia; order Anura; family Ranidae; genus Pelophylax; species Pelophylax lessonae. The sequence continues at coordinate 491,273,789 of NC_138772.1, read as the reverse complement.
GTGTACAAAAAATTCAAGATGGACACGATTTTCACAACAAGGGAGCTATTTTTTCAAAGAAGCTTTCATGACAACAATCGATCTGAAATATGCATACCTGCATATTCCGATCAAAGGCTGCTTCAAACCCTTTCTCAGGTTTGCAGTGAAAGGACCAGGTCAGACCACTTTTTTCGAGTTCAATGGCCTCCTGTTCAGGTTGGCATCAGCTCCCAGGATCTTTACAAAGGTCCTGGCAGAAGTCTTACATGGGCTGAGGACCTACCTGGATGATCTGCTGGTTCTTGCAGAGTCATCCACAGACCTAGAGAAAAACCTAACCTACACAATAAACCATTGGCAATCACTGGGGTAGATTGTGAACTCAGAAAAGCCAAATTTGCAACCATCGCAGAAAGTTGTCTTCCTCGGTAACATACCGGACTCCGTGGAAGCAAAAATATATATACCGGAAGAGAAGAAAGATCTGTTGAAGATAGAAACCTCCAATCTCCTCCTGAGATAGGCAGTATCCTTCAGGGAAATGATGAGGCTCTTGGGCCTAATAATGGCATCTATCCCAGTGATCTCCTGGCCTCAAGCACACATGAAAATACTGCAGAATTTCTCTCTGTCAGTGGGGAACAGGCCTAGATTGATCGAGTAACCTTGATTGATCGAGTAACCGTGCCGGATTAAGTAACAGAGTCTCTACGTTGGTGGCTGCAGGAAGACAACTTGTCAAGAGGGGACGCAGGAAAATCCAGCCCAGATAACAACGGACGCAAGTGCGTTGAGTTGGGGAGCCCACATGGAACGTCTGGCTACACAGGGAAAATGGGAGGGATCAGAGGCTGCCTGCTCTTCCAATGTAAGGGAACTAAAGGTAGTCTTTTTCAGACCCAACATAAAAGGAAGACATATTTTGGTTCTATCAGACAATGTGGCGGCAGTATCCTACATAAACAAACATGGGGGTACACGGGCTCCCTCCCGCATGGAGGAGGCAAAGCCTATCCTTACATGGGCGGAAGAAAACACCCTCTCTCTGGCAGCCATTCACCTCAAGGGGAGATGAATTCTCTAGTGGATTTCTTGAGCAGAGAAAAGATTTATCACACCAAATGGAGCTTGAATCAGGAAGTGTTCGAGTCAATCTCAGAGATGTGGGGTTGCCCTCTAAAAGACCTATTGCCTCATCCAAAAATGCAAAAATAGAAACATTTTTCTCAATTCACAGGGACCCTTACAGTCTGGGTCTGGATGCTTTTGCTTTTCCATGGTCAGAGGATCTCCTGTACGCCTTCCCTACGTTCAGGCTCATACCAAAGGTAATTCTGAAAGTAAAAAGTAAAAAGAGCAAAAGTAATTCTGATAGCTCCAGTTGGCCAAAAAGGTCATGGTTTGCTGCTCTACAGAAACAGTCAATAGCAACACCCTGGAGGTTGCCAGAGAGGATCGATTTACTGGTCAAGGGAGATTTATGCCACCCACAGGTCAGCCATCTTTCTCTGATGGCCTGGCTCTTGAGCTGCACCTGTTAAAAAACAAGGGATTGTCAGAAAAAGTAATTGACACGATCTTAAAAACCGTAGGAAAAAATCAACAAATTTAATCTATAATAAAGTGTGGAAGAAATTCTGCTTTTAGCGGAATGACAATGACAGGATTTCTGGACCGATTATTATGGCAATTTTGGATTTTCTACAAAATGGATTGGACCTAGGGCTAGCTCCAATACTTTGAAAGTACAGGTGGCAACATTGTCCAATTTTCTAGATATCAGATTGGGGAAACATATTCTAATAAAGAGATTCATCAAGGCGGCTCAAGGAGTGGAGTGCTGCAGTCCAATACTTTCCCCCCGTGGGATTTGTCTATGGTCCTTCAGAGCTTCTCAAAACATCCTTTTGAGCCGTTAGAGGAAAGTACGTTGAAAGTCTTAACCTACAAAACAGTGCTCTTAGTGGCGTGGTTACAGCCAGAAGAGTCCGCAAACTACAAGCAATGTCCAAAGCAAAGCCATGCTGCTCCATTCTGCCCGAGTAATTCTATCGCTTGATCCGGGCTTTCTCCCCAAAGTGTCGATGGACTTTCATCGAGTCGAAAAAATCCCCCTTAAATTTGTTGTTTTTGGGAAGAACCCCCCCCCCCCCCTTAAAATTGTGGTCATCCTTACAAGCAGCTAAAAAGAGCATTGGTGTCATGCAGCTGGCTCTGCCACCATTAGATGGCAGGTTAATCAGCCACAGCTTAAGGAACCCCCAGCCCAATCTCTTGAGGAACCCTAGAGTTCCACATAACACTGGTTGAGAATGGATGATTTTGAGTATGGCCAGCAAGAGAGTTAAAATAACAAACATGTTATACTTACCTGCTCTGTGCAAAGGTTTTGCACAGAGCAGCCTTGATCCTCTTCTACAGTCCCCTGCTGGTGCTCCTAGGTCCTCCTCACTTCTGAGTGCCCTCATAGAAAGGCCTTTGCTATGGGGACACTCGTTCGGGCTCCATCCCGAGCCTTTCTGTGCATGTTCATAGACAGATACAGCACTGCTCAGCCCCACTCCCCACTCTCTCCTCACAGGCTGTGATTGACAGCAGCAGGAGTCAATGGCTTCCACTGCTATCTCCATGTCCAATAATGAGAGAGAGAGAAAGTGGAGAGAGCTGCTGCTCTTGGGCCCATGTTGGATTGAGATGGGTTCAGGTAAGTATAAGGAGGGGCTGGGGGGGGATCATGATCGGAGAAGGTTTTTTACCTATCGGCCGATATCGGCTGATATTTTCGGACTTCCGGTTGCGGACCAGACGGAACGTCACTTCCGGTCAGGAACTTCCTGCTCGTGGAACGCACGCCGAAAGCGGCGGATACGAGTTTTATTGTACATGCCTTACCCAATTTTATGCTTCGGAAGCGGACCCATATAATACCGGAGGTCATATTGGAGAAAGTTCCCTAAAGATCCTGGGCTACTGTGCAATATCATACAAGGTCTTTATATATTGGCAATTTGGTGAGTAGGGAACCGAGAGGGGCACCTTATCACTTTGAAAGCACCTTATATTTATCTTGGCACTTCAGCACCTTATTTGGATCACAATACAAGGACTTTTATATGCACCTGATATTTATTGTTCACTTGGATACATTTGATGATTCACAGCACTCGAGCACTTTATGTTTAGAATATTTGAGTATATATAATTGTATGGTTTATATATTTTCACCCAAATACTAATACTGATGCTAGCGCTGCATACATTTGTTTCATAATAATGTAAAAAAAGGTTTTTTTTTTTTCAGGTACTCCTTGTGGAGGGATAAGGGGGTCTAAAAGACCCCAAACCCCTCCTCGGCACTGAAAAGCATTCAAAACGCCAAGTTTGGCTGTTTTGAATGCTATCAGTTTTTTGAGTGTGGCGCTGAGTACCCGGAAGTGATGTCATGACATCGCTTCCGGGGTTTTTTACATGGAGACCCGATCAGAGCCAAATGCGGCTTTGATCAGGTCTTCTGTTCGGCGGCCGTGCAGGTAGGGTGCCCGGGTCTCCCGGTGGGATGGGAGACCCAGGCAAACCGCAGAAGGTGGCGGGGGGGGGCGTCCCCTCCCACTCCTTGTAATGACAGCCGAGCGGCTTCTCAGCTGCGTCGGTTGTCATTACAAGACAGCCGACCATCGCCTATGGACACCAGTACTGGGGTGATGCCTCTAGCTGCAGGCATCACTCCGGTACAGCACTTTCCCAAAATATCGGCAATATCGGTAACCTCAGAGGCTGATTCCGATATATCGGGGAAAGTGCATGTCGGCCCCTGATATATCGGTGGTGCCGATAATTGGTCGACCCCTAATAGCTAGCAGCAGTAGAAGATTAGGACAAGAGATGAGCTCATTATTCAGTCCCAACGGAAGTCCGGACCAAACGCTTGCTCATAGCTGCTAAATGTCCTTGATTTCTTTAGGGACTATCTCTCTTTTGGAAAAAAAAGTCCCTCCTGGTTTGCCCCTCATTGTGGTCCGATATACTGTATATACCTATAGAAGAAAGGCACTATCAAAAAGTGCTTTACAGTGCTAAACCTTTCATCCAATTTCCAAATTGTTGCATTTGTAAATTCCAAAAGCCAATATAAAGAATTATCAGTGGCAAAAAAATCACTTGTAGGTTTATTTCTAATCATGTTTTATGTATTATTTCTCCATGTAACGGAGGGTGTCCTATGCCTACATAATTTTTTGTGATAGGTGTCCCTGTTTCTCATCTCAGAAAGTTGCGAAGTTTGCTAACTGTTTGGACATTTGACTGAATAATGAACGCTTAGGGCGTTCAGCATGGAGGAACGTGACGGCATAGTATGTAGCACCCTCCTAAGTAGGTTGCTAGGATGTATATAGTGTAGTAGTGGGGTCTCCTGCTTAACAGGAGACTGTTAGGTAAAACATAGTAGCTTTCCTGCCTAACAGGAAAGTTACATTGTTCAGCATGGGGATCCTGTGTGTTTCACAGTGCTGCTGCTTCTGTATTTGCTCATCTGTATCCAGGCAACCTTGGAAGATTCTGGATGAACAGGAGTGACCCATGCAGATCAGCAGCATGAATATGAATGCCATTCAAGCCAATTAGAGGCATAGGTGCCCCTATGCATGCTGGGAATTGTATTTATATTCAGTGGGCACACAGGAAGTGTATATTTTCCTGAAGAGGAGAGTCCAGCTGAGGAGAGGGTGCTTTGCCCTCCTCAGCACCTGCTGCCATGTGGCCTCAGGTGGGAGGCCTGGAAGTTGAAATGCTGACCAGAGTGTTCTGAAGAGCTGACTAAAGGGGGAGCCATTTCTTGGAGATCTGTCTGGGATCACTGGGGGATGCTGCTGGAGGAATGGAAGGAGGCTGTCATTCTGTCTAGAGTACAAATTTTAAAGGATATTGGGGCCTGGTTCTTTGGCTACCCTCCACTGTGCTAGAAGAGTCAGCTACTGGGTTTAGCAGAAAGGGGATACTGGCTAGTACCCTGAAGAGCAACCATCCATTTTTCCTACAAAGAACTTGCTCAAGTGTGTACAGGACAGGTTATACCACAGTTCAGCTGAAGAAGCTGTCCATGTTGTATCTAGTTGAATTTCAGAGTATCCCACTACATCCCTTCCCTAAGCAAGTTCTCCAATAAAACAACAAAGACAAACAAAAATCCCTAGACTGGTTATTGGAGTAACAAGTGGAAGTAAGAGTGCGCCTGGCTGTGGAAGAAAATACTGTGTGCCTGGCTGCAGAAATTGGAACTAGACAAGATCCTGGTAATATATTTAGCAGCTCATACAGGGGTAGTGCTACAAGTATTCTAAAAAAAAATTGCAGTTAAACGTGACTAGATACTACTAGACTACTATGACCTGGATAAATGAGACATAGACATGTCTGATATTCTAGGATATCAGATATCTAAAAGCATACACCATAAAGTCTCTGCTAACACTGCTCTTCGGCAGATAAGTCTCTTCTGTGCCCCTCTCTGGTCCTGGTTTTATTTTGCTACTAAGGGGTCACCTTCCATAACTTCTAGCCTACACTCTTCTCTCCAAATACTATATGCTCCATTCTCCCCCCCCCCCCCCCCTCCAATGAGAGTGACTCAGTGGCCAATAAGGATATTCTCACTGAACAGAGGGATGGTTATATCTTGGTAGAGCTTAGTTCCAGTAGTGTGGACTAATTTCCTAAGTCAAGTATTACCTGCCAGCTATTGTCTCCCCCTGTTATTGACATGCACTTGCTAAATTAGCAATGTCCTTGAAAGTTTGGAGGGCATCTCACAAGGTGGTTGGTCGGACCGTAGCTGCACTGCATCTGACCATCCATTGTTAACATTAAATAGCCTAAAGCTTTTAAACGTTTGGCAATGACTGACAGGTTTGCTTTATTAAATCATTGCGTTTTTTCATAACGCTATAATGAGATTGTGTTATATATGGCCATTTCAGATACTATCTCGGCTTATCTGGAGCTCTGCTTCAAATCTTTTATACAAAGTAAAGCCTGACAGTTTGACTTTCATGATTTATTATATAGAAGTTTATGTACAGTATGCAAGTTTTGCAAGATGTATGTGGACTTCTACAAAAACTTACTGTAAAAGAGTAGCGGAATGCAATAATCTGAAACCAACCTATCATTAATCAGGTTTTCATTGGTCTAAATAATGAATTCTGGGTTTTTATTGGTTGCCACAAGGCACTGCTTACTATTATTTATTGTACTGTAATTAAATGAGATAGCTGATGTTGGATGTAGGAAAAAATGTATACACAGTATATATGCACTACTAATCTTTCTAACCTATGTGTTTACCATTGTTTTTCAGTGATGATCTGAGTGTTACTGGAACAGATAACTGTACATTTAACACAAACCAAAAAGCACTTGGAAAAGATGATTTTACCAAGATCCCAAATGGCGTGAACGGTGTGGAGGACCGAATGTCTGTTGTCTGGGAGAAAGGAGTGGTAAGCCATGAGCCTATATTAGTGTACTGGTTACATAGAATTGAGGTCCTATATTTCATGACCCCTGTCCTGTTGCTGCTTAGTAATTTGAAACCTTGGAATTTAACTAGAGAAACATGGTGCTTCCCTAGAGCAGTAATGTCCAAACTGCAGCCCATGGGCCAAATGTAAGGCTTTGCTTGCCTTTATCTAGTAATATGAGGCACTATTTTTTCCACTAACACCAACAATGAGGCACCATTCCTCTCACTGGCACCATTGATGGGGTACAATTCCTCTCATTGACACCCATGATTGGGCACATTTTCCCTCGTTGATCTTGATAACGGGACATAATTCCTCTCACTGACACTACCGTTGGGGCACTATTCCTCCCACTGAAACCAAGGATGGGGCACGAGTCCTCTCCACTAACACCAACGATAGGACACGAGTCCTTCCCACTAACACGAACGATGGGCACAAGCCCTCCCCAATGACACCATAATGGGGTATAATTCCTCCAACTCACACCAACAATGGGGCATGATTCCTCCCACTGAAACCAAAGATGGGGCACAATTTCTCCCACTGACACCAATGATGGGGCACAATTCCTTTCCCTACTTACTATAGGTGCCATGTCATTTACTTACTGTCATTGACCCCCAAGCCTGAGGCATTGTTTACCCTACTAATGCTGGGGCATTTAATACTCTCATTGGCTGCAGTCTGGCTCCCCTAAAGTCTAAAGAGTGGTAAACTGGCCCTTTGTTTAGAAGGTTTAGAGACTCCCTGCCCTAGAGCAGTGGTCCTCAACTCCGGTCCTCAGGGCCCACTAACAGGCCGGGAATGCAAGATAACTAAACTACATCACAGGTGATCTCATTCGCTGCTCAGTGATTGCAGTATTTTAGTCTGCATCTCCCCAAGGTAATACTTAAAATCTGGCCTGTTAGTGGGCCCCGAGGACTGGAGTTGAGGACCACTGCCCTAGAGTTTGCAAGTGTTTTATTGTTGTAGTGCAATACCAAATTTCACCATAAGATGGAGTAAATTCTCACATTGTTTCTCTGCTGCTTTCCAGAAAAAAATGATAAAGTGAGGGGGACAATACATGTTACCAAATACTAGAAACTACTTTAAAGTGACCATGCCATCATAGGAAATATGGAATCTGTCAATGCTAGCTTGATTTAGGACTTGCAAGTACCAACATTTTGTTCTGATCTTCCAGCTTCTCTTAGTTACTGACCTAGAGCATGTATAAATTCAGAGAAGCTGGATCCCAAACTGGCAAACTTTTTCCAGATACGTTCAAAATGTTAAAGCTGGAAGAATAGGTGAACAGCTAGAAAACGTGCTTAAAAAATAGTCGGAGAGCAAAACACAGAATAGCCAGGCGGTATATAACAAATGAATAGACAGAGAACATAATGGGCATTTGTACGATCCCTCTTTTCTGTTTCATGCTCCTGTTACAATGTGTCATTGCTGTTGGAAAAGATATTCCAATTGACAAGTATATAGAGTTATAAAAATAGTATTTAGTCACTCAGGAAACCACACGTTTCTGGCAGATGATTAACCCTTGGCAGTAATATGGTGCTAACATAAGCACTAAAAGGGAAAATATATTGTTTTTTTATTTGCATTTTTATTTATAAGTTCATAAAATGTTATATACCACTTTTGTCAATTTTGAATTTAGCAAATATACATTCAATACTAGGCACATCCATAAATCTCTGTTTGCAAAGCATGTTGGACTGTCTAAAAAAAAAAAATGCTTGTTTGGAAACCTGTGTAAAATTGTCTTAGATCCAAGTCATGTTTCAATCTGTGTAATCTGATCTTTCTTGCTCTTTGGGTCCTCTTTACAGCAGGGCTGCAGAATGAGCCCCAGCAAATGTACTTGTACTGATCATTTAATTTCACAGTTCATGGCTACAAGAGGTATAAGCAAACTAGGTTTGCTTTCCCCAGATGCAGTTGGGTGCATTTTTTAAAATCAGTATGAATACAGTATAAAACATATGCAAGAAAAATAATATATTTTATTTTTGTTTATTTCTAAACCTAGTAAAGAAGATAATAAAAAATACATTTCCTTTAAAATGCCAGTAAATACTGTAGAATGCTAGCTTAGAATAACTGACAAACCCAAATTGTCTCGGCCAACAGAGAAAGAAGGTTATGTCCCCTTGTCTGAGTCATGCTGCTGCTCTTTAGGTCAATTTTACAGCATGGCTGCAGAATGAGCCTCAAGAAAGTCACTGCTTCTACATAGAGCTTGATTACTATAAGTATTAGATGTGAAAAATAAATAAATATATTTCAAATTATTATTTCTTCTATGTCCTCTCGCAGAGTGTCTGAGTTGGCGGCTCTGTCTTGCCGCTCACCTTATCTGGTTGTTCATAGGGATAAAGTGGTCTTGAGACCCAATCAATCTTTTCTTCCCAAGGTGGTATCTGCTTTTCACCTCAACAAAGATATTGTTTTACCTTTGCTTTGTGCGAAACCCAAGCATCCCAAGGAATTTGCCTTACATTCCTTGGATGTGGTCTGGGCGGTCAGGGTCTACCTTTCTGCCACGGAGTCATTTAGGAAGTCTGATTCCCTGTTTGTCCTTCCTGAAGGACCTCGGAAGGGTTCGACTGCGTCCGCGGCAACCATTTCAAAATGGTTTAGACAGACAATTGTTCAAGCCAATTCAATCAAGGGTCAGGTTCCCCCTTTCCCTGTGAGGGCACATTCTACTAGAGCTGTCAGTGCCTCTTGGGCGTTTCGCCATCAGGCTTCTGTGGCTCAGGTGTGCGACCTGGTTGTCTGTGCACACTTTCACAAAATTTTACAAACTTGATGTGATGGCATCCTCGAATGCTTCCTTTGGCCGCAAAGTTTTGAGTGCAGCGGTTGTTTGAAGAGACGTGTTGTTACGTCTCTTTTCTGGGGTGTTTTTTTGTTCTGGGTTAGCTGCTTTTGAGCTTCTGTTGCCCTGTTGGCTTCGGTTTTTTTCTATGGCCTGGTTGACATGTTGCCTTTTCTGTAGGTTGCTTCTTCCCATCCCTCACACCTGCACTGCTTTGGGATGTCCCACTTGTGAAGGTATACCGAACGGGCTGTGACTGTCAGAGAACATAAAAGAGAAAATAGATTTTTTTTAAGAACTTACCGTAAAACTCTTTTCTCCGAGTCCTCTGACAGTCGCAGCCCCCGCCCCTCTGGTTTTTTTCTTTGGGGTTGATGCCTTCCGGTACTGCTTGCTACAAAACTGTAGAACAGTGCTCACTGTGTCACTGGACCATTTCAGAGAGCGGAGTGCACTTAGAGACAAGAGAAGGGTGTGGGAATAGACATGAAAAAGTTGTCCATCTGGAATCCTCATTGAGGCTGGAAGGAGTGTGAATGTATGGATAAATTAGTAGTCAAGTGAAATTAGAGAACAGAAAAGCAGTATAGGAGGCCAGTAATGTAAGGCCTATGTTAGGCTAGGAATGCTGTCAATAGAATTGCCAATTGTCCACTAAACCAGTGGTGTCACTCCCTTCCCTTTTAGCTAACAAGATACTGTTCATGGGCCTAAGGGTGGTACTGCTAAAAAAACAAAACAAAAAAGAAAAACCTATTAACCACTTGCCGACCGCCGCACGACTATCTACGTCGGCGGTCAGCCCCTCACAGGCAAACTAACGTAGGGCTACGTTGCTTGCTTGTGAGGGTCTAGGGAGCGAGCGCGCACCCCCCGGGGCGCGCTCCCGCTCCCGCGTGGTCACGGACCCCCCCGCGCGTGTGACCAGCGGACCCGATGTCCGCCGGTCACTCGGCGATCGGCGGGGGAGAGGGAGAATGTCAGGCAGCTTGTGTAAACAAACTGCCTGTCATTCTCCTCGCTGCAAAGACACTGATAAAACGGATCTGGTATGTAGATCCATTGATCAGTGTCCTTACAGCTAGAGCCACAGCCAATCACAGTAGAAACCACGCCCCTAGGGACACACACAGCCCCTCCCTTCCAAATAAAGTTAACCCCTTCACTACCAGTGTATTTTTACAGTAACAGTGCATATGTATAGCACTGATTACTGTAGAAATGTCACTGGTAACCCCAAAAGTGTCAAAAATGTCAGTCAAGGGTCCGATCTGTCCGCCGCAATGTCGCAGTACCGCAAAAAAAATCGCAGATCGCCGCCATTACGCGTTAAAAAAAAAAACAACAAAAATGACAAAAATCTTTCCCTTTGTTAGTAAACGCGATAACTTTTGCGCAAACCAATCAAAATACGCTTTTTGCGATTTTTTTTACCAAACATAGGTAGCATAAAATAAATTGGCCGAAAATTTTTAAAAATTTTGATTTTTACATTTTTTTTTGGGGGAATTTCATATAAAAAAATGTGAAAAATATTGCTATTTTTGCAAAATTGACGCTCTTTTTTTGTTTATAGCGCGTGATCAAAAAATCGCACAGGTGATCAAATACCACCAAAAGAAAGCTCTGTTTGTGGGAAAAAAAGGACGTCAAATTCGTTTAGGTACAGCGTCGCACGACCGCGCAATTGTGCGTTAAATTCACGCAGTGCCGAATCGCAAAATACCCCCTGGTCGGAATGGGGGTAAAATCTTCCGGGGCTTAAGTGGTTAAGCTTCCAATAAAAAGACATGAACGTAGTGTTCTGTAACTCCCCCCAAGGCAGTGTCCTGTGCCCTCTTGACATCACCCCAACTGCAGTGTCCTGTACTCCCAATGCAGTGTCATCTGCCCCTTCCCATCAACCACCCCCATTGTAAGGTCCTCTGCCCACCATAGTAGTGTTCTCTGCCCATTCCCCTCACTGTAGTGTCCCCCCCCAAAGCATAATCCTCTGCTCCCCTTTACATCACCCCCACTGAAGTGTCCTGTACCCCTCCCCAACATAGTGTCCTCTGCCCCCCTTCACATCACAGCCCCTACACTGTAATAGATAGATAGATAGATAGATACAACTTTATTGTCATTGCATAGTACAGGTACACAGCAACGAAATGCCGTTTAGCATCTACCAGAAATGCAAAATGTAGCAGTCGTACAAGAGTGCAGATAACCATCTAGCATATTTACAAATTAAAAAATATACATACACACATACATACACATACATACACATACATATACATATACATATATATATATATATATATATACATATACACATACACATATACACATACACATACACATACATACATACACATACGCATACACTACATACACAGATGAGTGTGAAATGTTGGGCAGAATGTACCGTAATGATAAAGATACATACAAATATAAATAGTGCAGATGTACTGAGAAGTGAAAAGATATACTATGTAGTATGTACACGTATAGTACAGAGGGCATACACAGTCTTTTGTTTGTGTTTGTTTTGTAGGGATTAACGGTGTAGTGTTGAGTTCAGTAGTATGATGGTGGATGGAAAAAAACTGTCCCTGAACCTGCTGGTTCTGGTGCGCAAGTTTCTGTATCTCCTTCGTGATGGAAGGAGGTTAAACAGTTTATGACTGGGATGCGAAGGGTCCTTGATGATGTTGTGAGCTCTGCGCAGACATCTACTGTGGTGAAGGTGCTCAATGGCAGGTAGTTGAGTGCCAGTGATGCGTTGAGCGGTTTTGACCACCCTTTGCAATGCTTTACGTTCACACACAGTGGAGCTTCCGTACCATACAGTGATGGAGTAGGTCAGGATGCTCTCAATGATGCAGCGGTAGAAGCTCGTTAAAATCCCCGGGGACAGATGAGATTTCTTGAGACATCTCAAGAAGTAAAGGCGTTGTTGTGCTTTTTTTACCAGAGCTTACGTGTTCTGCTGCCAGGACAGATCCTCAGAGATGTGAACTCCCAGGAACTTAAAGCTGGAGACACGCTCTACCTCGGTTCCATTGATGTTGACTGGTAGATGTCTCCCGCTGTTGGATTTCTGGAAGTCCACAATAAGCTCTTTGGTCTTTGTGGTGTTGAGAGTCAGATTATTGGTGGCACACCATACTGCCAGATTACGAATCTCTTCCCTGTAGGCCGATTCGTCATTGTTTTCGATCTGGCCGACCACGGTGGTGTCATCTGCATACTTGATAAAGATGTTGGATTTATACAGAGGAGCACAATCGTGGGTGAACAGGGAGTAGAGCAGTGGGCTCAGAACACAGCCCTGTGGTATGCCAGTGTTCAGAATGAGGGTTGAGGATACCTGGTTTCCCAACCTAACAGATTGAGGTCTGTTGGTGAGAAAGTCCAGAATCCATCTGCAAATAGGGGTGCAGATACCCAGTTCACTGAGCTTAGTGATCAATACAGTGGGGAGGACTGTATTGAATGCAGAGCTAAAGTCAATGAACAGCATTCTGACGTATGTGTTACTCTTATCTAGGTGGGTGAGAGCAGAATGAAGAGCTGTAGAAACTGCATCCTCAGTTGACCTGTTCGGGCGATAGGCATACTGGTGTGGGTCCAGTGTAGGTGGTAGACCCGCAGTCAGGTGATTCAGGACCAGCTTCTCAAAGCATTTCATAGCAATGGGGGTGAGTGCAACTGGGCGAAAGTCATTCAGGTATTCAGCAGCTGAGTGCTTGGGCACTGGTATGATAGTAGTGGTCTTCAGGCATGTTGGTACTGTGGCTTGGGCCAGTGACAGGTTGAAAATGTCAGTAAAAACCTGTGCCAGTTGTCCAGCGCATGCTCTGAGAACACGTCCCGGTATGCCATCCGGGCCAGCTGCCTTACGTGCATCCACTCTGCTAAACACTGAATAGACGTCCGTTTTTGAGAGTGAAAGTGAGCTGTAAACAGTAGCAGAGTCCGTGGTTGGTGTAAAATGTCCTGTGCATTGGTCAAAACGAGCAAAAAAGTGATTAAGTTCGTTCGGTTGGAAGGCACTGCTGATTGGTTGAGCTGTAGGTTTGTAGTCTGTGATTGACTGGATGCCTTTCCACATGCGTCTGGGGTCAGAGTTGTGGAAGTGCTCTTCTATGTGTAGTTTGAATGTGAGCTTTGCTCTCCTGATGCCCCTTTTCAGGTTGGACCTGGCTCTGTTATAGTCCTCTGCACTGCCAGATTTAAAGGCAGCATTTCTTGCTTTCAACAGGAGACGGACTTCAGAGTTCATCCATGGCTTCTGGTTGCGAAACCATTTCACGTGTTTGACGGTAGTGACATTGTCAATACACATGCTAATATGGTCCAAAACAGATGATGTGTAAGTGTCCATGTCTGTGTGAGAGTCCAGTGTGGCCTGTGAGGCAAACATGTTCCAGTCAGTATCCTGAAACTGTTGTTGTAGAGAAGAAATGGCCCCCTCTGGCCATACCTTTACTGTCCGCAGAGCTGGTTTCACACGTTTGATCAATGGTGTGTATTTGGGTAGCATGAACAAAGAGAGATGATCACACTTACCCAAGTGGGGGAGGGTAATGGCTGTGTATGCCCCAGGTATGTTTGTGTACACCTGGTCCAGTGTTTTGTCCCCTCTGGTAGAGCAGGAGACATTGCGGTGAAATTTTGGTAGAACAGATTTCAGGTTGGAGTGGTTGAAATCTCCAGCAACAATGATAGCTCCTTCGGGATGTGCAGACTGCTGTTTGCTGATAGCTGCATGCAGTTCCTCCATAGCTAGTTTAGAATTATCATCCGGTGGAATGTACACTGCAGTCACAACAATGGCTGAGAATTCTCTCGGTAAGTAAAAGGGTCTGCACTTAATCATCAAATACTCTAAATGGACAGAGCAATGACTCTCAGTAACAGTAGAGTCCGTGCACCATGAGTTGTTAATATAAACGCACAGACCTCCACCTCTGCACTTACCAGAGTCCTCTGCCGTCCTGTCCGCCCGATAAACACTGCGACCCCTGAGCTCAATGGCGCTGCTGGGAATGTTGTTGTTGAGCCATGTTTCAGTAAAAATCATGACATTACAGTCCTTAATCCGTTTGTGTGATGATATCCGGAGCAGCAACTCATCCATTTTATTAACAAGAGACCGTACATTGGCAAGGAAGACGCTAGGAATCGATGGTTGATGCGGGTTTAGCTTTAGCTTAGCCCTGATGCCGCCTCGCTTCCCCCTCCTTTGTTTTCGGTCTCGCCGCCGGCGCTGTAATCTCGCTGTCAGCCAAGCTAGATCAGCGGTCCGCGGTGTTCGGGCGATTTCCCGAAGGAGATCAAAGTCCATTGAAAGTCCGTATCTGTGAATATTGCTGATATCTAGTAATGCTTGTCGGCTGTATAAGATGTGTGCAAGCCTGTTCTGCGTGAATAAACTTGCTGTTGATGGAGAGACTGCTACTAAATCGCAAAAACTGGAGAGACGCTGGGCCTCGCGTTGTGCACGCGCCGCCATCCACCCGCAGAGACCCCAAGTTCTGTACCACCTCAGACAAACCGTCCTCCTGATTCTTCCAGCAGCATGGAGAGAGAAACAGGAAGTGACCTCAGCCTGCAGCAGGAAACAGGAACCTAGGAAAATAGCCTAATGTCAGTATCCCCCCAAAATTGTGTCATCTGCCCCCCTTCACATTACACCCCCCCCACTATAGTGTCAGAACCCCCCCCCCCCCCCCTAAACCAGTGTACTATGCTCCCTTTCACATCACCCCCTCCCACTGGTCCGGTACCCTGCATCAGGCAGGACCCCGACATGTTGCACCCTCTTGTTTGTGATGTAATCATACTTCAATAAAGCTGTTTGGATTCAACATGGAAATCCATGGTGTGCTGGCAAATATAATAGCTGTGTCATGTAAGATCCAGTCTCTAGCTGGTGGTTGCTGCAGCACCCAGTATCCTAGAGACTTTTCCAGGAACATGTGCTATACCCTGCAATGCACTACCTATCTATCAAAAAGTGTTTTACAAAGCTAAACCTTTCATCCAGTTTCTAGTTTGATGCATTTGTCAATTTCAAAAGAAATAGTAGTGGTAAAAAAAATGACTTGTAGATTTAACTAATCATTTTTTTGTAAAATTTTCCTATAAGGGAACATGTCAGGGGGTGTGTTCTATGCCTAAATACTTTTGATAGTAGGTGTCCCCATCTCAGTAAGTTGGGAGGCGTATATTTAAGGCTCTTGAAGGAAAACTGTAGATATAGTGGGGAAAATAATTATTTGACCCCCTGCAGATCTGTGGCCATTTCTGGCGGTCATACAATGCCAGTGCTGGTGAAAAAGGATGCATGCACTGTGCTGTCACCATTTGAGGAGGCCACAGGGATGGCGTGCTGCAACGATGCATGCATCAGTGACACTATCCCTCTACTCTATCTGCTGGAGCACATGCTTCGTGGAATCATGGACAGGGCACTTGAGGCAGAACACTGGGAGGAAACTGAGGACTTATTTTCCTCACAAGGCCCCCTTTATGCAGATATCATGCCTGCAGGGACACAAAACACACAGGAGGAAGAGGAGGAGGAGGATTGTGGAAGCATGGATATAGAGGATAGCATACAGCAGTCTTCAAGGGATGGTTTTCATTCCCCAGAAACCCCAGGAGTTGTACCTGGTTGGGGAGAGGTTGCTCCTGACAATGTCATCCTTAGTAACCCAGAGGACTCAGAAGCTCATGCCTCCTCAAACTTACGTTGCATGGGCTCCCTGATTCTGCAAACCTGTGAAAGGACGAGGATTTGTGCTATCAAGGAGAGGGATACTTGCTAGTTAGCAACCCTTCTTGATCCACGTTACAAGGGTAAAGTTGCAGAGCTCACCCTGCCTTCGCAGAGGGAGCAGAAGATGAAATATCTTTAGTAGGCCTTGAAAAAAAAATTGTGTAACACCTTTCCAGACACTGGCAGGTTAACATTCTCTGGACGTGTTTCTGAGGCATTGTTCAGCCAAAGGAGGAGCGGTGGAGAAGGCGGTCGGCTGACCGATGACTTTAAACAGCCCTTTAGTCCTCAGCAGCACCCAGGGCTGTCAGGTTTAAGCAACCAACATCCAAGGCCCAATTTCTCTGCACCTGTATGACAAGTGCATGTAATTTTAATTTTTGTTTATAATTTTTAACAGCAGGGCCTGTTCCTGCACCCAGCAAGAGTAACTGTGAGGGGTTACAGTATTCAGGCACCACTAGGGATGGGTTAACGGTTTGGGCCGAGCATACGTTTGGCCTAAACGTTGCCCACTTAGGTACTCGCCTAACACCTGAACTTTCTCGGCACTTAGCGGGATGTTCACCCACCAAGCGCACAGTCAATAGGTTGTTAAGGTTTCCCTGCTGAGAGCTAAAATTAAAAAAAATAATTGTAAAAAGAAAATGTAACTTAAAAAAACAATTTGGGTAAAAAGAGCTCTGGGGGCCCTTTGGGTTTTGTATAGCTTTTAAAGGGAACCCCAAGACAGAATTAGGAAATTAAAATGGCGTGTGGCCCCCCCCCCCCCCCAAAATCTATACCAGGCCGTTCGGGTCTGGTATAGATTTGAAGGGGAACTCAACGCCAAAATTAAAAAACAAAAAACAGCGTGGGGTCCCCCACAAAATCCATACCAGACCCTTAACGAAGCATGCAGCCTGGCAGGCCAGGAAAAGAGGGGATAAGCGAGCACCCCCTCCTGAACCATACCAGGCCGCTTGCCCTCAACTTGGGGGGGAGCTTTGGGGTGCCCTGACATCCCTGGGCTGTGGTTGTGGGGGTCTGCGGGTGGGAGGCTTATTAGAATCTGAAGGCCCAATTTAACAAGAAGGCTTCCAGATCCCCCCCCCATTGTGAATGGGTATCAGGTACATCATACCCCTACCCATTCACCAAAAAAGTGTACAAAAAAATAAACACACACATGTTTATGTCACACATGTTATGTCCCCCGATGTAGGTCCATCGTCAATCACACTGCCCGCTGCACCCGCCGACCCGAAAGACTGCCTATTCGTGTTTTTACAGTTCTTATATAGGGAATGGGTGGGGCCCCCTGCCCCAAAGCACCTACCCCCCATGTTGAGGGCATGTGACCTGGTATGTTTCGGGAGGGGGGCACTTGCTCGTCCCCTCCTTTTTCCTAACCTGCCAGGCTGTGTGCTTGGATAATGGCCTGGTATGGACTGCAGGGAGGGATGGGGAACCTACGCTGTTTTTTAAATTTTTTTTTACCTGTATTGCAGGGAGCCGGCAATACATTACAGCTGCGAGCAAGTTTAAATTACATTTTTTTCCTTTATAAATGTCAATATTGCTGCAGCAAGATCTATAAGCCACTTTACAGGCAGACAAAGGGGACCCCCCTGGTCACGATATTTAAAGGAATTTTTCATGTTTATGGTTTCACTTTAGACCTTATTAAAATCACTGGTCCTGTAAAAACAATTGTTTTAAAAACATTTTTTTGCATTGATACATGTCCCCCAGGGCAGTACCCAGGTCCCTATACACTTTTTATGGCAATAACTTGCTTATCAGCCTTTAAAATGAGACCTTTGGTTCTTCATGTTTGTGTCCCATAGACTTTAATAGAGTTCAAATTAACTTTTCCCCTGTTCGCAATGTTCTGGTGCAAACTGGATTTGGGGGTGGTCGGCCCATCACTACTCAGGAGGGATTTTGGTCTTCTTTACAGATCTTCTCTTAATCCTTAAGGTTTCTTGGCTGACGCTTGGCATCTCAAAGTTTCTGCTCCCTGCTCTAGGATTAAGGTCTGGAGACTGACTAGGCCACTACATGACCTTAATGTGCTTCTTCTTGAGCCACTCCTTTGTTGTCTTGGTGGTATGTTTTGGGTCATTGTCATGCTGGAAGACCCATCCACAACTTATCTTCAATGTTCTGGCTGAGGAAAGGAGGTTCACATCCAAGAATCTACAATACATGGCCCCCTCCATTGGCCCCTTAAATCTGCAAAGTTGGCCTGCACCTTTTAGCAGAGAAACAGCCCCAAAGCACCATGTTACCACCTCCGTGCTTGACTCTAGGGATGGTGTTATTAGGGTCGTGTTAATGCCAAAGAGCTAAATTTTGGTCTCATCTGACTACAGCACTTTCTCCCAATCCTTCTTGGAAATATTTAGATGTTCATTAGCATCAGACCTGCTGTACAAGTGCCTTCTTGAGGAGGGAGACTTTTTGGGCGCTGCAGGATTTCAATCCATGTATTGCAGAGGCGTAACTAGAACCTTCAGGGCCCCGGTGCAAGAAACCATGAAGGGCCCCCTGGACCCCTGGCGCCCTTTACTCTAGTTGCGGGGCCCTTTATTATGGTCCCACAGAGGGACCCTTTCACAAGTTCTGCAGTGGGCCCCCTTCCTGCCATCTTGGGGCCTCCCCACGGTGGTGGAATGCCAGGGCCCTGTCACAAGTGTGACCTTTGCGATCCTGGAAGTTCACCCACTGGTGTCGGTAGTTTTTTTTTTTTTGGTATTTTAATTGTATTATTTTTATCA
Organism: Pelophylax lessonae; assembly: GCF_965119305.1. Taxonomy (NCBI): domain Eukaryota; kingdom Metazoa; phylum Chordata; class Amphibia; order Anura; family Ranidae; genus Pelophylax; species Pelophylax lessonae. Next base: position 491,254,919 of record NC_138772.1, on the reverse strand, counting down.
TTTTATTTAATTTTTTTACAATGTCACTGACTATGACTCTGTCCATTCAGAAAAGGAAGGAGCTGGTAAATTACATATTTACCGCCCCCTTCCTGGTTCTTTATTGTGACACATCCCCTGCAGCAGCTGGCAGGAGAGGGAAGGGAGCATTCTGAAGGGTGGGGGGCAGCACAGAAGGGGGGGGGGGACCAGGGGAGCACACAGGGGCCCAGAGACAGCAGAACACAAGTATACTGGATAGGAGGGGCGGCGGGGGCAGCGTACAGAGGAACTAATCTCCTCCATTTTCCTCCTGCAGCTACAGAAGGAAAAAAGGAGGACAGTGATTTCTCTACATGCTGCCCCCACCGCCCCTCCTATTCAGGTGTACAGGGGAGCCACATGGGCCCCCTTGAGCATGGGGCCCGGTTGCGATTGCAACCCCTGCAACCCCTGTAGTTACGCCCCTGGCGTATTGTGTTACCAATGTTTGTTTGGTGACTGTGGTCCCAACTTCTTTGAGATCATTCACAAGCCCCTCCCGTGTAGTTCTGGGCTGATCCCTCACTTTTCTCAAGATCACCCTTACCCTATGAGGTGAAATCTTACATGGAGCTCCAGAACTGGGAGATTGATGGTTATTTTGTACTTCTTTCATTTGCAAATAATCACTCCAACAGTTGTCTCCTTCTCACCAAGCTTCTTGCTGATAATCTTGTAGCCCATTCCAGCCTTGTGTAGGTCTATAATCTTGTCCCTGACATCCTTTGACAGCTTTTTGGTCTTGCCCATGATGGTGGGGATCGCTTCTCGGCCTTTTGGCTAAGATCAAGTGTACTATCTGTTCTTATCAGTTGGTATGGAACCTGATGGTTAGTATCGGTGGGGGCCGAAATGAACCAGGGCGCTCCGGAACTACCGGGGGACTGGGAAGTAAGCCACATCAGAGAAAGCCGGATGGGTCCATTGCCTTCTGATTTGAATGGGTCCGCCCCTACCAGTTTGAAGGGAGCGAGAAAACTGGATCTGTGGCCAGTTAGTACTGCTCCTGGATGTGATTGGTAAGGAACGGCGGATGGCGGTGGGAGAGCCTTTCCTCCTGGGTTGAATCTGGCCTTGCAAAAGGCTTGTCCCCAGTTGAAGGTAGGTTCACCCTAAGCTGTCTAAAGTTCTGATGCCTCCTGGTGGGATAGGGCTACACTCGGTCTGGCCTTTGGGCCGGGATAGAAAGAGCCCGTAGTGTATGTGCCCCTGGGGTGGCAGCCCAGGGGTGCCTTAATTCTCACTGGTGAGGGGCAGCTCTCCTTGAGTTTTTCGGCACCATGGTCACTGCACCTACACACTTTTTCAGCACCTGCCTCTTGGGCAAGGCCTTTTGGCTTCAACCAGAGGAATTTTTATTCCGGCCGGAAGGCCTGCCTTTGTATTTTCACTTAGGCACTAATTCACCTCTCCACTTCCCCTTCCCCACCTTTTTGTTTGTGTGTATTTTTCTTTGTAGTGTGTCACTTCACTTTCACTCTTTTCTTCCTGCACGATGAGTACGGTGTGGGTCTCTGGGCCTACCTTGAAAGTCTTGGGAGGGGGTGGACATGGCCTTCTGGCTTAGTTCGCCCTCTCCCATGGGGTCTCCCTTCGGGGGAGCCCCACCCAGTACTTGGGGTGGGCTGTTTCGGCAGTCCCCCTGGAGAACGGGGTTTGCCAGGTCTCGGCCAGGCAAACCATAGGAAGTACCTCAGTCCCTGTCAGGAGTCTTGCGCCCCGGGGGATCAAGGTATAGGTCCAACCTCTTCGGAGGCCAGACCATTTCGCACACCCTGTGCAGTTTTTGTGTGTTCACGTTTGCGTGTGTGCACTTTTTATGCACCGGGTGCTAAGCCTTTTTGAGTGTGATTCACACGCTACGGGCTTTAAAAAAAAAAAAAATGATGGTGGGGTTTGAATGGAAGAAAGAGATTATGTGGAAAGATGTCTTTTATACACATAACAAGTTGTTTTTAGGAGCACCTTCTTAATTTGACAGGACTAATTTGTGTACCACATGAGCACATACTGTAGACAGTCTATGTGAGACAGAGTTATTGTTGGTTGGTAGGGGATCAAATACTTATTTTACTCACTGAACTGCAACTCAATCTATAACATTTGTATCATGCATTTTTTTTTCTAGATTTTTGGTTGATATTCTGTCTCTATCATTTAAAATACACCTATAATAACAATTATAGACCCTTAATTTTTTTTGTAAGTGGGCAAACTTACAAAATCTTCAGGGGATCAAAATAATTACTGCATCTAAGGTGTGGTTTGCCAGCTTTATGATCACTACAGGTACACTTTAATTTTGGTGCAGAAAAAAACCTTTAAAGCCGAGTTCCGGCCACAAAATCGATAGATTTTGGGCCATCCGCTTGCTTCTAGTCACCTGAAAAAGAAATGGATAATTACGATTTTTTTTTACTTACCTTGTTATTGCAGAAAAATATACTCACCTTTCTTCCACCTCTTCCCTCTGCGGCCGCGGCCCGCATTGTCACTTCCTCTTTGCATTGATTGCTGGGAGCTGAACGTCATCGCTCCCAGGAATCAATGCGCCTGCACCGGCCCCGCTCGTCAGTTCCAGTGCGGCGCCTCATTCCCTGCTAAACAGCTTCTGGGCATGGGATGACGCGCGCGCACCAGAAGTGACGAGCGGGGCCGGTGCAGGCGCATTCTGGGAGAAGAGGACACGGAAGAGGACGCAGAAGAGGACGCGCTGGCTTCAGCTGCCCACATCCGAGATGGCAGCGCTGGAGAAGAAATTTTCAAGGTAAGTATTTCTTCTAAAAGGTAAGCGCGAACCGGGACAGTACAGAGGCTATCCATTGTGGAATGTACTAGCCCTGACTGTCCCGGGGGTATTTTCATTGAAATTTTTTTTTTTTGTGGCCGGAACTCTGCTTTAACTAGTTTTCTTACAGCCCATCAGCATTATTTTTATTTTTTTACTGTTTTCCAGCACTCTGGTATTATGGATGAGAATAGGTTTGTTGCTGTCACAAGCTCCAATGCTGCAAGAATCTTTAATATGTACCCAAGAAAGGGGAAGATTGCCGTAGGCTCTGATGCAGATATTGTTATCTGGGATCCAAAGGCCACAAGGTATGATATTCAGTTTTACTTTTGGATTTTAGAACATGTATAAAAACACATATGTACTACAGCATTGCAATTATAGTTATAGTCATGAGATGGTTCTTGATTCTTGAAAGATCCAACTTCCACGTGATCATCAATTGTGCCACAGATGTGCAGGATTATCCAGGCTAAATATCATTATGTATTCTATATTTCTGGGAAATACAAAGACACCTTACAGACATAAAAGTACAAAAAAACATAAATGTGAACATCAATGCAAAAATTAAATGATACAATGTAAACTCTATGAAGATGGACCTTCACTCTGCTCCATATGTCACATCCGTCCTGACAGTTTTGTGACCATCCTGATTTGCAGTCCTATTTAAAAGACACAGAAATGCTATTACTATGAAATAATGTCACATGCCTGTATGAAAAGCTTGAGATGATGAGGGTAGCCTCTTGTACACTTCCCTTCAAAGCACCCCTGGAAATTGAGACACGGAATTCTTGGGAGTCTAGACTTGAACTTTGCTGGTGTCAAGTAAGCAGAATCGCAGTGATGAGGGCACCCTGACTTCACCCAGACCAGTAGAGAGCAAAGCCAAGTCACAAGCTGAGTTAGGTGGAAGTCAGGCAGCAAATCACAAGCAGGATCAAGGTCAGAGAAAAGCAGAGGTTGGCAACATGGAGGCACCGAGGTACAGAATCAGTAGGTACAATCTTGGTCAAGGGTCCAGGCCGAGTTCGGTAACCAGGTAGGCGGCAGACATAAATAGAATTAGTAATTTTTGGGTTTCTTCTTGAAAAATGTCTAAGTACCAGTGACCAAAAACTGTATGTCAGCTGTATATCAATGGCATGCCTGTGGACATACTTGTGGAGGCCTGCATGGGATCAAGGTCAGAGAAAAGGATCAAGGTCAGAGAAAAGCAGAGGTTGGCAACATGGAGGCACCGAGGTACAGAATCAATAGGCACAATATTGGTCAAGAGTCCAGGCCGATCGGATGGGATGCTCTGTTATTTCAGTTGTTGTTGTTCTTTGATGTGATGATGCCATATCCCTACTGATGTCTTTTGCATTGCCTGTATCTGGCTGTATTCAATAACCTTATATTTGGAAAAAAAAAGAGTTCAGGCCGAGTTCGGTAACAAGGTAGGCAGCAGACATAAACAGACAAGGGGTAATCCAGAGGCAGGCCAGATGAAAGCTTGGTATCAGATTTCCGGATCAAAGATAAGAGAGATACAAGCTGAAAATCTATCCAGCAATGATCCCATGCAGGCCTCCACATGTATGTCCACATGCATGCCATTGGTATACAGCTGACATACAGTTTTTGGTCACTGGTACTCAGACATTTTTCAAGAAGGAACCCAAAAATTACTAATTCTATTAAAAGCTGTAAAATTATTTTTTCAGTGTAGAAGGTGTAGCTATCTGAAATTTGTCTTCAGATTATATATGCACATGATCAGGATCATATAGATGCACAAGAAATCAGGCTTTATATGGGAGTGTCTGTATTGTATGCAGATGAGTAGAGGGAGAACAATTTAGGAGGGTTTGCAGGAGAGGAAAGGGCTCACCGTGGGGGTCATCAATGTGATAACTCATTACTCTATGTCTTTCTACAAAATGGCTTCAAACTAGCAAATGAGGAGCTATGTGTTAATCTATTGTATTCTTGACTACTTTTTTTACTTGGTGTGGGCAAGTTGGGTTAAAAAGGTAAAATGGTATGTGGCTTTTGTGTTCTCTGTTTTTACATTCATTGATGTCTGCAATTTACAAGCCACATATGGAACTATATAAACCAATTAGAATTATATACTTATGTTCTGCCTCAACCAAGGTTTACATGCTTTCAGAAATTGTGATGAATATATCTATCTTCTCTAACTTCTCTGACATTCAGGTATAGATAAGAGCTCAGAAAATTATACTCCTCATTTAACATTTTGCAGTCAGTATAGACAAAATTCAAATCTTGCAGTTTTATACTCAGCCAAAATATCACTAAAGCTGGCCATACACTGTGCAATTTCATCCAGGTCTTGATCAACCAGCTGATATTATTGGGCACCATAGGTGTGCGCAGCCTATTGCATTAGGGTGTGCACCCCTAAAGCTCAAATACGCTTGTGTTTGTTCTACATACAGTGCCTTGCGAAAGTATTTGGCCCCCTTGAACTTTTCGACCTTTTGCCACATTTCAGGCTTCAAACATGAAGATATAAAACTGTAATTTTTTGTGAAGAATCAACAACAAGTGGGACACAATCATGAAGTGGAACAAAATTTATTGGATATTTCAAACTTTTTTAACAAATAAAAAACTGAAAAATTGGGCGTGCAAAATTATTCAGCCCCCTTAAGTTAATACTTTGTAGCGCCACCTTTTGCTGCGATTACAGCTGTAAGTCGCTTGGGGTATGTCTCAGTTTTGCACATCAAGAGACTGACATTTTTGCCCATTCCTCCTTGCAAAACAGCTCAAGCTTAGTGAGGTTGGATGGAGAGCGTTTGTGAACAGCAGTTTTCAGTTCTTTCCACAGATTCTCGATTGGATTCAGGTCTGGACTTTGACTTGGCCATTCTAATACCTGGATATGTTTATTTGTGAACCATTCCATTGTAGATTTTGCTTTATGTTTTGGATTGTCTTGTTGGAAGACAAATCTCCGTCCCAGTCTCAGGTCTTTTGCAGACTCCATCAGGTTTTCTTCCAGAACGGTCCTGTATTTGGCTCCATCCATCTTCCCATCAATTTTAACCATCTTCCCTGTCCCTGCTGAAGAAAAACAGGCCGAAACCATGATGCTGCCACCACCATGTTTGACAGTGGGGATGGTGTGTTCAGGGTGATGAGCTGTGTTGCTTTTACGCCAAACATAACGTTTTGCATTGTTGCCAAAAAGTTTGATTTTGGTTTCATCTGACCAGAGCACCTTCTTCCACATGTTTCGTGTGTCTCCCAGGTGGCTTGTGGCAAACTTTAAACAACACTTTTTATGGATATCTTTAAGAAATGGTTTTCTTCTTGCCACTCTTCCATAAAGGCCAGATTTGTGCAGTATACGACTGACTGTTGTCCTATGGACAGAGTCTCCCACCTCAGCTGTATATCTCTGCAGTTCATCCAGAGTGATCATGGGCCTCTTGGCTGCATCTCTGATCAGTCTTCTCCTTGTATGAGCTGAAAGTTTAGAGGGACGGCCAGGTCTTCGTAGATTTGCAGTGGTCTGGTACTCCTTCCATTTCAATATTATCGCTTGCACAGTGCTCCATGGGATGTTTAAAGCTTGGGAAATCTTTTTGTATCCAAATCCGGCTTTAAACTTCTCCACAACAGTATCTCGGACCTGTCTGGTGTGTTCCTTGTTCTTCATGATGCTCTCTGTGCTTTAAACGGACCTCTGAGACTATCACAGTGCAGGTGCATTTATACAGAGACTTGATTACACACAGGTGGATTCTATTTATCATCATTAGTCATTTAGGTCAACATTGGATCATTCAGAGATCCTCACTGAACTTCTGGAGAGAGTTTGCTGCACTGAAAGTAAAGGGGCTGAATAATTTTGCACGCCCGATTTTTCAGTTTTTTATTTGTTAACAAAGTTAAAAATATCCAATAAATTTCGTTCCACTTCATGATTGTGTCCCACTTGTTGTTGATTCTTCACAAAAAATTACAGTATTATATCTTCATGTTTGAAGCCTGAAATGGGGCAAAAGGTCGCAAAGTTCAAGGGGGCCGAATACTTTCGCAAGGCACTGTATATATGACCCCATCACATTGATCTCCCAGCCAGCACAGTGAAAGAGAAGCTTGTAAATACTTCTATTATGGCAGAGCCTGTAAGAGCGAGATCCCTTCTTCTTGCTGACACACAAAGCTATAATGCTAATGTGCATGGGGTGATTAGGATGTGTCCAGGCACACCTGGCACACCCTGTGCGCACGCCTATGTTGGGCACCCTCCTGCCTCCTGAAAAAAATCAAAGGAGCCGGGTTGGAAATTATCAACCCAACAGTGATTGTATCCAACCAGATGCAATCACTGTTTTGGTATTCTGACAGCCACAAGTGCTAGCTGTCAGGATACAATAGCCAGCACTGCAGATTGGTCCATCCATGCTGTAGAGTGTGGATAGAGTAATCTGTTATTTTTTTTTTGTTGATTGCAGGCTGAACATAACAAATCTATAAGTGTAAGGGCCCATTCACACCAGGGTGTTGGTATGCAGACTTCTGCACAAGACAAGACAAAAGCCTTGTTCCCTATCATGCCAGTTCATATCACTGTGCTGCAGTGGTGTGCACTAAACAAAAGTGTCATACAGTGCACAGTCTTCCACATTGGAGAGCTCTGAAGCCAATGGAATTGGATGAAATAGTAGACAGTGCAGTGCCCCATTTACAACACATCGAAACTGTGGCCTTCACACTGCACAACAGTGACTGCATTCTAATGCAGCTGCTGGTATAAATGGGCCCTTAAAGTTATATTAAACCCAAACGCAAACATTTATTATATTGAAGCTTACCAATTGTTAGGTGTAGTGGCTGCATTTGTTTTCTTTTTTAGGTTTTCTTTTTTCTATTTTAACCTGGTAATCCTGCCAGTAAGTCTATTGTTTTTCAAAAGCACAAGCTCTCCTGCAGATGTGTCAGTTACTAAGAATAGACAAACCATACACCACTGACAGGGGTGCTTACAATGATCAACTTGTATTTATTTCTGTAAAACCTTTATCGCAAAAGGAACAAAACTGTTTGCTGTAACTGCTTATAAAGTGTTAGCTGTATTTTGGCTTCAGATTGTTAGTGTATTAACATCTACTAAGATATCTAACACTTCCCTATAGTACCTCTAGATTGACAATGCCGCTGACCAAAGGTGCCCCCTGTGCTCCTTTATCCAGAGTGCATAGAGGGGGGGGGGGGGGGTATTGGGACCAGGGCCGGTGCTAGACTGTTTTATGCCCTAGGCAAGATTAGCTACTTGTGCCCCCCCCCCCCCCCCCCAAAAAAATAAAAATAAAAAGGGAAGGGGTTAAAAACTGCTCTATGTCATATCCAGTGACCCTTATCTGATGGTTCTTCCATGTAATGCTGTCATACCCATTGACCCCCATATTCCTCCATGTCACACCTGGGGACCCTGATGTCCCCCTATGTCACATCCAGGGACAGGGACCCTGATGTTTTTCCATGTCACATCCTGGGACCCCAATATTCCTCCATATACTGCTGTCATACCCACTGACCCTAATGTTCCTCCATGTCATACCCAGGGACCCCTGTGTTCCTCCATGTCATGCTGTCATACCCAGTGACTCCAAAGTTCCTCTATGTCACATCAGGGGTCCCTGATGTTCCTCCATGTCATACCCGGAGACCCTGCTGTTTTTCCATGTCACACCTGGGGACCCTGATGTTTCTCCATGTCACACCTGGGGACCTCAATCCCCCATGGCACACTCAGGGATCCCAATTCCTCATGGCACACCTGGTGACCCCGAACCCCTGTTACACTTGTGACCCCTCTCCCCCATGTCACACCTGGTGACTCAGATTCCCCATGTCACACCTATTCTCTTTCACACCAGGGATCCTCCATGTCACACCCAGGGACCCTGATCCCCTGTTCTGGGGACACTCACTGGGCAGTATGAAGAGAGTGGCCCGCACTCTGCCCTCCTTTTACCGTGATCCTGCTGATTCCTTCTCCCAGGACGCTCCTCTCCTGGACCACAGTGCTCACCACAGCTCCAACCGTCTCCTCGTGGAGGGAGAAGCAGCAGTCAGAGAGCTCTGCACCTCCTTCATTACCAACATCCTCAGACCATTCCGGTGCCTCGTCGCTTCTGCTCCAGTAAAGGTGCAGCCCTCCAGTGCTGAGCTCCGGCTCAGGTTCAGCTCTCCTCCACTCCCTGCTTAATACCGACCCCTTAGGGCTCACCCAACAATGGTGGAAAGCCAGGGCCTGGTAGTTCTGCCACTGCCCCAGACACCTGACATCTTCCTCTGTCCCTCCTTCCTCCCCCACTGCCGCCCCACCCCTCAGCTCACAGGGATCATTCATGGCGGAGAGTGAGTGCTGACTCGTGGCTGCGCCCCTAGGTGGCAATGCGCCCTAGGCGGCTGCCTAGTTTGCCTAGTGGAAGCACCGGCCCTGATTGGTACTTTATATGAGACACATAAAAGTGTCTCCATCCCTGGGTATATGGAAGAGAGAAGGGGTTGGGACTTTAAATGAGGAGCAATGCACAAATCGGGCCATAAATAGCAAAGAAACATATGTAAAAATGACAAGATTTATTGCAGTTGCCACAGAATGTAAACATCTTGGATACATAATAGTAATAAAAAGCATAATGAGAAACATAACATAATCAATGGAAAGGTCACAATCCATTAACATGCGATAAGGTGGTTACAAATAAATTACATTGGAGTTATCCAGAGTGTGGGTACCCTAATACAGGAGGTGTGTTACTGGCCAGATCGCCAGGTGAAAACAGAGTGAAAAAGCCTAATAAAAGAAAACTAATGCAGCCACCACATCTAATGACTGGCAAGCTGCAATAAATTACATTTTTGTTTTTGGGTTTAATATCGCTTTAATGTTCCAGCTTTTGATGATGGCTAACATGGATCAACACTCTGCTAGAATGTACTGAGGTGTAAGCATTTACTGCTTGGCCCTTTTTCCCAAAACTACAAGCTGAACTTAAAAAAATGAGAATAAAACATTACATTGCTTTAATGCTTTGCAAGCTCCAAGAATCCTATTCATGCCAGGACCTAATCCACTTAAACAAAGTACCATGTTAAGTCAACAAAATGTCAGCAAAGCATAAATTCTGAATTATTAGAGTGGAGAATATTTTCAAGATGAAACGACTCCACTATGAAAGCTCCAATTAGACAATTTGAGAGAGCTCAGCAAAGATCTGGGGATGGTTTCCAGGTAGCCATTCCAAAAATCTTGGTATCAGCATCATTAGGGTGCCCGTCACAATGTGTGGAAGAAATACGGTGTCCTGCAGAGGATTGTCTGTACTGCAGTCTTGGAATTGCAAATGAGCAAATATTTTTTTTACAATGACATCTGTGCGAAAAAGTAAGCATGGCATACGGTGTTCTAATCTGTCCAGTGATTAAAGTAGGATTCTACTGAACTGTACACGGTAGAGAGAAGCTAGATAAGAGATAAAATTCAGCAGGATGGCAAGTTTTCATGTTATCAGTTACCCTAAATAAACCCCTTGTTGGGCTCCAAATGTTACGTTGGTGGGAATGGGATAACATTATTCCCACATCCAATGCATAATAGAATTGCAGAGACCTGGCTTTGCTTGCTTCTCTACAAATATACAGATCAACTGTAGCACCCTCCTAGGTAGGTGCTAGAGAGCGAGTATAGTTTTTGGATCCTGTCTGCTTATCAGAGGGACTGCAAGTAAATCTATATTGTTCTCTGCCTACTAGAGAGCAGGATCTGCTAGTGAGGTCTGCTCAATGTGCTCAGGTGCAACTCAGTCTGTCTAAAAATGGTCTCACACTGGTCCAATAGGGAGGCATATTGGACAGTGGGGGGAAACCTGACAAATGAGTGCACAGGCGTTTAATACAGCCCTGGTGATTAGCAGAGGAAAGTACCTTGGTCCATGCTGGGATACTGTATAAAAGCCAGGAGCACATGTTCTTGGGGTCTTTCGGCTGGATAGCAGAGTCCGTGAGGGAGGGGGCGGCTGCATCCTCTTCTGTAAAGGTGCCATGCAGCCTCAGGTAGTTGACCTGAGGGCCTAGAGAGAGCTAGAGAGGAACTGAACCCAGAGGTCCGGTGAAGCTGAATGGAAGGGATTGAATGGATTGGAATGGAAGGGACACTGAGGGATCTGATTCTGCAGTACAGTGAGTACAGATATGAGTCAAGGGGCCTGACCTGAGGGGGGACACCCATTCAGCTAGAAGAGTCAGTAGACGGGTGTCAGTAAAGATAATGTAGTTCACCAAGTCTATTGCTGGAGAGAGAGAGTGCAAGGAGACTTAACCCTTTCCATAGATGTGGCAGAATGGTTCAAGGATTGCTGAAGCATGGAGGAGAAGATGCTGTAGGAACCATTCTAGCAGCATGGAGGAGCAGAGGATCAGGTGAGTAAATTTACTTTTTTTTACATATATATTCTTTATTTTGGTTTTCAAAAACAAAAGAGGAGAGGCACACAAGAGGCAAATATTGTGTGATCAGTAGCTGCATTCATTGAAATAACTTCAAGTGTACAATCAAAATGCTAATATACAAAAAGGGTGCTATACTCTATGTGGCAGAAAGATACATAGAAAATGGTGAAAAACAACTCTAAAGAAATATACAAAATTATGTTTACTGGTATCCATGGGTTCCCTAGCAACAAGGAGATAACTCTTTGGAACCCTCAAATGAGTGGCACCATCCTGTGCAGGGTCAGTATAACCTCCACACACCTGCCAAAGCCGTGGGTGTGGCAGAAGGGCTTGAGTTCCCCCCCTTACCCATGGTGACTGGCCATTAAATGTGCCAACTAAGTCTCCACAAAGGAGAGGAAAAAAAGATCCCCCCCCCCCGTGTAAGGAGAGGGGGGAAAAAATCAAGTCGTCCCACTCCAAAAGGAGAAGGAGTAAGAAAAAGAGAGGATGCCAATGCAGTTGAATATCACATCCATGTCTGGGACATGAGGATCAGAAGGCTTGAACAATAAAAAATAAAAAGTTGATCTGCGGCATCGCAGCAAAGACCTCCATCCCTGTATCTATGTCGACACAAAAAGAGAGGGGAAAGGAAAGCGGGACTTTGAGTGAGGTCGATGCTGCATGTGATAGATAACGGAGATGGTATATAAATGAAGGGTTTATTTATGCTACATGATAAAATCAGATCAAATAGATGCAGACATGGGTCAGAAAGACAAAATATATAACAATTCATGTATGGATACAATTCATAAAAAATATATTAACAATAAAGACATATATTGCAATAACACAAGTATACATATCATACACGTGATACATAGTTCCTGATCCATGTCCTGGTCCACATGAGTGCTGCATAGCTCAACGCGTTTCGTGGAAATCGCATCCACTCTTCAGGAGCTTTGTAAAATAGACTAAGAATAGAGACTAATTAGTCACAAATCTCACATAGAGTTGGCACAAATACCGATACTATCCTAAAAAATATTGACGACAATTCTGAGGTCAGATACTTACATAGCTAATAAAAAGATTACTACAAATATCAACCAGAGGATTACTAAGAAAACTCTGGGATGTAATATTATGCATGGAGAATTGTTCGCTGCGGGGATGCACCAAGTGGGTATATGCCTGATCCGAGGCTGAGGCGGGTAAACGCCACATAGTCTAGAGGGAGGAGAAGGGGCGAGCTGGCCAAGAAAAGAATGTCAGTGGATAAGTGATTAGAACCCTTGTTTTAACACATGTTCGGTTCAAAGAGAATAGGAGAGAGAGGATCAGAAGGCTCTTCCATCAAAAAGTGACAAGAAAAGTTTTTTATGTTTAGGTTCGTTTGTTCACTTGGACAAGTTGAGGGGTCAGCTAGCGCTAGTGAAGCAATACTTAAGCTAGAGGAGACCACAATTGACCCAGTGGCATATAGTTTCCAGGGTGCCCAGATGGAGTCAAAACGGCCTCTGTTTCCCTTACATGTAGCAATCCATTTTTCAGCTTCCGTAATTTACGTTACTTTCTTGATCCAGTGCTCATGGCTAGGAACATGGGCGCTCTTCCAATGAATCAGTACAAGCCATTTGGCTGCGTTAAGCAAGTGAGGGAGAATGCTGTGTCTGTACCGTATTAAAGGGACAGTGGGGACATGGAGCAAGAATTGGGCTGGTGGGAGCAGGAGGTCGACTTAAGTAAATCTACTTTAAGATGTCCCCTAGACCAAAATGAGCTGGTACTCCTTGCAGTGTGGGTGCAGCCCCACTACAAGGTAGAAATTTAAAATTTCCTAGAGTTGACCATTGATCTCCCCATTATTTACTCCCCCTTACCTTTTGCATTGACCGCATATGGGCAGCAAGTGCCCCTGACCGACTGGTCAAGTCAGACAAGTCAGCAAGACAGGGAGGTCCTTTTGTATGGCATAGTAGGAACAAAGAAAGAAAATACCTTCTTGATCTTTGGCTGCAGTACCTGCACTTTGTACGAGTTGGAGCATCTTGTAAGAAAAAGGTTGAATGATTGTGCAGAACCCGATACCATATATTGGTCAGTCTTTAATTTTAGTATAATCTGTGCTAAATAATGTTAGCGGAAATTCTTTTTTTTTTTTTTAACTCTCTATGCAGCCAACGCCGCTACGCTCAAGGTGAAGGGTTTTCTGAAGTCCTCTGGGAAACCCACACTTCCGGGAGTGTCAATCTTAGGGGTTCCTCTTGCTGACCTCAAAGTCATCACTGTCTTCTGCAGTGATATGAATATTTGTCGGAGGAACCATTGAGCTTTGTATGGGCCAAAGGAAATCAACACTTTTCAGGGCTTTTCAGGGGCCATTTCTCTCTCCAACAGGAAAGGTTAGGATTCTAGCCTGTTTTACAGGGTATGAGTCGGGTCAGTTTTAAAAATGAATGTTATCTGTATTTTAAACTGGAAAACGTGATCTGATGTTTACAGTCACAAGGGGGCTGATCCATGTTAAAAGGACACAGGCCATCTCCCAATAGAAGTCATCTGTGCACTGCTTGCATTCACCCACATTACCCTACGGCAGCCGCTATCAGCGGGTACCAGGATGCAATTCTGCACCATTGTTTGGCTAGCAATGCCTGTTACAGCATCCAGATGAATGCCAATGGTAACATTTGCAGAAGAGAAGAAAAGAGGTCATAAGTCACAAGGCAGTGTGAAAATGACAGCAGATAAGCTGCAGAGAGAGTGTTCATTTATTATTATTTTAAGCTGATACACAAATACATTAGTGGGGTTTTTTTTTATATATATTATTATTATTTATTTATTTATTTTTTATATTTGCTTGCAGTTTAGCTGTAGCCCAATGCCTAAAATGAACCCCTATTATATAACCTAAAAGTGAACCTGTGCTTTGCACCAACAGCTTGCACTCACCGTCTGTTGGCTACCCCAGTACTCTGAACATGGCGATAAGTTGATTGAGCACATTTAAGCGAAACAGATAAATCAGAATTCTTAGATTCAGCTTGCTCACCTCTCCTTTGGAATGCTTTCACTGCTATTAAGAAAATGCATCTTTGGATGATTTTGATCTGGTATATTATCATTTGAAGCTAATATTTTACTCTGGAAAATTAATTGGTCTCAGAAAGAGCCATCATTTAAAAAATATGAAGACATGATTAAGATTAAAAGGCAAATGTATTCGCTTTTCTTAAAAAAAAAAAAAAGAAATAACTATAAATAAAGTTGATAAAATAGGTAAGGTTCCAAAAAAGTAGTGTCCATAAAATGCATTATCTCAATGGTAATCAATGACCATTTATCTGTGAACTAGAAATATATATATTGCAACGTACAGGTAAAGACAGGGACCCAATAATTCATTCCAAAATACCAATTTGCTAAATTATCTATTACATCTCCAGGGAGAAAAAAATTTCCACTCCACTCTCCATGCCTTATCTAGATTTTCATTTAAATAAAAAAAACTACCTAAAAGCCCCAAAAAACTCTGGTCAGGTGACACGCTGGGTCCCAAGCCTTCTTTCTTCTGCTCTGTAGTATAGGAGGGTCCGGTCTGTAGTGCCTGAGTCACTTTCTTGTGATACACTTGTAACGGAACTGCCGACCCACACTGTACTTGTGGTCTTCCGTCAGTATACGCTTCCTTGCAGGCATGAACATATATTCCAGATTTTCCCAGCCTCCCTCATACAAAGCTAGCTAACAACTTAGCTTGTACAAGTCTTGGAACCTTCTCCTTTATTGAACAATTTCACACTCAATTTATACACACATGAGCACATCCTGATTACATTATCATATGCAGATGAAATTGTATACAGACACAGAATTAACCTAAACAAATTATCTAGCCATCTGGACAGAACAATGTGGGCTCATTAACATTTACCAATGGGACAGGCAGACTTAACACAAGCCACATCCCACCTCAAAACAGACAATAGGACAAGACTGCCAATGACAGTCTGTCCGTCTCCTACATTAAAGTACATGGAATACACATCTACGTATTGCTATTATTATTTAGGAGTCAGACTTCATGGCAACAGGCTTTAGGTCTCACAGTGTAAAGTGGGATTCAATCTTCATATTTCTTGAAAGATATTGCTGACAAATATTACTGTCCCACTTGAAACAATCTAAACCATTAAGTATCTGTCTTTCACTCCCAGTGATGGTGAGTACCATCACAACACTTTCTCCTGACCATTGGCTGCCACATGTGTCCATCTCAGGGACCTCATGTTGCAATGGAGTTTTGGGACAGGGCTGTACTTAAAGTGAACTGTTCATGAATTTTAAAAGTCTATATGAATTCATCCCAGTCCTGTGACAGTTTACACTGGGGACAGAAACCTGTAGATTGCGATCTACCAATAGTTCATGGCCAGGTGACTGGTAGATCGCGGTCTGGGCTTGCTGACCCGCCATCCCAGAGCATGAAACAGAGTGCGATGCAGAGGGACTATTTGTAAAGGTGGAGCTGTAGTAGGGAGCAAGATCCTCATAAGCCGATGTCTCCTCTGTAGTGCTGACTCCTGTCCCATGCACAGTTATGCCAACTGCACTCCACCCCAGCTAGTGGTCTCCAGAGTGGTGCCAGCAGCAGGAAATAAGAGATCTTCAGGTGAGTGTGAAGCAATACACATAATAGTATAAGGCTGCTTTCACATTGATGTGCTGCGGTTTACCCACACGCGGGTGCAGTGCAGTGTTCCTGCAGCTTTCCTGGGTTAACTGTACTTAGCCATAGACTTCTATTATTTCCTGTGAGTTTGGTGCACTTTCTAAATGCAGGAGTTTTGGTGCGCTTTCAGAAAGTTCACCACACCTGCAGGATATAATAGAAGTCTATAGCAAAGCGCAGCTAACCCAGAAAAGTTGCAGTTGCACTGCGCTGCACCCACAGTGCAGGTAAATTTCAGCACATCAGTGTGAAAACAGCCTTATAGGGGGCTAAGAACAGTAAGGGTTAATTTACATTTGCAGTTTGGGGGATGGTAATACCCCATAGTTAAGATGTGTTTTTAGCACCCCCACCCCAACTGCACCCCCTTTAGCTGCAGTGGTCTGGGGTGTACACACGTCACAGCCACAAAACAGGAGTTATATGCCCTGTCATGGTTGGTGGGTGTAGCACCCATTCAAGTGCCGCTGCTGAATGCCACAAAGGGCTCATTCACAAGTGCAGCATTCACTGCTGCTCCTCTGAAAAGCGACCTGAGTGTGTTTGACAGGTGGTGAGAAGGCGATGTGTTGCCTCCTCACCACCTAATTTAAACCAATGATTGCCATGCAATGCTAGCGATTGAAACACAGTATTATGGCAATCAGGCGTGGGGAGGCAACATTGTGCCCGGTGATCTCTGACTTCTCCCATGTTGTTCAGGTAGATCTCAATCTCTTTAAGGTTGCTTACCGATGGTTTACACTAACAGTTCAAATAATTTTTTTTTTACATTGTAATTTTATCTTTAAAGCATTTGATGACCTCCAGTAAGTGACTCAGCGAGAGTGATGAGATGATGTCATCATTCTGCTGTATGCAGAAGAAAGCATTTTCTCAGTCTCCCTTAGTGATCAGACTGCAACATCGCAGCTTTGTTGAAACTCACAAGGTGAGGTGATATGAAACAACGCAACACTTAATAAACCCCTCACTTAAAATAAATGCAAGCAATAAAATCAGTAACAGTCCCTATGATAATGATAATCCAAAATAGGAAATATATAACAAATATACTGTACATCCCTTATAAGTTGTGCACTTATACATTATTAACTTAGCAGGAAAAATATGTCTATATGCTGCTGAGATATGGGTAAACTATTGAAGAATGGAAAGTTCTGATGTACAGCAAATGCTGGCATAAACATCCTGGTATTCAAAGGGTTAAAGCAAGCTACTGCAGTTGGGAGCATGGTTATGATTTTTACTGCTGGCAGAGGGCTTTCAGGTAAAAGTGATCCTCTAGAGCCACCTTATCACTTTTATGGGGCTCAGTAGGTGCACCCCCCCCCCCCCCCACCTGCAGCACACACCATGGTTCCCAGGCTCTCCAGGGGGGCCCAACACCCTGGTAAAAGTGCTGTACTATCAAGAGCATTACTTCCCCCTGTGATTAATGAACCTGGGTGTAACATGTATTGTGTCACTTCTGGGCTCATAATGTTACTGTAGCTAGGGTAACAGCTAATCGAGCACAATTAGTGCTTGATTAGCTGCAGTGGAGAGCAAGGGAGACATTGGGGGTCTAATGATGTTTCCATAAAGAGAAACTGTGATCTGCCTATGATATCACATAGTGAGCCTGTTGTTTAAATAAAGAAAAAGTGTTTTAAATAAATTGTTGTAAAAAAAAATATTAAAAACTGTAAAAGCACCCCTGTCACATTCAAACACACCCCAATGCAAATGCAAAGCATAGGGTGTGCAAGTGTATGTAGACAAATTGTACTGCACAGCTATCTTCGCAAAGTCAGAGTGAGAGAAATAATTCTAGGACCATAATTACAATTAAAGCGGAGTTCCACCCTAAAAAAATTTTAAGCTACCCTGATACAGTCAGGGCTAGAGCATTTAAGCAACGATAGCCTCTGAACTGTCCCTTGTTTCACTTACCTGTAAGAAGAAATACTTACCTTGAAAATGTCTTGTCCAGCGCTGCCATCTCAGGTGTGGGCAGCTGAAGCCGGAACGTCCTCTTCGTGTCCTCTTCGGTGACGTCGGAGTCCCAGAATGCCCTGCTCATCACTTCTGGGGCAGCCGCATTATCCCTGAACAGCTTCTGGGCATGCCCAGAAGCTGTTCAGCAGAGAATGACTCTACCAGGAGTCAATGCAAGGAGGAAGTGACGTCGGGGGCCTCGGCCGCAGAAGGAGGAAGGAAGGTAAGTATATTTTCATTAAAAATAAGATAAGTGTAACAAAAAAAAAAATTTAACTATCCAATTCTTTTTCAGGTTTTTTAAAGCTAGCGGACGGTGCAATGTTTATTTTTAAGGGGGAACTCCCCTTTAATTCTAAACTGATAAGGCTTTGACAGTGTTGCCCATGGAATATTTTGGGTACCATTGTTCTTTACATATTCATGGGCACGCGCAATTATAAGGTTTGACATGTTAACCCCATTGTTTGTATTTTACCAGGAAATGGGATCTAACATTGTGTTTGTCTGCACGAAAGATAGGGTATTTTTTACCTGAAAATTTGCATCTGATAAATAATTAATTTAGTCAACAAAAATATTTTCATTATAGTTCTTGTCAGCTGCATGTTTTCAGTGATGAAAACAAAATGATAATAAAATTAGAATTAAGTCAAGTGACAAAAAAAATGATGAAAATCAATTCCAATTTTCATTTAGTCGACTAAAATCGAATGATTTTAGTTAAATTGTAAATGCAGGGGTCTCCAAACTTTCTAAACAAAGGGCCAGCTTATTGTCTTTCAGACTTTAGGAGGGCCGGACTGTGCCCAGTGGGATTGGAAATTTTCCTGGCATCAGTGGGAGTAAACATCGCCACATTTGGTAATACGGGGAGGAATAATGCCCCATCGTTGGAATCATAGTGAGGAATAGTATTGGTGTCAGTGGGAAAAATAATCCCTCATTGTTGGTGTCAGTGGGAGAAATTATCCCTCATTGTTTGTGTCAGTGGGAGAAATGGTGCCCCATTGTAGCTCCAAGTGCCATTTAAAGGCAAGCAAAGAGACGCATCTGGCCCCAGGGCAGCAGCTTGGAGACCACTTTTGTAATGCATTATTTAAGCATTTCTCTAGAATTTCCAAACGCAATATATACTCCTGGAGTACAAATCTAAAAACATGTTATTATTTATGGTCTGAACATGCACTACAGACACAGATTTAGCCATTGTGATAAACGTCTTTCTAAATAAAACCAAGTTTTTTAAACTAACAAAAATATTGTTTTTGACAAAGAGATGTGCAACTTTAAATTATATATAAAAAAAAAAAAAACGACAAACAAAAAACTGTAAACTCTATTGGCTGTAATGCAAGGCTGCAAGTGGGGATAGGGAATTAAATGGGAGTGAGGGAGTGCACAGCGCAGGGTGCATCATACTTTTGGGATGGGGAAGTGACCTGCAAGTGGGGATGGGGAATTAAATGGGAGTGAGGGAGTGCACAGGGCAGGGTGCATCATACTTTTGGGATGGGGAAGTGACCTGCAAGTGGGGATGGGGAATTGAATGGGAGTGAGAGTATGCACAGGGCAGGGTGCATCATACTTTTGGGATGGGGAAGTGACCTGCAAGTGGGGATGGGGAATTGAATGGGAGTGAGAGTATGCACAGGGCAGGGTGCATCATACTTTTGGGATGGGGAAGTGACCTGCAAGTGGGGATGGGGAATTGAATGGGAGTGAGAGTATGCACAGGGCAGGGTGCATCATACTTTTGGGATGGGGAAGTGACCTGCAAGTGGGGATGGGGAAGTAAATGGGAGTGAGGAAGTGCACAGGAAAAAACAAGTGGTGTTGGTGCTCCAGGTATATAGAAGATATATACCATGTATATTAGAATAAAAAAATACACAATACAAGTCATAAGTCCATGAACAAAGTCCATAAATAAATTTCCATAAATAAAGTTCCAGGTAGGCTGATGATGGATAAGCAACAAAGGGCAAAAGCTCCTCAGAAGAGTGAAGTCAACTCCGTATGTGTAGACAAAAAGGGGACAGGAAGAGCGCATCTAAGTGCAGTCATTTAATAGGTACAAGGTAAACAATTGTAGACTCACATGGGTAAAGTATAAATGGCTCATCAAATAGGATAGGGCCCAATGGTGACCGTGGCACGTTGTAGCCTGGTCCAAGACTACAGCACAGAGATGGGAGACAGGGAGGGTGCCGGATGAGTCTGGCAAAAGGCTTGGGCCGCAGCGTCAGGGCACGTGACGTCACTGAAGGGGGGAAGAGGAACGCGTTTCAGAGCATGCGCAACGGCTACACTGGGCATGCGCTCTCCTTTTTCAAGTGTGTTCAAGAGGCACACTAGAAAAAGCAGCGCGCATGCCCAGTGTGGCCATCGCGCATGCTCTGAAACGTGTTGTGTTCCTCTTCCGCCCTTCGGTGACGTCACGTGCCCTGGCGCTGCAGCCCAGGCCTCTCTCCAGACTCTGCCTACTCGGAAGACCGCAAGTGTCGGCACCCTCCCTGTCTCTCATCTCTGTGCTGTAGTCTTGGACCCGGCTACACCACTCCACGATCACCATTGGGCCCTGTCCCGTTTGATGAGCTGTTTATACTTTACCCATGTGAGTCTACAATTGTTTACCTTGTACCTATTAAATTACTGCACTTAGAGGCACTCTTCCTGTCTCCTTTTTGAGGGAGTGCACAGGGCAGGGTGCATTATACGTTGGGGATGGGGGAAGTGACCTGCAAGTGGGGATGGGGAAGTATATGGGAGTGAAGGAGGGCACAGGGCAGGGTGCATTATATGTTGGGGATGGGGAAGTGACCTGCAAGTGGGGATGGGGAAGTATATGAGAGTGAGGGAGTGCACAGCGCAGGGTGCATTATACGTGGGGGATGGGGAAGTGACCTGCAAGTGGGGATGGGGAAATATGCAGGAGTGAGGGAGTGCACAGGGCAGGGTGCATTATACTTTGGGGATGGGGAAGTGACATGCAAATGGGGATGGGGAAGTAAATGGGAGTGAGGGAGGGCATAGGGCAGGATGCATTATACGTTGGGGATGGGGAAGTGACGTGCAAGTGGGGATAGGGAAGTAAATGAGAGTGAGGGAGGGCACAGGGCACAGAACTGGATGGTATGGGGAGGCTGCTATTTTACACAGTGATAAGCACTGCTACCTTGCTGGGAGGGAACACTCATCAATCACATGCAGACCGACATGAATCTAGCGGAGGAGTTCCTCTTCTGTGATTTGCAGGGCATTGTTCCAGAACTCCAAGGCAGCATGCAGACAGAGGGAGCTTGCGTCTCTCAGCCAATACAGTTTGCCAATCGAGTCAGGGGGCTAGGGCCTTAACAGAAAGGCGGAGCTCCGAGGAAAGCAAAATTTCAGATGGGTACTAGAGGTTTTAGATGACTAAAATGTGCTAGAGGTTTTAATTGACTAAAATATGACTAAAACTAGAAAAATTCAGATGACTAAAATACGACTAAAACTAAAAGGGCATTTTACTCAAAAGACTATGCCTAAAACAAAATCAAAATTGTATGTTAACAGTGCATAGAAACATAGCAAATTGTAACTGCTTCGATTTTCTACAGGGCCTCTACTTTTAGAAAATATATAGTTGTTTGGGAGGGGGGGGGGGGGGTTTAAGGTAATTTCTAGCAAAAAATGCAGACATGTGTCTGGTAGTGGTTAATCTCAGAAGCATTCATGTGAATCCATCCATCTAATGAGCTTTATAGATGCAGCCACTACTCCGTCGGCGTCTGAATGGATGCTTGAGGAAGGTCCAAACCTACCAGAAAAATAACCTTACCCTGGCAATCCCTTATGCCTGAGGGGCTGTGCTGGAGTATCTTTGTTTTTTTTTTTTTTTTTATATATATTTCTATTCTGGCCAGAGGTACTCTTTAGTATATTATTCACGTAGGATTTGTAAATGAAAATCTTGGAGGTTCTGATGATGATCTGTCTTTCCATGAACATGTCAGTAATTGCCGAGGATTAGCACAGGATATTTTTACATGACAACAATGATCATTATGCCATCCTGCCAAAGAAGTTGGGGATTTAAATATTTAAATGGCTGGAAGAAAAGACAGCTGTAAGACAGTAGCACTCTTACCAGTCAGTAGTGTGACAAGGAAAAGCGTATTTCCAGCAGAGCACAGAACCTCCGGAAATAGTCTACAGTAAATGATGGGATAGAGAAAGAAGGAGAGATTTCAGATTTGTACTAGATAGATATAGGGGTACTCTTCATTTTGGTGGGGACAATCAGCATATAATGTACATCAGCAGACACAGTGTAGTGTATTTCCATTTATCCAGTGTATCCTTGGCAGTATTCATAGTATATGGACTTTTCAAGCCCTTCATGCCAACCGTATGCAAATATACGCGCCTATTGGGCTGGAATTTTTTCCAAGGGGCCGCATATTTGCGTTTCTCCCTTTGTGCTGGAAGCGCGCTGCACGGCAAGCTCCCAGCACAGAGACCGGGGTCTCACCGAGAGTCCCTGGCAGCGTACTAACAATTGGGACCCGAAACGCCCAATTCTGGGTCACCTGATCGATTTGGTAGCCTTTGATTGGCTATCACAGTGATCTGTCACTGTGAAACCCACCTCCGTGTTTTCTCTCTCTGTGAATGGAGGAGAGAGATGCATTGTATCTCTCTCTTTCCTTAGGCTGCATTCACATGTCAGCATATGATCGCGGGCAGAACCGCCGCGGTTCCACCCGCGATTCAGAGATTTATTGCAAATCGCGGGACGCCTAGCGTTGCCCGTTGATTTGCAATAGCCCCCAAACGCCGAGCGATGTTGCCGCGATTTACGCCCGCCGAATCGCGGCAACATCGCGCAAACAAAATCGCGGGACGCAATACGCTCCAAAGAAGCTCTTGTACTTTTTTGGAGCGTATTGCGTCCCGTGATTTTGTTTGCGCGATGTTGCCGCGATTCGGCGGGCGTAAATCGCGGCAACATCGCTCGGCGTTTGGGGGGCTATTGCAAATCAACGGGCAACGCTAGGTGTCCCGCGATTTGCAATAAATCTCTGAATCGCGGGCGGAACCGCGGCGGTTCTGCCCACGATTATACGTTTTATAAGAAAACAAAAGTCTGTGGAAATAATAATAATAACAAATAAAAAAATTAAAAAATATATCTAAATCAAGGTTTGTTCGAGGTCAGTGCCAAGGTAAGTGTTTTGGTCAGGGTGTCAGTATTTTTTATTTTTTTTTGGCCGGATTTCTTCTTCTTTTTTTTTTTTTGTTTTTTATTAGTGTCAGTGTCACTGTTTTAGGTAGGATAAAAAAAAGGAAAATGTTCACTATTGTTTCTGGGCTGTACTATGGGAACAAACAACAACTTACCAAGTACCTTTGGACGGTGTGTGTCATGTCTTTTTTCTCTATGATTTACAATAAAGCATTTTTGAACATATTTTCTGGATGATGCCATCGTCTTTCTCTCTTTCTACAAACAACTAACATAGTTTCGCACTCTCCCTGTCTTCCACCTCCTCTCCCTCCAACCGCCTAACAGTTACCCCTAGAAACATTCGCCACCTCAACCCTTCTATGCTCTACTCTGCTACTGACCATCTATATGACAAAATATCACCCTTGTCATGCCCCAACCTAGCCACTTCCGTCTATAACAGCTCACCGTCATCCTCCCTAGACAAGCTCGCTCCCCTCACTACACTTTCGGCCTGACCGCTACAACCCTGGCAAACAGACGACACCCGAAGTTTCAGAAAACGTAGCCGCGCTCTTGAGCGCCTGTGGCGTAAGTCCCTGGAAGACTTCAACAAATATAAATCTGCCCTTCTAAAATATTATTCCTGCCTCCTCAATGCCAAGCAAACCTATTTTGCCACGCTCATCCAAACATTCTCTTCTAGTCCCCGCCAATCACTTCAAAAATAAGATAGTTACAATTCGCAAGGAGATCTCCAATGTGCAGAAACCTCCCCCACTTAACAACCCATATCCACAGGTACAATCATTACTTCCCTCGTTCCACCCTACTAGTATTAACAAGGTTGCTGTACTTTTATCTAAGGGCTCTTTCACACGGAGCGGACCGCATTGCGATCCGCTTCGGCACTTTTTTTTTTTTTTTTTTCCATGGAGCGGATGATATACGGACATAATGTATGTCTATGGGCATTGCAGATGTCAGCGGATGACACCGCTGACATCCGCTGACATCCGCAATGCCATTGACATACATTATGTCCGTATATCATCCACAAAAAAATAGGATGATATACGGACATGCGGAACGCCCGTGAGAAAGGGCCCTTACACCCATCTAACCACCTGCCCCCTGGATCCTGCTCCCTCGCACATGCTACGCTCACCCTCTGACTCTATTCTGCACTCTCTAACTCACATCTTCAACCTCTCCCTCTCTTCTGGCATCTTCCCTAATTCTTTAAAACACGTGCTAGTCGCAGTTAAGGGTGAAGCTGCAGATAAGAGTGGATGTTTTTTAGCAGCTTACACATACCAAAAGCACAAATACACAGAGAGAGTAAACAGGTTCCAGTTGCAGTTAAGGGTGGAATTGCAGATAAGAGTGGATGTCTTTTAGCAGCTTACACATACTGTACCTGTGGATGGACAGAAAAGAGATGTTCAGATGAAGCAGAGTTTGAAGTGCATATCACTTGTAGAAAAACTCACTTAGAGAAAGCAGCCTTAACCTCCCTGGCGGTATGATTATGTCAGGAATTATGTACCAAAAGCGGTACAATTCTTTTCATGAAAATTTGGCGTTATGTATTATAGGCCTACAATTCTTAGTAATTACTGACTTAAACCTGACCAAAACAAGACTCTAGTAGACATCCCAGATGTGATAAATTTGAAACACAAACGCATGAATTATAATCGAATCAATAATATTATTTTATTATTTAATATATAATATATATAATAAAATTATATTATTGATTAGATTATAATTCATGCATTATATATTATATATAGATATATGTGTGTGTGCATATATATATATATATATATATATATATATATGCATATATATATATATATATATATACCGGTGTGTATATATATATATATATATATATATATATATATATATATATATATATATAATATAAAATGTGTTTTGTGTAACGTTTTTTTTTTTTTTTTTTTTTTAATTTCCCTCCCTAGTTCCGCTCCCATGCAGCATTGCTGCTGCAGGGAACGGAACTAGGAAGTGATCAGAGCGACGGAGACCGACGGAGGAGCGGCGGGACTCTCGGTTGGCGGTCACAGCAATGAGAGATCATCGCTGGATCGCCAGGATAAGGTAAGAGAACACCGCTGCACTCTCTGCAATCCACCCCGAGCGTGACTCGGGGTTACCGCTCCTGATATGAAAAACCAACCCCGAGTCACGCTCGGGATTACCGCTAAGGAGGTTAAGGAAAGATGCCCAGCAATGTGCTTCCCCTTAAGGGTGCACTAAATGTATACTTGTATAAGGGTGGGGGTGGAAATTGGTTAATTAATCATGAGTGGATATAAGGATGTCTAACAGAGTGGATCTTTCACTTCTAAAGTCAGACTGAAAATGGGCAAGAATGACTATAAAGAATTTACTTTCATGCGATCGTCAGAAGCAGGAGGATTTTATTTTGGGTTGTTCTTTGGTGGAAGGTTAAGGTAGTAGCAAGAAATAAACAGCTAAATTGAAAAAATGTTTTTACTATTTTTGACCAGTTTTCCTTTGGTAAAAAAAAAAAAAATTATAAATCAGGAGATATCCATTACCATTTACCACCAAATGAAAGCCCAATTTGCTCTGGAAAAAATGCGGTTTAATCCATCTGGATGCACAAAATAGTTGTGTTGATACATACAGTTTTACTAACACATGTCAAAATTGCAAAATTGTGCTTAGGCATGAAGATTTGTATTACCCTTAGGCGCAAAGGGGTTAATGCAATAGAGTTACAAGGTATGTTGCATGCAACAGTTTGATGTCTAAAGCTGGATACACACTATACAATTTTCTTTGGATTTTTTCCTTTAGATTTACCAAAACCATATAATATGAGGTCAAACCTAAACACTTTCAATTTGTATGCAGTCAGACAGGCCCTTGCACGACATAGTTGAAGGTAAATCTAAAGGAAATCAAACAACAAAAGTTGTATAGTGTGTATCCAGCTTTAGGCTGGCCTAACATGATTATTTTCTTTTTTTTCGTTCAAACCAGCGGGTTGAATGAAAAGAAATGAACCGATTCCCCCATGTATGCATTCCATGTGCAATGGATAATCACTCCCGCTGAGCTATTATATTCTGCCAGAAGGGAGCCTTCCTCGGCAGCAAAATACAATGATCAGTGTTGCTGGCTATAGCCAGCGGCACTTATTATTTGGGAATAACTAAACGCGTTGAATATGTCGATAGATTGACTTTTGTAGAACCAGCTAGCCCATACATGGATTGATACTTGTGTGTGATATTCATGTATGGCCGGCTTCATTTTAAGAATGCAATCATATTATCTCCATCACATAACGGGTGCCTGAATTCCATCTTAACTATGAATAATACACACTCATCCACTACACTAAAATATAATACTATCTGATCTACACATAAGAAAGGCCGAAAAGAACATTGATCCTGTTTGCCTACTTTTTTGGTGTGATTCAGTACATGTCACACAAATGTATAAAAGAATATATTCACTGGATTTATAAATTATTGGCAAATCTGGGTCGTCTAACAGGTGTGGAGCTAGAAGTCCCAGCAGGCCATCCACTGGTATCTATCTGTACACACATGCCAGATAATGGCAGTGAAATCCAATCATGCAATCAGGGCTGGCAAGAGCTCTCTGTTTCCACTCACTGTGCCTGACTTGTGGTCTCCACCCTGCAACACAAGAGTCCTTCAATGTGGATAAAGTCGGTATCCAGGTGAGGATGAATACAATTTCTCTTTATTTCATCCAAGGAGTACACATGTTTCAAACAGAGTCAACACCAACATGAGTAAGGCCTTGACAGGCTGAGACGCGTTAGTATTGTCTCTGATTGGAACATGTGTACTCCTTGGACAAAATAAAGAGAAACTTTATTCATCCTCACCTGGTTGCTGACTTTATCTACATAGAAGGACTGGTATCTCTGTGAATGACACAAGTTAGCATGGTGGCTGAAGAATGTCAGGGTGCTGTGGCATGGCATTACTTTGTTTGCCTTGCCTATTATTGCATATCTGTATTTATTATTATATAAATAAGTTAATTTAAAAACAGCTAGTTAAGTGCCTGAATGTGCCTCCTGTAGTCTACTGCAGCATTTCTCAACTCCGGTCCTCAGGGCGCACTAACAGGCCAGGTTTGCAAGAAAACTGAAATACATCACAGGTGATATCATTTGCTGGAAACAAGAAGAGTGAAGCTAAACACCCTGCTCCTGCGCTCAGAACCAGATCCTCGGGCTGTTTCAATCTTGGAACCCACACTTGGCATCCCAGATGGCTAAGCCTTGCTGCCCACTGCGTCCGGGGTGGTCGAACACACTGTAAAAACAAACACAAAGAAGGGGCGCACCAGCCTAGCGCATTATCCTCAGCGGGCTTTATTGATAATAAAGGTTAAAATCAGCTACTCACAAACATGCGTGGTAGAACAACATATCAATTCCTAAAGTCAGCTTCAAAAAAAGGTTCAATGTCTCCTGTAGACGGAGGGCTGACGCGTTTCGAAGCCGTGCCTCTTCCTCAGAGCCTGAGGGCCATGACCAAGACCACAACTTAAATAGAGTGGCCAGGCCCCACATGACCCTCCAGATTGTGGGAGGAGATACCGCCCTTAAGGGCGTGGCTGCATAGTTAATTACCCAAATAGAAACAAAAACAAGGCACAGCAATACAATACAATACAATACAGAGTCTTCTACAGGTATACCACTCTACAGCTCTATACATTCTGAACCTAGCAGATGCACAGTACTAATTGTAAATATGACCATGTATATAAGTAAATAATTATTCAGCCAATTAAATGGACGAGACACTCCATCCCTATCGCACAAGAACTGCACAGCACCGGAGAGGGAGCTGTGGATTGGAATCCATGCGTCCAGCGCCCTGCATGTAGATTAGGGGGCCGGATGCATGGATGGGTGGGCGGCCCTCCTGCACCCCCAATGGACCGGTCGCCACTGATCAGGACCCTGGAGAAGGGGCAGGATGTGTTTATTGAGCCTCCTTTTCACCAGCACACTGATCTCCATGTTCTCGTCATCTCGCTCAGCAGTACTAGCACCGAGATCTTGTACGGTGTCACCCAGTTCTTAATACCAAACACATTGGAGTCCACCACTTCATTGGTCATCATGGGGTTGAAGTAGAGGCTCTCATGTTCACTGGCCATGTTTTCCACAGGGACACATACAGCCTGCCGCCTCCTGACATAGTTACATAGTAGATGAGGTTGAATAAAGACAACAGTCCATCCAGATGAACCTGTGCAGGTGTGTGTGTGTCAGTGACATATTCATTTCCCATAACCCTGAATGCTGTGATCTTTGAGATGTATGTCCAAGAGTTTTTTAAAAGTAGCACTACTCCCCGCAGTTACCACCCATTGTGGAAGAGAGTTCCACATTCTTACTGCCCTTACAGTGAAAAACCCCTTACGCAGCTTAAGGTTAAACCGCCTCTCTTCTAATCTCATTGTGTGGCCACGTGTCCTCTTGCACTCCTTGAGACAAAATAGTTTTTTTCCTATCCTCCTCATAATTAAGGCCCTCCAACCCCCGTATTAGTTTAGTTGCCCTTCTTTGGACTCTCTCCAGTTCCAGCACATCCTTTCTGAGGATTGGTGACCAGAACTGGACAGAATACTCCAGATGTGGCCAGACCAGAGTTTTATAAAGTGGCAGGATTATCTCTGGCATGTACAATGCAGGGCGTATTGTGGAGTAAATACTGCACTGTCCATTGTAGAACAGATAGTACTTTGGCAGCTGCTATACAGCCAGCTCTGTGGGGCTGATTTACTAAAACTCAGGGGCGTAACTACAGGGGTTGCAGGGGTTGCAATCGCTACCGGGCCCCATGCTCCAGGGGGCCCGGTAGCAAAACAGTGGGTGAACCTCTAGGATCTTAAAGGTCACACTTGCGACCGGGCCCTGGCATTTCACCACTGTGGGGAGGCCCCAAGATTGCAGGAAGGGGGCCCACTGCAGAACTTGTGAAAGGATCCTGATGCGGGACCATAATAAAAGGCCATGCAATGAGAGTAAAGAGCCCCAGGATCAGTGGGAAGAGCCCTGGGCTTGAAGGGAAGGGCCCCGGCCAGGGGTCTGGGGGGCCCTTCATGGTTTCTTGCATCGGGGCCCTGAAGGTTCTAGTTACGCCTCTGCTAAAACTAGAGGATGCAAAATGTGGTGCAGCTGTGCATGGCAGCCAATCAGCTTCTAATTTCATCTTGTTCAACAAAGCTGATTGGTTTCTATGCAGAGCTGCACCAGATTTTCCACTCTCCAGTTTTAGTAATACAACCCCTATGTGTTTTAGCTTTTAGCCCAACTCAGTAATGCACAGAGAGGGTGACAACCTTTATAAACTTCTGCTACCATGTTGTCACCCTACCCTGTTAATAAATATTACTAGTATGATTTAATTGAAAGCAGAACATGTTAAAAAGGTTTTAAATGTTTAACATACAGGAACATGTGCAGCAACATATTTGGTTTAGGCCCCTTTCACACAATCAAACCCATTGGGTCCACCTGTACATTTTTTCAGGTGGACCGGATCGGGCATGGGCGTCCGCAGAACTTTTTTCAGGGGGGGGCATAATTTTAAGGTCACCTATGCTCCGCCCTTTTTCAACAATGTCATGAAGGGGAGGGGCTTAGTCATTATACTTATTTTAAGTATTTATTTTTAAAGGGCAAACGGCAGCATTTATTTTTAAAGCATTTGTTAACCTAAAAAAAAAAAAAATGAAAAAAAAATCCTGTTCCCTTAAAGCATGTTATACCGCACAGTGCTTGTGCTGTGTAATTTAGCCCCCCGTATCACCTAAAATACCTGGCTGATCCTGCCTGGCTATGTCCTCCCCTCTGTAAATTGACCACGGTATACCATGGCTTCTGAGCCCTGACACCGTGGTCAGTTTATGTGCCTCCATCATCCGCAGCCCTCCTGTCCTCCTCTGTCCTCTCTCCTCCCTCCCTCCCTGCCTGTCTGCTCCTGTGTCAGTGCCCCTAAAGTTTCATATCCTGTCCACAGTCTGTTTAATAATCCTGTGTGCCCCTGTGTCTGTGTTTTATAAAAGTAAGCCATTCTTTACAAGTTTTCAGAGCGTCAATCGCCGCTCATGTGACTGGCCACCTCTCCTCTCCTCCTTACTGAGGACAGTGAGGAATCCTCGGCCCCACCCGCTGCAGGCAGCTGTCAGACGGGGAGAGGAGAGAGCCGACGGGTCACGTGAGCGGCGCTCTGAAAACAGGTAAAGAACGCCTTTTTTTTTTTTTTAAACACATACACAGACAAAGGGGCACACAGGGTTATTAAACAGACCAGATAGGGTGGTATAAAGTGTCTTAACAACCACTTTAAAGGGGAAGTTGAGATCCCGGGGGGGGCATTTGCCCCTACTTGCGGACGCCCATGGGATCGGGCCACCCATTCTTCTCTATGAGGAGACGGATGTCAGCGGAGATGTGTCCACTGACATCCGCCTGGCATCTGATCCGACAAGATCCGCTGGAAAGAGACAGATGGCGATACCTTCGCCATCCATCCAGCGGGTTGGATCGGATGAAAACGGACAGGCTGTCTATTTTCATCCAATCTCCCCATAAAGGAGAGCGGGACTTTGACAGGTCCATCACTGCACAGTGAGTGCAGACAGACCTGTCAGCCGCCTGCTCAGCGGGGTTTAGCAGAGCGATCCCTGCTGAGCAAGCGGAGTCCGTCAAAACTGATCCTCCCCATGTTAAAGGGGCCTTAGATGTGAATGTTTAGATACTCTTTACACCTGCTACCTAGAAAAAGTAAATACAAAAAAATTCATATGCAAAAAAAAAAATTGGGGGGGTTATAATAAGGCACATAAATATACATTATAAAAAAAACAAAGGCAATATAAAATGTATACCACATATACACTATATTTTTCTTTAAAATGAGGTGCACGTCCAACAAATAAAATGCATGTGGATAAGGAAAGAAGCGAGGGTTTTCTAGGGTGTGAAGCTAGAGACTCTCTTTAAAGCAATACTAAATAAAGTGAAGACAGAAGCTGTGATCTTCCATGTGGCTGCACCGAGAAGGAAAACAGGCTTGCTGCATTTTAAATGAACCAGGCTTGTTATGGGGGCCCTCACTGGCTGCTTGTGACAGATTCGCCATGACTGCTAAACCAGCAGAAAGTGATTGGATTTGACAGATGGTGGGGAGGTTATTTTTGAACCTGAGCGTTGTGCAGTGTAGGTAAAAACAACGCTGAGCTCTTCTAATGATCCGTTTTGTTTTTGCACTAGTGAAGATCTAGATGTGTTTATGTGCGTGGACATGAGCATACCGAATGACAGCTTATTATTTTAAATGCTGAACTTCGGGCAGATGTAACAGGCACAAATGAATGCAGCTCTGTAATCATTAATGCATCATTACATGTACTTTTTTTTTTTTTTTTTAATGCAAGAAGTGTAAGTGCCGCAGTTTGACTCATATCAGCCTTTCATAGTCCCTGCAAAGCAGAGCTCAGACTGGAGGAGGTAGGAGCAGCACAAGGGGCCATTCAGGCATGTTGGAGTGCAGGAAGCATGCTGATAGGAGGAGAGAGCAGATAGACAGAGAGATGAGCTCATCAGTCTGCTGCTTCTCCTTTCACTATTCAGTGACCCCCCCTTCCTGACCAGGCCATTTTTTTGCAATACGGCACTATGTTATTTTAAATGACAATCGTGCGACGCTGTACCCGAATAAAATGTATGTCCTTTTGATCCATGGCCTCTGCTTTCGGCCTATCGGGAAACGGGCCCCACTTCCTGATTGGCTGGGAGGAGAATCAGTGTGATAATAGCGAATATTCATTCACTATTGTCACACAACTGGATGGGCTCAGGGCGCAGTGCTCTGCGCCCCAAGCCTGCCCTTTTTTGAAGCCTAAGGCTCCATGTACACGGGACGCTGGAAATGGCCGTTTAGGAGCAGTTGGGCGTTTTTTTCAGAAGCCCCTGAACCCATCTACATTTTATCTTATCTGTCCATGTACACCAGGTCGTTTACAGTCATTTGCAGGCAGTTGCGTTCAGGGACTGTTTTTAGAACGCAATTATTTGCGTTTGAACGTGTGTTTCCCGGCGTTTCAAACGCACAGACGCGTCCGAACGCGTCTGAACGCGATGACCCGCGTTTAGCGTTCGCGTTTTTCCATTTTAAAGGGGAATAATTTTTATGACCTCTAGGAACGCTTCTAAACGCAAACGCCCGCAAACGCTGCTAAACGCCCGCACAAACGCGACTGAACGGACGTTTCAAACGTCCTAAAAATTCCAGCATTCAAAGGGACTTTTAACAACGTCCCGTGTACATGGAGCCTAATAAAGCCTCTGGCTCTAATCACGTGCTCAAAAAAAAACATTGGAATCCATGCGTCCGGCGCCCTGCATGTAGATTAGGGGGCCAGATGCATGGATAGGGGGGGTGGCGCCCCTGCACCCCAATGGACGGGCCGCCACTGGTCTGCTGTACCTGCAGATCAGCTCCTGCTGTGTATAATGATTTAAAATGAATGGGCACTCCTAAAATACGACACGCAGAAACCTATCCTTCCTTCGTTCTTTCCTTCCTTTTCTTTCCATTCAATATGAAAGCTGCACAAACATAATAACATAAAACCCAATTAAAGGGCTAGTTTGGCTAAGCTGCTGTTGTAAAAGTATTGAAAAGTGCATCATTTTCATCATATAAAATATTATTTTCTGACAAGGTCAGCTGTCTTTAGTCCCTGGGTGTCCCCAAGTAAAGTATGCCATACTCGTTGTCTTCCTATCCTTCTGTTACTGAGGGCGCACACACTTCTTACACTCCAATAGAGTATATTTGCACTGTATACACGGAAACATCATCACAAATATTACCATGCGCACAGTGTAAATTACAGCAATACACTGGCCATTTTGTAGGACTTTAGACACTGCTCTAAAATACAGATCTAAGTGCCACAATGTGCATAGACACATTGGCTGCAATATACCTGCATTTAAACACATAAAAAAACAATGTATGAATCTGAAAGCTTTAGGGGTTTTTTTACGCCCGTTTGCTCTCAAGCTGGTTAATTTATCATTGTATAAGTATATACTATAATGCTCTTGATTTTTCTACATATGTTATTGATGATTCTTAAATAATAAGAATACTACAAATAGAATTTATTGAGTGCTTGCCTAATACTTGGTATGTGTTTGGATAGTGTTACATTGCATCCGGAAAGTATTCACAGCGCTTCACTTTTTCCACATGATGTTATGTTACAGCCTTATTCCAAAATGGAATAAATTCATTATTTTACTCAAAATTCTTCAAACATTACCCCATAATGACAATGTGAAAGAAGTTTGTTTGAAAAATGTGCAAATTTATTAAAAATAAAAAATAAAAAAATGTACATAAGTATTCAGAGCCTTTGCTCAATTCTTTGTAGAGTATGATGCTACAAGCTTGGCACACCTAATTTTGGGCAGTTTCTCCCATTCTTCTTTGCAGGCCCTCTCAAGCTCCATCAGGTTGGATGGTGAGTGTTGGTGCACAGCCATTTTCAGATCTCTCTAGAGATGTTTAATCGGGTTCAAGTGGTCTGGGCACTGGCTGGGCCATTCAAGGACATTCACAGAGTTGTCCCGTAGCCACTCCTTTGTTATCTTGGCTGTGTGCTTAGGTTCTTTGTCCTGTTGGAAGATGAACCTTCGCCTCAGTCTGAGGTCCAAAACACACTGGAGCAGGTTTTGATTAAGATGTCTCTGTACATTCCTGCATTTATCTTTCCCTCAATCCTGACTAGTCCCCCAATTCCTGCCACTGAAAAACATCCCCACAGCATGATGCTGCAACCACAATGCTTCATGCCTCGTACACACGTGCAGATCGTCGGCCGAACGATCGGCCGTCTTTTGTCCCCGGGCTGTCGTGTCTGTTGAAAAGTGCAAAAGACTGCACAAGAATTTTGTCCGCCGACTACAGCCGACTGCAGAAGTGATGTCATGTGATGGTTAACTTTCCCTGTGTTTTTTCTTTTCTGAGCATGCCCAGTCTTGCAAATCTGCTGTCTGTCGGCCGAATTCTGTATTGACTGGCGAACAATCGGCCGCTCTGGTGTCGGCATACAAAAATTTTAATGCTTGCACGACAGATTCTTTTCGGCCGAAAGTGCGCTGTCGGCTGTCGGAAGCATCATACTAACAAGCCGAAAATCGGCCGATAGTTCGGCGGCCGAACATTTTCGGCCGACAATCTGCACGTGTGTACGGGGCATCACTGTAGGGATAGTATTGGCCAGATAATGAGCGATGTCTGGTTTCCTCCAGACATGATGCTTGCCATTCAGGCCAAAGAGTTCAATCTTTGTTTCATCAGTCTAGAGAATTTTGTTCCTCATGGTCTGAGAGTCCTTCAGGTGCCTTTTGGCAAACTCGAGGCGGGCTGTCATGTGCCTTTTACTGGCCCTCTGGCCACTCTACCATACAGATCTGATTGGTGGAGTGCTGTAGAGATGGTTGTTCTTCTGGAAGGTTATTTTCTCTCCACAGAGAAATGCTGAAGTTCTGTCAAAGTGACCATCGGTTCTTGGTCACCTCTCTGACTAAGGCCCTTCTCCCCCCGATCGCTCAGTTTGGCCTGGTGGTTCCAAACTTCTTCCATTTATGGATGATAGAGGCTATTGGGACCTTCAATGCTGCAGAAATCTTTCTGTACCCTTCCCCAGATCTGTGCCTCAATATAATTTTATCTCTGAGGTCTACAAACAATTCCATGGACTTCATGGCTTGGTTTGTGCTCTGACATGGACTGTAACTGTGGCACCTTATATAGACAGGTGTGTACCTTTCCAAATCATGGCTAACCAACTGAATTTACCACAGGTGGACTCCAGTCAAGTTATAGAACACATCTCAAGGATAATCAGTCGAAACAGGATACACCTGTGCTCAGTTTTGAGTGTCATGTCAAAGGCTGTGAATACTTACTGTATGCACATGTATTTTTAATACATTTGCAAAGATCTCAAACAAACTTCTTTCACGTTGTCATTATGAGGTATTGTTTGTAGAATTTTAAGGAAAATAATTAATTGAATCAATTTTGGAATAAGGCTGTAACAAAACAAAATGTGGAAAAAGTGAAGCTCTGTGTATACTTTCCGGATGCACTGTAATTCGAGCTGAAACACCCATTGTAACCTTTTTTTGAAGCTTTTGAGAAATTGTTGGACTGTTGCAATAATAGGTGTGCACATTTTTTTTACACTACTTCTTAAAGTGTTACTAAACCCAGGACCTTGCATTCACTATATCTGGTCTCCCACAGTACACAGAACATGGAAATGCAATTATTTTAGTAAATATAAACTGCTAAATAGCTTTTCTCATCAGCAGTATATAGCAGTCTTGTGACTTCTATCAGTGTCTGGTGAAGCTTGTAGGAGGCGTTTTCATACCGCACTGAACTGTCCTATCAGGATGCAGGGCTCCAGACCCTCTGTCTGGACATGTCTGGACAGTGCTGATTGGCCCTGTGCTGATCACATGCACCCTCCCAAGAAAAAAAAACCCTCTCTAGCAATACACACCAAACTGAGCATGTGCAGCCTGACTCCATAGTCATCTCATAGTTATCCGGACATGTTTTGGAGTCAGTGGAAGAAGAGGAGGATCTGTGCATACAGGATCAAGCAGCCTTTTTACACAATGCAGAGGATTAACCCCTTAGGTTCCACAGTGAGTATAGCAAGAATGCTTTTACTGCGTATACAGACTGATTTTGCTGTTGTGGGTTTAGTAACTCTTTAACCCCTTCCTGCCCAGCACTGGCATCCCTTAAATTGAGCGGTATTGCCTTTCGACCACGTGATTGGCTGTGACGCTGGTCACATGATTGGGAATCCGCCAGCACCCAATCATAAGGAGAGACCAATAACTGTCTATGACAGCTGGGTCACTGCGCTGGTGAGTGCTCTCCTAGGCACAAAAACTCCAACCATCCAA
This sequence comes from Pelophylax lessonae, assembly GCF_965119305.1. Lineage (NCBI taxonomy): Eukaryota > Metazoa > Chordata > Amphibia > Anura > Ranidae > Pelophylax > Pelophylax lessonae. The sequence goes on along the minus strand of NC_138772.1, from coordinate 491,218,624 downwards.
GGATGTGTATGCGCTGCGAGTGGGCTTTAAATTCAACTCTCTTTGCCGCTGCACATATGTGTTACGTACGTGGTTAGAGAGGTTAAAGTATATAAACGCCAACTGAATTATATTTTTTTGTTTAAGTACTTTGTATCATAAACAATTATAGTTTCACCTTATTTACCTAATGTAGATTGCATTGCTGCTGATCTCCTGTGCAGCCACTTCCTGCACGCATGCTTCCAGCAATGGCTGCATGTAATTTCTCTGATGATGACAACAGTGAGCCATGCCTGCACAATGGACTTTTGGCCACCTGTGTGACATGGTGACAATGCGGGAGCACAAATCAAGGACATGGACAGCGCATTCTGATGCTGTAAAAGAAAGAGCCTGAACAAGATGAAGAGTAATTTCCAATAGTGCAATAACCCATAAGCACACTGTAAGCTACATAATAACCCATACCAATCAATTAGCTGACAACACTGCTGATAGTTGAGGAGCAGTGTCTTAGCGTTGTCAGCCTGCAGCAGGAAGTGCTGTACTAGTAGGATTTCAGTGTTAAGAAAAATGCAACGGATTTGCTCAAAGCAGAGTTCCACTCATTCTTAAGAATTACCCACATTGTAATGTGCACTGCAAGTGAATTAAGGTTTGAATATTGATATGATGAAAATTCTGCAGAAAGTACCTTTTTTTTTTTTAGTCGTGTTCCCTGCAAATCCCAGTTGTGGCCGCCTAGGCGATTACGTTATCAGCCCAGCCCATTGACTAGGATATCTATGTCATTGATCCCAGGAGTCTTCGGGCATCCCTAGAACAGCAAACCGCGCCTAGCTGTGTCAGTACTGTGCAGGTGCGAGATTCAGAGGTGCATGCTGGGTAGCCAGCTGCACAAAATCCAGGAAATTAAGCTAGGCCAGCTTTAGCTGCCCACATTCTGCATGGCCGCAACCAGAATCAAGGGGGACAAAAGAGAACTTAGCAGTTTGTAAGTAGTCACAATGTGTATATGGGCAGCAATATCCATATGATGTATGCTTATGATGTACTAAAACAATCTCTGTATTGGTATTAGTGCAATGTTGGCTAGGAGACTAGAACTCCGCTTTTAGAAAACTGTGTAAAGTGAGACATGATGCTAAACATATTGAACAAACAGATGTAGAGATGTAGGATTTACATAAACTTTAATACAATAATATTTATGTGGAAGAGCAAACCAGAGTGCAAGAATAACTAAAAAATATGTACTCACTAAATTTAACCACTTGCCAACCATGTAACTGACATACATTGCGGCAAGGTGGCTCTGCTGCGCCGGATCACATACCTAGTACTTGATCTGACTCTTTGGGTAGGGGGCACGCATGCACATGGCCGAGCCCCTGATTATACATAGCGGGAGCTGATCTGCGGGTACCACAGACTCGATGTCCGCTGGCACCCACCGATCATCCAGCAGAGAGGCAGAACGCCGGTCTGCCTATGTAAACAAGGCAGATCGTCGCTCTGACCAGAGGGAAGACATGGATCCTAAGTCTCTGCAAAGCAGGGACTAGGATCCATTTCTTCCCCTAGTAAAAGCACCTCCCACCGTACACTAAAACACTGGCTAGGAACACTGTTAACCCTTTGTTTGCCCCTGATGTTAACCCCTTCCCAGCCAGTGTAATTAGTACGGTGGCAGTGCATATTTTTAGCACTGATCACTGTATTGGTGTCACTGGTCCCCAAAAAGTGTCAAAAGTGTCAATGTCCGATGGTCCGCCATAATATTGCAGTCCCGCTATAAGTTGCTGATTGCTGCCATTACTAGAAAAAAAAAATAATAATAATAATACATATTAAAATTCCATAGTTTGTAGAGGCTATAACCTCCGCGCAAACCAATCAATATACGCTTATTGTGATTTGTTGGGGGTTTTTTTTACCAAAAATATGTAGCAGAATACATATTGGCTTTAATTTTTTAGGAAATTAGTTTTCTTTTAGTTATTTATTTTTTTATTAGATATGTTTTCTAGCAGAAAGTGAAACATATTGTTTTTTTTTTTAAATTGTTGTTTTGTTTTTTTAACAGCGCAAAAAATAAAAACCGCAGAGGTGATCAAATGCCAACAAACGAAAGCTCTATTTATGGGGAAAAAAGGACATCAATTTTATTTGGGTACAGCGTTGCCCGACCGCGCAATTGTCAGTTAACCACTTCTGGCCGGGAAGATTTTCCCCATCAATGACCAGGCCATTTTTTGCTATTCAGCACTGCTTTACTTTAATTGACAATTGTGCGGTTGTGCGACGCTGTACCCAAATAAAATGTCCTTTTTTTCCCACAAATAGAGCTTTCTTTTGATCACCTCTGTGATTTTTATTTTTTGCGCTATAAACAAAAAAGAGCGGCAATTCTAAAAAAAGAAAAAATAATAATATTTTTCACTTTCTGCTATATAACATTCCAAATAAAAAAATTAAAAATCTAAATTTTTCATCAATTTAAGCCCATTTGTATTCTGCTGCATGTTTTTGGTTAAAAAAAATTCCAATACGTGTATTTTGATTGGTTTACGCAAACGTTATCGCATCGAGAAACTAGGGGAAAGATTTGTCATTTTTATTTTATTTTTTACTAGTAATGGCTGTGACCAGCAATTTTTAGCAGGACTGCGACATTGCGGCGGACAGATCGGACGACTAACTGACATTTTTGACACTTTTAGGGGGGACCAGTGACATTACTACAGTAATCAGTGCTAAAAATATGCACTGTTACTGTAGTAATGACACAGGGAAGTGGATTAACCCAGGGGTGATCAAAGGGTTAAATGTGAGCCTAGGGGGTGTTTTTTAACTGTGGGGTGGGGGGGTGGGCTTATGGAATCATCACAGGGACCTGTGTTCCTAAATAGGAGGATCACATGAACCCTGTGATGATTACTGAGAGAACAACGGTCTGCAGTGTTTACAACAGCAGACCGCCGTTCTCTCTCCACGGGGAGCGATCGCGGGTGCCCGGCGGCAATCGCGGCTGCCGGCCCTGCGCCCCAGCTTCCCCGCTGGTGTATGGGCGTGCACGCGTGCGCCCCCAGGATCGCTCCCTCGAACCGCCGTACAGGTACGCCGATTCGTGGGAAGCTGCTGACCTGCCACTGTATATAGGCTGTGGCTGGTCGGCAAGTGGTTAAAGTAACGCAGTGCCATATCTCAAAAAAATGGCTTGGTCAGCAAGGGGTTAAAACCTTTCGGAGGTCAAGTGGTTAAAGTACATTGGGTGGGGTTTTCAGACCGAAGCACAGGACAGTGTTTGCTGGCCAGCATTAGCTGTTTAGATTAATTTTACTTGTAGCCCGCAGTTACTCTCTCTCTCATGTAAGCCCCCCACTATTGCTCCGGCTGATTATTTGCCGCTGTAGACGTGCGTTAGTCCAGGTAAGCGTCGGAGCTCATCTAGAAGAGCTTGTCACCGTGTTTGCAGGCGCCGTGCGTCCTGCCACTTTTCATCAGCCTGCTTTCTCCTGAGGTGACAAAGTACACACCGGAACATCCCGGCGGCATCTGTATCTAGCACCGACACCGCCGCTTATAAATTAAAAGAGTTTAACGCCATTAAATGTGTCCGGAGTGGCAATAATCCCTTCAGACTGTTTGTGCAATCAGAAAAAGGTTAAAGGCAAAATAAGGCAGTGATATTTCAAAGGCGAGAACATTTCCGAAGAGAAGGTGAAGCAGTGCGAGCGTATTGACCTAGATTTATCAAGCTGGGACAGAATGTTTTCAGCTCCTGTGCAGCTCTATCTTGGAGGTTTGTCCAAGTGTCTGAAAAATGGATTTTCTGGAGAAATCAGCCATGAGACACGTTCTGGAAATGAATTTAGTATGTCAAAGTGCAGCAAACAGTCACAGCCTGTTAGAGATCACGTTTCATTATCCCGCACTATTAAAGCTTGGAATTTGATTTCTATAGTTTACAGATCATTCTTGCATCTAGCACAAGAGTTTCAGACAATTGGAATACATGGTCACTGTGCCCCGTCTGGCCCATCCAATAGCTGGAGTCATAACCTAATTCAAACACTTGTAACATATTACATCAGCTAAAGTGGTTATATCCTGTGAAGTGACTAGCCTCAGATAATACACAGATCCTCCTGCATAAGTTGTATCTGTTTATCTGCAGCCCTATCTCCAATACAGCCTTCTAAAGAAACCAGGGAGTGGATATCTGATGTCACAGACTGCACACATAGAGCAGAGAGCTGTGTGTAATCTGAGACGTGAGTGGAGAGAATGAACACAACCTCTCTATTCAGCCTCAGAGGGAAAAATGCACCACTGAGGCTGTTAATCACCTGTTGTGTGTTGTAAAGGAGGTGAGGACATCTCCTGGGACTGTCTGGTGTCACCATTGACTGTCAGAAGTGGCTCATGCAGATAGCAGAGCAATGAGAGAGAAAAAAGAAATCACAATGGGTGCTTTGGATAGAGGTACACACTATAGAGGAGGGATATGATTTGTTTATTTTTCATTTCAGAGATTTACACCTACTTTAAAGAGTACTCCATGCAAATCTTAAAAAAGCAACCCGAAAGCGTACCTTCACTCCTCCTTTTTTTTTATCTGGCCCTGCTCCCCTACCATCATTATCACTTGGCAAGAAAAATGTTTCCCTTTCCCTGCAGCCTCCTGGGATATCCCCATCACATATCTTAGTAGGCTCAAAATAGGGGCACACAGCAACCATGGGCAGAGCTGGTACACATCATTGTACCTGAACCTAGAAGAGGCAGCTGTCTCACAATGACTAAGAAGGACCAAGCTGGCCATGCGGTACCTGGGCTTTAACATCTGAACAGCAGATTGCAGCAGGGCCCCCAGTAGATCGACTAGGCAGAAAAAAAAATTGGGGTAGTGAAGTTTGTCTTTAAATGTATTTAAAAGGGAAGGATGGCTTTGTTTTTTTTTTTTCATATACATACTTACCTAGGTGGATGCAGCATCGGTCCCCTGGCCCCTTTGCACTGAGAACCGAGCGATCGAACACCGCCAATCACTCGGTTCTGACAGCTCTCCGAGCAGAGAGCTGCTGACTGTCAGTCACCACTCTCTGCTCTGCCCCCTCCTCGCTCACTGGAGCGCTGGGCTGTGGAAGGGCGGGGAGCGGCTCGCTGAGAGGCTGAGCCGGTTGTCGGTCCACGCACCTGGTGGATGTGACTTCTGTGACGTCAGCAGAGAGCAGACTTCAGCCCACTCCCTGCTGAAAATGGGTCACAGGAGTGCAAAATGAATTGCACTCCTGTGATCCATAGGAGAAGTGCAGCCAACCAAGCTTTGGCTATACTTCTTCTTTAAACCCAAGAACTAAAATTTAATATATTGCAGCTTACTAGAATTCAACTGTGGTAGCAGCATTAGCAGTGGCGGCTGGTGCTCCATGGGTCGGGGGGGGGTGGCGGAGGACAGACCTGATGGACCTGACCACGGACTACACGAGCTCCAGCCCCCACCACTCACCAATCCCCCCCGCTATTGTCACACAACTGGGTGGGCTCAGGGTGCAGTGCTCTGCGCCCTGAGTCCACCCTTCTTTGCTATAAAACATTCCCAATAAAACATTCCCAATAATTGGGAATAAAACATTACCAATAAACATTTTCTAAAAATCTCATTTTTTTTATCAGTTTAGGCCAATTTGTATTCTGCTACATATTTTTGGTTAAAAAAAATCCAAAAAATCGTATATTAATTGGTTTGCGCAAAATTTATAGGGAAACTATGGGATAGATTTTTGGACTTTTTTTTTATTTTTTTATTTTTTATTAGTACTGGCAGCGATCAGCGATTTTTAGCGGGACTGCGACTGACGGACAGATCGGACCCCTAACTGACATTTTCAACACTTTTTGGGGACCAGTGACATTAATACAGTAATCAGTGCTAAATAATATGCACTGTTACTGTCTAAATAACACTGGCAGGGAAGGGGTTAATTACGGGGGTTGATCAAGGGGTTAAATGTATGCCTAAGGGGCTTGCTAACTAAGGGTGGGGGGATGGGGGAAAGGAGGGCTCTGTGAAAGGCACCCAGAGATCAGTGTTTCAGCTTAGCTGAGACACACAATCTCACTGTGCCTGTCTGAAAGAAGAGCCGCCTGCTTTGTTTACATAGGCAGGCGGCAATCCTGTCAGTTTCCCCGAAGATTGCGGGAGGCCAGGGGCGATCGTGCCTGGCTCCGCTGTATCTAATCACAGCGGGAGCGCAGCTCCAGCGCGCCGCTGAGACCACATGCACATAATCACATAGATCTACGTGATTATGCACAGCCGAGCTGCTCTGCCGCAGTAAACCTGCATGGGGCAGTCGGCAAGTGGTTAATATAGATGAACCTTTTAAATAACTTTCTAGTTTTAGGGAACCCCTGATAATAATTACTATATTAACAGCACACTGTACCTTAGTGTAAAAATCAGTGGGAAGAATGCTCCTTATGATTGTGATCATTGGGAAAATCCCCCTCTTACAGTTGGCTAAAAACATTGGTGGCAGTGAGAAATTTTCTGAGAGGCAGAAATTGTTCCTTGCTCAAGGAACCCTTAGCAACCTATCGGGAAACCCTAGTTTAGAAAGGAAGAGAACTCCAGTGGCAACCTGTGAAGCTCTGGTGATCTCCATGTCCAAGAGAGCTAAGGCAGTGCTGGAGAATTATGGTGGCCACACAAAATACTGACACTTTGGGCCCAATTTGGACATTGTCACTTAGGGGTGTACTCACTTTTGTTGCCAGCGGTTTAGACATTAATGGCTGTGTGTTGAGTTATTTTGAGGGGACAGTAAATTTACACTGTTATACAAGCTGTACACTCACTACTTTACATTGTAGCAAAGTGTCATTGTCACATTATCAGATATAATAAAATATTTACAAAAATGTGAGGGGTGTACTCACTTTTGTGAGATACTGTATGTAACTATTCCTTTACCAAATATTTGCTTTATTTACAGGACAATTTCTGCTAAAACCCACCGCCAGGCCGTGAACTTTAATATATTTGAAGGTATGGTCTGTCACGGAGTACCTTTGGTGACTATTGCCGGTGGGAGAGTAGTATACGATAATGGCACCTTGCACGCCGTCCCAGGCCATGGCAAATACATTCCACGCAAACCATTTCCTGACTATGTCTACAGCCGTGTCTTAAAAAGAGATGATGTAAGTCAACACAACATTTTTTTTTCTACTCTGCAAGTTGCTTTTAAATCCAGCTAAAGAAAACTTAAATTACTAATCAGGTTAAGGGCTTTTCCATTACCATTAGGAGTTTTTGAATCCACTACAACAATGTGACTGTTATAATTTGTCCAAAGTGCAGCTATAAATCTGAATCCGAATATGAGTTGCCAAAAAAGATTTTAAATACAAAATAAAATTAGCTATTAAGTCTTAGTTCCACCTCCAATGCAACAATCTCTCATTTATTCTGACAGCACAATGTTGTTCACTGACTGACACCAGCACCATGTATTCTAGATTATGGGATGCCTCAGATGTCCACTAGTAAGCCAAGCAATATAATTTTGCATTTTGTATATTCTTTTAGTCTTTCTATGGGGGGATTTGATCCAGTCTCACTGAAACACTAATATATAGAGTAGGCAGGAAAGACATGGCTAGTTTTTAATTGTGATTTTAAACAAGGCTCTGTCTAAAACTATTATTTTTCTTGATGTTGTTGTACATATTTTGCAGTAATAAACTTTCCTCCATCCTTTTTTTTTCCTTCACTCTTTTCTATTCAGTGGCTTAATTTCCTCTTTCTTCTTTGTGCTTCACTGCTTTTCCTCCTTCTCCTCTCCTCCTTCTCCTTTCCTTCATCTCCTTCTCCTTTCCTCCATCTCCTTCTCCTTTCCTCCATCTCCTTCTTCTTTCCTCCTCTCCCTCTCCCCCTTCTCCTTTCCTCCATCTCTTTCTCCTTTCCTCCTCCTCCCCCTTCTCCTTTCCTCCATCTCTTTCTCCTCTCCTCCTTCTCCTTTCCTCCATCTCTTTCTCCTTTCCTCCTCTCCTCTCCTCCTTTTCCTTTCCTTCATCTCCTTCTCCTTTCCTTCATCTCCTTCTCCTTTCCTCCATCTCTTTCTCCTTTCCTCCATCTCCTTCTCCTTTCCTCCATCTCCTTCTCCTTTCCTCCATCTCCTTCTTCTTTCCTCCTCTCCCCCTTCTCCTTTCCTCCATCTCTTTCTCCTTTCCTCCTCCTCCCCCTTCTCCTTTCCTCCATCTCTTTCTCCTCTCCTCCTTCTCCTTTCCTCCATCTCTTTCTCCTTTCCTCCTCTCCTCCTTCTCCTTTCCTTCATCTCCTTCTCCTTTCCTTCATCTCCTTCTCCTTTCCTCCATCTCTTTCTCCTTTGCTCCTCCTCCCCCTTCTCCTTTCCTCCATCTCTTTCTCCTTTCCTCCTCCTCCTTCTCATGTCCTCCATCTCTTCCTGATTCATTCCTCCTTCTCCTTTCCTCCTTCTCCTTTTCCACATTTTCTCCTGCTCCTTCTATTCTCTTCATCTCCTTCCCTTCCTTCTTCTCTTCTTCATTTCTTGTTCTCCTTCTCATCTCCTCCTTCTCCTTCTTCTTTCCTTTCCTTTATTTCTAAGTACTTCCTTCCTTCCTTCCTTCTTCTTTCCTTCCTTTTCTTATGCTCCCATTCCTTCCTTCTCCCTCCTATCCATCTCCTTTCCTTACTTCTTCTTTCCTTTCTTTCCCTTTCCTTCTTCTTTTGTTCCCTCTCTTCCTTCCATTCTTCCTTCTGTGTCTTGGATGTAAAGTTTTACTTCTTACCTTCCCTTAACCATCATGGGTAGCAATTTCTATCCATTTCCTTCCTTCCTAGGTGTATTATTTGTATTTATTATCTTTTTTTAGAATAAAGTTAGTACACACGCTGTATACAGTTACAGTAAACCCCCCCCTTCATTGCTGGGGTTATGTTCCGGACCCAGCCGCGAAAAGTGAAAATCTGCTAAATAGAAAAACCCTATTAAAATGCATTGTAGGCATGTTTTTTTTACTGTCCCTGTACGTGTAAAAGCATTTTAAGGTCTTTAAACACACTTTTAAAACAATAGCAACTCATTTAACCTTCCTAGCGGAATTACCGAGGGTGACTCGGGGTTACATTTCAGAGCCAAAAGCGGTAACCCCAGCCACACTCGGGGTAGCGCTAGGAAGATCGCTGGATCCTGGAAGAGGTTTTACTTACCTTTTCTCCGGGATCCAGTGAAGAATGCGGGCGGTATGCGGCGGCGGAGCTCTCTCCCGATCGCCTGCGAGCCCTGGCTTCCGTCTCCGGCGACGTGACGTCCGCCGGGGGGTGGAACCGGCTGCAAATTCAAATGTAAAACACACCAAACACACTGATACCATTCAAAATAAAATAAAATCACATTACATTGCCCCCCAGTGCCCTTTCCTGCAGTTTTACTGTACTTTTTATGTAAATATATGTATATATATATATGTACGTATATACATATATATGTATATATATATATATATATATATATATATATATACGTAATTCTTGTGAATGAGCAGCCCAAACCAACTGTATACATTATATATATAATATATATATATATATATATATATATAATAAATGTATACAGTTCATTTGGGCTGCTCATTCACAAGAATTATATGCAAAATAATGGTACCGCTTTCAGCACCTAAAATCCAAAAGAATCATACCGCCAGGGAGGTTAAACACATAAAAGATACTGAGAGACATAGCAAGAGCTATGGTAAACACAAAAATATTTCATTTTTAATGATTTATATAGTAAAATAACATTACAAAAAAACCCGCAATATACCGGGACCGCAAAAACTGAACCACGATGGAGCGGGGGTTTACTGTATACGTTATGTGTAAGTGCAGTCAACCATCTGTCATCTCTCAAAGCTGGAAAGGGACCAGTGGATGGGTGCCATGATTTTTTGTTTGCTTATTTATTTTAAATAAAAATAGATGTAAAGAAATGGTGGGGGCTGAACCCATGAAGCAGATTTTCATGAATGTCCTCATCTGTGTTTGTGACTGCAGAGAAATGCAGCGTGTGTAGCAGTTTGTATAATAAAATAGAGAATTCTCATCTCATCGCATCAGTAATGACAATATGTTTGTACAGGTATGTCAGCCACTTCCCGTACAAAGACAGCCTTATAAAGGAGAGGTCATCCAACTGAAATAAATCTGGATCCATCAACGGCAGGTAATATTACCTCTGGACCTGCAGATATCCATTATATGCTGCACAGACAGGAGGGGAAAGTTAAGCAGTTGAAAAGTTATTAAAGTGAATGTCAAGATAAAATCTTGTTTCTAGTTTTGGATAGAGTGGGGAAGGTTCACCAGACCAGGACACAAAAAAATAAATCTGACGGGGACTCGAGCCTTTCCCTCATTTACTAAAGAAAGCATTTATATTTCTGTCAGTGTTGCTGTTGGAAATCTCTTGAAGCCTCAGATAGGATTATAAACTTGACAGGGATTCTTATCCTCCCCAGCTCTATCCAAAGTGAAGAAAAAGTTTAGTCTAGACAAAAACTTTTCCAGGAGTCTGTCTGATTGAATTTATACATGACAGATCTGTCAAAGAGAGAGATTAGAATTCCTGACAGGTTTTTAATTGTTGTCTGGGCATGCATTAGGTAGATTTGCCCTCACTATTTATACTGTTTACTGTTATTACCAAGAGTAAAGTGGGGTACACACTATAAGAAAATTGGGCGAATGATCCTCTGATTTTCCTCGTTGTTTTACAGCAAATCGGAACCGATGAAAGAAAATTTGTACGAAAATTCTCGTACGACAAAGGCTTTTTCTTGTTGTTTATCGATTCTGATCATGTGCATTCTTTAATTTCTGATTTTTCCCACATGAAAATCGTACAAAAACTGTACACAGTAAGCGAAAATTGTTTGTTCTGTCCCTGTACGAGAAAAATTATGGAGCTTAAATCACAGTCCCAAATTCTTGCTGATAGTCTTCTACAGAAGGGATATCAGAAAGAAAGTCTGCAGGAAGAGATAGAGAAAGTGAAGAATGTGGATAGGTTTGGCTTGGTCTTGGACTGGAGCCCCTTGATGATCGACTATTGGTCGGAAACATGTTGGGCGTGTCCAGGCTTGTCTTCTGGGTTGGTCACACTGCTGTTAGGCCTACACAGCAGTTTACGCGCTACCCTTATAATATATAGCCTGGACCCTTCACCCTTGGACCATCAGGAATCCTCCCAGACGTCCCTTCCTGGACCTGGAGAAGGAGTGAGGACCTACCACCCATATATCAATATATACCCGCCTTGTACCCCTGTGTGGGGTGGGTATCTCTGGTGAGTGTGCTGTATATCGTAGGGGTCACCGGGCACCTCACCGCCCACCACGGGGTTATTCGGTATTGTGTAAAGTACACACGAAGTATCCCACAATCACCTTTCTAGGACTGTCACCCATCACCCATCACTGCCTTATTTGAAACAGACTAATACTGATCTACTATCAATCTATCACCAATTTGTCCTGTTGTTGGAATTTGGACATATCACTTTGGTTCTTCACGCACGTGTCACTTTACAGACACAATATAACCCCCATTTTTCCCTCATAATTTTTTTCTTCACATATTAGCCACATATATTCTTATCTTTCATATATTTTATGAGGAGGATTTGTTATCATCCAGTTTATATATTATTTAGCATATGTCACTTTAAATTGGGGCTGTCACTTGTATCACTTTATGCACTGCTGCACTTATATTTATTTGTGTTTATTCATTCATTATAACACCTTTTATATCATCTGTATAGTGCATATATACTGTTAGACATATATTGCTATTTTATTCCAACACCACCAATTTTACTAATATAGCACACGTCACCTTAACGGTGACGTATATGCACATGTCACTTTGATTCACTGTTTATTATACTATCTTTAAATACCACATTTTATATATTGTTTTTATTTATTTATTTACATTTTTTACCACATGTTGATAGTATTTCCACACTTGGCACTTTATTATCTCTCCTAGCAAACAGACAGCGCCACCCCCTACCCCCCCCCCCTTTCTCACCATATTATATAGTCTTTGGACTATAATATAGGGAGGCAGCAGTCTATATTGTCCATTACATCCAATACTCCATAAGCGCAGAGTTCTCTACCCTTCATGAATTTAAAATTATGTATATATGTCCTTGGGGCTGGCACCTAGGGTTCCTTTAAGCTATTTTAATACCGAGGATTTAAATGTAATTTGTTTTGTTATATACCCTGATATTACCATTAGGGGGCATTGTGATCATAGGTGTTTGTGTTTATACCTTTATATCACCACTAGAGGTCATATTGGCCACAATGAAGTCTGTGGTTTCCATGGTAGCTCGTATAGTATATCAGGGAGAGGGTGACCATGTGGCTCCACCCCGCTGACGAAGTCCCATAAGACTTAACGCGTACTGGAGGAGGAGCCACATCCGATGACGTCACCTGCTGCTATCCCATCATGCCGACACGAGATCGGCGTTCTGCCGCATTCAGGGGTCAAGTCCTGGGAAAAAAGTGTGGGAACTCACCCAAGATCCCCCCACCAAAGTGTGTGTGTATATATATATATATATTTTTTTTGAGGAGCGAGGGCCACTTTAGCGACTTGGTAACCAGTCGAGGGGCCACAATGAGTGGAAAAGGGAGATGACAGGTCCCTGTCCGCTCAGCATGTGCAGAGCAGACAGGGGCACAGCTGTCTCTACTCTATGGGCCCTCCAATCCGCCCAGCCAGAAGGGGACGATCCTTCTGTTTTTTGAAGTGGATCGGATTGGAGATAGGCGGGTGTAAACAGGCACAAGTTTGTTTACATCTGCCACTCTATAGATGTGAATAGAGGATCTGAATAGGTCCACCTGAAAAACAGACAGGTGGATCTGATCGGCCGTAAAAGTGGCCTAAGGCTGCTTTCACACGGATGCACTGCAGATTACCTGCACCTCAACTTACCTCAATCTTCACTTGTTCCTCAGGATTACTGCAGGTATCACTGGCCACTGCTGTCCCCCAGGTGAGTATGGCTGGGGGCTACTGCTGGCTGTCCTCCAGGGCGGGTACTTCTGGCTGGTACTGCTGGTGGATTCTGCTGGTGAGTACTGCTGGCTGGTACTGCTGGTGGGTACTGCTGGCTGGTATCGCTGGCAGGTACTGCTGGTGGGTACTGCTGGCTAGTATGGTTGGTGGGTACTGCTGGCTGGTGCTGCTGGTGGGTACTGTTGACTAGTATTGCTGGTGGGTACTACTGCTGGGTACTGCTGGCTGGTACTTCTGATGGTTACTGCTGGCGGGTATTGCTGGCTGGTACTGCTGGTGGGTATTGCTTGCTGATACTGCTGGTTGGTACTGCTGGCTGATGCTGCTGGTTGGTACTGCTGGCTGGTACTGCTGGTGGATACTGCTGGCTGGTGCTGCTGGTGGGTACTGCTGCAGCTACTGTTGGTGGGTACTGCTGGCAGGTACTGCTGGCAGGTACTGCTGGTGGGTACTGCTGGTGGGAATTGCTGGCTGGTACTGCTGGCTGGTACTGCTGGCTGGTACTGCTGGTGGGAATTGCTGGTGGGTGCTGTTGGCTTGTATTAATGGCGGGTACTGTTGGTGGGTACTGCTGGTGGGTACTGCTGGTGGGTACTACTGGCTGGTACTGCTGGCGGGTACTGCTGGTGGGTACTGTTGGCTGGTACTGCTGGCAGGTACTGTTTGTGGGTACTGCTGGCGTGTGCTGCTGGTGGGTATTGTTGGCGGGTACTGCTTGCTGGTACTGCTGGTGTGTAATGCTGGCTGGTACTGCTGGCTTGTATTGCTGGCTGGTACTGCTGGTGGGTACTACTGGCTGGTACTGCTGGCTTGTATTGCTGGGGGGTACTGCTGGGGGGTACTGCTGGCGGGTACTGTTGGCTGGTACTGCTGACTGGTTCCTGACCATCAGTGTGACAGGAGCCGCGCTGGAGGAAGCATGCGTCTGCAGTAGAGAACAGAGCCACTGCTTCCTGTATCACTTCTGTGCCCTGTCACAGGCGGAATACATTTAGTATAACTCTGCATGTGACAGGAGTCGGCGCTATACAGGAAGCATTGGCTCTGCTTCCTCTAGTGCCGGCTCAGTTCCTTCACACTGATGCTCGGGGATGGCGGGTCGGGAACCCTCAATCTAGGCTTACCGACCAGCTATCCCAGAGCAGAAGGTGGCACCAGGATTCTGTTGGGGGGCACCAGGGCGTGGCTGCTAACAGGAATGGCATTCCTGCTGTGGAAAAAGTACAGGAACGCCGTTCCCATGCGTTCCTGCAGGACTCGAGCCCTGGTCTCATTGATATATGCTGTTAATCAAGAGGATCGTTCTGCGAGTGTTATATTTTAATAAATGTGCACATTTTTAATAGCAGAGAACACTTAGGTCTGTCATTTCTCTACAAGTGTTCATGATCGAGTTGATATATCCAGGAGTCCCTGGTTCCTCTTGTAGCATCCCCCTGAGTAGGACAGCAGGTATTGTCCGTTTGATCACACAGGGATTTACTATGTGAGAAGCTTGGAATGAGCTGAGGTTCAACAGGCCACCACTGCTACACATCTTCTGACCCCCCTGTATGGGATTAGCGCTTATGACCTGCTGGTAACACAGAGGTCATTGGCTTGAGGTGAGTGCAGTGTGTTTCTAATGGTGAAGGGAATTACCACTTGTAGTGGATCTTTCCATTTTCGTTCACTTACTTTGTGGATTTGCATTTGCTTATCAAGGGACTTTTGGGCGTTACTATGGACTCTTAATCACATCCTTTTTGGGATATTTATATGGTTTTTTTTTTAATAGAATATTGCGCTGCACTACGTTTGTTTGTATTTAAAGATCGGGCTAAGTGATGCACCCTTTAGTATTCAGCTTGCAATTTTAATTGTACTAGTGTGTGGTCGTTTGTGCTGATTGTATTTTATTATTTACAGTTCCTTTCTCTGTCTCAAAAGTGAGACATCAAGGGTCTGGTTCACCCCTGAATGGAGAGCAGGTGTGTTAAATTTGGTGTTATTGCTCTCACTCTCTCATACTAGTCACTGGGAGTTCAACATGGCACCTCATGGCAAATAACTCTCTAAGGATCTGATAAAAAAGAATTGTTGCTCTACATAAAGTAGACCTAGGCTATAAGAAGATTGCCAAGACCCTGAAACTGAGCTGCAGCACGGTGGCCAAGACAATACAGCCATTTAACAGGACAGGTTCCACTCTGAACAGGCTTCGCCATGGTCGACCAAAGAGGTTGAGTGCACGTGCTCATCGTCATATCCAGAGGTTGTTTTTGGGAAATAGATGTATAAGTGCTGCTAGCATTGCTGCAGAGGTTGAAGGGGTGGAGGGTCAGCCTGTCAGTGCTCAGACCATACTCCGCACACTGCAGCAAATTTGTCTGCATGGCTGTCATCCCAGAAGGAAGCCTCTTCTAAAGATGATGCACAAGAAAGCCTGCAAACAGTTTGCTGAAGCAGATTAAGGATATGGTATACTGGAATATCCTGTGGTCTGATGAGACCAAGATAAACTTATTTGGTTCAGATGGTGTCAAGCGTGTGTGGCGGCAACCGGGTGAGGACTACAAAGACAAGTGTGTCTTGCCTACATTCAAGCATGGTGGTGGGAGTGTCATGGTCTGGGGCTGCATGAGTGCTGCCAACAATGGGGAGCTACAGTTCATTGAGGGAACCATTAATGCCAACATGTAGTGTGACATACTGAAGCAGAGCATGATCCCCTCTCTTCTGAGACTGGGCAGCAGGGCAGTACTCCAACATGATAATGACCCAAAACTAGGGATAGACCGATATGTTTTTTTCAGGGCTGATACCGATATTTTGGTCACAACATATCGGTATCGGCCTATATGGGTAAAATGGGTATCTGCGTATTGTGTAAAATGGCCATTTGATCCTGTCTTCTCTGATCCTCCCCTCTTTTTACTGTCCCCAAACCATCTGCTGATAAGACAGAGCCTTTGGAGGCACTCTGCGCATGCTTAGTTTGGTGTGTATTGCTAGAGAGGTTTTTTTTGGTTTATTTTGGGAGGGTGCATGTGATTGGCACAGGGGCAATCAGCACTGTCAGCACAGAGGGTCAGGGGTCATGCAGCCTCATAGGACAGTCAGAGGAGAATTAAAACTCCTTCTACAAGCTTTAACCAGACACTGATGCAAATCACAAGATTGCTACAGTAAATATTGCTGATGAGAAAAGGTATTTAGCAGTTTATACTTACTAAAACTATTGCATTTCCATGTTCTGTGTACTGTGGGGGACAAGATATAGTGAATGCAGGCTCCTGGGTTTAGTAACACTGTAAGCCGAATTCAATTGTCTGTGATGAATTGTGTGTATGATCTTCTGGGTAAACTATTTCACTTTTTCATATTTCTTTTATTGACAGATCAATGCATTCACAAATTTAAGAAGACCAAGTGCAAGACTCTTAGAAAATGATACATGTCTATTTTTTCTATGGTATTTCTATAATGTCTGCAGTGTCGAGGATTCTACAACTCACAGTGCTGATCTCGCAGCACCAACCTTGTAAAGCCCAGAAACAGTTTATGCTGATTAATACTATATATCAACCACCTGCAAAATAGAGCTATCATCTAGAAATGTTTAAGTGTCAACCCAAAAAAATTTTTTTTTTCTTTTTTTAATAGATGGATTAGAACCTTTGCCAGGTTTTTCTGCTGTCCTGCCAACAACATTTTACTAAGAGGAAGTAAGAAGAGCTCTGAAACAGCAACACTAATAGATTTTATATTGTAGAATAGAAGAAGGCTAGAATCACTGTTTGATTTTTATTGCTGTTTCAGACGGCCCCCCTTACTTTTATTAGCAGGATAGGAATAAAGTAGAAGTGAAAACCAGACAAGAGTTCTAATCCTTCCCCATTTTATCCAAAACTAGGATGAAAGTTTTAAGCTTGACACTCTAAAACATATTTTTTCTGATATAAAATACATATACAGTACATACATTAAAGATTTTTTTTTAAAGGATGCATGATGCATTTGTGTGTGTGGTATACATGGGGCTGCACAGGACCCCCACCACCCCCCTGTTGAGTGCCCCCACAGCAAGCAGCTTGCTATGGGGGCACCCAAGTCGAGTCACAGCTCCCTTTGTCCATTCAGACACAGAGCCACAGCCTAGCCCCACCTCGTTTCTTTCCTCATTGGCTGACTGGCTTTGATTGACAACAGTGCTGTTGTCTCAGCCAATGAGGAGGGGAGTTCCGGACAGCTCTCTTGCAACATCACTGGGTCTAGATGGACCTCAGGTAAGTATTAGGGGGGCTGAGGGGGGGCTGCTGCACACAGAAGGCTTTTTATCCTAATGCATAGAATGCATTAAGATAAAAAAAGCTTCTGTCTTTACAACCACAATAAATGTATAGGTCATACACAGAGGGAGGAGGTGAAGGGTCAATGTACAGATGTACAGGATGAAGGGTGAAGGGTTAATATGCAGGTCACTCCAGAGACGGCATGGAGGTTAGATATACAGAGAGGAGGGGAGTGAGCGAAAGGGTTAAAAACAAACCCACATTTGCTGTCTCTGATTTAGAAGTAAGGCATGAATAACTCATCACAGTGATCACAAGGTACAGAGCCCCTTGGATCTACTCTGTACACAGTGTCTGTGAACCACGCCATACTTTTTGTACTTATCTACTTTTATTCTGTTTTTGATCATCAAAAGATGGCACCGTAAGCATCTAATAAACATTAATGTTCACAAAGCCTTAAACAAAGAGGGTAACTACATACTGCAAATCATAGAGAAGCTGTAGAGTAGGGATGGAGGTGCGATCTTGTTGTCTGGCTGTGTGATGATTCATGTATGTATGCAGTGACGGCTGGTGCTCCATGGATCGGGGGGGATGACAGGCGGACCTGACCATGGACCACCCCAGCTCCAGCCCGCACCGCACACAATACCCCCCCCCCCCCCCGGTCGCACTCACCCTGTGCTGCCTCTGGAATGACATTTCCCCCTCAGTCTCCCTTTGTGTCTCCCTTCATTGGTCAGGCTTCCCCTGCATCTCCTTCCTCCTCCTCCTTCTCCTTCTGGCCAATCAGGAAACGGGTCTCAGAACCCACTTCCTCATTGGCCAGGAGGAGAATCCGTGTGACAATAGTGAATAGTCATTCAATATTGCCACACAACTTCGTAGGCTCAGGGTGCAGTGTTCTACGCCCCGAGCCCACCCTTTTTTTTTTAAGCCTATTAGAGCCTCTGCCTCACTTCAAAAAAAAATCCCCCATTAGAATCCATGCATCCGGCGACCTGCATGTAGATTAAGGGGCCAGATGCATGCATAGGGAGGGGGGCGCCCCTGCACCCCTAATGGATGGGCCGCTACTGTATGTATGGTTATTGGTCATGTGCAAAATGTACTATCTTCACACAGCAAAATAAATTATTTTAGCTACACTGCGGCCCTCCAGCTGTTTACAAACTACAAGTCCCATGAGGCATTGCACAGCTGACAGTTACAAGCATGACTCCCAAAGGCAGAGGCATGATGGGACTTGTAGTTCTGTAACATCTGGAGGGCCGCAGTTTGAAACCCCTGAACTACAGGATACTACACTTTGCAGATTGCTTTTCCAGATCAGCCCGATGGAGCTGTGTGAAGTGATTCAATTTCAGTAGACGTGGCGGGGACCAGTTATCCCATGCAGAACATGAATACGTTAATCACAGATCTGCAAAGTGGATTTTAACAATATAACCGATGTTACAATGCGCAGAGCTTATAAAACCAAGCTAATTCTTTGTGTCTAATTTTATGTTAATGTTCTCTTTCATTTTATAACACCAATAAACACTATAATGTATTAAAGAGTGTAAAATTTAAATATGTTTTAGTTTTTACAATTGTATGATTCCTTTTCTTATTTAATATTTCTTGAGAATTGTGCAGAATTGTAGAGCAATAAAACTTTGGATTTTGCATGTATATTGCATCAACCCCGTGGGCATAGTAAGGCCTAGTTTACGCTGGCAAATGTGGGGGTAAGGCGGTAAAACTGTCCTGATTAACCGTGTTTTTACCACCTCCCAACCACTCCCTCTTAACCACTAGACCTCTAGAAGGTTTTAGATCTTCTAATTCCTCTCTCTGTTCAAAGCAAAAAAAAAAAGTTTTGCCTTTTAGTTATACCATTAAGTGGTTGTAAAGGCAGAAGTGTTTTTTTAGCTTAATACAGTCTATATAACTTAAGCCCCCCCTCCCTTATTCTCGATCTAGTGATGTGCACGAGAGTTGAGCATCTCTAACATCTCATTGGCTTCTGCTGCTGTCAATCACAGCTAGTGAGGAGGGAGCGGGAGGTGGGACCGAGCCACGATCTGTGCGTTTCGGGAGCGAGCCTACAAGAAGAGTGTCCCCATAGCAAGAAGCTTGCTATAGTGGGCACTCAGCGAGATGGAGGGGCCAGGATTGCCCGTAGGGGACCCCAGAAGAGGAGGATCGGGGCTGCTCTGTGCAAAACCAACTGCACAGAGCAGGAAGGATTGTTGCAAAGCTGGCACTGACAGAAGCTGGTCACCAGTAAATAACAATAGCCATAGCAGTCCACTTGACCACTATGGGGCCTGGAGTTCTCTGGCAGGTTCAGACTGTGACGGAATCCGGACACCAAGAATCTGCTTCCTAAGGTCTGGAACACGGGATCTGGCTATAGTTACCCCAAGAACACGACAGTACAAGTTTTGGAGTCAAACCAGAATCAAACTGTTTATTGAAACACAAAGCAGAAGGAGATATACACTCTGACAACCCCTCCCCCTTAGCCAATCCACACAAACATACACATCACATAATAAGCTTACTCAAGGCAGACATGACCAATAGAACATGGAATGCAGGTATTCAACGATAACAAACCCCCACCCCACTAGCAAGGGTCTATGAAAACACTTTATGCAATATCCTAGCAATCTGCAATATATCTTTATGTATTTCCTGAGGGACACTATTCAGAAATATTACAGTCCCAAGTGAAAGAGCCCCTCATTCCCCCAACACAAACCACACATATAGAACCCAGGATAACCGGGGTAACACGAAAGGCTGAGTCCAGTGTGGTTGTACAGTGAGTCTGATTAGTGCAGACCCGACTGGGGTTCTTGGTCACCCTGTGCCCCTAATAGACACAGGATGACTTACACATAAGAGGGGCTGGGGAAGCTGGACAAGTAGTCTCCCAACCTCCCTAAAGCAATCTGGGTTCCACAAGCCCCCCCAGCCAAAGTGACTCATGTCACACAGACAATCAGCAGCACTGCCTGCATTAAAGCAGAGCTCCACCTGAAAGGGGAAGCTCTGCTTATTTTCCTCCTCCCCCCTCCGCTGCCACATTTGGCACCTTTCGGGGGGGAGCGGGGAGCGGGTACCTGGTTTTGACAGGTACCTGCTCCTACTTCTGGCTGACTTTGCCGCGGTGAACTCATCCAGAATTTCAGCCCCCTCCTTCTTCCCGCGCCACCGGGCCATTCACATGGCGCAGAACACTTCGCACATGTGCAGTAGGGAAACGGCTGTGAAGCTGAAAGATGGCGGCCGCAGCACCAGAGAGTCAATTGAAAAATCTGCTTGGGTGAAGACACTGCTGGATGCATGGACAGGTAAGTGTCCTAATATTAAAAGTCAGCAGCTACATTATTTGTAGCTGCTGACTTTTCATTTTTTCATATGCAGCCTGGAGCTCCTCTTTAAGGTCTTACCCTGAGTCGCAGCCAAGCCTCTCATTTAATACCAGGACTAAAGGGAGCCCTGAATCCTAGTCAAGAAAGTGCGAGAGGAGTAGTTTTATTTGCTCACTGCGCAAATACTATACAAGAAGCATTGCATGCATATGTATTGAACAGATTTTGCTCCCTCCATGCATATACAATATATTTTGTATAATTAAAACTATAAGGAAAACTATGATTTTAAAAACATTAACATGTGATACCATTTTATTACTTTATTTTTTCACAATACACCAATTCCATTTTATATAAATCATGAATAAAAAGAGAATACTCTAGTTCCTCTTTATGTAGTCCAAAGTCCTTGAATCAGCATGTGCTCCGTTTTACAAAAGAGGAAGTGTAGGTGAGCGTGTCACATCTGGTGTGGGTGTAAGAACTTCTATCAGTAGCACAGTAACCCTTACACACAGTGACACGCCAATTTATATTTCCTACGGCACAGTGTATGTAAAAATAAATATATGGGTAAATAGGCTTAAAGTGGTTGTATCCCGTGTGTAAAATAAAAAGAAACCCTGGAGGACAATGACATAATGTGCTAGTATGCATCGAAATACTTATCTTAGAACGAAGCCCCCACGCGCTCGCCCGGACACCGCTGAGGAAGCTGACATGTTCCCTCGGAATCTCTTCTGGGTTTGGCGGCTCCGGCACTGTGAGTGGCCGGAGCCGCGATGATGTCACGCGCGGGAGTTCACTTTCTGGCGAGGAGCCAGCAAGGAGCTCTGAAGGTACGGCAAGATACACCGGACCTTCAGAGCGCATGCGCCGATGGTGTCAGCGGCTGCATGCAGGGTGAATATCTCCTAAACCGTGCAGGTTTAGGAAATATTAATTTTACCTACAGTTTAGCCATATTATAGGCTTAACTATGGGTAAAAATTAAAAAGCGGCATTAAAGAGGTATTATCCCATAAACAGAAATATATTTTACTGCAGCTTACAGAACTTTAAATGTGGTAGCTGCATTCATTTTATTTTTTTAGGCTTTTTTTCCCTTTATTTTCACCCTGTGATCTAGCCAGTAAGTCTGTTATTTTTAAACTTCCTTAAACAGAACAAGCCCCCCCTGCAAATATATCAGCCACGAGTATTGAGACAAATAATTTACCACTGACAAGGATGCTTACAATGCTAAGCTTTTATTTTTTTACTTTTATCCCAAACGGAGAAAAACTGTTACTGTAACTGCTTATAAATTGTTCAGATTTTATTTGTTAGTCAAAATCTGCTAGTGCATTTAACACCACCTTCTGCCCGGATTGTCAATGCTGCCGTCTAAAGGTCTGGAGACCACCCTGAGACAGGAAGTGTGTTACTGGCCGAATCACCAGGTAAAAATGAAAGGAGAAAAGGGAAAATAAAGGGAAAAAGAAAACTAAGGCAGCCACCACATTAAAGGATTGGTAAACTGCAATATATTACGTTTTTGATTTTGGGTTTAATACCACTTTATAGGAAAAGATCCTTCCGATGTATGGTTATGGTGAGTATTCTATTTTTCTTAAACCACCCACTGCCATGTTGCTAGAGCGATGAAGCAGAAGAGGTTGGATACTGAGCCATTCTATGATATATTGACATGTAATATCCCCTGACCTTTCGACAATTTAAACCTAAAGTAGAATTCCAGGCTATTCCTAACTAAAGCCTGGTACATGCTATTATTTGGTACTCACTATTAACTGTCAGCCATTGGCTGAGAGCGCTGAGCCGGAGTCGGACGGCTGCAGGTTTTCCAGCATGCACATCCGACAGAAGTTGTCGAACCAGCTGGCACACACACGGGTCGAATGTCGGACATTTTTATATTTTAACCGGATGATGTCGGGCAGTATTCAGCCCATGTACGGGGCTTTTGCCTAAACCCTAATCCACCCCCTTCTAAATTCTATCTTAACTACCCTGTGAAAGGAAGATGCTTATACTTACCTATTCTGAGGGTAATACCATCCAGTCACGTGATCTCCCAGTGGCCAGCTTCAGGGGAGGTCTGCTGAACCCTGCCTAAACTGACCCCAGGGTTTAAAGGTTGAGTCCACTCGCTAGTGATTATTTCTCTTCTGTAGAGATTCCAGTGTTAATCGACTGCTATCTTATATCTCCCATGGACAGCAATGTTCCCCTATCCTGCTGCAGAGCTTTTAGGAAGTCTCACATTCTTTCATTGCATTGCGTGTTTATTTAACACTGAAATGGCTCTAATAGGAATAGTGAAACTGCGTTGCAGAAGTGAAGGGGGATGTAGCTTACATTCCCGGGTAATATAAAAAAACTAGCGCAAGATCATCTACTTTTGGGTTAAAAAGACTTTTACAAAGCTGTAAAAAAATGAAAAGCTATACAGTACTTCTCCAGTTGCCACGTCTATGAGCTCCACTCACCTGCTGGAGTCTAAGAAACTTCTATAAGTGTCAATCACTTGTGTCCTCTGCCATGTTCAGTGGTTTCTCTGGCTGACCTCCACATGACTACTTTTCCCTGTAGTGACATGGAGGTCAGCAGGAGGAACCATTGAGCCCAATGCAGGAGATCAACACTGCCAGAAATATCAGTTTTCTCAGCATGATTATTTACCAATAGAGCATAGTTTAGCCATGTTGGTAGTGCAAGTGATATGTCTACAATAGTGTCTTTGCAGGTATTTCTCTTTTTTTTCTCTTACGTGACATAGTCACTTTTGACGTCATGTCCACCGAAAGTTAACTTGTCTGATTCCATCACCGACTAACTTTAAAAACCTTTCAGCTGTGCTTGGAAAGGATATGTTCTACAAGAGATACCAGTTACTTTTACCCACTACAGCTGTGGCGTATTTTTCTTGCTCTGTGAGCAAAGGCATAGTGCCTGTGGCTTTCTGAGTATCTATGAAGAAATATGAAATGCCAAACCAATAGCAAAGGAGTGCCTATTTAAATCTGTGCAAATATAAATATGTGACTATCATACCAGAAAATATACAAAGCTTTCATGATGAATAAAGTATGGTCCATAAAAATCTAAAAGACCATTGGACACCCAAGATATAAATGAGAATCTTCCTTCCACCATTGTGCTGAGAAAGTGGAAATCAAAAACACCCAGTGATTAATCCCATAGGAGAGCAGCTCACCACCATCACAACTGACCCCCCAAGACTAATGGAAGCTCTGAAAAAGCGTTTGAATAATCCACGTCAGGCTGCGATCTTCACATACAAATCCGAATCACAGATTGATACATCAAGATGGAAATCCCATATCCCGTACCACTTAAACAAAATGACATTAAAAATTAAAAGGTTACACTCACATAGGCAGAAATATCGTCAGCATTTCATAGATCCCACAAAACCCTTTGGACTCACAATCCAGCACCACAAAAAAAGCACTCTCATAGATAAATGAAATAATCCGATGGCTGCACTCCCGCAGAAGATGCAATTGAGCGTTTTCAAATACCCAAAAAAGCATTAATAGATGAGCATACAGACAGGAGAGGAAAAAGTTGATAAATGTGGTTTTGATATAGCATGTTTATCGTGTGAAACATGCCAATCTTTTCTTCCCCTGTCTGTATGCTCAACTATCATTGCTTTTATTGATTTTTGAATCAAGCTAAATTGCATCATCTGTGGGAGGGCAGCCATTCGATTCCTTCATTTATCTGAGTTTCTGCAGCAGTGACAGAGCGTGCACCCCGCCTTAGTTAGAGATCACACAGCTTGGAATGTCCAGCTTTGCTGGCTCACATGTGAGCAGCGGGACTTTGTTCAAGGCACTCCCATAGCTCAAGAACATCTACACATGATGATAACAATGGGGTCTCACCCCATATGTATGAGTTTTGTCTGAATGACTTCATTAGGGATGACTTCCTTAGGGAGAAAGCCCCTGATGAAGTAATTCATAGGGCGAGTTCCCAGTGTCGTTTTCACGCTTGGATATTTTCATGGACTTAGATATGTTTTGGCCTATGCTTTATGATAGATGGTTTGTATATTTTAGGTATGGCGTTCACATGTTTTTATTTGCATGGGTTAAATAGGCGCTCCTTTGCTACTGTTTTGGCCTTGCATTTTTATTATTTATGAGGTAGCTGCAGATTTTTCTTTGATTAGTTTTTATGCTTATTATTTGGCCACAGCACATTGATTTCGCATCTATAAAGAAATGTTTTGTATTTGTATAATAGAATGGTTATTGTACTCTTTAGGTGCAAGGATAACTCCTGTCCAAGCACAAGGTATGTTCACCACATATGCAATTTTCCACAATTCACATAAAAGCATGTAAAATGCACATAAATGCAATACAAGTAAAAGTAGTAATATGATGAAGGAACCAGGAAACAGAAAAAAAAAAACACACACATCCATCAATGTACACAAAAACCCTTTAAAAAAATAATCTAAACATGTATGAATGCACATGAGTTTCATAAGTTTTTATGCACATGTGAACAAGAAATAACGTATCCCAATGTGGCGCATACCTGTACTTTACATAACTCCCCTTGCTGAAAAAAGAAGTTTATTATAATGACCCAAGGTGATTTTTTTAAAATGCTCTGGAACATTTGATTGATAGCAGTCCACAGTGACATTCAACATCAAAGCCTTGAATATTGTTTTCGATCAAAGTGGTAGTAGAATCGGCCAAGACATACTGTAATATCAGTGACCACAGTTTCATTTTAAACTAAACCACAGTTGCTGTATAGTTTCAGTTCATTAGCTGTTCACATAATGTTTCCTTGTTAAAATTGGGAACCAGAAATTAACCTGTAAAAAAGAATACATTTATATATTTTTTTATCAGTAAACATCTTGATTAAAGAGAATACTTTTAAACTTTTTAGAGTACTGAGATTTTTCAACAAGGGATTGCCTGCTATGTAGTGTGGCTTGCCTATGTAACTTCATCGGTGGAAACTGATATAAAACCCTGGACCCCAAAACATATAGCAATCCCTGCTGAAAATGCAAGAGTTATGGCTGTTGTGTTGATCCACTGACTTCAATACTTTCTAAAGACAGAGCAATGAATTTCTGGATCTTCTGACTCTGGAGTCCAACACCGCTAAGTTTGATTTCACAAGCTCCCTGGCTCTGGTTAGGCTGTTCCTGCAAACCAAGGGACTACCAAGGGCACCCGAAATGTAGTTCAAGATTACAATAACAGCACAACTCCAATTGTTGTAGCGTCCAGGAAGATTATTGTCATCATATGGGGTTAACATAAAATGGCCAATGCGTTTGGGGGGATAAGAGGCTCACCCTTGCTGATGGCTTAAAAAACAGGAGTTGGGGGGAGTTCTACCATTCCAGCTTTTAAGCCCTGCAGATGGAGAAGCCCAAAGCCCCCAAAACGCATTGAATATTTTATATTAGTTTACTCCAACATGGAGTAATAAAAAATATTTTTGGACTTAATAATGGGTATGGTGGTTTTATTGCCTTTTCCACTAATACTTTTTATACTGAGTTGACCTAAAACTAGTATGCAAGTTCAAAAATCAGTTTAGTCAAAATTCCTCATCTGCATACTTGTTTCAATCTCTAACTATTTTATATGCTTTAGCCAAGATGTGTTCTGTCATTTAAAAAGTACCCAAATCCCTGAACATTGTATTAGTTTTATCTTACCTGTGCCAGAATGTTCCTGAGAGTTTGATTTAATTTGCTGGCCAGTGTTTCCTGTGCCCTTTCCTCCAGTATCTTCTGATGAAGGTAATGTACTCTCTCAAACTCTTTTGATGGGTAGAAGGAGGCCATCACTAATAATTTCATTTGTATCAGGAAAGTGGAGAATAAACCAAAGAAGACTAGTACACCAATTAATATGGTCAGTGGGATCCATGAGGCAGTAAGGGAGAGTTCTGGATTCGGGGCACACTGAGGTTCAAACAGAGTGATATTCATGGCGTTGTGGTGTGCGTCCGCCCTTCTTAAATTGAACAAGTCATTGAGGTCCACACGAGTGTGCTTTTAAGATAGGAACAAAAAAGGACAATTAAGTATAAATAATATTTTTCACACTTTACATCATTGTTAGGACTTGTGTTGACAGGCTTTGGGCTAGTGTTAATGGGCAAATACAGTTTGTTTTAAGGTACATTCTACTTGAATTTGAGAGGCTTCTGAGATCATTGACAGGCTCATTTGACCTTCTTGTAAGCTTCAAAAACCTCCTTTAATCTCCTTTTGTTATCATCTTTGACTTAGTACAAAAGCAATTGTGACATTAACAAAAATCAGCTCTGACACAAACAAAAGCCCATCAACACAGGCCATTAAAGTGACCCATTCCTTCAACCATGCAGGGAAAAAGTAAAAGGGTAATTTAGCTCCTACCCTTACCATATATTGCTCTCACGATGTTCCATTCAGCTGGTGAGAGCCAAGAGACATACAGGGCATTTAGGGGAATGGGTAAACATTTAGGTAAGTATTTTACTCCCCCTATTCCATGGCACATTGCTATGTGCCCAGACACTGGGTCAGAGCTTCGGCAGTCCTTATCCCTGTGTGAGCTCAGTTTGTAATCTACAAAGGTCTTTCTTTACCTGGTCCCAAGAACAAAGAAGCATAACTGTTTGTGAAAATTGTGGCTAGTGTGTAGACCTGCATGCTATATTCTATCTATATATATCTGCTATTTCCAACAGGGTATAATTCTTATGTAGTATAATATAAAAGTATTTTTAAATAGACTGATAGGTGCATCTCATAAGATTAGAATATCATCAAAAAGTTATGTAGCCGGGAGCGGACTACCATTATCTGACACTGCAGACTTACTTTCTGCTCTCAGACCTTCTCTATGAACCCCTAGTGTTGGTCTCAGGTTTCCTGCATCATAGTCTTGAGACTGGAAGAAAGGCATTGTGGGAACTGTAGTCTTCTACAAGGATATTACTGCACTCCTGAACTGTTTAAGATCTGTACTTCCCAGCAAGCCCTGGGCTCCAGGAGAGAATTGTGGGAGAGACTATAAGGGGGTCTGCTGAACAGGCCCATGCTCTCTTGCTTCCCGGGATCCATCATGTGTGCATCAGTTTGCCGCAGAGGGAGCAGACTGTGGCCTACTGCACACTACCCAGCTGTCTGCAGACTCAGTCCAGGCGGAACGGATGACCATTGCTGCATCCTTAACATCTCTGCAGGATCACTGATCAAGTGGAGTCACTGAGAAAGCAGAGCGCAGCCATCTCAGTGACTCACAGCATGGAGAGTTACTGCTGCTGCCTTTTCTTCCAGGACTCATAAGAAGGACATCAGGATAGGTGAGAGAGCGCCTGCTCAGAATCCAGTTACCAATTGCTACAGTTTCTTTTAGACACTGAATACAGACACTCTACACTTGGATCAGTTACTGGATCGTTGATAATCAGAACCAGCTATTCTGCATTGCCTGTTTCACACTGTGCTACACTGGGGAATCATTTGTTCTTTGAGCTCCAACTTCCGGTGAAGATCTTAGCAAGGCCTTGCAAGTTGAACATTGCTTTATCATTGCTCTTAAAGGGGACACGTTACTGGTATCTAGATTACCTCATCTCTTATTAAGATACAGGTATAATAGGCTGGCCCGGGGTTTAGTAGAAGCGTTTCTTATAGCAATTTATAGCTTTCTGAGAGATTCATTCACTTACTGCAAGATACTGTGTATATTTGGTGTATTTACTTGTAATTATGATTGGTTATTTACTGTTCTTTAGTGTTATTTCAACTGAGCCCTGGCTGTTTATCCAGTGCCTAGTTGAATAATACTCTTTTCAAGTCTCTTCCTTGGGTAAAGCTGAATTAAGGAGTTAAAATCTATTTGCACAGTGTGTAATTTAAAGTTATACACAACATGTTTGAACCTAGAGTGTCAGGAGAGCTGGACGGTTCACAGGGTTAAAGTGGCACAGAAGAACATACAATTACCAGCAACCCTCAAGGGGGCAGTGCTACAGGTAATTTATTTCAAAAATTAAATTCAAAAAGTGAAACTCATATATTTTATATAGATAGATGCGTTATACACAGAGTGATATATTTTAAGCATTTCTTTCTTTTAATTTTGATGATTATGGCTTACAGCTAGTGAAAACCCAAAATTCAGCATCTCAGAAAATTGGAATATTACATAGGGCAAATAAAGAAAAAGGATTTTTAATACAGAAATGTTGGCTTACTGAAAAGTATGTCCATGTACAGTATAGTATGCATTTAATACTTTGTCGGAGCTCCTTTTGCATGAATTATTGCATCATTGTGGCGTGGCATGGAGGCGATCAGCCTGTGGCACTGCTGAGGTGTTATGGAAGCCAAGGTTGCTTTGATAGAGGCCTTCAGCTCGTCTGCATTGTTGGCTCTGTTGTCTCATCTTAATCTTGACAATACCCCACAGATTCTCTATAGGGTTTAGGTCAGGCGAGTTAGCTGGCCAATCAAGACCAGTGACATAATTATCATTGAACCAGGTATTGGTACTTTTGGCAGTGTGGGCGGTGCCAAGTCTTGCTGTAAAATGAAATCAGCATCTCCATAAAGCTGGTCAGCAGAGGGAAGCATGAAGTGCTCTAGAATTTCCTGCTAGAGGGCTGCTCTGACTTTGGACTTGATAAAACACAGTGGAGCAACACCAGTTGGCATGGCTCCCCAAATCATCACTGACTGTGGGAAATGTTGCATTTCACTTGGAAATCAAGGTCTCAGGGTCTGGAGGAAGAGTAGAGAGGTACAGAATCCAAGTTTCATGAGGTCCAGTGTGAGGTTTTCACAGTGATGATTTGGGGAGCCATGTCATCTGCTGGTGTTGGTCCACTATGTTTTATCAAGTCCAAAATCAGCACAGCCCTCTGCCAGGAAATGCTAGAGCACTTCATGCTTCCCTCTGCTGACCAGCTTTATGGAGATGCTGATTTCATTTTCCAGCAGGACTTGGCACCTGCCCACACTGCCAAAAGTACCAATACCTGGTGTAATTATCATGGTACCACTGTACAAACTCGTCTGACCTAAACCTCATAGAGAATCTGTGGGGTATTGTCAGGATGAAGATGAGAGACACCAGACCTAACAATGCAGACAAGCTTAAGGCTGCTATCATAGCAACCTGGGCTTCCATAACACAGGCTAATCGACTCCATTGATGCAGTAATTCATTCAAAAAAATCTCCGACCAAGTATTGAGTGCATACTATACTGTACATGGACATACTTTTCAGTTAGCCAATATTTATGTATTAAAAATCCTTTTTTTTTTTTTTATTGGCCATGTGTAATATTCTAATTTTCTGAGATACTGAATTTTGGGTTTTCACTAGCTGTAAGCTATAATCATCAAAGTTAAAAGAAAGAAATTCTTGAAATATATCACCCTGTGTGTAACACATCTATATAAAATATTAGTTTCACTTTTTTAATTGAATTACTGAAATAAATTAACTTTTTTTGATGATATTCTAATTTTATGAGATACACCTGTATATATAAATCTTAATAAGGGTGTGAACGTGATTTTTTGCCTAAACATGTGCAAACCAATCTATCCAGTCTACAGAAACTCTTAATTGGATTTAGTGACCCTATTAGGCCTCAAATACCTTGATGGGGGAAAATCTTTCTGGCCCATGAAGGGCATTCAAATCAATTCCCTGGATCAATATAATAAAAAGACTTGCTTATTAAGCTTTTAGTAATTATAACTTTGGTATTACTAATTGCAAAAACTATGACCTCATGTACTAAAGCATTCAGCAGCTAAAAGAGACCATGGGGTTGATTTACTAAAGGCAACCAGACTGTTTCACTCTGCAAGTATAGTTGCTCCAGAGCTTAGTAAATTAGGGGATGCTTCACTTTGCAAAGAATACCCAATTACATGCAAGGAAAAAAAATAAATAAAAAACAGTACTTTTGCTTGTACATGATTGGATGATGGAAGTCACCAGAGCTTCTGCTCATTTACTAAGCTCTAGAGCAACTTTGCAAAGTGCAGAGTCTATTTGCCTTTAGTAAATCAACCCCCATGTGCCAGTAACACTCTGTAGTATTCTCCTAATTCCTCCCCCAGTAGCTATGCAGAGGGTTAAAAATGGAGGCAAGGAGAGGGGTGGAAGAGATGGGTCAGCACAGACAATAATTAGACACCCCTAGAAGTGGAGAGGGCTATAACAGGGAATTGACTCTTCCTGAAGAAGTTAAACTTGTTAGGAAGTTCAGGGACACATTGCAAGTCAGTTTAAAATAATGTATGGAAATGTATTTAAGGAAAAATGTAGCATAAAATATTTACATTTGAGTTTTCTGTGCTTTAACTAATATTTTTAGACTGGTGGGTATGTTCTGCTGTTGTCACCATAAGGAAACCCACCCTGAGAAATGCTATGCAGCCGTCGCTTGGGTATATGTAGACAGGAAGTGGCTGCAAAAAGGCTGCAGGAGGTCAGAACTATTGATCAACCAATATTGTTTTTTTACCGCTGATACCGATATTTTGGTCATCAGTATCAGCTGATATTGGCCGATATTTTCGGACATTTTGTTTTTTTTTAATGTCTACAGGCACTGTGGTGGAGGGATCTGGGGGTCTAAAAACCCCAAACCCCTCCTCTGCACTTAAAATCAATCAAAACGCCAAGTTTGGCTGTTTTGAATGCTGTATGTTTTTTGAATTCGGCGCCGCCAGTACCCGGAAGTGATGTCATGACATCACTTCCGGGTACTCGTCGGCGCCGAATTCAAAGAAATGGAGACCCGGTCAGATGGCGGCGGTGCAGATGGAGACCCGGTCAGACGGTGGCGGTGAAGGTAGGAGGCCCGGGTCTCCCGGTGGGACAGGAAACCCAGGCAAGCCTCGAAAGGCGGCGGGAGGGGGGAGAAGTCCCCTCCCGCTCCTTGTAATGACAGCTGAGTAGCTTCTCAGCAGCATCGGTTGTCATTACAAGACAGCCGACCATCGGCTATGGACACCGGTACCGGGGTGATGCCTCTAGCTACAGGCATCACTCAGGTACAGCACTTTCCCAAAATATCAGCAATATCGGTAAATCAAAAGGTCGATTCCGATATATCGGGCAAAGTTGCCGATAACCGGTCGATCACTAGTCAGAACCACTTAAATGGAACTAAAAATACATTTTAAAAAATGAAAAATTGTGTATTTTATTTTAAGAATGGCAATTGATTATAATACACAGTGCCTTAGTAAGTAAAGTAATGTCCTTCATTCAGGATTTACATGTACTTTAGTATTCTGGAGTCCCTTGTCCACTAATCACAGCACTTTTACTAGGATGTGACTGATGCAGAAGGCTGCCCACATCAGTGTGAACTGCTATTCCTGCTTATAGAAAAAGGAAAAACCGTTCATATATAATCCAGATTGAGTTCAATAGCCTATGATTTCCGAGCTGGCTAATGTGCGCAGAGATAAAAGGAGCAGTAAAACACATTCACTGTATAGAACTATTAAGCAGAGAGTAGAGTATGCACATGTAACAGTTAAATATAACTGCCCATGTGCATATACTGTATCCTAAATGACAAACAAGACCTAGAAGCCAAGTTTTTTTTCATCATACATTGATAAACTGATTATATAAACAATTATTAAAATATATAAAAAAAAAAATAAAAACATATAAAACATAAAAAAAACATAAAAATATAAAAAAAAAACACAACTATTACTTTTAATATGATACTTCTGGTGTGAATACTTACAGAAAAGGTCATGGCTATTGGGACTACAGCCGTGTCCAAACTTTTGAGGTGTTCCCTTACAGTAAGAATCAGCCAGTAAAGCATAAAATCTAAAAATGAAATTAAAGTCCAAATCAAAATATTTGTCATGATGGGAAGGAAATATAGAGCCACGTTCAGCTTTTGTTTATCTGAGGTTCTTAGGCTGGGAATTTGGATGTACTTGTTCTGCTCCTTCCTACTGAGAGGCAGAACACGCGAGGGGCTTTTCTGTTCCTCATCATACTGCACAAATGCCTTTGTAATATACGAATTATTGGCTTTGTTTTGAATCAGGAATTTTTTAAAAAAGATCCAGGTTCCAGCCAGGATGATGGCAATTCCTCCAATGAGAAAAGCTATGCGGCCAACAAATGTCATAGTATCGAACAGTGAAGAAACACTCAAAGACAAAGTTTGCATCTGTGTTTTTTTTTCATTAAGCAAAGCATTAAGTTTGTGGTCCGAAATCCTTATTTTACATTGAAAATCATCAGACAGTGAGACGACATCGGCAAATGGGTTGTAAAATGTTTGTTTTGCATATAAATATATCGTAGAAAGTAAATTGGAGTAAAAATCGAAAGGTACAACTTTTAGAGAAACGCGCTTGGCTTCCAGGTTACAAATGATGCTGTCTGCCACAATTTTTAGGTTTCCCATGATATTTTTTACGTTATTAAAGACAATTATGCTGGTTCCAATGGTGATGAGTACATTTCTGCCTTCTCTCATGCCACATGCCAAGAGGAACAAGATGCACATACAACGCACCGACTTAGAAACACAGGCAAGAACAAATACTAAAATACCAAAGGAAAAAGTGATGCCTAAGTTAACCAGTCCAATTCCAACTTTCGATAGCACCAAAACCAAAATCAGAAAACCGGTCACTGTTATTCCAAGAAGGAGACAAAGTAAGCCAAATAATATTCTGTTCCTGAATCCGCATTCTTTGCCTGAGACAAAAATTTTGGCACAGGTAGAAAGCATTTTAACGATTTTGGCAAACATGATCAATCCTGAAGGTAAAAAAAAAAAAAAAAAAAAAGGATAGTAAAATAAAAATAAAAAAACAGGGTCCTTCAAGGTTTTACAAAAATGGAAAAAATTCTTCTGATGAAGAATCAAGAATTAGAGACAGAAATTTACAACTCGCATGGATGAAGGCAAACAAAAATATACTCTTCATTGTTTGGGGAATTGTTTGCAAAGCCAAAGTATTATTTTACATCTTGTACTAAAAGAAAACAAAAAAAATAAAAAACAGGAAAGGCGTGTGGCCACTACAAACACATGAATCATTGAGAAATTCCCATCTATATGTGGCATATAAGGAAGTTACTTGGGCTTTAAAGCTGAACTGATCTTAATATAAATATCCTAATTTCTGCGCAAAAGGAAATTTAGGTTGTTTTTTATACACAAAGAATTTACGATTATATGTCAAAAGCAAAGGGGGGGGGGGGTGGGAAGTAAACCACACTCAAAAATATCTAAAATACTTTATTTAAATAATACTAATATTAAATTACATAATCCCTTCATGACACACTCTATTAAAAATGAGATAATTGTTCTATTCTCCTGGAAGACACCATTCAAAAAGATTGCCCAAGTAGTAAAATATCCAATTCATTAAAAAAAAAAAAAAAAAAAAACAATATATATATATATATATATATATATATATATATATATATATATATATATATATATACACAGTATCTCACAAAAGTGAGTACACCCCTCACATTTTTGTAAACATTTTATTAAATCTTTTCATGTGACAACACTGAAGAAATGACACTTTGCTACAATGTAAAGTAGTGAGTGTACAGCTTGTATAACAGTGTAAATTTGCTGTCCCCTCAAAATAACTCAACACACAGCCATTAATGTCTAAACTGCTGGCAACAAAAGTGAGTACACCCCTAAGTGAAAAGTCCAAATTGGGCCCAAAGTGCCAATATTTTGTGTGGCCACCGTTATTTTCCAGCACTGCCTTAACCTTCTTGGTCATGGAGTTCACCAGAGCCTCACAGGTTCCCACTGGAGTCCTCTTCCACTTCTCAATGATGACATCACGGAGCCGGTGGATGTTAGAGACCTTGCGCTCCTCCACTCTCTGTTTTAGGATGCCCTACAGATGCTCAATAGGATTTAGATCTAGAGACATGCTTGGCCAGTCCATCACCTTTACCCTCAGGCTTCTTTAGCAAGGCATTGGTCGCCTTGGAGGTGTGTTTGGGGTCGTTATCATGTTGGAATACTGCCCTGCAGCCCAGTCTCTGAAGGGAGGGGATCATGCGCTGCTTCAATATATCACAGTACATGTTGTCATTCATGGTTCCCTCAATGAACTGTAGCTCCCCAGTGCCGGCAGCACTCATGCAGCCCCAGACCATGACACTCCCACCACCATGCTTGACTGTAGGCAAGACATACTTGTCTTTGTACTCCTTACCTGCTTGCTGCCACACACGCTTGAAACCTTATGAACAAAATAAGTTTATCTTGGTCTCTTAAGATCACAGGATATGGTTCCAGTAATCTATGTCCATAGTCTGCTTGTCTTCAGCTAACTGTTTGCAGGCTTTCTTGTGCATCATCTTTAGAAAATACTTCCTTCTGGGACGACAGCCATGCAGACCAATTTGATGCAGTGTGCGGCGTATGGTCTGAGCACTGACAGGCTGACCCCTTCAACCTCTGCAGCAATGCTGGCAGCACTCATACGTCTATTTCCAAAAGACAACCTCTGGATATAGCGCTGAGCACGTGCACTCAACTACTTTGGTCTACCATGACAAGGCCTGTTCTGAGTGGAACCTGTCCTATTAAACCGCTGTATGGTCTTGGCCACCGTGCTTCAGCTCAGTTTCAGGATCTTGGCAATCTTCTTATAGCCTAGCCCTAGGCCATCTTTATGTAGAGCAACAATTCTTTTTTTCAAATCCTCAGAGAGCTCTTTGACATGAGGTGCCATGTTGAACACCCAGTGACCAGCATGAGAGAGTAAGAGCGATAACATCAAATTTAACACACCTGCTCCACATTCACACCTGAGACCTTGTAACACTAACGAGTCACATGATATTGGGGAGGGAAAATTGCTAATTGGGCCCAATTTGAACATTTTCACTTAGGGGTGTACTCACTTTTGTTGCCAGTGGTTTAGACATTAATGGCCGTGTGTTGAGTTATTTTGAGAGGACAGCACATTTACACTGTTATACAAGCTGTACACTCACTACTTTACATTGTAGCAAAATGTCATTTCTTCAGTGCTGGCACATGAAAAGATATAATAAAATATTAACAAAAATGTGAGGGGTGTACTCATTTTTGTGAGATACTGTATATATATATATATATATATATATATATATATATATATAT
Source organism: Pelophylax lessonae (assembly GCF_965119305.1). Lineage (NCBI taxonomy): Eukaryota > Metazoa > Chordata > Amphibia > Anura > Ranidae > Pelophylax > Pelophylax lessonae. Next base: position 491,182,633 of record NC_138772.1, on the reverse strand, counting down.
ATATATATATACAGTGCATTGCTAAAGTATTTGGCCCCCTTGAACTTTGACCTTTTGACACATTTCAGGCTTCAAACATAAAGATATAAAACTATTTTTTTTGAAGAATCAACAACAAGTGGGATACAATCATGAAGTGGAACGAAATGTATTGGATATTTCAAACTTTTTTAACAAATAAAAAACTGAAAAATTGGGCGTGCAAAATTATTCAGCCCCCTTAAGTTAATACTTTGTTGCGCCACCTTTTGCTGCGATTACAGCTGTAAGTCGTTTGGGGTATGTCTCTATCAGTTTTTCACATCGAGAGACTGAAATTTTTGCCCATTGCTCCTTGCAAAACAGCTTGAGTTCAGTGAGGTTGGATGGAGAGCGTTCGTGAACAGCAATTTTCAGTTCTTTCCACAGATTTTCGATTGGATTCAGGTCTGGACTTTGACTTGGCCATTCTAACATCTGGATATGTTTATTTGTGAACCATTCCATTGTAGATTTTGCTTTATGTTTTGGATCATTGTCTTGTTGGAAGATAAATCTCCGTCCCAGTCTCAGGTCTTTTGCAGACTCCATCAGGCTTTCTTCCAGAATCAGGGCCGGCCTTAGGGGTGTGCGAGCCGTGCGGCCGCACAGGGCGCCATGGGCAACAAGGGCGCCGTGCGGCCATCACAGCTCGCAGAAGATCAGGCACAGCGGGAGGTAAGCGGCGACCGCGGCCTGGACAGGGTTAACACAGGCCGCGGCCTCCGCTTACCTCCCGCCGTGCCTCGGTCACCTCACCTACTGCAGTGCTGTGCTGACAGTCTGTGGCGAGCTGTGTATCACACACAGCTCAGCCTCCGATCCACCACGGTGACAGATTCCCTCCTCCCTGCAGGGATCGTCAGCTCCTCCTCGCCCCGCCCTTCTCCTCCTCCTCCTACCCCGCCCACACATCCCCGGGGATGTGTGGGCGGGAAGTTTAAAGAAAAATAAAAAAAGCTGCAGAGCAGACAACGTGAGGTAAGTGAGGTCTCCTTCAAAAAATGTAAGGGGGGTCTCTGATGTGGGGGGCTCTGTGTGAGGGGGGCTCTCTGATGTGGGGGGCTCTGTGTGGGGGGGCTCTGATGTAAGGGGGCTTTTTGTGGGGGGAGGTCTGTGATGTAAGGGGGACTCTCTGATGTGGGGGGGGCTCTGATGTAAGGGGGCTTTTTGTGGGGTGTCTGTGATGTAAGGGGGGGCTCTCTGATGTGGGGGGCTCTGATGTAAGGGGGCTTTGTGTGGGGTTCTGTTATGTAAGGGGGCTCTCTGATGTAAGGGGGTCTCTGATGTAAGGGGGGCTTTGTGTGGGGGGTCTCTGATGTAAGGGGGGCTTTGTGTGGGGGGTCTCTGATGTGTGGGGGGATCTCTGATGTTAGGGGGGCTTTGTGTGGGGGGTCTCTGATGAAAGGGGGCTCTGTGTGTGGGGTCTCTGATGTGAGGGGGATTTTGTGTGGGGGGGGTCTCTGATGTGAGGGGGACTTTGTGTGTGGGGTCTCTGATGTGTGGGGGATCTCTGATGTTAGGGGGGCTTTGTGTGGGGGGTCTCTGATGTAAGGGGGCTTTGTGTGGGGGGTCTCTGATGTAAGGGGGACTTTGTGTGGGGGGTCTCTGATGTAAGGGGGCTTTGTGTGGGGGGATCTCTGATGTTAGGGGGGCTTTGTGTGGGGGTCTCTGATGTGTGGGGGGATATCTGATGTTAGGGGGGCTTTGTGTGGGGGGTCTCTGATGAAAGGGGGTTCTGTGTGGGGTCTCTGATGTGAGGGGGATTTTGTGTGGGGGTCTCTGATGTGAGGGGGGCTTTGTGTGGGGGGTCTCTGATGTAAGGGGGGCTTTGTGTGGGGGGTCTCTGATGTGTGGGGGGATCTCTGATGTTAGGGGGGCTTTGTGTGGGGGGTCTCTGATGAAAGGGGGTTCTGTGTGTGGGGTCTCTGATGTGAGGGGGATTTTGTGTGTGGGGGTCTCTGATGTGAGGGGGCTTTGTGTGGGGGGTCTCTGATGTGTGGGGGATCTCTGATGTTAGGGGGGCTTTGTGTGGGGGGTCTCTGATGTGTGGGGGGGGGTCTCTGATGTAAGGGGGCTTTGTGTGGGGGGTCTCTGATGTAAGGGGGACTTTGTGTGGGGGGTCTCTGATGTAAGGGGGGCTTTGTGTGGGGGGATCTCTGATGTTAGGGGGGCTTTGTGTGGGGGGGGTCTCTGATGTGTGGGGGGTCTCTGATGTAAGGGGGGCTTTGTGTGGGGGGTCTCTGATGAAAGGGGGCTCTGTGTGTGGGGTCTCTGATGTGAGGGGGATTATGTGTGGGGGTCTCTGATGTGAGGGGGGCTTTGTGTGGGGGGTCTCTGATGTGTGGAGGAATCTCTGATGTTAGGGGGGCTTTGTGTGTGGGGTCTCTGATGTGTGGGGGGGTCTCTGATGTAAGGGGGCTTTGTGTGGGGGGTCTCTGATGTAAGGGAAACTTTGTGTGGGGGGGTCTCTGATGTAAGGGGGACTTTGTGTGGGGGGTCTCTGATGTAAGGGGGGCTTTGTGTGGGGGGATCTCTGATGTAAGGGGGGCTTTGTGTGGGGGGGGGTCTCTGATGTGTGGGGGGGTCTCTGATGTAAGGGGGGCTTTGTGTGGGGGGTCTGTGATGAAAGGGGGCTCTGTGTGTGGGGTCTCTGATGTGAGGGGGATTATGTGTGGGGGGTCTCTGATGTGAGGGGGGCTTTGTGTGGGGGGTCTCTGATGTGTGGAGGGATCTCTGATGTTAGGGGGGCTTTGTGTGGGGGTCTCTGATGTTAGGGGGATCTCTGATGTTAGGGGGGCTTTGTGTGGGGGGTCTCTGATGTGTGGGGGGATCTCTGATGTTAGGGGGGCTTTGTGTGGGGGGTCTCTGATGTTTGGGGGGTCTCTGATGTAAGGGGGGCTTTGTGTGGGGGGTCTCTGATGAAAGGGGGCTCTGTGTGTGGGGTCTCTGATGTGAGGGGTGTTTTGTGTGGGGGTCTCTGATGTGAGGGGGGCTTTGTGTGTGGGGTCTCTGATGTGAGGGGGGCTTTGTGTGGGGGGTCTCTGATGTGAGGGGGGATTTGTGTGGGGGGTCTCTGATGTGAGGGGGGCTTTGTGTGGGGGGTCTCTAATGTAAGGGGGCTCTGTGTGTGGGGTCACTGATGTGAGGGGGGCTTTGTGTGAGGGGGCTCTGTGTGGGGGTCTCTAATGTGAGGGGGGCTTTGTGTGGGGGCCTCTGATGTGAGGTGGGTCTGTGATGTGAGGGGGGCTTTGTGTTGGGGGTCTCGGTGAGGGGGGCTCTGTATGGGGGTCTCTGATGTGAGGTGGGTCTCTGATGTGAGGGGGGCTCTGTGTGGGGGCTCTAAATTAAGGGGGGCTTTGTGTGGGGGGTCTCTGATGTAAGGGGGGCTAAGTTATTAGTGATCATAAAAAAGAAAAGTCAAATAAAGTGCAAAAAAAGGTGCAAGAAAATGCGCGTGGGGGGGGGGTGGCTTTGGGGCGCCACAGGATTAGCTCGCACAGGGCGCCTGAACACCTAAGGCCGGCCCTGTCCAGAATGGTCCTGTATTTGGCTCCATCCATCTTCCCATCAATTTTAACCATCTTCCCTGTCCCTGCTGAAGAAAAGCAGGCCCAAACCATGATGCTGCCACCACCATGTTTGACAGTGGGGATGGTGTGTTCCGGGTGATGAGCTGTGTTGCTTTTACGCCAAACATAATGTTTTGCATTGTTGCCAAAAAGTTCGATTTTGGTTTCATCTGACCAGAGCACCTTCTTCCACATGTTTGGTGTGTCTCCCAGGTGGCTTGTGGCAAACTTTAAACAACACTTTTTATGGATATCTTTAAGAAATGGCTTTCTTCTTGCCAGGGCCGATGCAAGGATTTTTGTCTACACAGGCGAAGGTGCATTTTGGTGCCCCCCTCACCTGCCACCTGCATTCCTTATAACTTTTAAACTTCAGAATGAGGGACACTTGAGGGAGGAAGTGACCTGTGGTGCACATAGCTTAAAGTAGAGTTCTGCCTGGGGAAAAAGAAATTAAAAATCAGCAGCTACAAATACTGTAGCTGCTGACTTTTAATATATAGGCACTTACCTGTCCAGGGAACCTGCGATGTTGGCACCCCAGACGATTTTCGGGAACAGCTGTCAGGTGCTGCCGCCGCCATTTGTCATAAGGGAAACCTGCAGCGAAGCCTTTCGGCTTCACTGCCAGTTCCCTACTGCACATACATAAAGCGTGCCGCGCTTTGTAAATGCCCCAGCGGCGGGGGAAGGAGGAGGGGGGCTTAACTTCAGAGGGATGTCGCTGCAGCGATGTCTCCCGGAAGTGGGGAGGGGTACCTGTCAGAAAAAGGTACCCCCCCCACTGAAAGGTGCCAAATGTGTCACTGGAGGGGGGGATGCAAACAGATCAGCGTAAGTTTCACTTTTGAGTGGAACTCCGCTTTAAGAGTGTGGTTAAACAAAAGCCGGGTTTCCTTGTACCCATAAAATATGCTTTTACTGCTATGCTACAAGCAAGAATCTCACGAATACTTATAAACCCCAAGCACAATCATCACAAAAAAAAAGAATACAAAGCTTCCATTGCATATGGTTTTGCAGACAATGAAAATATACAGAGAGCTTACACTTTATCTGAGCCTACCTTAAAGAAGACCTTCTTTAAAATAGTCAGGAACTGCATAGAAACCAGTAACTGTTGAGACACGGAAGACTTTGGTGAGAAGTATATAATGTACAGTATTGTGTATATAGTGCAGGAGTATGTAAGGCAAGGGATCGATGATGTGCAATGCACAGGGTGCTGCAGTTAGTGTTTGGTTAAGGATGCATAACGCCGACTGCAGGGGTCCAGGGTGTGTAATACAATATGTAACACACAGAAAGCTGTAGTCAGTGCTAGGTTTAGGAATACATGACACACAGAGAACAGGGTAAAGGAGAACATTATGTACAGAATGCAGGGACAGGAATATGTAATTCACAGAGTGCAGGGGACAGGAGTATGTAATGTACAGAATGCAGGGGACAGGAGTGTGTAATGTACAGAATGCAGGGGACAGGAGTGTGTAATGTACAGAATTCAGGGACAGGAATATGTAATTCACAGAGTGCAGGGGACAGGAGTATGTAATGTACAGAATTCAGGGACAGGAGTATGTAATGTACAGAATGCAGGAGACAGGAGTTTGTAATGTACAGAATTCAGGGACAGGAGTATGTAATGTACATAATGCAGGAGACAGGAGTGTGTAATGTATAGAATGCAGGGGACAGGAGTGTGTAATGTACAGTATAGAATGCAGGGGAAAGGACTATCTAATGTATAGAATGCAGGGGACAGGAGTATGTAATGTATAGAATGCAGGGGACAGTCGTGTGTAATGTATAGAATGCAGGGAAAAGAACTATCTAATGTATAGAATGCAGGGGACAGGAGTATGTAATGTATAGAATGCAGGGGACAGGAGTATGTAATTTACAGAATGCAGGGGACAGGAGTATCTATTGAATAGAATGCAGGGGACAGGGGTATGTAATATATAGAATGCAGGGGAAAGGAGTATGTAATGTACAGAATGCAGAGGGCAGGATTGTGTAATGTATAGAATGCAGGGGACATTATTGTGTAATGTACAGAATGCAGGGGACAGAAGTGTGTAATGTATAGAATGCAGGGGACAGGATTGTGTAATGTACAGAATGCAGGAGACAGGATTGTGTAATGTATAGAATGCAGGGGACAGGAGTGTAGCGGTAAGGAGAGTACAAAATAATCCCCCCCAACTTCACCCTTTTAGCAAAAATCCCCACTCCCTCCCCTCCAGCACTAATTTGTATGCTCCCCCACTTCTACCTCCCCAGATCCAGCACAATCCCCCTGTCCTGGCACTTATCCCCACACTCCTCAATTTCCCTCCCAACACCAATCCTCCTGTCCCCCAATACCCCTCTAAGAATAAATCCTTTTCCACCCCCCAAAATCCTCCCTCCCAGCACAACCCCCCATTTCAAGTACAAATCCTCTCCCACCCAATGCCCCCTCTCCAGATACCCCCACCACAAATCCTCTTTCCCATCAATCCCCCTTCCCAGCACAACAAATCTCCCCAAATTTCTTCTCCCAGCAAAAAATTATGCCATGTTTGGCCCCTTTGTAGAAGCCAGTATCTCTTTAATTTGTGGGGTGGTGGGAGCTAAGTGGTCACTGTCCTACGGGGCGCTTTGGAGGAGGGAGGCTTTGTGCTGAGGGGGGTGGTGGTCAGATTTAATATCCATCCCCCCTACTAGAATAAGTCTCTCTCCCCGTGTCATCTATATTGTTCCCCCCCCCCCAGTGTCATCTATATTGGCCCCCCTCCAGTGTCATCTATATTGTACCGCACCCCCAGTGTCATCTATATTATTCCCCCCCCCATGTAATCTATATTGTCCCCCCCAGTGTCATCTATATTGCCTCTCCAGTGTCATCTATATTGTTCCCCCCGTGTCATCTATATTATCCCCCCCCCTGTCATCTATATTGTTCCGCACCGCCAGTGTCATCCATATTGTCCCCCCCGTGTAATCTATATTGTCCCCCCCCCCCTGTGTCATCTATATTGTTCCTCCCCAGTATCATCTATATTGTCCCCCCCCCCCTCAGTGTCATCTATATTTTTGCCCCCAGTGCCACTGTCCCCCCCATGTCATCTATATTGTCCCCTCCCCCCAGTATCATCCATATTGTTCCCCCGTGTCATCTATATTGTTCCCCCCCCCAGTGTCATCTATATTGTTCCCCCCAGTGTCATCTATATTGTCCCCCCCCCAGTGTCATCTATATTGTCCCCCCCAGTGTCATCTATATTGTCCCCCCCCAGTGTCATCTATATTGCCCCCCCAGTGTCATCTATATTGTCCCCCCTTCATCTATATTGTCCCCCCCCCATCATCTATATTGTCGGTCCGTCCCCCCTGTGTCATCTATATTGCCCCCCGTGTCATCTGAATTGTATACACAGACCTCAGATCAGCGCGGAGCATGGCATGCCTAATGATTTCCCTCGCGCTCCGCCTCCCCGACTCCTCCTGTCTGTGTACAGGAATACATCAGAGACATGGGAGGAGGAGGACGGCTGCAGTCTGCTCTCTGAAAGGCGGCCGGTGGGCGGGGAGAGTGTGGAGCTGAGCGGACTGGAGTCAGAGATCGTATGGCACAGGCTGCGGAGGGGAGGGGATGAATCTGGTGCTGCCTGGTGCACAAATTAGCGCGCCCCTCCTGGGCAGATGACTGGAGCCAAGTGCCGGAACTTGTTCCGTCACTTGGCTCGAGTATGCTCCAGGATTCGCCGGGACTCCAGGACCAATTTAGGACCAGCAGGTATGAAAAATTTACCACCCCACCACCTTGGCGCCCTCAGGCGGTTGCCTGAGCTACCTTATGGGTCACGCCGGCCCTGCTTCTTGCCACTCTTCCATAAAGGCCAGATTTGTGCAGTATATGACTGATTGTTGTCCTATGGACAGAGTCTCCCACCTCAGCTGTAGATCTCTGCAGTTCATCCAGAGTGATCATGGGCCTCTTGGCTGCATCTCTGATCAGTCTTCTCCTTGTATGAGTTGAAGTTTTAGAGGGACGGCCAGGTCTTCGTAGATTTGCAGTGGTCTGATACTCCTTCCATTTCAATATTATCTCTTGCACAGTGCTCCTTGGGATGTTTAAAGCTTGGGAAATCTTTTTGTATCCAAATCCGGCTTTAAACTTCTCCACAACAGTATCTCGGACCTGCCTGGTGTGTTCCTTGTTCTTCATGATGCTCTCTGCGCTTTAAACGGACCTCTGAGACTATCACAGTGCAGGTGCATTTATACAGAGACTTGATTACACACTATTTATCATCATTAGTCATTTAGGTCAACATTGGATCATTCAGAGATCCTCGCTGAACTTCTGGAGAGAGTTTGCTGCACTGAAAGTAAAGGGGCTGAATAATTTTGCACGCCCAATTTTTCAGTTTTTTATTTGTTAACAAAGTTTGAAATATCGAATAAATTTCATTCCACTTCATGATTGTGTCCCACTTGTTGATTCTTCAAAAAAAAAATTACAGTTTTATATCTTTATGTTTGAAGCCTGAAATGTGGCAAAAGGTCGAAAAGTTCAAGGGGGCCGAATACTTTCGCAATGCACTGTATATATATATATATATATATATATATATATATATATATATATATATATATATATATAAATAAATATATATATATATATATATATATATATAAATAAGTAGTTACTATAATAAAGGTATTATTTTTAGGTACTCTATATGGCTACATCATTTTGTATAGAACATAAATGGGCTTATTCATGCAGTAACCATTGGTTGGTACTGTTATGTCATGATCACATGACAGATTGCTAGGACACTGTCAGCTACACAGCATCACTGGGTGCTAGGATGCTGTTGGCTGTGTAGCTGAATGTGTCCTAGCATCCATTGATGCTGTATAGCTGGCAGCATCCCAGCAACCAGTGGCACTGTGTAGCTGACAACATTAGAGGGTGGAACATGCCCCAATCTGAGTGTTCTGGCCTGTCTCTCTACACAAACAGAGTTGATCTTTATTACCTCCGGTTTCCCTATGTATGAATCAGTGGTAACTCATTTTAAATTTGTTGCAGCAATAGCAACCCATTGTTAAAAAGGTATAAGGGCTCTTTCACACGGTCTGCCTCCGTAGGCGGATCCGTGTTGCTCAGCAGGGATCGATCCGCGGATGACAGCTCCGTCTCCACTTGCAGTGCGGAGAGGGAGGTGTCTCAGCCCCCGCTGCCCTCTATGGGGGATCGGATGAGAGCGGACCGCCTGTCCGCTCTCATCAGATCCGATCCGATTACTGAACGGATGGAAAAATAGGGTTTCCATCCGTCCAGATTTCACGGACAGGATCGGATGCGGATGGCAGCGGGTGTCAGCGGAGGTGTCTCCGCTGACATCCGCTGCCCAATAGAGCTGCATGGAGGATCTGATCAGATCCGCCTAAAAAACTGACAGGCGGATCTGATCGGATCGCCCGTGTGAAAGAGCCCTTAATAAGAACTACCTGAATCTGTTACATGTGTCAGAACTCTTAAAGCGGAGTTCCAGCCTAAAAATAAACTTTGCAGCATCAGTTAGAGTACAAAAACCTGAAAAAGAATTGGATAATTAATATATATTTTTTTTTGTTTCACTTACCTTATTTTTAATGAACGTAAACTTACCTTCCTTCCTCTTCCTCCTTGTGCGGCCATGGCCCCCGACATCACTTTCTACTTTGCATTGCGTCCTGGGAGATGAGCGTCATCAATCCCAGGATGCAATGGGAACGCCTGGCCGCTACTCTGAGTGCCGATCGCAATCTACAGCGCATGCACGAGATTGCGATTGGCATTCTGGTAGCCCGGAACCAGGAAGAGGAACACAGCAGGGGACACCTTGGCTTCAGATGCCCACACCGGAGATGGCCGCGCTCTGCAATCAATTTTAAAGGTAAGTATTTATCTTTATTCAGTAAAGGTAGTGTACTGTAATGTAGGGTATTGTTAGGGTAATTGGGGATAGTTTAGGATTAGGGGGGTATTTTTAGCTCAAAAAAGTGTATGTGGCCGGAACTTCGATTTAACAAAACTGTTGCATGGCTTTCATGAATTAGGCTGAGCATTTTTTTAGGAGACCATGCTACCAGAAAGCCATCACAAAGGCTTTGTTTAGGCTGACTTATCTTTTTTTAATCTTTCTTTTTTTAAATCAGCACCAGGGACAGAACAGGGACAGCTGTAATCTTGCGGTGCTGTGGGGGAGGAGAGGACTGGGCCAGGGGGGTGAGGGATATTTGCCCCCCAGGCCGCTCTGATGCCCCGTAAAAAGGCTGCACTTCTTCTGCCACAGACGTGCCTAAAGAATTCCTGGTGAAGAGAAGTAAAAAGTCCCCACTATATTAAAAAAGAATAGCGCGCAAATGCAAAAGAAATAACTACCAAATCTGAAGACAATCCATAAATAAAAATGGGGGTTTGGTCCCACCATATGGCCATATCGTGCTCAAGCCCACTACTGGGTCAAAGTACCCCATTATCAGTGGGTCCTACACTATCCATGAAAAAGAGATGAATCCAGCCTAACCCTTGGAGATAATACTCCTTGCTGGGAAGGATGTGCAAATGCACTACAGGGGACTCCTCCTAAAAAGTCCCCACTGCTGACCTACTGAGTGCAACAAGGACAGAGCGCAGGCCTCCCCCCAGCATGGATGGTGTAAACTGTGTCTGAACAGAGGCCGGTTTAATGCCCCACTGGAGACTCTCCTCCTCTGGCCAGCCCCAACCTAGCTGTCCCAGCTCCCCCCAACCTCTCCCTAGTAGCCAGGTCGGGAATCCGGATTCAGCCAGTGAGTAGAGAGTACCTGGAGCGGAGCTTCATCCTGGAATGGGGGTCAGGAGGAGGGAGAGTGGGAGGGGGGTCCAAGTCGCTGCACTATGGGCCTCTTTGTTCTTGCCCCCTGGGCCAAAAGTTGCCAGTCTGCCCCTGGCTGTGAGGGTTAATATAAGTGTTATAGGCATTTGTCAAAAGTGTTAGAACAATAAAAAATGCAGATATTGCTCTAGGACAAAGAAAATAAATATGCAATAATACATGTGAGTCCAATGAATGAGTCTTGAGCAGCTAGCACAAAGTCCTATTGGTGAAGGATAATGCAGTAAATTCAAATAAACAGCAGGGCTCAAAGTGTATTCAAGACAGTCTTTCAGTGAGATAAACACAGACACTGTGAAAGGGAGTCGATAAATCCACCACCAAGGAAACTAAACATGCAGCCTCTTACCAGATATAACTGGGTTATGCAGCAGTCAGAATAATCATGTATCAATCACTTGGTCAATGGATCCAGTCTCATAAGACACATAAGCACAGATTCCAAAGCATATAAGTGGAGAAATGAAAGAGCAAACAGTGTTGACTAAGCCCGGCTTTTCCACCCCCTCCTCCATTAACAGAAGCTGTACTATTGATTCTCACAATGAAAGGCACTTTATATACAAAGGAGGAGGACCTTTTATTCATCCGCCCATTCTCCATTCATAGAGGGCTTTTAATTGTGGGAACTGATAATACAGATTCTATGAATGAAGGCAGGTAGAAAGGGAGGGCATAATCAGCACTTTTAACAAGTGCCTGTGACAGGGCCATCTTTAACACAGGGCAAAAGGAGCAGCTGCCCCAGGCCCATTCATTGTTGTGGGGCCCAAAGCAGCTATCCCTTGAGTCCACGCTACCCGCAAATAGTTGATTAGTGAATTTGGGAGGGCCCAAGAAAAGGTTTGCCCTGAGCACAATCCGTAATAAAGATGGCCCTGGCCTGTGACAAGGAATAGAGCAGTCACTAGTACACAGGGACACTGGTCATTCATGTAAGTACTATCCCAGGCGTTGATTTAAAAAAAATATATATATACAGTGGGTACGGAAAGTATTCAGACCCCCTTAAATTTTTCACTCTTTGTTATATTGCAGCCATTTGCTAAAATCATTTAAGTTCATTCTTCTTCCTCATGAATGTACACATAGCACCCCATACTGACAGAAAAACACAGAATTGTTGACATTGTTGCAGATTTATTAAAAAAGAAAAACTGAAATATCACATGGTCCTAAGTATTCAGACCCTTTGCTGTGACACTCATATATTTAACTCAGGTGCTTTCCATTTCTTCTGATCATCCTTGAGATGGTTCTACACCTTCATTTGAGTCCAGCTGTGTTTGATTATACTGATTGGACTTGATTAGGAAAGCCACACACCTGTCTATATAAGACCTTCCAGATCACAATGCATGTCAGAGCAAATGAGAATCATGAGGTCAAAGGAACTGCCTGAAGAGCTCAGAGACAGAATTGTGGCAAGGCACAGATCTGGCCAAGGTTACAAAAAGATTTCTGCTGCACTTAAGGTTCCTAAGAGCACAGTGGCCTCCATAATCCTCAAATGGAAGACGTTTGGGACGACCAGAACCCTTCCTAGAGCTGGCTGTCCGGCCAAACTGAGCTATCGAGGGAGAAGAGCATTGGTGAGAGAGGTAAAGAAGAACCCAAAGATCACTGTGGCTGAGCTCTAGAGATGCAGTCAGGAGATGGGAGAAAGTTGTAGAAAGTCAACCATCACTGCAGCCCTCCACCAGTCGGGGCTTTATGGCAGAGTGGCCCGACGGAAGCCTCTCCTCAGTGTAAGACACATGAAAGCCCGCATGGAGTTTGCTAAAAAACACCTGAAGGACTCCAAGATGGTGAGAAATAAGATTCTCTGGTCTGATGAGACCAAAATAGAACTTTTTGGCCTTAATTCTAAGCGGTATGTGTGGAGAAAACCAGGCACTGCTCATCACCTGTCCAATACAGTCCCAACAGTGAAGCATGGTAGTGGCAGCATCATGCTGTGGGGGTGTTTTTCAGCTGCAGGGACAGGACGACTGGTTGCAATCGAGGGAAAGATGAATGCGGCCAAGTACAGGGATATCCTGGACAAAAACCTTCTCCAGAGTGCTCTGGACCTCAGACTGGGCCGAAGGTTTACCTTCCAACAAGACAATGACCCTAATCACACAGCTAAAATAATGAAGGAGTGGCTTCACAACAACTCCGTGACTGTTCTTGAATGGCCCAGCCAGAGCCCTGACTTAAACCCAATTGAGCATCTCTGGAGAGACCTAAAAATGGCTGTCCACCAACGTTTACCATCCAACCTGACAGAACTGGAGAGGATCTGCAAGGAGCAATGGCAGAGGATCCCCAAATCCAGGTGTGAAAGACTTGTTGCATCTTTCCCAAAAAGACTCCTGGCTGTATTAGATCAAAAGGGGGCTTCTACTAAATACTGAGCAAAGGGTCTGAATACTTAGGACCATGTGATATTTCAGTTTTTCTTTTTTAATAAATCTGCAACAATGTCAACAATTCTGTGTTTTTCTGTCAGTATGGGGTGCTATGTGTACATTCATGAGGAAGAAGAATGAACCTAAATGATTTTAGCAAATGGCTACAATATAACAAAGAGTGAAAAATTTAAGGGGGTCTGAATACTTTCCGTACCCACTGTATATCAGTAAACTTCAGCTTTAAGTTGCCTCCTTTAGTTTTAAACGCAGCATCATAACATAAGTACCCCAAACTGTCTTCCTATAAACCACTTGTATTTCCCTGTAAATCAGAACTTTGGAAGAGGAAGGGGCAGTATTCTAAGATAATCAGACTCCGTTGTGTTGACAAGAATCCCACTGACATGGGGGTTATGACCTCATCAGTCTGCTGCTGCTTCTTCACTGTCCAATCAAAAAAGGTGACCAAACTGTAAGAAAGAAAAGCAAAGTCACTGACCAGGATGGGCAAATGTACAAAATCTTTGGGTAAAACCGCTTTCATATGTGAATTTCATTATTGTAAGTGTATATCTGGAGTTCAGCTTTAAAAAATGGGAAATACTAATGTAACTTTCAAAAAAATCCCCATAACCAGCTAGCAGAGGTAGAGGTGTATAATGAATAGAGGTTCCTGTTACATACTGTATTTTGGTTAGTATTCATAATGAAAGTCAATCCGAAAGTAATGCTGATATATTTGTATACAAATAGAAATACATATTACATAAAATATTAATTTACATTTAAATCTTAATGCATATTATTTCATATACCGGTTGGCAGGCACAGCCTCTAGCAAGTATCAGGTGGTGCAGGTGCTACGCAGTTGAAAGATAACCCAAATCAGCTGTGTGTTGTTTTCTATGGAATGCATAAAGTGGAAGTCAGGGCACTGCAATAAAGACAAAATTTACTGGAGAAACCCCTGATGCATTAATTAAGCGAACTTGTGAAAGTACCATAAATTCTTCTTCAAAAATCAGGTCACGTTACCTGGTGGTCCTGGTTCCTATTTCAGATGATGTAAGTAAGGGTCGGGTTCCCTGCGCAGGTTCAAAACAGTACCATGTGATATAGTCACATGATACCGGAGCACTCTGTAACAGTCAGTAGACGTGGAAGGCAGAAGTGAGAGAATTGTGTCCATTTTATTGTAATACTACCAGTGCAAAACTACTCTGGGCGTTGGGGTGTAGGGGAGCATGTGACCATCTTGCATGTTAAGTCTGGTAACCAATTAACATACAATATTCCCATCACACACAGTCCCGGGAAAGGCCATAGAGTAATCAAGTGCTGCAGCAGATACCAAAGATCGAAAAATGTAGATGATGATCTCATGCCTGACGAAGGAATTCTGTGCAGCCCTGAATCGTTGCACCTTACCACCATGATGTGACCCTTTCAAATAAATGTTTGCTTGCCTGCCACTAGATGGTTCTATTGCTATTGTGGCACGCTAAAGAGAGATCGCAAGCAGGTGTTAGCTCCCTTTTAGAAAAAGCCCTCCTCTAGTAATACATTGGGTGAAGTTAGTGCACAAATAAATGCCTGCTGTGGGTGAAGCCCAGTGTAGGCGAGGATTGGAAACAGGACAACGCAGAGCTTCTAAAATGTAGTCCTACACAGAGCTTATCCAAAGAGCCTTCTGCAGGGCTGAATTCCCAGGCAAGGGGGTCTTCTGCAGGTTCTTTAGTGGAATTAGATAAACAGAATTGACCAGCGCTATGGAGTTTATGATAAATATGTCTTAATTTATAAAGTGTAAGCTGCCAACAACCAACCCCTAAGGGTTAAAATAGTGAAATAGGTGCAAAAGGTTGAAACGGTACTACCTTTCAAGTGATAAAGTGCCAAGTGAATAAATAAATAAATAGTGATATTGTATATATTTTATATATTATAAAGTGCTCAAGTGATTGGTGGTCAGTGTGATGACCGATTTTTTGACTCCAGAATAATGCACACTGATAGGGTGCAAAGTGCTAGTGCAAATGAATCAATGAAAAATAAATAAATAAAGGAACAGTGAGTTTATTTAAAAGAAACCTGCTGTTAGACAATGTGATATACCAGTGATAATTGTGATAAAATATTCATAAAACCAATCGAATAAATAATTAAATAAATTCCAGCTCTTCTTGATAAAGAGTAACCAAAGATCCAAATAAGAACTAAGAGAAATATATATATATATGAGTGAATAGGCAAGTGATAAAAGAAAACCTTTGGTTGCATTCACCAGTGTGACCACTTTGTGTCGCACCTCTTATATATATGAGTGAATAGGCAAGTGATAAAAGAAAACCTTTGGTTGCATTCACCAGTGTGACCACTTGGTGCCGCACCTCTTATACAACCTGCTTCATATTAGATGTTGTGGGACCGATATAGTAGTATCCAGGGGTTCCTCCGATGTAATCACCCTCCTTGTTCTTCAAAAATACACAAAGAGAGAGAGGGGACCCCTTGGTATAGTATATAGTGCAATCACAAATGGCGGAGGTAGTGACTCACAGTTACGGCTGTCCACGATCAGTAGAGAAGCCGGGAAGTTTCCGCGTTCCACAGCCCTAGCTCCAAAAACGGAAGTGACGTAATGACGTATGACGCCACCCTACGCGTTTCGTCAGATGACGTCTGCTGGAGCCGCCAGTGGAATGTGCAAAGACTTGGGGGCCTGGACAGAGTCTTCATATATGAGTAATGGTGGAAGCCTGGGAATGAGATTGTCATTTTGGACTATGCCCTGGGCAAAGCTATAGGAAGGACATTAGGAAAAGACTGGTATACTAATGGAAGCACCTTGTCTCCCTTACCCTCAGCTGCAGGTCCTCTGGCTTGGCGATGGAAGCCAAGGGCTGTGGACTTTATATACTGTATCTAAGGAAGGGGTCCCATGTCTGTGGTGCTTCCAAGGAGAAGAATACAGGAGGGGAGGATGGCATAACTAAAAGATGTGTACTTGTGCTCTGCACTGAAGTAGCTGCTAAAGAATGTTAACCTTGCTCATAGCATTCCGTGCCGAAGAATCTAATAGTATGTCAAATGTGAAATGTCACAGGAAGTTTTGTGAAGATGTGAAGTTTCATTAAGATGCTGAAAATGCATTTGTGTGTGGATATTCCTTTATTATGAATATTAAGGCCTCTGGCCAGGGAAGTTGTGAGCGGGCCTCTGGCCAGGAAATGTGTGTCAAATATGGAGGCTACAAAGGAAGGTGCCAACATCGGCCCAATCATGTGCTCCCCTACAAACGGACAGGCAGGCCTGATCAGAAAGCCTGTGTGAAAGGGTCCTAAGGCTTATTTACTAAAGGGATCCAGAACTGCTGCTTTCCTCATTAGACGTGTGTTCAGGTGGTTATAAAAAACACAGACCCAGTCATTCAGGAATCAGTCTGAAAGGACATGGTGAAATAAAGAGCAATTTCTGTAGAACAGGAAAATGTAAGAAATTTCAACAATGTTTTTTTTTCTCTTTTTAATCTCTGCTATGTACATAGATCACCCAGAGGGGGAATGCTTTTTTTTTTCTCAAAAAAGTGAAGTTACCCTTAAAATGCTTGGTGCCTTGTAGTTTCAGGTCCATATATATATATATATATATATATATATATATATATATGCAATATCTCACAAAAGTGAGTACATCCCTCACATTTTTGTAAATATTTTATTATACCTTTTCATGTGACAACACTGAAGAAATGACACTTTGCTACAATGTAAAGTAGTTAGTGTACAGCTTGTATAACAGTGTACATTTGCTGTTCCCTCAAAATAACTCAACACACAGCCATTAATGTCTAAGCTGCTGGCAACAAAAGTGAGTACACCCCTAAGTTAAAATGTCCAAATTGGGCCCAAAGTGTCAATATTTTGTGTGGCCGCCATTTTTTTTCCAGCGCTGCCTTAGCCCTTTTCGGCATGGAGTTTATCAGAGCTTCCCAGGTTGCCACTGGAGTCCTCTTCCACTCCTCCATGACGACATCACGGAGCTGGTGGATGTTAGAGACCTTGTGCTCCTCCATCTTCCATTTGAGAATGCCCCACAGATGTTCAATAGGGTTTAGGTCTGGAGACATGTTTGGCCAGTCCATCACCTTTACCCTCAGATTCTTTAGCAAGGCAGTGGTCATTTTGGAGGTGTGTTTGGGGTCGTTGTCATGTTGGATACTGCCCTGTGGCCCAGCCTTAAAAAGTGAGGGGATCATGCTCTAGTGTGCCACAGTAAATGTTGTCATTCATGGTTCGCTCAATGAACTGTAGTTCCCCAGTGTCGGCAGAATTTATGCAGCCCCAGACCATGGCGCTCCCAAGTACATGCTTGACTGTAAGCAAGACACACTTGTCTTTGTACTCCTCACCTGATTGCCGTGACACACGCTTGACACCATCTGAACCAAATAAGTTTATCTTTCTCTCATCAGATCACAGGACGTGGTTCCATTAATTTGTGTCCTTAGTCTGCTTGTCTTCAGCAAACTGTTTGTGGGCTTTCTTGTGCATCATCTTTAGAAGAGGTTTCCTTCTGTGACGACAGCCACGCAGACCAATTTAATGCAGTTTGCAGCGTATGGTCTGAGCACTGACAGGCTGACCCCCCACCCCTTCAACCTCTGCAGCAATGCTGACAGCACTCATTTTCCCAAAGACAACCTCTGGATATGACACTGAGCACGTGCACTCAATTTCTTTGGTCGACCATGGCGAGGCCTGTTCTAAGTGGAACCTGTCCTGTTAAACCTCTGTATTGTCTTGGCCACCATGCTGCAGCTCAGTATCAGGGTCTTGGCAATCTTCTTATAGCCTAGGCCAACTTTTTTCAGATTCTCAGAGAGTTCTTAGCCATGAGGTGCCATGCTGAACTTCCAGTGACCAGTATGAGAGAGTGAGAGTGATAACACCAAATTTAACACACCTGCTCCCCATTCACACCTGAGACCTTGTAACACTAATGAGTCACATGACACCGGGGAAGAAAAATTGTTTATTGGGCCCAATTTGGACATTTTCACTTAGGGGTGTACTTCCTTTTGTTGCCAGCGATTTAGACATTATTGGCTGTGTGTTGAGTTATTTTAAGGGGACAGCAAATTGACACTGTTATACAAGCTATACACTCATTTCTTTACATTGTAGATGAGTATACAAGATATAATAAAAAAAACAAGTATGCAAGATATAATAAAATATTTACAAAAATGTGAGCGGTGTACTAACCTTTGTAAGATACTGTATATAATATGTGTTCCTACAGAGAGATGGAGAAAGAGAGAGAGAAAGAAAGGGAGGGGAGTTGATATATATTTTTAAATATGATTGTGAATACAACGATCTCAATTATGTTAAATTCTGTACATTCATAAATAAGCATACAGTAACCCAGATATTATAGAAATTGGTGGAAGTAGCCATTAAATAATTTTCCTTTTTTCCCTCTCAGTGCTCCACTTATTCATCTGTCTTCACTTGTTTCTCTATGTAAGTTGCTGTGTTTCCATGGCAAAGCAGATCTGACGTGCAGAACTATGTCACACCGGTTGTCAAGTGATTTCACCAAGAAGCCTGCAATAATGGAATATCTATAGAATGTCAGTTGAGCATTGTATTTGGCTATAAATGAAAAAATAATAGAAGGAAATCGTATTTTGCCAGCTTTCATTTTTTATCACTTAAAGGGAAAAAAAAAGATAAATACACATGCGAAATACATAAAGTGGTACTGATTTACCTGAAGAACATTTGTGATCTGTATACCCTTGCGATTTTTCCATCCACCTGTAGCACTACCCCCATATGGGGCTGCTTAAAGTTGCTGTCCTCCAGTGATTGACCTGACCTTGCAAGTCTCCTGACACCTCTGACACCCTGAGTTCAGACATTTTAGCAAGGAAATATGGATGCAAACCCAGATTATTTCAAAATAAACAGATACATTTTACTTAGAATTGAAATAAATGTGATTGAAACAACATACAAATTATCTCAGATTTATAGCTCAAAAGAGCAAAACAAAGTAACTGGTAGTGAAAAAACAAATGTACATAAAATAATGAACTTGATTAAATCAGATATCAGTTCGTGAAAAAAGAAGAACTCCTGTTGCTGAGGTATAGGTGAGTGAATCAACCAAAACCAGTGATGTGGAAAAGTCCAAAAATTTGCAAGAAAAGTGTGGTGAAGATGATTAAGGTGTCCCTCCACCAGGTGAAATTCCTCCTTACCCGGCGGAAGAAGGTAAGTGCTATAGAGATGATCCAACTGTTCACAACGTTATAATCTTAACCTGGGTCACCTTCGAACGTGAGCAAACCTCCAGTGCAACACAGGCAAACCTGGCCTCTTACCAAAAATCAACAGCAAACAGGCTCAGCAGTCACTGCAATACAGCTGAAAACAATGTTCCTTCCTCCCTCAATACAGGTAGTTGTCTTTTTAGTTTCCACAGTTTGGCTCGTTCTGCCCCCCCCCCCCCCGACATCATATTCCCATCATTAAATATACCCTCAAGGTAATAGCACACCAATACCACCTTCTGCATCATAAGATATCAAAAATTGCAATCAGGAAACACATAGGATTCATATCATTCTGGATACACGTCTGATGAAGGGGTCCTGTGTGACTCCGAAACATTGCTATCTGCTGTAACGATGTGATTGCTTATTAAAGCTTTGGACCCACTCTGGAGATCCTTTTTTTTAAAGGTATGTTTATTAAGGTTTTATAAACGAAAAATAACAGACAGCTGTAAGAACAGTTGCGACTTCAACCAAAATTCAACACTGCCTCCTAGGTCTCATTCACAAATTGTACGCATTGAACGGAAAACATCTTTAGCATTAAAGTCTGAGTTTGACATTCGGTAAAGGCATATTAACCTACAATAGATCATTCAACTATGTGAAAAGATGAATAATAGTGACATTATAGACTATCCTCCTGAGCCCCCAGGCAACAGGGTAAGGGGGCTGGACAGCCATCTCTTCCAGACTTTGTCCAAAAGAAGAGGATGTTTTCCTAGCTCAAAGGTGAGTTTATATAGAGGTAGACTATTGTTGACCAATTGGAGCCAGGTGGCTTTAGTAGGTCCCGAGGTTTCCTTCCAGCTCAGGGGGACAGCCTTTTTAGCGAAAAAGTACAGAATACATCACAAACGTTTAGTGTATTTGGAGACCGTTAATTCTCCAAAGATACCCAGTAGACAAGTTTTAGGATGTAGGATATTGGGGACACCTAGGACAGTAGATAAAAAGGAGTGGACTGCAGACCAGAATGAGAAGACCAGTGGGCAGGACCAGAAAACAATGGAGAAAATCTGCCTTAGCTCCACAGCCTCTGAAGCACTCCCAGGTGAATCTCAATCCCATTTTACACATTCGATAGGGGATGAGATGACTATGATGGAATCATTTTATCTCTCTAGAGGCTATAACCGAGCTTTTATAAGTATCTACAAATTCAGTCCAGTATTCCTCAGTGAGCTGAATGCCGCAAGTAGCCCATCAGGCACTCTGGAGATCTTTTGTGTGCTGGTGACATTTTTTGCTCTGATTCTCTCAATAGCACTGCAGTTTGTGAAACCGTTTTGGAGTGACGTTAATTTAACATTGCCACCCACTGCAGTTCGCATGAATGCTGTGAGGATTCAAAACGGTGTGGGAAATGCTCAGGATCCGCTGTGTTGTCCGCACTGCTTATATGTGAACTGGAACTGGCAAGGAATTATGCTTAAGCCCCGGTTCACACTTGTGCGTGTGCGGGGTTCGCATGTAATGTCGGAGCGTACTGCTCCTTCATTACATGCGATGGGCTGTGCGGTGCGAGTTTAGCCATACAGTTTGTATGGCTAAATTCGCACCGCAGCCGCAGCAAACATGCACAGGGACCCTTTTTGGCAGCCGCATCAGGATCAGATCGCACAGCGGTTCACACTTGTGCGATCCGATCCTGTGCGAACTGCACGATCGCACTGCGATATGCGATCAAACTGGGGGTGTCGTTAACATTACATTGACACCCCCAGCATATCGCATATGGCAGTGTGAACTGCCGGGGGTGCGTGTGCGATGCGGGAACAGGCTGCGGATTCGCAGCCTTCCCGCATCGCATAAATGTGAACCGAGGCTTATTTTGGAAGTTTCAGAAAGTAACTTATGTGTTGGTTTACTATTACCTAAGTGCAGAGATGTATAGTAACGAAGTAGAACTACTTAAGTACTGTACTTAAGTACCGAAATGCGGTATCTGTACTTTCCTAGAGTAGAATTTTTTTCTCCTACTTCTACTTTTACTTCACTACATTTTTTCGATGATTTCGATACTTCTACTCAAGTATTTTTTTTTTTGTGCTGCATAGTTACTCGTTACTTTTAAAAAAATGACCACTGCCAGAACAGTAGGTGGCAGGTTGCATAAAGCTCAAAAAAATGTGTATAATGTCATTTGTAAATCAGCGCATATGAAAATAAAGGCTGTGTATAATAAAAGCTGCTATACCAAATCTTTCCAATAAAAAGAAAATATGAAACAAACAAATAAATGGTGCTACAGCGCTTAAAGTGCATCAAGAAACTACTAACAAACACAGGTTAATCATTTGAATAAATCATTTGAAATAATAAAAAACAATATGATGTTCAAACTTTTGACTTCTTTCTTTAATAACTACATAACACAGTACTTGTACTTCTACTTTCAGTACTTGAGTAGAAATTTTTTTCAAAACTACTGGTACTTTTTACTTTTAGTACTTAAGTAGCACATTTTTTGAAAAAACTACTTGCAATACTTAAGTAAAAAAAATGTTGAATACTTTAGTACTTCTACTTAAGTAACTTTTTCTGCGAGCACTTCCACTTCTACTCAAGTCACTTTTTGATCGAGCACTTGTACTTTTACTCAAGTAGAAATTTCGAGTACTTTATACAAGTCTGCCTAAGTGACAGAAACAACACACTGTGCGACTCAATTTCACAAGATTAGAAATAATGATCCCTTTAGTGATTGTTTATAATGTTCTCCATGTTGGGGGCCATGGCTCTGTAGAACTGCTTCTAGTGTGTCTCTGAGACAATTTCCATTCATTTTATTTAATGGCACACAATTTAGTTACTATAAACACTTGTACTGAAAGTCCTGAATACAGAGCTCTTTAGTTCACCTCATGTTGTTCACCACAAGAATGAAAAACACTCTGTATCTGGATTATGCCGTCAACAGGAACAAAACTACTAAAGAGACGTTGGGCCTTCTAATTTCGAGAACATGGTTTTTACCACCAGAGCATTTATAAAATTCTTTTGAGAACCAGGTTTGCCCTTCAATTTGATGGACTTTGGTTTTGTATTTAAGGGCCTAAAAAAAAAAAGCTAATGGATGCTACTGTAGCCGTAAGCTTGATATTTTTTTTTCAGCCAGGCTTCTGGCTTTTTATTATAAAGTGACCCAGGTAACTATAGAGCCGACCAATCACTTTTACGGTACTGTGAAGTGCAATAAATATGGACAGTTTTGGATAATGTTGTTTTTCACATTTTCACAGCAATGTGTGTGCAATTTTAAAGTGATTGTAAACTCCCAAAGTTAACTTTTCCTCATTTAAATAATCAGCACATACTGTGCAAATCGAAAATGTAAAAAATCCACGCTGATGGAAAATGGGGAGGGTAGCTGCAGCCTACCTTCAATAAAAGTATATGCCTCTGAAAGGGGCAATATACTAATAATAGAAAATGTAAAAAAGGGGAAGGTACTTGGCGCTGCCACAATGGATTGGTGTAAAATAAATAAATGTAGATACGTGAATGTGTACAAAATACCAATGAAAGGTGGTGAATATAAATGATGAGGTGCTAAAGGCAATAAACAAAATATGCAAATTGTAAAGTGCTAAAAGCAATAAAGGTAAATACAGGAAAAATGTCCAATAAATGCACAATAAAAATCATATACAAACATATTAATAAAAGTGCAACAGATATCCCATAATTGGTAATATAGTAAAGTGCAACTGTGATAAGTGCAATTGCAAATAAAAGTGACTAAGTGCACTAATAAATAAAGGTGGTAGTGCTCCTTTATAAAAAGGAGGAGAGGTTGGAAGTGTCCCCAGAGATAGCAAAAAGGAAAAAGTGCCAGTGCTGAGAATAAATAAAATAAAGTGATGTGTGATCAAAGGTGCACAAATAAATAAGTGCGTATGAAAAGGAATAAACAAAAGAAGTAAAAATTATAAATATAATAAGTAAAGTGAAGTAAACAGCAGTATCAATATGATAAGCAGGTAAAGTCCAATGACACTTTTTAATTTGGTAAGTGCCCTGTATAGGGAAAAAAGTGACTAAGTAGGTGAGTCCGTGTGGATTTAAAAGTTCATAATCCGAAGAAAATGACAATTATCCAATAACAAGCCGTGGTGGTTTAAAGTGGAACTTCTGTATACGGTGACGCGTGCAGGTGAATCCTCGTGTTCCCCCAATGAATAACGCACTCACCAGATAAAGGTACCCCTACAGGGGTGACAAGCGTTGAATATCTCAAGGGTAAGTATTCACAATAGCCTCAATAGCCTCAGCAGGAAGTGTGCACCGTCTGAGTCGCCCAGTCTGGGTCTACTAACACAGACTCTGCCCTGCCCCCTGGTCACAGCATTTAATTGATAACAGCAGGAGCCAATGGCTGCCACTGCTATCAATCTGGCCAATGAGGTAGGAGACAGTGGCGAGAACCGCTGCTCTCATGCACATCGTTGGATTGGATCGGGCTCAGGTAAGAATAAGAGGGGGAGACAACTGGCAAAGATTGCCAGCTCCCAACAAAGATCGCCTGCTATTGGAGCTATCAAATCATGGCAGGTCCTTTGGTTAATTTCCCTGACTTGGTGCTACAGGAATTGTCAGGTTTCTATGAAAATCGTTATCTTCCTAGTACTTCTTATGCCCCTTGTGACCTTGAGCATTGTTTAAAGGGCATCTCCTTCCCTCAACTTACAGTTGCACAGAGATGGAGGCTAGACGCCCCACTTACTATTGAGGAGCTTCAGGAGGCGGGGTCAGTTCCTTTCCAAACTGTAAAGCACCCGGGGAGGAATTATACAAAAAATATGCTGAAGTGTTACTGTGTAACGCTCCGGCGTTTATTTGTGTGGTGTGGATTTGCAGCTGCGGAAGTTACACTCAGTAGTCATGTAGAGATGTGTTGAACTACCATATCCAACTCTCAAGACTCATCATTGTGCATCAGCCTGTCTCAGCAAGCACATACACAAACACAGACACTCATTAAAGATGTTCCTGGAGTGATATGTTTATATGTGAAAGTATAGAGGTGATACTGAGGGGACAGGCGTGGATAGTGATAGCAATGGTAAGAGGTAACAGATGGTGATAGTAAGCACTTAGGATAGCAATCATGTACAGGTAACAGGTGGTAGTGTAGAGCAGATGAAGTGTACAGGAGATGCTAGGCTAGTGCAGTGACAAGATGGTAATAGGCTCAAGAGCTTGCAATCTAAGTAGCGGTGCAGATGTTAGATGTAACAGTATAGTTCTTAGAGTAGCAATAGTCTTTAGTAAGCAGAGTAGTAGTGAAAGTAGATTAGGAAGGTATTCCCCTGTGGGGTACTTATCACTGGTAGGTTTGTAAGGAGAGGGTTCCGGCGGTGAGGTAATGATCTTGTAGCGAGATACAAGATGTTGTAGCAAGTCTTCGGTCAATCCAGGTATTAGGGAATAGCTGGAGGATTCGGCAGCGTTAGGTAATGCTGTAGCAAGCGGTTTGCACGAACACATGTGAGTGAATGCCGGCGGTTGAAATAGCCGCTCAGAGCGGCACTCACTGATGAGGTCATGGAATTTAAAGGGACAGGTACTAGATGCGTTCCACCTATCTATATGGTGGAACGTAATGTACAAATAATAGGCTGGAAGGGTACCGCAGGTACCAGGATCTTACATACTGCCATGGTTATTAAAACTTTTCAACTCGCCCCGAGAGCAGGAACTTTTACTTCCCTCTATGACAAAGGCAAATAATATTCTGCTCCTAAAACCGGGCAAAGACCCGGTTGATCCGGATTCGTATAGGCCAATATCAACACTGCAGTGTGACATAAAACCTCTGGCGAAGGTTTTGCAATTAGACTGAACTTAGGTTATTACGTCCATTGTGCATTCTGATCAAGCCGGCTTCATGCCGAATAAGTCAACACACAGCCATTCATTTAAGATTACTCTTTCTTAATATTCAGTCCCCAGCAGATAATGTTGGTTGCAGGGCTTTGCTGTCACTAGACACCACAAGGGCATTTGACAGCATAGACTGGACCTACTTATGGGTGGTACTGAGGAAATTTGGGTTTGGAGCAGTGTATATTTCCTGGGTACGCCTTCTTTATAGCCATCCACAGGCTTCAATTAGGAGACCTGGCAAATTATCTCATACCTTTACTTTGGAAAGAGGTACTAGGCAGGCGTGTCCCCTATCTCCTCTCCTATTCCCCTTGGCGATTGAGCCTTTGGTGAATATGAGAATCCTGGCATTGTAGGCTTCTGCTATGGTACAATGCAGGAGAAAATAATGCTGTACGCAGATGACACACTGCTAATGTTAGGTGACACTGTTACCTCCTTGCGGGAATCTATGGCCACTAATACAGAATTCGGTAGAAGTTGGTCAAAATGCTAGTAGATGAAGATGCCACACAAATTGTGCCCTCAACATGTCCTTTTCCTATTACTGCCTCCTCTAAGTATTTAGAGGTCCAAGTGTCCCCCCTGTCTCTGGAATTTCTGTAGCTTAAATATCTCTCCTCTTCTCCAGTGCTTCAGAGACAGCATTAAAGTATGCATCCCTCAGTGGCAGGGAGGGTAAGTTTAATTAAGAGGATACTCATGCCCCAATCACTTTATTTTCTCCACAATACTCCTAATTCCCCTGAAGATCTTTAGAATATTCAATTCCCTCTTCTGTACCTTGATTTTGAAGGACTGCATCCCTAGAATCAAGCTAGAACATTTATAACAGTCCAACGACGGTGGGCTGGCTTTGCCCAACCCCTGGGTTTACTACCTGGCAGCTCAACTGCAGCACCTTATGGTACTCTGCATGTAGAAGTCGAACAGGAAGGTTCAATTTGTAGTACCTCTTTGGCTGTGATGCTGTACACTATTCGTAGGGACTCTATGGGAATGGTAGGCAGGATGTTTAATCCTGAATAATTTTTTAAACCAACTTTATAATTTAACTATATAGACATACATAGACATGTAAAACACTATACCATTTTTTTTTTTTTTTTAAATAAATAGACCACACCAGTTGGCTTGCATTTAAAAAGGCCGCGGCTGTTTTATTATTGACTTTACATAAATAAATAATTTAAAACTGTGTTTACATTTCAGAGTAGACTTACATCAACAACAACCTAGCCAGACGGCTCAGGTTGACAAAACATCACTAGAACTTTTTTTTTCCACATTATCCAACATCACATAGACTTCACCAATAAATAACATTCGTCCACCAAAGTATCCCGACTAAGGCGACAGCATTAGCCAATAATAATAACTAGGCCGCGACAATAAAAAGGGGAGGGGGGGGAGGGGAACGCTGAAGAGATCTGAGGTCCTGACAGGAACGAAGTGACCCGGAGTCCCGCGGTCGCTTCTTAAATAGCCCCTCTCTGGAACCAGCTTGAGCTGGAAATACTGACCAGGAGCGGGAATATTTGGGCGGGAGCAGAGCTCCACACTCTAAATCTGCCCAGTGATAGCCCTGAAAAGCAGGCGGGAAAAATTATACATTAAAAATAATACTCCTGTTATCTACCTCAGCCTGACTCAGGTCAAAAGTTCACTTACCCTGGCCACCTAAAGGGAAAACCTATTGATAACTCCTAGATATTTTATTCCCCTGCCACCATCCCATAAAGAAAGGGGGGCTATAGCAGCACCCCTTTCTTTTTATGGGAATGGTAGGCAGGATGTTTAATCCTGAATAATTTTTTAAACCAACTTTATAATTTAACTATATAGACATACATAGACATGTAAAACACTATACCATTTTTTTTTTTTTTTAAATAAATAGACCACACCAGTTGGCTTGCATTTAAAAAGGCCGCGGCTGTTTTATTATTGACTTTACATAAATAAATAATTTAAAACTGTGTTTACATTTCAGAGTAGACTTACATCAACAACAACCTAGCCAGACGGCTCAGGTTGACAAAACATCACTAGAACTTTTTTTTTCCACATTATCCACCAGACAGGCGGAAAATTTCCGCCTGTCCCCACCATCCCAGCGCGCGGCCATTTCAATACACGTACCTAAATTATTATTCAGGATATCTAGGCCAATATCGGAAAGATGGACACCATCCTTCCGATAAAGACCCAACAAACCCCCCTCCAACTCGACGTGCCTAAAAGATATGATTCCCAAACCACCTAATAGTTTGGAGAGACCTCTATTCAAACGTTTCCTCATCCTCTCTATCGGCTTAAAACCGTAGAAGCGGAAAGAGATCAAACGCGGAATCACTTCAGAGAAAACTAGACGAAGCTTGGGGAATAGTGATTGAATAAAAACCAAATCATCACGAATGGAAAATAGTAAATCTAAAGTTTTAAACCTCCCGATGTCATTTCCCCCTAGGTGTATCACCAAAATATCGGGGGGGGGGAGCTGAATTAGTAAGCCTTAAAAATTCAGTAACAAGCTCCGCCCATACCATGCCACGCTTACCAAACCAAACCACTTGAAACTTGTTTCTGTCCAAACCTAAGTTCTCGGTGTAGACCCGATTCTTCGCCCGCTGCTGGGCCCAGTGAACATATGAATGGCCCATGATCCAGACCGAGAGCTTGGTCCCTGAAATCAAATATAAGCATTAGGGCGTACGTAAGATTTGTAGCAATCTGAAGACCACCTACCAATTCTTTTTACCGTTTCCACCCCTAAACCCAGCCTAACCGCCTCAGTAGCAGCCCCGATGCGAAACGAGTGAGAGGTTATTTTTTCCCCGCCTAAATTCAGCTGCTGCAAACACATACGCAATACTGCCGAAAATTGAAAACGAGAGAGAGGTTTTCCCGAAAAATGGATAAATAAAACGTCGCTAATGTGCGGTCTCATCGAAACGTATTCTTTTAACAGAGAGACAGGACAAATCGCAGAATTCCTGAACTTATAAAGAATAATTTGCTTTCCCGAACCCATTTGGTCGGTCTTGGAATGCGCCAAAAAAATACCGACGCTAGCTGAATGAAATGAAACATCCTGAATGCGCAGGCCCGGAAAACCCAATTTCCGATCAGGAATCAATTCCGAGATCCTGAGTGCGGCGAAAAACATAACTACAAACGCCGCCCTAAATAATTTTGCCTCGTATTCAGAAAAGCAAACCTTAATTAAAGTTGTGCATAGATCACCCAGCAATTCTAAAGAAATAGGCTTCCTATCGTCAGTTTTGAAGTGAAGTTTTTTGTAACCCTACATAGCCTGCCTTACCGAAAAATAGGAAAGGCACGCTGGCCTGTTATGAAGTTTTTGAAAAAATGATATCCCTGCAAGAATTTTGTGGATATGTGACCAAGAGAATTTGTCCAAAAATAGAGAGTTCAAAAAGGATAACAGCAAAGATTCTGAAAAATCGTCCGATGGTACACTAGCTGACTGAAGATGCTGTAGCCACAGCAACCAAGCTGATCGATATCCAGCGAGTGTTGACGGGGCTAGTGATAGTTCAATATTTTCCATGACACTGGCTAGATCAGGTCCCACAGGTGCCCCGGGCAGGAGTGTCCAGTTAAATCTGCCGTTGGCAGTAGCTGAAAGAATCGACCCATCTGAAAACGGGATAAACAGTCTGCCAAAATATTATCTTTTCCCGGCACAAAAGATGCTTTTAACCAGATGTTGAATTCTAGACACTTTGCAACCAGATACCTCAGCATTATGGTAACGGGCGGAGATTTTGAGGACAAACAATTTATTGCGTATAAAACGCCCTTGTTGTCCGTCCGTACCATAATCCTTTTGTTCCGAAAATGATGGCCCCATAATTCCAGGGCCACTATAATCGGGAACAATTCTAGCAAGACAATGTTGCGTATAAGACCAAGATTTTTCCATTTGGCGCACCAAGGTGCCGCGCACCAATGGTTACGCCAAATGGCGGCGAAACCCTTAGACCCCGCCGAATCCGTAAAGAGCAAAAAATCTCTGTCTACGATAAAAGGTTCCTGCCAAACCGTAGCCCCATTGAAAAATAACAAAAATTGTATCCACACTAGAAGGTCTTCCCTCATCTCACTTGAAACCCTCACGTGAGAAGAGGGAGATTTTAGGCCCGAGATCGCTGCATAAATACGTCTGGAAAATATCTTACCTACCGGTATCACCCTGGATGCAAAGGCTAACAACCCCAATAGGGATTGTAGCTCTTTCAGACAAACCTTTTTTCTTCTGATCGTCTGTAAAAGAGATCCGCGAAGCTTTTCAATCTTATCTTCCGGTAGCCTAAACTCCATCCGGGCCGCATCTATAGTGATACCTAAAAACACTATGCAGTTGCATGGGGGAAAAGTTTTCTCGAGGGCTAAAGGGACCCCAAATTGTTCACAAACTTTTAAAAAGGTGTTTAATAAGATTTCACAAGTGTCAGAGGAAGGGGGGCCTATAAAAAGAAAATCATCTAAATAGTGTACTAAAAGGTGAGACCCTGAAATCTGACTAACCACCCATTCTAGAAAAGTGGAGAAACTTTCAAAATAAAAGCAAGATAATGAGCAACCCATTGGGAGGCACTTGTCAAAATAAAACTGGTTTAAAAAATGGAAACCCAAAGAATTGAAACTGCTGGGATGAATGGGTAACAGACGAAATGCGGATTTGATATCCGCCTTTGCCAAAAGAGCCCCCCTTCCTGCAAAACGGAGTCTCTCCAGGGCATCCTCGAAAGTAGCATATTGAACCGAAGCTAATTCACCACTAATTTCGTCGTTGAGGGATTCGTCTTTGGGATAAGATAGGTGGTGGATCAATCTGTAGGAATTCGGCTCTTTTTTCTGGACTATGCCTAATGGAGAGACCCTAAAATCCAAGAAAGGAGGCTCGGTAAAAGGACCTGCAAATCTGCCCTCTTTTAATTCAGCAGCAATCTTTTCGGCCACAATGCTTTGCAGGCCCAGAACTGATTTTAGGTTTCTATGGATGACACAGCCATTGCCCTTAAAGGAAGGCAGCACAAAACCGAATGTAAATCCCTCAATTAAGAGGTCCGCTTTCTCCCGGTCTGGATAGCGGAGGAGCCAGGGGAGCATTTCTGGCAGCTTCACTGGGGAGTTGGCTTTTTTGAACACCTGACTGTTGTGCTGCCATCCTTTTAAAACATTTGAACACGGGATGTGGCCCGGCGCAAAATGCGCATTCATGCTTAAACTTGCATGATCCGGGCCATCTACATTGTGTTTCATTGAAATTGAAACATAAGCCTTTCTTAAAGGACTGGAGGCCTGTCTGTTGAGGGTTGACATTAGGCTTGGGGAGAAAGGACCGCTGAGGGACAAAAAGATCAAGCCACAGCCCCACGTCCTTTACTCCCCATTTTAATGAAGGCTGAACTGATAATTTTTGCCTGAAAGCTACGTCATAGCTAAACCAGGCTAAACCCCCAAAATTTTTATAAGCCTCCAAGACTATTTCCATGTGCTGAAATAATCCCACACTTTTATTTGGGAACTTTTCACAAAGCACACTGGAATATATTAAAAAAGCTTGTAACCAGTTATTGAAGGACCTAGCAATTGGTCTCTTCCTCTCTTCGTCATCTTTTTTATTTGCAAAATCCTTAGCTGATGGTAACAGAGACAATAGGTCAATAAATGCTCCCTGCCAGATCTTATCTTTAATTGCTTCAGAAAGGTGGAAACCAAGGGGGGAAACTTCACAAGTCAATGGTTCCCTTAAACAAACTTCGGGTAAGTTCTGGCTCTGAGCCAGATCAAAAGATGAAGCAGGCTGACTGACTGAAATTTCCCCACTAGGTGGCGCTATCCACACAGAACTAGCATCATTAGGGACTTCAGGGGGATTTTTAAAATGCTCAGTGAAAGACCTAAATTCAGATAACAACTGTAACATCAGAGAAGACATGGACTCAGGGGCAGATGACTCACCCGATGCAGGCAGAGCCGACGCTCCGGCCTGTGCTGAAGAGGATGCTGCTCTGGCGGCCGGAGGGGGGCCCCCCTCCGGGGTGACAGGTACCGACCCATCGTCTGACGCCCTGCGCCCAGGTGTGCGCTGCCTCCGCGATGTTTCCTCCGTCTGGCTCCGATTCGGGCGACGGCCTCCTCTTCCATGGGGGGAGCTTCTTCGAGACGGACCGGCTTCATCTCTTCCGGTTGACGGTGAGTAGCTCTTCCGGGGCATCCGGCGTCTCTTCGATGGGCCAGCCTCCGTTTCGTGAATGACCGCCGAGACGCTACTGCGCATGTGCGATGACCCGGCTGCCATAACTCCGATGTCCGCCGGGCGAGATGTCTCTTCACTCGTTCCTTCTTCCAACGGGACTCCACTTCCGCTGCCGCTGGGAACCTCCATGGCTGCCGACGCTGAAGCGACCGAGGCTGAATGCGCCGACGACAGCGGTAATTCAAGGCAGCGGCGGAGCCAGTCCTCGCTGCCCTTCTCTCCAGCTTTCTCTATTAGCTTCCTGATAAGGCTCATTATGATAGGTGGTACAGGAACGCTGAAGAGATCTGAGGTCCTGACAGGAACGAAGTGACCCGGAGTCCCGCGGTCGCTTCTTAAATAGCCCCTCTCTGGAACCAGCTTGAGCTGGAAATACTGACCAGGAGCGGGAATATTTGGGCGGGAGCGGAGCTCCACACTCTAAATCTGCCCAGTGATAGCCCTGAAAAGCAGGCGGGAAAAATTATACATTAAAAATAATACTCCTGTTATCTACCTCAGCCTGACTCAGGTCAAAAGTTCACTTACCCTGGCCACCTAAAGGGAAAACCTATTGATAACTCTTAGATTTTTTATTCCCCTGCCACCATCCCATAAAGAAAGGGGGGCTATAGCAGCACCCCTTTCTTTTTATTCCACAGACTCTTGAGGCTCAGACTTTTGGAAAACCACACAAATCTTACCCGGCGTATAACCTCATTCAGAAGGTATGGAATAGAACCAAACACCTTCAGAAGGTGAATGAATACACTGAATTTAGTCCCATTTGGTTAAATGACACATTGGAATTGGCTAAATTACAGTCCGGTGCTAGATGGAGAGACCATAGATTTACACATCATAAACAAATCTTTTATTCTGGGGTACTTCCATATCAAAAATAGCCTTTAGAGGTCTACCTATAGCGCTTGCTAAGTATTATGTTATACTCAAAATGGTGCTGATTAATGTGTGTCTTTTATAATAAATAACACAAGTGCTTGGTGTAATAAATAATAACAATAAATATTATATATATAGGTTGTGTACTGCGTGGAGTATTAATATTTAATTCCCAAGCAGTGTATGCATCACTTGATAAAGACATATCCACTGCAATAAATAAATATAAACAAATTTACAAATATGATCAAGAATAAATAAATACATATTATAGTGCAAGTGTCCCAATAGGGTTTAAATCAAGTCCTTAAATTAAGTGACAAAAAAGTTCAAGTGGAATTTTCCTTGTGCACAATTATTCCAGTGCACTTAATTGCGGGTGCTCAATGTGGATTCCTATCACATATGACTTGTGACTTTAAAGTGGCTCTCATTCCTTTCCCCCGTGGTATAGGTAAAGTTGGTAACTTACCAGATTCCGTGGGTCTTATGTACCTTACAGCACTAAGACCACTTGCGCTTATTGGCTCCCAGGCCAAGGTGGATCCCCTGTGGTCCTTCAGTGGGGATGGTAATGGATATCTCCTTCTCTTGCCCCGTATCAATGGAGGCCCAGGGTGTAAAAAGAAAATGCTCCAGATAGCATAATATTGCTTAAAACAGTTTATTACCCATTCATGGGTTAGATGCGACAAATATGTAAAAGGTAACTGTGACAATCTCTGAGAGAAGTAACGCTACATGCAGAGTGGCGAGCAGAGAGTTCCGGTTTGCGTTCCACCTGCGTAGCGAGCGTTGCCCCGTGCGGTCCAGCCTTACACGTTTCGTCACTTCCTGTGACGTCTTCATCCTTCAACCTTTATCCTCTGAAGACGTCACAGGAAGTGACGAAACACAAAACGCCATCCTCAGTGGACAGGGGTGGTGCATAAATTCAACTAATTATTTCAAGTGCCTCTTCCAGTTGATCCAAAATTTTGCCTACTAGGTATACTGGAGGAATCTGACTGGGCTAATTATACTAAAGATGCCTGTTTCAGGCACGTAAATGAATTATGGTGCATTAAAGGTCTGAGGATCCTCCCACAGTAGATAACATGTAGGTAACATGGTGAGGATGGAAAAATGTATATGTATACCCGGACTGGGGCTGCACGCCTAAATATGAAAAATTGTGGGCTCTGTGGTTGGATGTTCCTGGGCTTGCCCGGGTGGATCTGATCATGGACAGATTACTTAGACTTAATGCCAGGTGAGGTTGCATTCTCAATACCAGTAGGTGCTGTACTTGTTATTTCCTTTTAATTGAGGCAACTTGGGCCAAATGCTAGCTGCTTGGGGTGAAGTCTAAAAGGATAAATGCTTTTTGCTTTTGTTTAACTGTCTATGCCCTTCCTGTTGAATTTATTCATAATGGGTAATGTGTCGTATTGGGCTCCTGTAGCACATACGTTTTTTACCTTAATGCATAGAATGCATTAAGGTAGAAAATAAAATCATGAAGCTTTATAACCACTTTAAAGTGGTTCTAGAGGCAGAAGTTTTTTTTTTTTTTTTTTATCTTAATGTATTCTATGAATGAAGGTAAACAAACCTTTTGGGCATAGCTCCCCATTCCCCATTATACTTACTGGAGCCCCATCTCAATCCATCAATGTGTATGAGAGCAGTTGCTCTCCAGGGCTTCTCTCTTAAAAAATGTAATATGAAAGCAGCTGTAAACTGCTGGTTGTTTTTTTTGTTTGTTTGTTTTGGACCTGCAAGGTAAAGACATAATGTGCTAGTATGCATCGCATTGCAAGTTTTTGTCTCGCTGGCACAATACCCCAGCTAAGCTACATAAAATGTTCCCTGATGTCTTTCCCTCATGCTGGTGGGGATGTGGAGGTGTTGCAACACATGTGATGGCATTGCCCCCTTATCCAGGGTTATTGGAACAAAGTCCTGTCTAATATATAGAGGATTCAAGGTACCCCTATTCCCCGGAATCCCTGGTACATAGTATTTTATTGTACAGAAGAACCCATAGGCCAATATAAAAGATCTATTACACACCATTTGCTTAGTGCAGCCAAATCTTTGACACCTGTGTACTGGAGACAACATTGTGCCCCCCATAGTTCAACAGACAAATAAAGCTTTCTTGTGATGGCATTTGATCACCACTGTTTTTTTTTTTTTTTTTTTTATTGTTTGCAATACAAACAAAAGAAACACTAAAAATTTTGAAAAAGAAAACCCAAATATTTTCTACTTTCTGCTATAAAACATATCCAATAACAAAATAAAATATCTTTATAAATTTTGGCCAAAATGTATTCTGCTACATGTCTTTGGTAAAAAAAAAAAAAAAAAATTCAATAAGTGTATTTTAATTGGTTTGCGTGAAAGGTATAGCATCTACAAACTATGGTGTATATATATTGGAATTTTGTTTTTTATACTAGTAATAGTGGTATAATGCACTGTATAATGTAAATAATGTCACTGTACTAATGACACTGGCTGGGAAGGGGTTAACATCTAGGGCGAACAAGGAGTTAACTGTTTGCCTAACAATGTACTATGTGTAATGTGTGCTGATTTCACTAAAGCTGGCCATACACTATACAATTTTCTTGTTCAATTTACCTTCAACTATGTAGTGAAAGGGCCTGCCTAATTGCATACTAATTGAAAGTGTTTAGGTTTGACCTCATAATATATGGTTTTGGTAAATCTAAAGGAAAATAGATCAAGAAGATTGTATAATGTATGGTCAGCCTCAGTAATGGCCCGAGTTTTACTTCTTGCTTTGCAGGAAAAAAAAAAAAAAGTGGCACGTCGCTGCTGTCTGTGGAGAGCCCTGTGTTGTTTACCAACAAAGGGCTCTTTGCTATCATTCACTCAGTCAATGATTTAAATCCTGGACCCACTGATTGGCTTATGCTGCAGCAAATGGCAGCTCAAGCTTCTGGGTGTGCACACGCATGCACAAGCGAACCTGGAAGAAAGCTGCTACGTACCAATACATTACAGTGCCTGTAAGAGCTGACCGGTCAGCAATCGGCTAAGATTACCTCTGCGTACCTAGACTTAATGTCTTCATGATTTCCTCTTACATGTTTTCAGTGGCTATTTGTAGGAGTTTATGCACCCGTGGGCATTCTTTTTCTTACTTATCTTTATGTCTTTGGGATTGCAGATGGAGCAGACAAGACCTGTACACATATACTTTTTTTGTTGTTTTTCACCATCTCTTCCTTTTCTTCCTTCTTTACCCTTGCCCCTTCTCACCCCCCCCCCTTCCCCTCCCTTCATAGGGATTATAAACCAGGACAATCACAACAGTAGCTTTGTGGACAATATTTATTAAATATGTTCAAGGGGATGAAATCTCAAAATGGAACCAATGTGATCAATGATCAATAAATACCAACCTTCCTGAGAAATCCACTTGGAAGCACCATTTTATTTAACAGCAGCCAAACTTGTGGAAAGTCCTCCAAGCCCTACAGCTTACACAATTCACCAAAAATATTACCAAATCCAGAGCCCATAGCAGGAAACAGGACACTGCTGCTGTCAAAATGTCTACTTTAACCACTTTACGACCAGTCACTGTGCCTCTACTGCGGCACAGTGGCTCGTTCCCGTCCAGTGACGTCGCTGGACTCCTCCCCTTGTGGGTGGCACTCCCGCTGTTTTCAGTCACAGTGGGAGTCGGGCCAGGGTAGGAGCGGCGGCGATCGCCGCTGCTCTTCCCCGATCGTCGGGGATCGAGTGTGGAGATCCGCCCGCTTGTGTAAACAGAGCGGGCGGATCTCCTAAGTGACAGGCAGGGTCAGATTGCAGGGTTCAGCATAGCTGAACATGCGATCTGTCCCTGTGTCACTCATTCACCTCCCCCCACACACGTTAGTAAGCACCAGGCATACATTAACCCCTCCCTCTCCAATAAAATTAACCCCTTCCCTGCCTGTGTAATTTTTACAGTAACAGTGCATATATACAGCACTGATTACTGCAGTAATGTCACTGGTTACCCCAAAAGTGTCAAAAATGTCAGTCAAGGGTCCAATCTGTCCGCCGCAATGTCGCAGTACCGCAAAAAAAAACGCAGATCGCCGCCATTACTCGTAAAAAAAAAAAAACACCAAAAATGACAGAAATCTTTCCCTTAGTTAGTAAACGCAATAACTTTTGCGCAAACCAATCAAAATTCGCTTATTGCGATTTTTTACCAAACATAGGTAGCAGAAAACAAATTGGCCAAAAATTTTGAAAAATTTTGATTTTTACATTTTTTTGGGGGGAATTTCATATAAAAAAATGTGAAAAATATTGTTATTTTTTCAAAATTTACGCAATTTTTTGTTTATAGCGCAAAAAGTAAAAATCGCACAGGTGTTCAAATACCACCAAAAGAAAGCTCTGTTTGTGGGAAAAAAAGGACGTAAATTTTGTTTGGGTATGGCGTCACACGACCGTGCAATTGTCCGTTAAAGTCGCACAGTGCCGAATCGCAAAAAGTGGCCTGGACGTAAGACAGCAAAATCCTCCGGTGGTAAAGTGGTTAATAGGGCTTACATAGAAGTTCAAATATATTTTTGGAGAGAAAAAAAAATAGGACATTGGTAAAATAATTCCAATATGCCACCAATACTCTTGAAGAATGCCAATCTCCCTGGAACTACAAGCGCTTGCATTGCAGTCCTGGTAATATTTAGCCATCAGCTGACAGGCTCAGAGAGACATGTTGATTAATGTCTGTGATGATAGCTAAAAGAATTGGTAGGGGAGAGCCTGAGGAGCTGATTGGTACAGCGGGAGGCTCAGTTTTGATGGGAGAGAATTGCCTAGTAGACATCCCGCCGCTATCTCGACACCAGGAGCACCTCCAAGTCAGGATCTGCAGAAATACCCACTCTGCTGATCTCGGGCTCTCTCCTTCCAGTCACAGTGCTTTTCAGAGTGTGTTTCTCAAGCAGTGCAGAGGTGCTTTATCACATCTTCACCATCTATAATGCTGCACTACCACGTTGCATTCGTGTGCATAGCAAGCTGTTGCGGCACAGCCCTATAGCTCAATGGGCAAGTATGACTAGCTGAAGAGAGTTCTAGTAACAAAATATGAGTTGGCAAAAAGATTTTTCCTAATTTGTATGTGGTTTTGAGTTTTTACATAAGTTTTCCCCATTTTATTTTTCTGGTGGCCATTTTGGTGTAGAAAGGAGGCTAGGCTGTAATACAGTATGTAAACCTTCGGGTTGAAAACTAGGCTTGGCCCTGATACGGCAGCCATCTTTAGGCCCAAAACGAGGCTTGGCCCTGTTGTGGTGGTCAATTTGAGACTCGGAACAAGGCTGGGTACAGAGGCGGTCATCTTCTTGGAAAAGAAATTCTGGCCCTGCGGTTCAATAGTTACCTATGTTTATCCGAGGTGGCGAGAAAATATATAAAGACAGCAATGACCTCACGTACTATTTTGGCCCTCTCTGGCAGAGCCACATATGTGACGTCATTGTACCAGAAGTGTCCATTGATGGAATTTGGTTGATCAGTCCATACAGGGCTGTGTTTTTCTCAAATATATGAGTGCATTATTTTACTTTTTAGTAAACAAGCTGCTATTGGTTTACACTATGTGGAGAAGGGGGTCTCCTTTTATGCTTTCTTTGAGTGCACGGGCAGGCATGTTGGTAGCCAGAATTGATCTTTGGAAGTATTCTGATAGATCGAGATTGGAGACCTATTGTCGGACACTTATTTGTGTGGCAACCACAGAACATCTGAAGATATCCTGAATCCAGTCTACTGCCAAGTGATGAACTTTGATATGTACCATGGATGCTGATTCATACAATATATGACCATTTTATTAAATTAGTAGGTCATATTTTTTTGGTAAGCCTTTGCAAATACTTTCCTGGTTGAGGATCCCTTTTTTCACTGGTGTGGAAAGCACTGTGTAAACCTGTAAGTGGACCATAATAAACCACAAGAGGACTTGGAAGTTTATTAGTGGACTTGATTTCATATTTTATTTATTGGTGTTTATACCATAAGCACATTGGATGTTTTTATGTTTTTTTTGAAGTGCAGCACATTGCTGTTTTAATATCATTGGCTAAGGTAGATATCGCCTAGATAGCTTGCAGTTATTTAAATTCACAATCATCCTTATACCACTAACGCAGTTTCTTGCACTATATTTTAAAGTGGTG
Source organism: Pelophylax lessonae (assembly GCF_965119305.1). NCBI lineage: Eukaryota > Metazoa > Chordata > Amphibia > Anura > Ranidae > Pelophylax > Pelophylax lessonae. The sequence goes on along the minus strand of NC_138772.1, from coordinate 491,144,106 downwards.
GCGCTTGTCAAACTCTGCAGCCCCAGCTAAAAATGCCACAGCTGCGGCATATGAACAGCCCTGTTCAGCTGTTATTTTATAGTTTGGGTGGGCACCCACAGGGTGGTAAAACCACCCTCTGCCTGTCCATCTGGAAGAGACCTATTTCATGAGCTGTTGTGCCTGTTATTCCTACCGGCAGGTGTTTGTCTTCTATGTTTTCATGCTTATAGATCTTCCCAGGTCCAAAATTAATACTGAACAGAATTATGTTTGGCCCTCTGCCAAAGTCCCAGTTATTCATATGGCCCCTTGGAAAATGAATTGCTCACCCTTGCTATCCAGTTGCATGGTAGGTTCTGCAGGAAATTGCAGCTCCCTTGTAATGTACAATTCTCACAGCAACTTTTCACCTCTCTCATGTAAAGTTCAGCACTCACTGCAAGGTTTGTGTATACAGTGCCTTGCAAAAGTATTCGGTCCCCTTGAACTTTGCGACCTTTTGCCACATTTCAGGCTTCAAACATAAAGATATAAAACTGTAATTTTTTGTGAATCAACAACAAGTGGGACACAATCATGAAGTGGAACAAAATTTATTGGATATTTCAAACTTTTTTAACAAATAAAAAACTGAAAAATTGGGCGTGCAAAATTATTCAGCCCCCTTAAGTTAATACTTTGTAGCGCCACCTTTTGCTGCGATTACAGCTGTAAGTCGCTTGGGGTATGTCTCTATCAGTTTTGCACATCGAGAGACTGAAATCTTTGCCCATTCCTCCTTGCAAAACAGCTCGAGCTCAGTGAGGTTGGATGGAGAGCATTTGTGAACAGCAGTTTTCAGTTCTTTCCACAGATTCTCGATTGGATTCAGGTCTGGACTTTGACTTGGCCATTCTAACACCTGGATATGTTTATTTGTGAACCATTCCATTGTAGATTTTGCTTTATGTTTTGGATCATTGTCTTGTTGGAAGACAAATCTCCGTCCCAGTCTCAGGTCTTTTGTAGACTCCATCAGGTTTTCTTCCATAATGGTCCTGTATTTGGCTCCATCCATCTTCCCATCAATTTTAACCATCTTCCCTGTCCCTGCTGAAGAAAAGCAGGCCCAAACCATGATGCTGCCACCACCATGTTTGATAGTGGGGATGGTGTGTTCAGGGTGATGAGCTGTGTTGCTTTTACGCCAAACATGATGTTTTGCATTGTTGCCAAAATGTTTGATTTTGGTTCATCTGACCAGAGCACCTTCTTCCACATGTTTGGTGTGTCTCCCAGGTGGCTTGTGGCAAACTTTAAACGACACTTTTTATGGATATCTTTAAGAAATGGCTTTCTTCTTGCCACTCTTCCATAAAGGCCAGATTTGTGCAGTATACGACTGATTGTTGTCCTATGGACAGAGTCTACCACCTCAGCTGTAGATTTCTGCAGTTCATCCAGAGTGATCATGGGCCACTTGGCTGCATCTCTGATCAGTCTTCTCCTATTATGAGCTGAAAGTTTAGAGGGACGGCCAGGTCTTTGTAGATTTGCAGTGGTCTGATACTCCTTCCATTTCAATATTATCGCTTGCACAGTGCTCCTTGGGATGTTTAAAGCTTGTATCCAAATCCGGCTTTAAACTTCTCCACAACAGTGTCTCGGACCTGCCTGGTGTGTTCCTTGTTCTTCATGATGCTCTCTGCGCTTTAAACGGACCTCTGAGACTATCACAGTGCAGGTGCATTTATACGGAGACTTGACTACACACAGGTGGATTCTTTTTATCATCATTAGTCATTTAGGTCAACATTGGATCATTCAGAGATCCTCACTGAACTTCTGGAGAGAGTTTGCTGCACTGAAAGTAAAGGGGCTGAATAATTTTGCACGCCCAATTTTTAAGTTTTTTATTTGTTAACAAAGTTTGGAATATCCAATAAATTTCGTTCCACTTCATGATTGTGTCCCACTTGTTGTTGATTCTTCACAAAAAATTACAGTTTTATATCTTTATGTTTGAAGCCTGAAATGTGGCAAAAGGTCGCAAAGTTCAAGGGGGCCGAATAATTTCGCAAGGCACTGTATCATAGCCATACATTGGCATCAGAGAGTACTCTCCCTTTACAAAACTGCATGCATAATTGCTTAATGTTAAATACTCCACTCTGGGAAAATATGCAGAACTTCCAGGTATGAATAAATATAAGACAAGAGAATTCCAGTGCTGGGACTGTGGCAGTCTCACTAAGTAGTTAATATCTCCACCAGCGGTGCTCCTGTTAGAAAATGCTGGGAACATTTACAAGTGCACCAGAAGGACCCTAAGGGACTAGAGGTCATGGCGATAGAAGCTGTCCCTAAGGGTACTTTGACTACCAATGAAAGGTTCTATCTTCTGTGTAAGAGAGAAACCTTTTGGATTTTCAAACTCGGATCTTTGATACCCGGTGATTTGAACGAAGAATTGGAAGTCCACACCATTGTATGATCCTTTAATTAATCATTTTTTATTTTTTGTTGTGGTTTCTCCTTCTGTTTTTAGGCTGTCATGTGATAATGTTATTAGTAAGTCTGATATAGATGCACCATCTACACTGTATATATAATTTTATACATTTTTACTAATGTGATGAGTAATTTTAATGTTTAATTTTTAGTGTTATAGTTTTCTCTAGCATTGCCTCAGTCTTTTAAAGTTTTTCCTGTAAGCGGGTGGTGAGGGGTTAACAGTTTAGCAGAGCCTCTTGGCTTCCTCCCCTCCCCTCAGCTTTAAATAACCCAGTTGCCGGCCCGTTCCGTGACTTTGACAAAGCGGTACTTCCGCGAAACATGTCGTCATGGAAACTGGGCATTGTTTGCAAGTCAAGCTGGCTCTGATCTTCGTCACATCACTTCCGGTAGTGACGTCCTTCCGGGGGAACACATCCGCTCCGCTGGGCTCTAGGAGGGGGGGGGGGAACTAGGAGGAAGTGTCCTGTGCACACCGGCCGGTTCGGTGTGCCCCCCTCCCTCCCCCTTCCGTGTGTTGGCTTAAATAACTTACCAGCTACAGCATTTCCCACCACAGTGCGGACCTCATCAAGCGGCGGTGTATGCTGTTCACCCTTCACCTGCCAGGGGCTACATATACTGTACCGGTTTGGATTTTAACCATAAACTTTTATTTTCAATAAATCACATTGATTCATATTGGCGGCGGTTCTTTTGCTCACAATATCCACTGTGGCTAGCGCTGATCTTCCTTTTTGTTATGTACCTTTATGAATAAATATAAGACTCAGTACCTTCTTCTCAAGAGACAGCGCTAGTGATTGTTTGAGCGCTGTCACATAATGGTTCGGAGAGCTTCCACAACCCTGTATTATTTCTGACTAGAGTGACTCAGTGCCTCGGATCCTAGTTCCACGCGGCTGAATGAAGCAATGGAGGAGGCCTGGGAACTAGCACTTTCAGAAGGAAAAGCCATAATGGGTTCCTACATATCACTGAGTAAAGGTTTCCTTTAAAGAAATCGCAATGCAGGTTCATGGTATTCATGTGTTGATTTTACCATGCCCCAAAACCCAATCACTGTGGGCAGCACAGTGGCTAAGTGGTTAGCACCTGGCAACACTAGGTTTGTTAGTTCAAATCCCATCCATGGCACAACCAGCCTGGAGTTTGCATGTTCTCCCTGTGCCTGAATGGATTTCATCCCACACTCCAAAGGCATGCTGGCAGGTTAATTGGTTCTGGTCTAAACTTGCGCTAGAATGTGAGTTAGGGACCTTAGATTGTAAGTTCCTTGAGGACAGGGACTGATGTGAATGTACAATATATATGTAAAGTGCTGCATAAATTGACGGTGCTATATAAATACCTGTAATCTTTTATCAGGTTTTTTTTGCACTTTTTCTGTGCAGAATTCTTCAAGATTGAATTTCCCGTTCAACTATATAGAGTACCATGGAATAGTTTTAGACAGGTATGAAGAAATGCTGCAAAGTTTCTATTGAAAATATATATTTTAATTGTTTATTTTTATAAATTTACAAAATGCAAAAGAAGAAAGAAAAGTCTAAATCAAATCAAGCTTTGGTGCGAGCATCCTTTGGCTTCAAACCAGCTTCAATTCTTACACTTACACACTTTGCACAGTTGCACAAAGTCAGGGATTTTTTTCCCCATTCACCAGGAAGCCAGGCGCGTGTGTCAGGAGGCTAAGATTGCAACCTGACACCGGCGATCTCTCCCTGCTGAGGGAGAAGGACGGTCGGCTGATGTAAACTATATAGTGTGTGGGGCCACAACTCACCAGGGCGGAGACACTGGATCAGTCCAAACAAACAACAAGGCAGAACTGTTTTACCTGCATCCAGAGACCAGTATCCTGCACCCCAGTACCTGGACCTGGGGGAGGCCTCTTTACACCCAAATGAAGGGAGCTTCGTCACAGGAGAGGCTGAACCTGTGTGGCTGGCCAGATAAATCCGGCAAGGATATTTAAGTGCTTCTTGTGAGGATATACCTTTGAAAGCCTGCTACGCCCGGTCTGAAGGGGAAGGGAGCAGAATACCGGCACAAAGGTGGTTCCAGAGCTTACTTATTATATTTTTTCTGGTAAGAGGCTATTGTGGTTTTTGCACCAGTGGTGAAGAGCACGGTCGTTTGGTGTTGTCACATGAAGAGTGTTCCTTGGTTATTATTTATTGCACTTACCTCTCGTCCGCCGGGTAAGGAGGAAATTCAACAGGTGGAGGGATTTCAGCACTATCAACTTGATATCATTTGATTTTTCTACACCTTGATTTTGCATCATATCATCACAGATTGAAAGATTTTTATTTTGGACTGTTGGACTTTATGATTTTTGCACCAGATTCATTTTATCTGAATATCAATACTGAATATGTGCATAAAGTGCTAGGTGCAAAAATTATATTGATTGAAATAACGTGCATCAAATACTGAATACTGCAAAAAATTATGATGCTGATTCCAAAGAATTAATCGCAAAGTGCCCTACAAAGTGCAACAGTGCCAACAGTAATCAAAGTCCCAAATGTTTTTTTTCACAGTGGTAAACCTGCTCCTAAAGGTGCTGTATAACTTAAGGTGCCAATTTTTCAAGGTGCAGTGGTGCTCCACACAGTGACGATGCTTCAAGCCTCCCTGAGGGAATCCACTCACCAGAGCTAAAAGGTAATGGAGCCTCTATGGTAATGTGGGCCAAAGCTTCTCCAGTCCAGGCATACACAGACCTCCCCTTCAGTAACTCCAGGGTCACTCCTGGTATCACTCAAGAAAAGGATGAGCCAGAAATAGTGAAGCCCGTAATATACATTTATTGGTAATAAAAGCAAAACTACTCACAATGAGCCTTAAAATAATCAGTAGAAGACTTCAAATTCATGGAACTCAAACACAACTCCGTTCCCGGGAACAGAGACGGCTTGTGTTCCACGGGATCCAGGAAGTGACGTATTGCGTCAGCCGTTCACCGGAAGTGCGTCAAAAAAAAAAAAAAAAAAAACATTTGGGGCTTTGATTATTGTTGGCACTTTTTAGGGCACTTTGCGATTAATTCTTTGGAATTAGCATCATAATTTTTTGCAGTATTCAGTATTTGATGCACATTATTTCAATCAATATAATTTTTGCACCTAGCACTTTATGCACATATTCAGTATTATTTTGGCTCAGTTCCATTGTATTTAATATTGTTTTGATTCAGCACTGTTGCACTTTATACACTTACGTATGATCTAATTTAACATTATTGCACTTTACTGTTTATGTATTCATGTTATTCATACCTAAGTATTCATATTTCACCGTTATTGCAAGCGCTGCTTTTTGGCATATTCATTAATAAAAATGACATAAATCTTTCCCGTAGTTTGTAGACACAATAACTTTTGCGCAAATCAATCAAAATACGCTTATTGCGATTTTTTTTACCAAAAATATGTAGCAGAAAACAAATTGGCCTAAAATGTTAAAAAATTTTGATTTTTAATTTTTTTTTTTGAGAATGTCATATAAAAGAATGTGAAAATATTGTTTTTTTTTTTTCAAAATTGTCACTTTTTTTTTTATAGCGCAAAAAATAAAAATCGCACAGGTGATCAAATACCACCAAAAGAAAGCTCTATTTGTGGGGAAAAAAAGACGTAAAATTTTGTTTGGCTACAGCATCGCATGACTGTGCAATTGTCCGTTAAAGTAACGCAGTGCCGAATCGCAAAATAGGGCCTTGTCAGGAAGGGGGCAAATCCTTTCGGAGCTAAAGTGGTTAACTAATGTTTGGATTACGTGAGTAGTGCACCAATTTTTTTATACTACTTTATATGTGAGCCTCGTGTTCAGATTTATTTGGTTGTAGTTTTTCTAATACTTTTGTAGCCACATTTGTTTCACTCAATTGTGTTATTGTTTTATTGATAAAAGAAGGTGGGATAGGCGCAGGATTTTTTAAAATATATTACTCTAGAGATTTCAAAGCAGACTGGGGTTTTAAGTGGTCAGCCAAGGAAACATAATGCAGCAGATAAAAGATACATCATGCTTACTGCCCTTTGACACCAAAAGATATCCCATCTACTGTCCGGAGAAGTCTGGCCAGAAGTGGACTTCATGGAAGAATTGTGGCCAATAGAAACCATACCTGTGATGTACAAAGAAGTCTAAGTGACTCGGCTATGCACAAAAACATAGGAAAAGGGTTGCAGAAAAATGGCAGCAGATGCTTTGGACTGATGAGTCAAAATTTGAAATATTTGGCTGTAGCAGGAGGCAGTTTATTCACTGAAGGGCTGGAGAGCGGTACTATAATGAGTGTCTGCAGACAACAGTGAAGTATGGTGAAGGTTCCTTGCAAGTTTGGAGCTGCATTTCTGCAAACTGATTTGGAGATTTGGTCAGGATCAATGGTGTTCTCAATGCTGAGAAATAAAGACAGATAATAATCCATCATGCCATACCATCAGGGAGGCCTGTAATTGGCCCCAAATGTATTCTGCAGTAGGACAACGACCTTAAAGTGGTTGTAAAGGCACAAGGTTATTTACCTTTATGCATTCAATGCATGAAGGTAAAAAAAACCTTCTGTGTGCAGCAGCCCCCCAAGACCCCCCTAATTCTTACCCAAGTCCCCTTTCAATCCAGCAATCTCCATGAGAGCCTTGCCTCTGCAGTGACTCACACTCTTGATTGGCTATTGGCAGGAGCAGAGGCCATTGGCTCCCGATGCTGTCAATTACAGCCAGTGAGCCAATCAGAAGATGGAAGGAGCGGGACCAAACTGCAAACTTGTGTGTGTGAATGGATACACAGAGCAGCAGTTTGGCTCGGGTGCCCCCATAGCAACTTGCATTAGCAACCTCAAGGCATTTACGAGGTGTGTCTAAAAAGTTCAGTGAATGGTCCGATATCTCAACGGCAACATCGGCCAGGTGTGCGCGACAGAAACACGTCAAGAAGCGCCACCTAGCGTGGATTACACGTACCCATCAGGAGAAAAACGCTGCGGGCAGTCAAACATAGTCAGTGTGAGAGGTAGGGTCGCAGTGCAATGGAGCAACAAGTGAACGTCAAGTTCTGCTACAAACTGGGGAAACCGGCGATGGAGACACATGAAATGTTGATGCAAGTGTACGGAATAGAAGCTATGAGCAGAAAATGTGTTTAAGACTAGTTCAAACACTTTCGCAATGGAAAGAAAACGAGAATGAGCCACATTCGGGTCGGCTGTCGATAAGCAGAACCCCAGACATGATCAAGCAAGTCTGGCAAATGCTAGAACAATTGACTTTACCATTGATGGTGGAGGAATTGGGCATTAGCAAGGACACGGTGCGCACTATCGTCCGCGAAGATTTGGGTAAGCGTAAGATCTGTACCCGGTTTGTACCGCGCAAGCTGACAGACAACAAAAAATAAAACGGATGGAAGCCTCTGGATATTTCATTACCATGTGTGACCAGGATCCATCCTTTCTGCAAACCTGCACACTGTGTGATCTGTGTGTGCTAATTCTTGGCTCAGTGCGTCATACCTGTCCTCGATAATCCACTGTACTCCCCTGATCTGGACCCCGTGGACTTTCTGTTTTCCTGCCTGAAGAGCGTCATAAAAGGTGCATGTTTTGTGGACATCGGCAATCCAAGAATGTGTGACAGCGGTTCTGTGATTGATTACTAAAAGAGGCCTTTGCTAACAGTTTCCAGAAGCTTTATGAACATTGCCAAAAGTGTGTTGTGAAGGATGAAGATTAATTTTAAGGCAAATAAAAGGAATTTGTTTGCATCTTCTGTTTTGTTTGTTTTCTGATACCATTCACTGAACTTTTTAGACACACCTTGTGTACAATTTATTACAGCCCAGTGGATGAAATGCCAACAGATTTATCCATATTTGTACTCTTGTAGTCTTGCTACTATTTCAGATCTCACCAGCAGGTGGCTCTGCTGTAACTGTACCTTCTGATCGTAGTAAAATCCTACAGCTGCTGGAGGCTGACTCTTTGATGTAACTGTATGGAAAATCAATTCTAGCACCTGGAAAGCCCCTTTAACCAATTAAGGACCAGACCTATTTCTGACACTTGTTGTTTGCAGGTTAAAATCAGTATTTTTTGCTAGAACATTACTTAGAACCCCCAAACATTATATATATATATATATATATATATATATATATATATATATATATATATTTTTTTTTTTAGCAGAGACCCTAGAAAATAAAATGGAGATTGTTCCAATACTTTATGTCACACCGTATTTGTGCAGTGGTCTTAGACACGCAATTGTTTTGAAAAAAATACACTTTTTTGAATTAAAAACTAAGAAAACAGTAAAGTTAGCCCATTTCTTCTATAATGTGGAAGAGAATGTTACGCTGAGTAAATAGATACCCAACATGTCATGCTTCAAAATTGCACACGCTCCTGCAATGGCGACAAACATTGGTACTTAAAAATCTCCATAGGCAACGCTTTAAAATTTTCCAGTTTAGAGTTACAGAGGAGGTCTAGGGCTAGAATGATTCCTCTCGCTCTAATGATCGTGGCGATACCTCACATGTGTGGTTTGAACATTGTTTACATATGTGGGCACGACTTGATTATGCGTTCGCTTCTGCACGCAAGCTCGGAGGGATGGGGCGCTTTCAATTTTTTTTTATTTATTTTACCCTTCAATTTTTAATTTTACACTGTACCTTTAAAAAAAAAAAATGGATCACTTTTATTCCTATTACAAGGAATGTAAACATCCCTTGTAATAGAATCGAAATAAGAAGGACCGGTCCTCTTTAATTTGAGATCTGGGGTCAAGAAAACCTCAGATCTCACATCTACCCTTATAAGCAAAAAAAAAGTATTTTTTTTTCAGCATGAAAAAAAATGGGCCCTTTAAGGCCGTTGGGAGGAAGCGACGTATGACATCACTCCGGTCCTCCAAGGTCATAGAGTTGAGTGGGGGCCATCTTGCCCTTACTCAACTTCCTGCCTGGGACATGGATGGACCAGATAGTTTTCCCCGCTGTCGACGACTCTGGTAAGCAGGCAAAATGACCGATAAGCGGCGGGAGGGGGGGGGGCACCTCTTCCGCCTCCCAAAAAAGAGATCCTGCGGCTAATCTGCCACTGGGAAAGAGGACCGCCCACCCTGTAAGAAAATACTGGGGTTATGGCAGCTATCTGCTGCCATAACCCCAGTATTTCATTTCAAAGTACCGACGTAAAACTGCGGCGGCCGGTCCGGAAGTGGTTAAAGCTCTCTGTTTGTTTTTCTCTTTTCACGGTCTAAATTAACTTTTCAGTTTAAATCAGCTAAATACATTCCAAGTGCAATAGTACAAAAGGTGTGCAAAGTCTTAGGGCTTTTGCATGCGTCTGTAATTTACAGTGTACGGGGGTGCAGAATATAATACAGTTGTAGTTGTGGCACCCAGGACCAACAGCTGCAGTGTATTTTTGTCCATAGGAATGCAGCTATACGCATGTAACTGCTGGCACCGGCATTTACTTCCGAGCACATAGACCTCTTGCACATGATACTCCTGTTTCAGCATCTACTATTTCCAGACGTTTTATTTTTGTATGTATTTGCGTGTATTCGTGCATATTCGTGTGTATTTGCGTGCATTGAGGCTTAAATTACTGACCAAAAATGCAGATTTTTCTATTGTGTTCTTACTGAAGAATGCACAGCGCTTGTTTACGTGCCTGTGTACATAGGCACATTACAATTAATGGGCTGTATTTTAGCTCAGAAAACAAAAAAGAAAGCTGTACTGAGCTTTTTCAAGCTGCGAGATGCTCAAACAGGAATATCGTGTGCAAGAGGCTATATTGGTGTATTTTTTTAAATTGTAAAATTTTGGGTTTTAAAAATGCACCCATATGTGTGCCTCCAGAATGCAGCCACAGCCTCAGCAGAAAAGCCTGTCTCTTGCCAGCATGCTAGAGAAGGACACTTGCTCTCTTTGTGGAAGAATTGGCTGCTCTGCAAAGATCCAACACACTCCCTACTGTGCCAGACCTCTAGTTCTGCTAGCAAAGCTCATGCTGCCTGCTGATTGGACAGCTCTAGCTCTGACTCAGCATGGGGCATGTCAGACCTATGCAGAGAGACCGTTGCTTTCAGACAGAGAGAAAGGGTCCCGACTCTGTGCATGCTGGCTTTTCTATGAAGGCTATGGCTGCTCGCTAAAAGAAACTATAATATTTAGGACACTTTTTGATTTGTTGCACCTGGAATGCATTTAGCTGGTTTAACTTATTAGTTAATTTGTCTTTAAAACAAACCCATGATGAGTGATGAGGCTGTCATTGCAGAGCTTGGTTAGAAAATGAATTGACATGCTGATCCTCTTAGTTTCGTAGTTTCACTCACCCAAAGCAAGTGTGAAGCATCCTAATGTTAAGTCTGAAACATTCTGAAGCCAGGAGATTAGCATGCCAGACAGTCAAATGGCATGAAGGTCAGCAATGGTGCTTTCCATGCCTTACTCACAATCAATACACTGATATTACATTAGGATAAAAAAAAAAAAAACTATGACTATAGGAAAAAAATACATCATATTCCAAATGTGTAAAGAAAATGTTTTATTGAAAGTCTTAAATACCACCACCGTAATTAATATGCTTTACATTAGTTGGTGCTCATTGCAGGGCTAATCTGCCATATTACCCAACTGTAAATTTCTCTTGCTTTTTTTTAATTTTTTTTTTCTTTAAACGTACTATGTACAAGACTGCAGACGTCCCAGGTATAGCGCGAATAACATGACTATACCATGAGCTCAGCTGCAGACATCATGTGAAATAAAAAAAAAAAAATACATCAATTTTTTCATCTTTAAAATAAATACTGCATAATGATATTTATGTACAAATCTTATATACGGTCTTGTTCTCCCTATAAAAATTAGAAAGAAAAAATGCATCTTGGGATTTATTATTTTTTTTTTTTTTCAGAAAATAACATATTACACTGCATTTTCAATACATCAATTTACTTTCATTTATGACATGATGATACTGTAGATGGTATTTTGTATACATATATATATGTATAAATATATATATATTTTATATACTTTTTTGTTTTGCTGGTTCACAACCATCTAAAATTACTTTGATAAACAGCTTTATAGTTAACAAAAAAAGGATAATCTATCTACCTCATGGAAAGACAATAACATAAATTAAAAGCCAATTACATTTTTTTTTTTTTTTTTTGCCCAAAGGTACATTTTTTACCCAATTTGAATTAGAGGGGATTAAAGTATAGGGATAATATTTTCATGACCTGCTATTTATAAAAAAAAATCCTCCATACTGTCTATAGATGTGCTGAATGATGTGTATATCCATCTAAACACATGTATAAATATGCCTGTTAACATTTGTGTACATGAGCAAAAACTTACATGTAAGTATACTTTTATATATAACAATTTACAGCCCATGCACATAAATTGCATGTTTATGTTTTAATTTATTGTTCATTTTTGGAAGAAACACTAACTTGGGAGTAACCCAGCTGTTGTGGAACTACAAAATCTAGCCTGTTTCTGGAACATTCTGGAAATTGAAACTTCACACCAACTAGAGTCAAGAGTTATAAAGATACACATAGACATTAGATACAGAGTCAATGGGCCTTTTATTTTTAACAGGTTTAGGTAAAGTGTAGGGTACAAAAGGCTAAAAAAGAAAAAGGAAAAAAAAAAGCTTTGGGACATGACCAACTAAGAAAAAGAGTACTGACTGTGTTGGCAATTTTGGAGAGCTCTCCGTCACTCATGAACAGAATCTAATGCTCACAGGATATGGCTGCACATTTTTAGGAGCATAAAAGATGAATTTGGGAAGCATCCAATAAATGACTATATAATGTCTATGGGTACCTTAAAGTGAACCTGTGGCCAGGATCTGGGCATTCAAATATTTACAAATTCTGAACAAGCAATAAATCAGCTTTAAAACAATCCCTTATGGACCTCTGTAGTTGTAGGCATTGTGGAGATATTCATTCTCATAGGTCAGAGTAGGGGCATTAAATTGGGTTCATTTCTCTGGCAGCCTGCCAGACTACAATGTAAACAAACCGAAAGGGTTCTAAGCTGCTCAGAAACCAGACTTCAGAGTCTCTGTTCTTAAGCCTCATGGACACTGGATGTTTTTGCTATCTCTCCTAGACGCCTTTCCTCCTGGCAGCAATGTTTTAGTGCATCAAGTGCTTGAGACTTAAGTCATTTCACTGGCCAGAATAAAATATTGCTCTTGTCACTGAAATTAGTTAACGCTCAAGCGCTAAATGCACCTAGCATAATATGTGTTTAGATGTGTCAACACGCTGCTCCTAAACACACGGGCAGAGGGTTTCTTATCTGCCTCTAAATGCCCCTGTTTCTAAACTCCTCTAAATATCTATGTGGGCATGGACACATAGGCTAATATGGAGGTGCGTTTAGAGGCATAAAAAAAAGTTAGACGCCTATAAGAGCAGCATCAAAAGCAACCAGTGTGCATGAGGTCTGCACCTTGAGGGTGAATTGCTCCACAGTGCTTTTAACTACAGAGGGCTTGGTTTAATATTCCATTTTTACTTGTTAAGAATATGTAGTCACTTAAATGTCCATAGCTGGGCTGCAGATTCACTTTAAGACTGATTTGGAAGAGAAAGAAAGTAAAAAAAATAAAGGCAATGTCACAATTCATCGATCTGAACCAGTACACTATGATAAATAATATTTGAGCCTTCAAATTTCAAGATGCAAATCGGCAACACACCCAAACAGATATTTTTGGTTTTACCTCAGGGGGTTGGGGAGGGGGTGAACATCAAGGTCCCACAGAGCTCAACGGTTGTGTTCCTAAAAAGTTACAGGACCACAAATATGGCAGCTAGAGCCCGGTGTTAGAACTACTTCACCATAACATAACAGTTCATTGAAAGAAGCATGCCATCGGCCAGAAAAAATCAGCAAGTGTGGTCAGCCATTACACCGACTGAACTACCTTCCATAACAAAGCAACTTTGAAAAGTTTGACCTTCGTAGCATCGAAAATAAAAGATCAAGTAAAAACGTTGCTTGTATGATACACAACTCCGACAAAGTGCAAAAAGGGCATACCTTAATTGAAAAATAGTGGATATTCTTTTTGTTCAAAGAGAGGACTTTCCACTGAACTCTTGAGTTCAACAATGCTGGGCACTGAGAATGTACGAAGATGGACAATGGCCACTTAGTTATATAATTTTATTCCCTTTAAGACTCAATTTGATGGTGAAAAAAATTGTTACCATGCACTGTACAAGATATTGCAAAAAAGTTCAAATATCTTTTATATCAAATACATGCTGAATTACCTTAGGTATTCTCAAGCCATGTTGCAAAATTCTTTTCAACATGCTTGATTTTCAAGAAAGGTTGCTATGCAATGGACATCAAGAGGATGACCTCCACTGTATCTGGCAGGTCAAACAAGGAATTTTGTCAAACATTTCAAGAATGCAGGAAAAAAATCTGCAAAAAGTTTCCAAACATGGGGACAGAGAAGCAATCAAGGCACACAGGGTAAGGTGGTGTGCCATCAACCAACCTGAAAGAATGGCATCAGAAAAGAGGTTTGGGAAGAGTGTGGGACACAATGCAAAAAACAGGGACCTAGGAAAGAAGAAATGGTGGACATGTACATGTTCAACTCTACAAGGTTTGTACCTTTAACATTTAAATAAATCATATATGTTACATTTTTTGTCACATAAAGAGAATTTTAAATATTTGCTAGAAAGAAATTTTATTTTAACATATGCCTGCAAAAACACAGACCATGATTGGTTTTTTAGAATGATAAACGTGGTTTGTCTTTGTTTCACGCCGTTGCAGTCGCTCCCCCTTTTTTTTTTAAACCATGCACTAGTGAAATTTTTTTTCTTAAAAAGAATATAAATCGTTGAAAATGGCTGTATCTTTTTGTTATTTTGTTTCATATTTTTTGCAAGTTGCAGCCCAAAGAAAATTATTTTAGTGTTCACTTAGATCCATGTTCATGCAAAACAAAAAAAAAATTTTTTTTGTCTCTGAAGTACCGGATAACCACAGAAAAATTCTTCCCCGGTGAAATTCGTCAAATAGTGGACTCTGTTAATGCTACTGCTAAGCCAACTTTGCTTCAAACTATGGGCATGTGTGACCTTCTATAATCATTCCTAATAACACTGGCGTTCCATCGGACTTCATCCTCCTTGTAGTACCCCATACTTTATCGATCTCCTTACTCAGGGCTCCTTCTTAGGCGTTTCCAATCTTTGGGGGCAAATATAAAAAAGAAAATGTTGCAACAACGTGATATGTCACTGAAGATGACTTTCGTCGCATGAAATATTTCTTTTGTTAGTGTCAATAATCCATGGCTTCAGACTTAACTAGAACTGAGCTTCACTGGTCTTCAATGCCGTCAGCTAGCTCCCCTCCATCACCTGAGAGCCTTCTATAGCGCACAATGTGTGCGACTTCCGCTGAGAGCGCAGGATCGCCCAGTATCCCTAGCAACAGGCTCAGAAGACACAAAATTAAGCATGCAGTGTTTACCAGGGAGCGCGACCTGTCATATTTCGTAATCTTGTGATTTTGTCGTCGTTTATTTTTGAAACGCTGGTTGCAGAGACAACAGTTTTTGTTTTTTTACAGGTGCTATGACCTAGAATAAGAAGGTCCTGTGGAACTTTCAAGAGAAGACTGAGAAGCTCTCCTGGTTAAAGGAGCCAATGTTGGGTCTACTAGAGAGGAGGGGGGAAATAGTTTAAACCATCCAATCACCATATTGGACAGGTCCAGTTCATCTAAAAGTATCTGTGCCACACCCATAAAAGATTTGTGATCCATACGTCCATAGTCACCCCACACAATTATCTGTAGATATATAAAAAAAGAGGAAATTAATTTAATTAATTAAAACATTTAAAAAATGTACCTATTCTAGATCTCCACATAAACCCTATCCAACACAAAGGGATTTATTTATAAAAGTTTTCACACAATATTCCCACTGCTTTCTCCCATTAGAACAAAATTGGTGTGTTCCATAGCTACTGATCAAAATTTCTGTTTGATTTTTCTATTAAAAAAAAGTTAAACTTGATTGACAACAATTGCTAATAACTTCACTTCCATTCCTTTTTTTTCAGTTTCCGTTAATCCATCCACAGTCCACTGGTCCATAGAGGATTATTCATACTGCACTAGCTATCTACTCTCAAAACTGGCTCAAGATTTGCACATGTTGAATGTCACACAGGAAAATATAAGGCCAAGGTTCTGTAATATACAGCACAGCCCCATGACCCTCCCAAGTCATATATGTAAGCTGAAAGAGTTTTTCCATAAAATAACTATGTTTGTGAAAAGCATATTCATTGCTACATTGCTATCCAAAGGTAAATTAAATTTGTGTTATAATGCTTTTCATAAATTTGAAACCTTGTTTCTTAATTGTTCATTAGGGACACAGAGTAGAAGGAATTCTGAAAAGCATAGGTCATGCTGCCACCTACAGGAAAATTAGACAGTGCCAAGACAACTGTCAACTTTTCCTTCTTATCAAGACAAAAGGGTTCATTTACTAAAACTGGAGTGTGCAAAATCTGTTGAAGCTCTGCATAGAAACCAATCAGCGTCCGTTTTTTTAAAAAATCTCAAAGCATAATTGAACAAGCTGAAGTTACAAGCTAATTGGCTATCACACACAGCTGCACCAAATTTTGCACTTTCCAAATCAACCCAATATTTTCTTCAGTCAAGATTCTTTGTAAACTGAAGAGCCAAGAGAGCTCCCTTTTCAGGATCAGCTGACCCAAGCACTGCCTTGGAAGCTGTATGCCAACCCTACCATGCCAAGATGTGCAGCAGGCCTGTAAAGTGACCTTTAAGCACTGGGCTCTGCTGGTGGCACTTTCCAGACACACTGTGTTAATTAACTGCAGAACACTGTACAGGTCCATGACCAAGATATACCTACTGGCGTTATCCTGAAGATTCTGGTTTTGGAATTTGGGGCTGCAGTGCAGTTTTCTGGCCACTGCTACAGTAAGTCACAATGGCTTTACGCTTTATGAAGGCTGTCTTTTGTTAACTGCATTAACTGTGTCTTCGGCTATCTCCTCATCAGGGTTTAATGCTCCAGAGCTCTGTGCTGTGACACCTTCTGCATTGCAGGCACTTGGCCGGAACAGGCACTTTTTGAATGTGTCTGTTACTCTCCCTTGTGTCGCAAGTCGCCATATCGCTTACTGCTGTGTTACATTTATTTATTTATTTAAATACATGTTAACTGCATTAACTGTGTATTCGGCTATCTCATACACGTAATAACACTGCCTCTCCCTCCTTCACTGCCATGGCCCTCATTTGCAAAGGTCCTTCATGGACTTTCTTTGATGCTGTCCTAGTCACATACAGTTATTTAGCCTTCCCTGCTCCTGTAGCAGGTTTGTGTGTATCCCTATGGAAACATTCACACTTTATATACTATCAGTAGGTCAGATCATAGGGACAGAGGTAGCAGTCCTAAAGACCCTCCCAACTCCCAATTAATTTACAGTTTTGGGTGGTTTACAGTGTCCCTCTCCATGAACCTCCATGACGCAGACTGCCTGGAAAGTTGTCCCGTGTCACATGCTCCTTTGTCTACCTTAGCTCCCCCAAGAATGCCTACTATGTCAGATTCTGTGCACAAACGTTTTGTCAAAATAGCTGACTCAGAACTCAGTGAACTTGAGTGTACAGCTTTGCTTTCTTCTCCCGAGTCTCTGATATACCTGCAGCTGTGTCTGTACACTTAGCTGAGGGTGATGAAGAGTTCTCTCCTTTTGGATGAGTATGTGCCTGATGAGGCTCAGTCTGCTGACATTACTCCCAAGCCTAAAGAAGCCATATAGGCCTTTACCGAAGCAGTACATGCCTGTTTAGAACCGAAACAACCTGCATCTTATTTCTCTTAATTTACTGGTTTGGGCTCCATTAAATATCCCCAACCTATCTAAATCTTCCCAGCACACTTGCTAGTGCAACCAATTTTTGTATAGTGACTGGTTAGTTCCTAACTGTTTTGTACAGCCAAGCAGTTTACTAAGCAATATGACATGGAGGAGGTGTTTATTCATTTGTGGTCCATTCTGAAGCTAAGAGACTGGACTGCTCTGTACAGAGTTTAGGACTGCATTACAATGCTTAGAGTGTATGCATTGGTGAAGGATTATAGCTTGTATTGACTGGCTTTTGTTTGCCTCAAATCTGCTTCTGTCCCCATACAAGTCTATTGTAATGCAAAAGCAGCTTAAAAGGCAGCCAGAAAGCTGTCAAATTTAGGTCACATACAATTGTCAATGAACTCTGAATGATCTCAGAAGTATCTAAAATTGGTATCAGAAGCAAACTGCATTTACCTATCGAATCCACAACCTGTCAACACAGGGCCATATAACCCCTATTAATTGTTTACTACTCTCTAGAGATCCGTTAGAGAGATTTCCCCTCAGTGAAGGAAAATCTGCAACGGGGCACAGACAGAAATTAAAAATTGTTTAAACCTTCCCCTAGTCTACTGAGAAACAAGGTTTTTTATTTCGGTCTGTGTTGCTATTGGGATTTCAGTCTCACTTCCAACAGACCATGGTGAGCTCTAAAAATTTGACAGGGCTTCTAAATCTTCTGCACTCTATCCAAAAAAGTTAAGGCTGGACATGCACTTCTATTATTAAAGATAGAAGAAATCAATCTTTAAAGGATAAGTTCCCCATTGAGAACATGTTACATGTTCCACCCATTCCCCACTGCTGCAGCCGCCGCTCGCTGCCCTCTCTCCCTGTGACAGCAGTACTGGGAGAAGCTCCCTGTACCAGCTGTCACTTTTTGAAAAGAGTGCAGCTGTGCAGGGCTCCGGCCACAGAGTTCTGTGAATGAATGAACTACAAGTACCAACATCCTTTGAGGATGTTGGCTTGTAGTTCTCAAAGAACTAGCACGGCACTGTTGAGAGCTGTAGTAGTTCTTTAAGTCTTGCTGTCAGTGTGAAACTGCTTGGCCGTATGAGGTATGATGTACGATGTATGGGCACACAGCTCACACTGACAGTCTGCAGGAGACCTGCATGGTATCAGTGATCTGCTTTCAGGCTTTTAAAAAAAAAATAGTAAATGCACATTTTTTTACCTGCAAAAAAATGGGCGTTTATTTATTTATTTTTTAAAGTGAACCTATCCTTTAAAGATAGAAAAAAACAGCGCACATCAAAGTCAGTCTGTTTGGCCAGTCTGTATATGGTGCCGACAAATCATGAATTTAAAACATGTATCACTTCCCCGTCTAACTTTGTGCTTCACCTTGAAATACATATTCTGTCCCCCCCAGGAAGGCACATTGGGGACATATATAAATCCTGCCACAAGGCAAATCAATGCTAAACAGGAGCAGTGAGACGCATAGTGAGACAGCTTGATTCATAAATTCCTCTTTTGGCTCTTTAAATTCTGCACTTACCACTAAATAAAACCCGACCCTGACCATTTCCTAATTATGCAACTGTTTAGAGTGAAAATTTGTTTTATTACCAGCAATAGGTCTGTCTTTCAGCTTTGCAAACTGTCGCACTTGGCTGCCCATGAATATGGATGCACAGATCTGTAAACCTGTCCCAGAGACTTTGCTAAAGGCTTCTGGTGCCCTCTAAGGTCCAGTGGTTATGAATACATGTAAACTATGATTTGCCCTTTTGGTCAGGAGAACTTCATGGTCTACCAATACCTTATATTTTATCAAATTATTTTTTACCTGTAAGACCTTTCCTTGGGGTGATTCTTCAAAAGATAACAGTTGCTGGTATAAAGGCTCCAGCGTTTTTCTTGCTACTTTTGTTTTCTTTTTGGCTATGCAAACTCCATTTTCTAATAGATACACCTTTACATATGGTGCTGCAAGAGGGGAAACAAACATATGGTTAGCAATAGGCAACGGCAAACAACTTAACATCAACAACTTGTCATCCTCCACGGATAAGCTTTCAATTCTAGAGGTATGCTTATAATTTCAGTTGTCTATACTGTATTTTTTGGATCAATTGAGTGTTTTGTGGTTTTCACCGAAGGTGAATCTGCCTATTACCAACAAAAAAAACAAAATGCAATGTGGTGCTTACTCAGACTTACCACCTCACAAATAAATGAATGTTACTAATACGAACAATTTACAGAACCAAGGTAATGTTTTTGAACACGCAGTTTCAGTTATTCAAAAACATTTTCTCTTTATTTAATACAATATATAAAGGCAAGACATGCAATACACTCTCCATGAAAACATTATATTACTCACATATTTACATGTAAAGGAAGGTGAGACAAGGGTATGGTCTACCTATGTTTTACATAAGTCCATTGGCGCTTTGTCAAGACTCGACTTCCTCTACTATGTGCACACTGCACAGTAATATTTTTTCTAGCAAGTATAACCAGCTAATGCATAGCTTTATCATACTCGGTTTTAATAGCCAAGCCTTGGTGAGGATTTTATTTTATGTGCCCATAAACAGAAGCAACGCTCACTGCAACTCCCTCCCCTCCCTCTCACACCAAACCCTGGCCTGGCATTCACAGCTGTCATTTTCTGAACTGTTGTGCTGTTTGTTTGTGGCACCAACCTTGCAGGCTGCTACACTGTACAGTGCCAGCTTTACAAAATAAGCACAGAGTTTGTAAGCAGAGTGGCACTGCAGACACTGTGACATCCTTAGCTGTCAAGCCAGTGCTCAGCTGGGGGGGGGGGGGGGACCAGTCAGGACAGGAAAGTTGGAGTAGGAGGAGGTAATGCGTGCTCCAAAGTCACATCTGATGCTTCATTGGGCCTGAGTCCAGCAGTGTAAGGAGGGACACAATGACCACTATGTAAGGAGGTACACTGACCACCAATGTAAGTGAGCACACTAGTCACCAATGTAAAGGGACACACTGACCACTGATGTAAGGCTCACTAGCCACCAATGTAAAGGGACACACTGACCACTGATGTAGGAGAAGACACTCTAATCACCAATGTAAAGGGACACGCTAACCACTGATGTAAAGCTCACTAGCCACCAATGTAAAGGGACACACTGACCACTGATGTAGGAGAAGACACTCTAATCACCAATGTAAAGGGACACGCTGACCACTGATGTAGGAGAAGACACTCTAATCACCAATGTAAAGGGACACACTGACCACTGATGTAAGTGAGCACACTAATCACAAAAAGTAAAGGGACACACTGTCCACTGATGTAAGGGTACCGATGTACCAATATAAGTGTGCTTAGTGAACACAATGTAAAGAGACTCAATGGCCGCAATGAAAGGGGATACACTGACTGGCACGGATCACCCATGTATGGGGGCATACAGACCACCAGTGTAAGGGCACACAAGGAAAGTCTAAGGGAGCACATTGATTACCTACGTAAGGGGGCACACCGACCGTCCGTGTAAAGGGACACACCAACCTCCCATCTAAGGGGACACACCGACACACTGGTGTAAGGGTACGCACTGAGCTCTAATCGTCAGTGTAAGGGGATTCACTCACTGCCAGTGTATGGGGGCACACTGACTACCAACCATCACTGTAAGGGGGCACACTGACTACTGACCACCAGTTTAAGGGGGCACACTGAGCACTAGTCGACAACTAAGGGGATGCACCACCACATAATGTTGGGGCATAGAAGCTTTTTTTAAATAATTTAGCCTCACAAATGTTTAAAACCACTGCTCCTGAAGGTCAGAATGTCCAATTAGTTTAAAGGGATTCTGTGACCAGGCTATGGACATTCATGTATTGATCTATTCTAAACAAGCAGGAAATGAACTTGAAAACAAGCACTGATTGAACTCGGTAGCTGCAGAAACTGTAAAGCAATTAATCCTCAAAGTTCACAGAAGATGCACTAAAGAGTTTTAAGTCAGCAGGTTAGCTTACCCTGCCATTTATCTCTAGTACGGTATGGATTTGCACTCTTTTACACTAGCAGTGGTGTTTATCACCCTCCTGAAAAGTGATATACGATGTTTGGCTTATAGTTGTGGTAGAGCCCCATTCACTTAATAGGAGAATTTTATCAGCAGTGCCGCCTGTCAAGCTCTGCATTTATCAGTAAACTGCTGCACTGTAATGCAAAGCACCGCGGCACCTGCCCGCTTGTAGGTGAGTAGTCGGAGGAGAGGCAGCAAAAACGAGGATCAACCACCTGTTTTTACCTCTCCTTGACCGCCCATTTGAAAGGAGCCTTACTGCTTCTTATACATTTCTAAATATTTAAATGTCCATAGCCTGGCCAAAGATACACTTTAAAGAAGGAAATACCACTGGCATTAATGTCATCCTAAAAACCCTTGCACAAATGAAAAAAATATACCCAGGTTTAAAATAGCTAATAGTTTTATGCATTCTTTTAATGATGCGATATTGCTGGTACTTCTTAAAACAAAACTCACAATCCATTGCAGGAAACTGTTCAGCTAATGGTAAAATGTGAAATCCATTGCTGGCGCAGTGCTGTTTAAAGCAAGACATTGCATGGGGCTATTGACCTGATGGCTCTGACTTGAGTAAAGCATACGGTTTTTTAAAAGGGCAACATTCCCTACCATTTTTTTTTTTTTTTTGTGCTAACAATATTGCTGGTGCTTTACATGAAAAGAAACAGCTTCATATGTATTCCTTGTTAATAAAATATACTATATGTAATAAAGTAATGAAACGAGGGGCAGCCTGCTTCATCACTAACATGTCGTCACTCCAGGTACATGCCTTCATGACTTTTGCACAAAACAGGGCTACATATCCACACTGGTTAACAAACCACTAAATGTTTGGCACAAACAAGCCCATAAACCTTTTCCCCCCATTTACTTCCATGGGCATACCTATGCACAATTTTGTAACTGTTTCAGCTAATATAAGCAGAACTTTTGGTAAGTGTATGTAGTTTATAATGACATCTCACCTGGCAGTGTCTTGGACCCTGGTTTTACTACAAGCCCACGCGCTCGTATAATTTCCACCTCCAACTGTCCCTTCTTATCCATCATTCCAACCTGAATGTCCCCTACAGGAAAGAAACAGAAACACTAAATAACTAACATAGTTGATTGCAAATCACAGTTAATTTAAAGTGCGTTTCCACCCAAAAATGTCTGAATCATTTTAGGAGTGGGAAAGGCTTAGAAAATGTGTCATATTTTTCTCTCACTCTAAGGCCTTATTTATACGGGAGCATAGACCATACCTCCATGTAGAGCCAAGTTTATGCTCCCAGGTAGTGGCATGTGTTCAGTGCAGTCGCAGTGTTTACATCCATACAGAGGTGCACACCAGATTATCTGCGTCCATAGATTTGGGTCCATCCCTCTACAAATGTAAACACTGGCATGTGCGGGAAATATTTGTACAGCTGATGCATCCTTCAGGCTGGCTGCATGGAACACCTATCATTCCCTGGATGCATAAACATGACCCTCTGCACAGATACATGGGTCCATACACCCAAAGCCCAATAAATGAAAGTGTTGCTATCCCTGCCTTTGTCCACTTTGTCCTTCCAGACTTTACGACCAAACCCATTGGGACAGGAAGTTAGAAAAATCCTTCCTCTAGGCAAATGGAACCCTTCCTACTCTATTAAGGAAACCTGTCTGGAGTTCCACTTTAAAATAGCAGTAACACTAAAATAATAGTGATATAACAATACTTTAAAAGTAAAGAGCTGCATTTTAATTTCAGTCATTAAAATCTCATATAAGCTTTAAAATGTTTATATAATTTCAAAAGACAATTTCAGGATTTTTTTGTTACGTTATTTTCTGTTATCCTTTTTATTGGTTATTAGAGGAGAATAGTAGTCACACCCATGCAGCGCCTAAATCATCTGATAGAACTAACAGTTATTTCAGGTAAAGATGAACAAATATTTGCCTTGGTAAACATTTAGGACCTACAGTATATGATAGTACTCTTGGAGATCCCCTTAGGCTTGGTTCACACATCTGCTTTTGGTGCAGCCTGCATTTGCATAAGCACAGCAGCCCATTCAAGTACATGCGGGACAAGCTGGAAAAAGGTTCCCACACCTTCCTAAAACTGCAGCCATAGGGAAATCATGTGGCACTTTTACACCATGCGATTAACCACACTTGCAAATGCACTGCATTTTAAGATGAGCGGGGTGCCATTAAGAATTAATACGTCTGTAGGGCTGTGTGTTTTGGCTGCGGGTGCGGGAACAGGTGCGATTCCCACAACCTCAACCACCCGCACAAGTGTGAACCAAGCATTAGGGGCCTGTACTTGTGATTAAATGGCCTAATTCACTGGTTGAAACATAGGTAAGGGAAGAAGAGATGGGGTGCAGGAGAGGGAGTGGGAAAATGAAAAATATGGGAGAATCTGGGAGGGGAAGGTAAAAGACAAAAGACTGGGACACTGGGTGGGAATCAGGGCAAGTTGACGGAAGATGGAAATAGAGCTTGGGGAACAGGGACAACACAGTGGAATGAATGGCGGGGGGAGGGAACATATCCTCCAAGGACTGGGCCCCAAGGGCCAGGTAAATGACTAAAAATAACTTTGGCTAGAAGAGTTCAAAGATGGAAAACATAGGTAAGCCACAGTTCGCATGTTCTGAGGAATTTCGTTTGTGAGTCATTGGGAATACTGTACAGTAACCAGCATTGTATTTATAACATTCCTTAACTTTATTGAAATGGGCTATGGGCTTCTTTCAGGCTTTGGCTATCATTTGTATATCAGCCAGAAACAAATATGTAGCCAATTTCTGTTGGTAGGAGAAAAGCATTGGAAACGTATGGTGGGGGAGAGTGATGGTACCAGCTGGTACCCAGTACTACCAAAAGAGAACCTTCTAGTAGGACATGTAAGGCGTGAGGACATGTAAGTATAAAACTTTGGGGACTGCTGGGGAGGGAGGAGGGTGTGAGGCCTCATTCAGATAGGCGCTGCATCCGCCTCCAGTTGAGTGCAGGCATCCTGTGGAAGTGAATGCAGATGCAGCACCTGCACAGACACATGTCAAAATCTGACAGACGTGCAGAAGTGGGGTGCATGGCCCCGAGCACAGACAGTGTACGTTTGTGGCCATTCACCCACTCCTGCACACATGTAAAATTTTGACATGCAGCTGTGTCCATGCAGCCGCTGTGTCCCTGTATCCTCTTCCACAGGCTGCCTGCACGCAGCTAGGGGAGGATGCAGACGCCAAAAAAAAAGCCTCTTCCACAAAGCACGGGTGCCAGTACCAGTCTGAATGAAGGCCTAAAGAACTAAAAATACAGTCATTTTTTTTTTTTTTTTTTAATGTAATCTTTGTTTGCAAAAAAAATAAATAAAAGACATGTTGGTCAACAACGCCCTACTTATGAGGGTTTGCAAAAACTATGGTAAATGCATCAGCACATTGAACTACAAACACATGAGGTATATAAGGGGAGGAAGGGAGGGGAAGTGAGGGGAAAGGGGAAGGGTGAAGCATCATAACTGATGGGGACACTCCTGGTTTGACCAGGGGGTTCCCATAGGCAAACATTTAGGCTATACAAAACAAAGGACCTATGTT
The DNA here is from genome assembly GCF_965119305.1 of Pelophylax lessonae. Lineage (NCBI taxonomy): Eukaryota > Metazoa > Chordata > Amphibia > Anura > Ranidae > Pelophylax > Pelophylax lessonae. Next base: position 491,118,978 of record NC_138772.1, on the reverse strand, counting down.
GAAGGCCAACTTTAGCACTCTAGGGTGTCCTACCATGACCTGGCCCCGCGCAACCCCACCGGTCTCACCCCCCAGAGGGGCTATGAGGCCTCCATCAAACCTCCATCCAGGTGCAAAACCACCAGGGCTCACCCCAGGCCCACCCAGGGAAAAGTCCCAACCAGTATAGCGGAACCATAGGTCAAAAAGGTAATCCATTGTAGTAGACTTAGCATAAAGGTAAAAGGAACATAAATGTATACATATAACAATTAACAAATAATGTACAATACGATCGCTCACATAGATTGAACTGTTAGAAAATTAAAAAATTTGAACAGGAGCGACAAAACTGTGTTCAGGCAATGGCAACACTAATCAAGTACTGTACGTACTTTCAACGAGGGTTCTGACAAAAATACAGTCATTTTTTTTTTTAATCAATTTTCAACAGTTATATAATAATGTTTTCATATGAAGCACAATTTTTAACTGTTATTTCATAGAAAAAAAACAGACATTTTTGCATACAAAACATTTTGCACAACATAATCCCAATATTGTCTGCCAAGGACAACAAATGACATACCCATTGATGGAGTTGCTAAAGTCTGTCTTCCAACCAGCTGTGCAGGACCTAATCCATCCAAGAAATCACTGAATTGGCTGTCAGAACCCAACCGGACCCCAGGAAATATTAAGCTTTGGGAAAGATATAAAATAGATATTAAACAAATATCATATAAATAATCAATCATAAAAATATGAAAATAGCACATTTTTAAAAGGTAAAATGCATTATGATTCATAAATTATATACAAAATATCAGTACAGGTATAAGAATTTCAATTCATAAATGTCTCCTAAAAACAAGGATTTTACAATGTTCTGATCTTTTTCTCTCTGTTTTTATAGTAAATCTTTAAAACGGAGCTCCTGGTGTTGTCATATTCAAGTCCTGCGTCAATGGTCTTTTGATTGTTTTGCATACCCCTACAAGTCAATGGAATGCAAAACTCGCTTCAATCAGGTCAGAAGGAGATCAACTGCAGATAAAATGAACCTGTCAATGAGTTCTGAATTATTTCAGAAACATCTAAAACGGATGTTAAACTGATGCCATTGATGCAGAACTCAGTGTTTTAATGAAATACTAAAACTGTAGTCAGAGTAGTGATTTCTAAGGATTATTGCTTGCAATGAACCTCCAATGCAAAGATAAAATGCATTGTTGAAGACTTTTTTTTACTTTACCAGGGATGGACAAAAAAAAAAGCACATCAGGTATTTAACATTCTTGCACCTTTTCTGTTGTAGTCAACGAAAGTATATCTTCTCTAGCTACTTTAAACTACCTGCGTTATACTGAACTCATTGGTTCCTGATATGCATCATAAGCCCTATTCTTGTAAACAAGTAACCTGCAGGGCAAAGTAAATGGGTCACTTAGCTCCCCTTCTCCTGAAAAGCATGTACCCACCTTTCCTCACTCCCATGCTGGGCTGAGCTGTCAGGACTGGTAATAAGAGCACTTTGGATTAGTTTATAGCCCCCCTTGTGATAGCACAGGGCCAATCAAGAGGCACCTTGTTCTGTCACATGGGAGATGGGATAGTGCACCATATTCTCCCAAAGTGCGGGGTACTGAATTTCTCTCCCTACTAATTCACAACTGGACAGTGCTAAAACTGACAATACATTTTCCACAAAGAGGAATCCTCATTGGACAGATAGCGACAATTGCAAACACTTGTTCTAAATGTATTATTTATACATTGACTTACTTTCCCTCAGAGCTGTAACTGTTCATACTCCCATCGTTAGACTCTCGACTTGCTTGTCTAGTCATCCAATTTCTCATCTCCACTGCTAATCCAGTTTCCGTACTTCGTTGGATCGTGCTTTTTAACTTTTTACCTCCAACTTCTGAAAAATAGAAAAATCACACGTGGTTAGACTGCAAAATTCCAACAGATATGTGAATTCCTCTGAACGGTGTTACATTTCCCCCCATGTGCCACTGCAGCATATTTCCTGACATAGACACGAGGTTAAGCCTAGATCAACATCGAGCAGAGATTGGGACAAAGGTAACCGCAGAAATGACTCAGGGCTGGACTGGCTAATGAAGGTTATATCAATAGGGACATGAGACACTCCAGGCAATCATCCTTATGGTTAAATTGTCCATTGAAAGTGTGCCTAGAACTTTCTCTCTAAGGGTGCACTCACACTGGGCCTGAGTGCAAATGTACCCACTCCCCAGTTGGCCTGCACATGCATTGTGCTATAAGCAAGTGTTCTTACATCAACATCTCTGCCAACCAGAACACATTGATCCCTGCTTCTATGCCCAGTGATCTATGAAGAGTTCTGTGCTCAGTGATCTATGGAAAGTTCTGTGCTCAGTGATCTAAGAAGAGTTCTGTGCTCAGGGATCTAAGAAGAGTTTTGTGCTCAGTGATCTAAGAAGAGTTCTGTGCTCAGGGATCTAAGAAGAGTTCTGTGCTCAGGGATCTAAGAAGAGTTCTCTGCTCAGTGATCTAAGAAGAGTTCTGTGCTCAGTGATCTATGGAAAGTTCTGTGCTCAGTGATCTAAGAAGAGTTCTGTGCTCAGTGATATATGGAGAGTTCTGTGCTCAGTGATCTATGGAGAGTTCTGTGCTCAGTGATCTATGGAGAGTTCTGTGCTCAGTGATCTAAGAAGAGTTCTGTGCTCAGGGATCTAAGAAGAGTTCTGTGCTCAGGGATCTAAGAAGAGTTCCGTGCTCAGGGATCTAAGAAGAGTTCTGTGCTCAGGGATCTAAGAAGAGTTCTGTGCTCAGTGATCTATGGAGAGTTCTGTGTTCAGGGATCTAAGAAGAGTTCTGTGCTCAGTGATCTATGGAGAGTTCTGTGCTCAGTGATCTATGGAGAGTTCTGTGCTCAGTGATCTATGGAGAGTTCTGTGCTCAGTGATCTATGGAGAGTTCTGTGCTCAGTGATCTAAGAAAAGTTCTGTGCTCAGTGATCTAAGAAGAGTTCTGTGCTCAGTGATCTGAGAAGAGTTCTGTGCTCAGTGATCTAAGAAGAGTTCTGTGCTCAGTGATCTAAGAAGTGTTCTGTGCTCAGTGATCTAAGAAGAGTTCTGTGCTCAGTGATCTAAGAAGAGTTCTGTGCTCAGTGATCTAAGAAGAGTTCTGTGCTCAGTGATCTATAGAGAGTTCTGTGCTCAGTGATCTAAGAAGAGTTCTGTGTTCAGTGATCTATGGAGAGTTCTGTGCTCAGTGATCTATGGAGAGTTCTGTGCTCAGTGATCTATGGAGAGTTCTGTGCTCAGTGATCTATGGAGAGTTCTGTGCTCAGTGATCTAAGAAGAGTTCTGTGCTCAGTGATCTATGGAGAGTTCTGTGTTCGGTGATCTATGGAGAGTTCTGTGTTCGGTGATCTATGGAGAGTTCTGTGCTCAGTGATCTAAGAAGAGTTCTGTGCTCAGGGATCTAAGAAGAGTTCTGTGCTCAGGGATCTAAGAAGAGTTTTGTGCTCAGTGATCTAAGAAGAGTTCTGTGCTCAGGGATCTAAGAAGAGTTCTATGCTCAGTGATCTATGGAGAGTTCTGTGCTCAGGGATCTAAGAAGAGTTCTGTGCTCAGTGATCTATGGAGAGTTCTGTGCTCAGTGATCTATGGAGAGTTCTGTGCTCAGTGATCTATGGAGAGTTCTGTGCTCAGTGATCTAAGAAGAGTTCTGTGCTCAGTGATCTATAGAGAGTTCTGTGCTCAGTGATCTATGGAGAGCTCTGTGCTCGGTGATCTAAAAAGAGTTATGTGCTCAGTGATCTATGGAGAGTTCTGTGCTCAGTAATCTAAAAAGAGTTCTGTGCTCAGTGATCTATGGAGAGTTCTGTGCTCAGTGATCTATGGAGAGTTCTGTGCTCAGTGATCTAAGGAGAGTTTTGTGCTCAGTGATCTATGGAGAGTTCTGTGCTCAGTGATCTAAGAAGAGTTCTGTGCTCAGTGATCTAAGAAGAGTTCTATGCTCAGTAATCTATGGAGAATTCTGTTCTCAGGGTTGGTTTGCACTGAAGCCAACTATACCAAACCACAAGTGAACTGTGCCGGGACCACCTCTTCCAAGTGGTTCTGAGCATGGTACACTTAAAGTGGTACTAAACACTCATTGTTTAATTTACATTGTCCCTTCAATTTTTTTAAGTGGGTGATGGCACTGTAATTATTTTAATAGAAAAAGGAAAAAGTATCTTTTTCCTAATCAATATACAGCTGTAACATGACCCAGATCTTTCCCAGCCTGTCTGCAGGGAAACAAAAGCAGGAGGAGCTTCTAGTCCTCTGCTGCTGGTCACAAAAAAACAGCCTTTGGAATACAGAGTAAACATAAATAAATAAATAATGTCAATAAACTGTTTTAAATTGTCATACAAATACAAATTTGAAATCAAATCTTTATTATTTTTTGGCAATAACAAGGTGTGGGCGGATTTCTGCCAGTCACAGGCTGTGTCACGCCCCTCCAGCCCACATGTGTGACTCTATAACCACATGGGCTGCTCAGATGTGATAGGGAGCAAATGCTCAGCATAGAAACTCACTGAAAACTGAGCATGTGCAGAGTTGCCACCACAGCTGCAAAATCCCTAGCTGCATTGGGGACATGAACAGATGGTGGAGATAGAGAGCAGAAGGATCTACCAGTTTTTTTTTGCAGAGAACAAATCTCAGTGACTGGGTGAGTATAAAGAACATGTAATACACCATTTATTGATACTTTTTATGATGTGGGTTTACTGACACTATAATGGTTCAGAGCACTCACACTACACAAAAGAAGTAGACCAAGGGGGGAATTACATGCTGGCTCTGTTAAAACTGTCAGTGTTGGTGCACCCTTATTTTGTAAACTATAAACTGGATACCTTTTTGGCTACTATGGAAAAAACTTTCAGGTTTGATTGCTCCATTTCATATACTCAGTAAACTTATCACAACATTAATTCAGAACAACTATATGCAAAACACAAGGAGCATTCGTCTTCTTTCTATGTATAACATCCCGTTATCACTTTCTACAGTAAGACAATACAGCTGTTTTCAGAAAGGTGAAGAATAACTAGTGGTCAAAGAAGAACTCAATAAAGAATAAATAATGGTAAATGAAATGCTAAAGCATGTCATTTTAGATGACTTTCTACGCTATTTTTCTTGAAAGTAAACATGTGAAATATGTTGTTAATGAACGGAAAATACTTAATATTCAACAGCTGATTCCAGGGATGTAGGGAGCTTGTTTGCCAGCAATGTTGGCATCATCCCATAGCCTGCAATGCCTGCCCCCCATAGACAGGTCTTGCCACCATGGCTCCTTCAGAAAACCACCGGCTCTCTAAGAGAAGCTACAGCACGTGAACAAAGGTTCCTCTAATTGGAGCTGTCAATCAGTGAGTTAGGCTTGGTTCACACATATGCGGGTCTGGGAATACATGCGATTAGCGACCTGTAGGCAAAGTGCGCTATTCTATTAGTGGGAGGAATAGTGCCCCATCATTGGTGTCAGTGGGAGGAATAAGGCCCCATTGTTGGTATTAGTGGGAGGAATAGTGCCCCATTGTTGTTATTAGTGGGAGGAATAGTGCCCCATTGTTGTTATTAGTGGGAGGAATAGTGCCCCATTGTTGTTATTAGTGGGAGGAATAGTGCCCCATTGTTGGTATCAGTGGGAGGAATAGTGCCCCATTGTTGGTATTAGTGGGAGGAATAGTGTCCCATCATCGCCTTTAACGGGAGGAATAGTGCCCTGTTGCTAATGTCAGTAACAGGAATTGTTGATGTTAGTGGGAGGAAAAGTGTCCCAAGGGCCAGATAAAGGCAACCCTAACATTTAACACTAACCCTAACCATAATCCTTAACCCTAACACTTAACACTAACCCTTAACCCTAACCATAATCCTTAACCCTAACACTTAATGCTAATCCTAATCCTTAATCCTTAAGGGCAAGGGTTAGCGCTAACCCTAGCCCTTAACCCTAACCCCTAACATTTAACACTAACCCTAGCCCTTAACCCTAACATTTAACACTAACCCTAATCCTTAACCCTAAAACTTAACGCTAACCCTAATCCTTAACCCTAACTTTAATGCTAACTCTAGCAATAAACGCTAACCCTAGCCCTTAACCCTAACATTTAATACTAACCCTAATCCTTAACCCTAACATTTAATGCTAACCCTAACCCCTAACATTTAAACCTAACCCTTAACCCTAACATTTGATGCTAACCCTAACCCCTAACATTTAACCCTAACCCTAATCCTTAACCCTAACATTTAATACTAACCCTAATCCTTAAACCTAACATTTAACGCTAACCCTAATCCTTATCCCTAACTTTAACGCTAACTCTAGCAATAAACGCTAACCCTAGCCCTTAACCCTAACATTTAATACTAACCCTAATCCCTAACATTTATCCCTAATCCTTAGCCCTAACATTTTACCCTAACCCTAATCCTTAACCCTAACATTTAACACTAACTCTAATTCTTAACCCTAACATTTAACACTAACCCCAGCCCTTAACCCTAACATTTAATGCTAATCCTAGCCCTTAACCCTAACATTTAAAACTAACCCTAATCCTTAACCCTAACATTTAATGCTAACCATAATCCTTAGCCCTAACATTTAATGCTAACCTTAGCCCTTAACCCTAACATTTAATACTTACCCTAATCCTTAACCCTAACATTTAATGCTAACCATAATCCTTAGCCCTAACATTTAATGCTAACCTTAGCCCTTAACCCTAACATTTAAAACCAACTCTAACCCAAAACTGTCATACTTTTCTATTGCCAAAAAAAAGAAGACCATAAAGTGCATCAAAAATGTGCCAAAAAGGCACATTAAATGCAAAACGTGTCGGAAAAATGCACACATAGGTGTGAACCTAGGTGGCCACTTCCAGTCTGCAGGTAAAAACAAGCAAATGCATTCTAGTACATGCAAGGGCACACAAGGCTGAATAACAAGCTGAACATCCTAATAAAGACTAAATTGCAACCACATGGTCCTCTTCATTACCATCCCAAGCCTTGCCAACATGTGCTAGTTAACAATGACCACCACTGGTAGTATGCATCCCAAACACTAACCCACTCCGCTAGTAAATGGCAATACAGCTAAAAATATGTTGCCATATTCTAATAGTGAATGTAATACAATATAGACAGATCATAATAGATAAAACAATGCATTTGTTTGCTTTGTACAAATGATAAAAGAACAGAACATAATCTGACTATAATACCAGTGTCACTATGATGTGCTTCTGTGTGAGATATTATGCAGAAAATGGCATAAACCTCTGAAGATGGTATAATCACCCAATAACAAAGGATAATATATGAGAAAACCTGTGAATTGGAAAACAGCTCTGTTTATTTCAATGATGATAATGACCTGAAAACCAGAATGAGCCTGTCTCTGAGAACCGAATGTCTATAATAGCACAGCACTCGCAGTAGTAAGAAAATGGCTCGTGACCTTTCAGTGGGAATCATTATTCTCATTCATCTGTGCATTTTCATAAATTCCACATACAAAGCAAGCTAGAAGGAAAAACGTGGCACCATATTGTTTCCATGGAACCTCACAATAACAGGCTCAGATCGGGTTTATCTAAAGATTTTTAAGGGTGCAAGAAGTGTTGTAGTGCAACAAATATGGTAGAGAAAGTCAGCACCGCCTTTTTTGTTTACCTAGAGCAGGGGTGGGGAACCTCCGGCCCGCGGGCCGCATGCGGCACGCACGATCCTTCTGTGCGGCACGTACAATCGTTGCAATTCGCCCCCCCCCCTGTACCGCTGTGTCAGAAGGAGCCGATGGCTCCGTTCTGACAGTGAATCTCCGAAAAGGGTGGACCCGAGGCGCAGAGAAGTGCGCCTGGAGCCCGCCCATTTGTGTGACAATAGCGAATGAAAATTCGCTACTGTCTCACGGATCCTCCTCCTCCTTGGCCAATGTCATTGGCCGAGGAGGAGGCGGGACGCGGGAGGACTCGAAGAGACACGGGCACTGAAGAGAGGAAGCCGCCGCTACAACAGGTAAGTAAAGTGCACTGGGGCTTGGCACACTGTTCTCTCTGCATTGTGGTCACTCACTGCGCATTGATGGGGGCACGCTGTGGTCACTCCGCATTGATGGGGGCACGCTGTGGTCACTCCGCATTGAAAGGGGGCACGCTGTGGTCACTCCGCATTGAAAGGGGGCACGCTGTGGTCACTGCGCATTGAAAGGGGGCACGCTGTGGTCACTCCGCATTGAAAGGGGGCACGCTGTGGTCACTGCGCATTGAAAGGGGGCACGCTGTGGTCACTCCGCATTAAAAGGGGGCACGCTGTGGTCACTCCGCATTGAAAGGGGGCACGCTGTGGTCACTGCGCATTGAAAGGCGGCTCTGAGGAAGAGGCTGAGCCTCGAAACGCGTCAGCCGTCATCTCATCGGTTATGGACTAATTTATGGACTACTCCTGACATTGGAGCAACTGAGCTTGATATGATCTTTTTTCGCCTATGTTTGTGAGTAGCCATTTTATATGTTGCATGAATTAAGCCTATTAATGAGGATAATGCGCTAGGTCGGTGCGCCCTTTCTTTGTTTTTCTTTGCCTCTATTGAAAGGGGGGCACGCTGTGGTCAGTCTGCATTGAAAGGGGGGCACGCTGTGGTCAGTCTGCATTGAAAGGGAGCACACTATACCTTGATTACTGAAGGCCCCTTTCACACTTTTGTGACCTCAAAGTCACGCAATTTTTTACAGCGTTTTTTGCCGCAAAGCAGTGCCTATTACATTTATGCATTCATTTTGTACGGCCCCCGAATTATGTTACAAAAATCCAAATGGCCCTTGGTAGAAAAAAGGTTACCCACCCCTGACCTATAGCATATATCTTTATACAGTTTTATGGACCCCACACTAGCATGGCCACTAAAATATAAAGATAATAAAAGAAACCACTTCTGTTATCTCCCTCTGGTCACATGACACTAGGCCAAGAAACCATATAATGTGGTCTACTGAAGGGGTTATGGTCATTGTCAGCCATTCAATTAGAACTTGCCAGTCAGTTGTTCTGCTAATATAGGACTGAGATCACATGATCTATATGACGGCATTTGATTATGGGACCACAACCAGAGGGAGATTGAAGCAGTGTTTTCTGCAGAATATATACACTCATAGGCCATTTTATTAGGTACACCTGTTCAGTTGCTTGGTAACACAAATTGATAATCAGCCAATCACATGGCAGCAACTCAATGTGTTTAGGCATCTAGATGTGGTGAAGACAAATTGCTGAAGTTCAAACTGAGCATCAGAATAGGGAAGAAAGGGGATGGTTGTTGGTGCCAGACGAGCTGGTCTGAGTATTTAAAAAACTGCTGATCTACTGGGATTTTCACACACAACCATCTCTAGGGTTTACAGAGAATGGTCCAAAAAGGAGAAAATTTCCAGTGAGCGGCAGTTGTGTGGAGGAAAATGCCTTGTTGATGTGAGAGGTCAGAGGAGAATGGGCAGACTGGTTTGAGATGATAAAAAGGCAACAGTAACTCAAATAACCACTTGTTACAACCAAGGTATGCAGAATACCATCTATGAATGCACAACACATCAAACCTTGAAGCAGATGGGCTACAGCAGCAGAAGACCTCACAGGGTGCCACTGCTGTCAGCTAAGAACAGGAAACTGAGGCTACAATTTGCACAGGATCACCAAAATTAGACAATGGAAGATTGGAAAAATGTTGCCTGGTCTGATGAGTCTCGATTTCAGTGGCGACATTCAGATGGTAGGGTCAGAATTTGACGTAAATAACATGCAAGTTAGGATCCATCCTGCCTTGTATCAATGGATCAGGCTTGTGGACTAATGGTGTGGGGGAAATTTTCTTGGCACACTTTGGGCCTATTAGTTCCCATTGAGCATTGTTTAAATGCCACTGTCTACTTCAGTATTGTTGGTGACCATGTCCATCCCTTTATGACTAGTGTCCCCATCTTCTGATGGCTCCTTCCAGCAGGATAATGCACCGTGTCACAAAGCTCAAATCATCTCACCACTGGTTTCTTGAACATGACAATGAGGTCACTGTACTCCAATGGCCTCCACACTCCCCACATCTCATCCAATAGAGCATCGTTGGGATGTGGTGGAACAGAGGATTCGAATCAGGGATGTGCAGCCGACAAATCTGCAGTAACTGTGTGATTCTATCATGTCACTATGGACCAAAATCTCTGAGGAATGTTTCCAACACCTTGTTGTATCTATGCCACAAAGAATTAAGGCAGTTCTGAAAGCAAAAGTGGGTCCAACCCGGTACTATCAAGGTGTACCCAATAAAGGGGCCAGTGAGTGAATATTTTTCTAGTACTTATTTATCAACTATTATTTAGTGTAGGCTCAAGGTTCAAAGGGGTCTTTCATTTGAACCCTTAGAAAATTTTGTCAATTAAGGCAAGAGAATGATGAAAAAATGTATAAAAAGAAACAAATCTCAATTTTTTTCTATAAAAGTCATGTCTGCCGAGCCCCCACCTTCCTCCCAAGCCCTTCTATTGGTCGTTCTATATAATGGTTAGCCTTGTGACCAACTTGAGGGGTTGAGGAGATCAGAGGAGACACAGTCATGGCCAATATTTAACCACTTTACGACCAGTCACTGTGCCTCTACTGCGGCACAGTGGCTTGTTCCCGTCCAGTGACGTAGACCTACGTCGCTGGACTCCTCCCCTTGTGGGCGACGCTCGCGCACCGCCGGAGGCTCGCTCCCACTGTATTCAGTCACAGCGGGAGTCGGCCAGGGGAGGAGCGGCGGCGATCGCCGCTGCTCTTCCCCGATCGTCGGGGAATCGAGTGTGGAGATCTGCCCGCTTGTGTAAACAAAGCGGGTGGATCTCCTAAGTGACAGACAGGGTCAGATTGCAGGATTCAGCATAGCTGAACCTTCGATCTGTCCCTGTGTCACTCAGTCCCCTCCCCCCACACACGTCAGTAAGCACCAGGCATACATTAACCCCTCCCTCTCCAATAAAATTAACCCCTTCCCTGCCAGTGTCATTTTTACAGTAACAGTGCATATTTATAGCACTGATTACTGTAGTAATGTCACTGGTACCAGCAAAAGTGTCAAAAATGTCAGTCAAGGGTCCGATCTGTCCGCCGAAATGTCGCAGTCCCGCAAAAAAAAAATCGCAGATCGCCGCCATTACTCGTTAAAAAAAAAAAAAACACCAAAAATGACAGAAATCTTTCCCTTAGTTAGTAAACGCAATAACTTTTGCGCAAACCAATCAAAATACGCTTATTGTTTTTTTTTTTACCAAACATAGGTAGCAGAAAACAAATTGGCCAAAAATGTAAAAAAAATTTTGATTTTTACATTTTTTTGGGGGGGAATTTCATATAAAAAATGTGAAAAATATTGTTATTTTTTCAAAATTTACGCTCTTTTTTTGTTTATAGCGCAAAAAGTAAAAATCGCACAGGTGATCAAATACCACCAAAAGAAAGCTCTGTTTGTGGGAAAAAAAGGACGTACATTTCGTTTGGGTACAGTGTCGCACGACCGCGCAATTGTCAGTTAAAGTCGCACAGTGCTGAATCGCAAAAAGTGGCCTGGACGTAAGACAGCAAAATCCTCCGGTGGTAAAGTGGTTAAAGGACAAGTCAAAATTTTTAGGCTGGGTCTACTGATCATTTTGATGGACGGCTTTCACTGAAGATAAACTTTGTGTTCTAGAAGCTTTTGATATCATGATATTGTACTGTAGATTTCTATGGTATACATTCATGGTCTTGGCCTGCAAGGAAAGTCTCTATATGGAAACAATTGTGCATTTGCCACTGCTAGAGAAAGAGCTTACTGCGAGGAGATAAAGCAGATATTATGGGATAAGAAGTATGCATTTCCCAGCACAGAAGCTCATACAGATACAGCTTACAGGGTTCAGCAAGCACTGGACAATATTTCCTTTAACTGATAGACATCTAAGATAACTGACTAAAGGAAGTCAATATACCCCAGGCTAGACTTTGATCATTGTGTGTCTGCTGATACAAAACTCCTATTGTCTTATATGGTCAATGTCCTGCGTCACACCAAACCACACATACACCTTATTATAGGGGGATGAGCTAAATACATGACCACAAATCCTTCATCAATGACAGTCACAGTGTAACTAATAAACCAGGTCAATGGTATGATTGTGTATTTCCTATATATATAGCACCAACATATAACAAAGCACACTACAGAGTACAAGTAACAATTCACATCACTTCCAGCCAAGTGTCATACACACTATATACATGATACAAAGTCTCCCACCAGTATGGTTGAGAAGGGACACTAAATGACCCAGAAAAAAAAGAAAATAATTCAAGCCAAGACATTTCTTGCTGTGAAAGTATATAGTGTATGACATATAGGGATCCAGTGACAGGTACAGGGAGATTTGACTACACTTTGACAGAGGGCAGCGAGTACACGATGGCACTGCATAGGGGAGAATGGAACTGAATGAGATGGTGGTGACTGCAGAGTGACACTGCTGGAGGTAAAAGTGACTTCACAATGGAATGCATTGGGTGACAGTGACTGCACAATGATAACGCATAATGGCACTGCATGGGGTAACAGCGATTACACATTGACACTGCATGATGTGGTGACTGCACAATGACACTCTGTGGGGTAACAGTGACTGCATAATGACACTGCATGGGGTGACAGTGACTGCATAATGACACTGTAAGAGATGACAGTGACTGCACAATGACACTGCATGGGGTGACTGACAGTGACTGCACAATGACACTGCATGGGGTGACAGTAACTGCGCAATGACACTGCATGGGGTGACAGTGACTGTGCAATGACACTGTAAGAGATGACAGTGACTGCACAATGACACTGCATTGGGTGACCGTGGCTGCATATTGACACTGTAAGAGATGACAGTGACTGCACAATAAGACTGTATGGGGTGACAGTGACTGCACAATTACACTGTAAGAGATGACAGTGACTGCACAATGACACTGTATGGGGTGACAGTGACTGCGCAATGACACTGAGTGGGGTGACAGCGACTGCACAATGACACTGATGGTAGTAACAGTGACTACACAATGACACTGCAAAATGGCACTGCATGGGGTACCAGTGATTGCACAATGACCCTGCATGAGGTGGTGACTGCACAATGACACTGAGTAAGGTGAAAGCGACTGCACAATAATACTGATGGTGGTAACAGTAACTGCACAATAACACCTCATGTTGGCACTGCATGGGGGTAACAGTGACTGCACAATGATACTGATGGTGGTAACAGTGACTGCACAATGAGATCACATAATGGCACTACATGGGGTAACAGTGATTGCACAATGGCACTGTGTGGGTTAGCAAAGATTGCACAATAACACTGTAACACTGCATGAGGTGGTGACTGCATAATGCCACTGCATGGGGTGACAGTGACTGCACAATGCCACTGCATGAGGTGGTGACTGTACAATTACACTGAATGAGGTGGTGACTGTACAATTACACTGAATGAGGTGGTGACTGTACAATTACACTGAATGAGGTGGTGACTGTACAATTACAGTGAATGAGGTGGTGACTGCATAATGACGCTGCATGAGGTAGTGACTAAACAATTACACTGCATGAGGTGGTGACTGCATAATGACGCTGCATGAGGTGGTGACTGCATAATGACGCTGCATGAGGTAGTGACTAAACAATTACACTGCATGAGGTGGTGACTGCACAATGACACTGCATGAGATGGTGACTAAACAATTACACTGCATGACGTGGTGACTGCATAATCACACTGCATGAGATCGTAACTGTATAATGACACCGCATGAGGTGGTGACTGCACAATGACACTGCATGAGGTGGTGACTGCACAATGACACTGCATGAGGTGGTGACTGCACAATGACACTGCATGGGGTGGTGACTAAACAATGACACTGCATGGGGTGGTGACTAAACAATTACACTGCATGGGGTGGTGACTGCATAATGACACTGTAAGAGGTGACAGTGACTGCATTACAGCACTGCATGGGGTAACAGTGACTGCACAGTGATATTGCATGGGGTGACCGTGACTGCACAGTGATACTGCATGGGGTGACAGTGACTGCACAGTGATACTGCATGGGGTGACAGTGACTGCACAGTGATACTGCATGGGGTGACAGTGACTGCACAGTGATACTGCATGGGGTGGTGACTAAACAATGACACTGCATGGGGTGGTGACTAAACAATTACACTGCATGGGGTGGTGACTGCATAATGACACTGTAAGAGGTGACAGTGACTGCATTACAGCACTGCATGGGGTAACAGTGACTGCACAGTGATATTGCATGGGGTGACCGTGACTGCACAGTGATACTGCATGGGGTGACAGTGACTGCACAGTGATACTGCATGGGGTGACCGTGACTGCACAGTGATACTGCATGGGGTGACAGTGACTGCACAGTGATACTGCATGGGGTGACCGTGACTGCACAGTGATACTGCATGGGGTGACAGTGACTGCACAGTGATACTGCATGGGGTGACCGTGACTGCACGGTGATACTGCATGGGGTGACAGTAACTGCACAGTGATACTGCATGGGGTGACCGTGACTGCACAGTGATACTGCATGGGGTGACAGTGACTGAATAATGACAATACAATAGGAATCAGTTACTGTGGCAATGTACTCTAACCGCTCTTTAAGGGCTACTATTGCCGCATTACACCAGTTTTTATAAAAAAAAATGTATAAACACCTCGGGAGATCATCACAAGAGAAGTTACGTAATTCCAAGTTCGCAGAACTTCCCATGCCATTTTGTTGGCTCCTTAAGAGTGCTCAATGAAGGATAAGGACTTTTTATTGAATAAGGCCATTAGAGAATCAGTCTATATTGCGTCTGATGTAATTGCTGTGTTTTGGAGGCTTGTCATGCGATGTCTATGGCATTTCCTGTAATCATCTCCTTACAAGTAATCTAGAACGTTTATAGAGCCAAGACACTGTAATCATTAGTCGCTATTATCTTAATAAATGCTGCCCAACAACCCAGGAAAAAAAAATACAAGCTTTAATAGCGATCAAACTGAAAATGAATCCTTGTGATACATACAAGGGACATAGGGTACCCCCAGTACTTTATTATTTATGGACATTTTTCTGTTGTCTACCAATCAAAACCAGACTTAGTAATGTGGTGATATGATAACTCATCAAACACACAAACTGCATGCTCACTGCTGTCTCTCACATACAGAAAGATTGATATAAACAAAATGGCAGTACTAAAAAGTTTCTCACAACAACCAATTGGATCTCATCCTGCCTTGGATGTCTAAATCTGGTAAAACAGGATGTAGAGAGACAACATCCAAAGACTGCATTATACTGCTCCTGGCTTCCCCAGCTGTATACATCAGTTGTGGGTACAAGGCCATAAGTGGGGTTCATCCCACCCACCATCTACCGGATACAATACAAAATGCAGGCCGCACTCTATGTCTATCCATATTCAATACATTTTACTATTCTAGATGGCTTGGATACCCCCACCAGGCCCCTCACAGAAAGGAAATGTAGACAGTATAGGCTTGAGTGCAATCCCCGGGTTACAAATGGCACTTTTCCACTGCAAGTACCGGCTAGTACCGGCTCGGCTCTACTCGGCCCTGCTTGGCCTGGTTTGCTTTTCCACTGCTGGTACCGCATGGTATAGTGTCGGAACGGTTCGGTACGGTATAGGTTTGCTTTTCCACTAAAGCAGTACTAAAGTTAAGTGGGTGGGATAACAACGGGGTGGGTGGGATTCTCTGACCAATCAGTGGCTAGTAGTGACTGCATGCAAAGGATTGTGGGATATGGTACCAGTTTGGTACCTGTTGGAACCACAATCGAGTAGGTACTGTTTTTTCAGGGCCGTACCGTACCGTACCATTCGGTTCCATGCAGTGGAAAAGCAAACCTATACCGTACCGTACCGAACCGTTCCGACCCTATACCATGCGGTACCAGCAGTGGAAAAGCACAAAAGGGTGCCGAACCGGTACGGTTCCATGCAGTGGAAAAGCGCCAAAACAAGATAGGTTCTGTAGGTTTGTTCTTAAATTGAATTAGTATGTATGTTGGAACAGGTACAAAGTGGTAAGTAAGTACAAAGGTAAGTGTAAATCTAGCCCAAATTTTTTTTTTATGTTTTAGATAGCATTGGGAGGGATTAACTGGCCATGCAGGGATTGCTGACAGGTCTGCCAGACAGTAAGTGGCAGCATACGGTGAGCAGTGGTTTGTGGGACCAGCATGAAGTCATGCTGCCCCCGTTCTTAAGTATGAGTTGTATGTAAGTCGGATGTTTGAAACGTAGGCACTGCCTGTGTTTACATTCCCAATGACCCTATAAGGTGCTGTATGCTATATGTCTGCAGTGAATTACACAGGGGAATTCTTGATTTGCAGGTCAAATCAATGGAAATCATGATTGATGTAGCTGGAATCAGGCTGGCCATAGGGAGGAAGATCTCCACCTGGGAAAGATGGGTGAGGAGATCTCTGCCTGTCCTGGCATGAGTTCCATGAGTTCTGGGACCAGACTGGACACTTGCCCAGTAATGTTACAGATCTACAGTATCTCACAAAAGTGACATGTGACTCGTTAGTGTTACAAGGTCTCAGGTGTGAATGGGGAGCAGGTGTGTTAAATTTGGTGTTATCGCTCTCACCCTCTCATACTGGTCACTAGAAGTTCAACATGGCACCTCATGGCAAAGAACTCTCTGAGGACCTGAAAAAAAGAATTGTTGCTCTACATAAAGATGGCCTAAAAGAAGATTGCTTAGACCCTGAAACTGAGCTGCAGCACAATAGCCAAGACCATACAGTGGTTTAATAGGACAGGTTCCACTCTGAAAAGGCCTAGCCATGGTCGACCAAAGATGTTACATGCACATTCTCAGCATCATATCCAGAGGTTATCTTCGGGAAATAGACATCAGCAGAGGTTGAAGGGGTGGAGGGTCAGCCTGTCAGTGCTCAGACCATACGCTGCACACTGCATCAAACTGGTCTGCATGGCTGTCGTCCCAGAAGGAAGCCTCTTCTAAAGATGATGCACAAGAAAGCCCAAAAACTGTTTGCTGAAGGCAAGCAGACTAAGGACATGGATTACAGGAACCTGTGGTCTGATGAGACCAAGATAAACGTATTTAATTCATATGGTGTCAAGCATGTGTGGTGGCAAGGTCAGGAGTACAAAGACAAGTGTGTCTTACCTACAGTCAAGCTTGGTGGTGGGAGAGTCATGGTCTGGGGCTGTATGAGTGCTGCTGGCACTGGGGAGCTACAGTTCATTGAGGGAACAATGAATGCCAACATGTACTGTGACATACTGAAGCAGAGCATGATCCCCTCCCTTCGGAGACTGGGCCGCAGGGCAGTATTCCATACATGATAACGACCTCAAACACACCTCCAAGACGACCACTGCCTTGCTTAAGAAGCTGAGAGTAAAGGTGAAGCCAAGCATATCCCTAGACCTAAACCCTATTTAGCATCTGTGGGACACTCTCAAACGGAAAGTGGAGAAGCACAAGGTCTCTAACATCCACCAGCTCCGTGATGTCGTCATGGAGGAGTGGAAGAGAACTCCAGTGGCAACCTGTGAATCTCTTGTGAACTCCATGTCCAAGAGGGTTTGGAAGTGCTGGAAAAGAATGGCCACACAAAATATTGACACTTTGGGCCCAATTTGGGCCATTTCAGTTAGGGGGGTACTCACTTTTCTTGCCAGCAGTTTAGACATTAATGGCTGTGTGTTGAGTTATTTTGAGGGGACAGCAAATTTACACTGTTATAAAATCTTTACACTCACTACTTTACATCGTAGCAAAGTGTAATTTTTTCAGTGTTGTCGCATGAAAAGATATAATAAAATATTTACAAAACTGTGCGGGTTGTACTCACTTTTGTGAGATACTGTATGTACAATACTTTTTACCCCTCACCCTTGCACAAAGAAGCATGAAGAAATGGGACCCACCCCAAAGAATTCACAAACATCCCAAAAATATAAGTGAAGCCTAGAACCTGGAGAATTGCCGGATCTTATTGAGCCATCTACGCACGGTCTTAATCAAACTTACGTATGAAAGTCAGTGGTCATCTAACTGGCCATGGCTTCTGGTATGGCAGAGGAAGCCTAATAGTTGAAAGATATGGGTTCCAAGGACAATCACTCACAACCACATCCTTAAGTAATTGTATCATAGAAAAAAAAAAGGGGGAAGAACCCAGAGGGTCTAAAATGTTGGGGAACTCAACCCCAAATAGTGGAGTCAACCCACATTATTCAGAGGAAGCCTAATATTATCAGAACATTCACCCAGTACGTGCCACACCGCTGATGTCTGTCCATCTGTCTATGGGCATTTTGTAGCGTCACAGCCTGCACCCATCATTCTGATTTTTGGGTATCATATGCCTATCTCCTAGAGATCGACGATTATCGGCAAAGCCAATATATCGAGGGCCGATATGCACTTTCCCTGATATATTGGAATTGGCCACCAAGGTTACCGTTATTGCGGGAAAGTACTTGTACTGGAGTGATGCCTGCAGCTAGAGGCTCGGCTGTCATTACAAGGAGCGGAAGGGGACGTCCCCCCCCTCCCGCTGCCTTCTGCGGCTCACCCGGGTCTCCCGTCCCACCGGGAGACCTGGGCAACTAGCCTGCACGGCCGCCGAAGACCCGATAAAAGCTGCATTCGGGTCTCCATGCAAGAAACCGGAAGTGATGTCATGAGTGACATAACTTCCGGGTACTGTCTGGCGCCAGATTAAAAAAAATGACTTGGCTTTTGAATGCCTTTAAGTGCAGAGGAAGGGTTTGGGGTCTTTTAGATCCCCAGATCTCTCCACAAGAGTACCTGTAAAGTAAAAAAATTTTTTTTTAAATGTACAAAAATATCGGCCCATAGCGGCCGATAACAATATGCAATGGCAACAAAAGAACGATATCGGTCGATCACTACTATCTCCCCTTTAACAAATATGATCTCTATATATGGTCTCTATGCCCAATGTACTTTAAAAAGAGCAGCATTTGATTTTCTGCATTAGAACAATGAACAAATAAGAAAAATATATACAACATTCAAATGAATTTGCTGACAACAATACCTAACCGTCTACATCCAGGATCTGTTCTATATTCTACATTGCTATCAGAACTGATCAGACTCTGTGTCTCGTGTACAGCTATATTTGATATTGGAGATAATGACCTCATTTAGGTGTCCTTTTATGAAATGGAGATGACCAGTGATCCTGCTGATCACAGCTCATTTCCGATCATTCTCAGTTTATGAAACAGAAATGATCGGGGGAGAATATGTTCTCCGCTGATCATCTCTTCACACGGAGAATCTGTCATTGACAGACACAGAAACAGCCAGGCTATGAAGCTGCGATCCCCGCACTTCACTGGTGATCTGTGTCAGAATTCACACTCCCGGGTTCACCAGCCTGGAGCTTGTGAAGCGGGGAGTGAAGACAGAATCGGGGAGAACTGAGGGGGAAAAAGGAAGATTATGGACTTCCTTCTTCCTCGTTCAGACCCCCCAACACAGTAATCATGTCCCCCTGCCATATTTATGTATATATATACATGTATATATATACACACATACATGTAGATATATATTTAATGTGTATATATATATATACAATGTATGTGTGTGTGTATTCAGTGTATATATATATATATATTTATGTAAGGGGACTATTATTTATAACCTTGTGTACTCAGCAGTGATAATTTATCTCTGCTTGTTAAAGCGCGCGAGGGATTTTCATACTACTGTAATCTCGCTTTGTCTCACGAGATTACAGACGCTCCATTGACTTCTACACAGATCTCCGAGAAAACCGTTCTCCTCTGATCACCCTGGGCGAACTGAAGTTCTCCGATTCATAAAATGGGTGCCAGATGTGATCATTTTCCCCGGAGAACTGTAGAGAAGCCAACGGAGAAAAAAATTCACCCGTTCATAAAAGGACACCTTAGAATGATGGTGACTGTGCACAATACAGCAAGGACAATGAAAACAGAGGGAAGCAGCTCTGGATTTATAAACCATTCTGTATATCTTCTAATAAGCCATTCAGTCCAGGGAAAAGCCAGATCTGCTGTAACAGGGCGCTCTGTACCGTTAGCACAATGGAGTCTGTGCCGATTCCAAACATCCATAAAGCCCAGAGCGGTCAGTCACCACTCTGAAGTGTAATAAAATCTAACAAGTAATTTCAACTTTTAAAGGCTTTATCTATGCGGCTCTCTGATTACAGCAGAGGCTGGCTGCATTCCTTTTTTTTTTTTTTTTTTTAACACTTTTCCCCCTCTGTTTTCACCTGGTTATCTAGCTAGTAACAAAGCTCTTGTATTAGAGTGCCCTCACTCTTGATGAAGGAGCACAGGGGACACATCAGACAGCAGCACTGTCAGTTTAAGGTGAGGGGGGTGTTAGATGTACTAGCAGGTTTGGATACACTAACAAATTGAAGCTAAACTCCAGCTGCAGTTACAAAAGCAGTTACAGCAACAGTTTTTGTTTTTTTTGGGGTGGGGGGGGGGATGTCTTACATACATAAATAAAAGCTGATCATTGTAAGCACCCCTGTCAGTATTACATTGTTTGTCTCAACACTTTTAAAACAGAAGTGTGGAAATCCAAAATAATAATCATACTCACCTAGTTCCCTGCTGCCTCTACACTGAGAACTGTGCGATCAAAGACTGCTGATTGCTCAGTTCTCAGGTCCGCTCTGAGTAGAGAGTGGTGACTGTCAGGCACTAGCTCTCTGCTTTTCCCCCCGCACTCACTAGGGGACCATGCTGCAGAGATGGCAGGAGCAGCTGGCTCAGGCTCTCAGCCGCACACTGAGAGGCTGAGCCACCTGCCAGTCAAGCATATGGGCAGATCCTGATATTATTGTCAGGATCCCTGCAGAGCCTAGACTGGCTCTGTGATGTCAGCCGACAACCAACTTTAGCCTGCTGTTGGCTGAATCTAGGTGACAGGAGTGCAAACAAAGTGCACTCCCGTGACCCACAGGAGAAGTATGGCCAAAATAACTTTGCCTATATTTTTCCTTTAACTGCAGTCTGAGGCAGCAGTGCCTTGGATCTCAACACTAATGCCTCGTACACACGTGCAGGTTATCTGCAGACTTTTGTCTGCAGACTTACCTTTTCTATGTAGTGCAAGGGCCTGCCGGATTGCATACAAATTGAAAGTGTTTAGGTTTGACCTCATATTATATGGTTTTGGTAAGTCTGCAGATAATTTGCACGTGTGTATGGGGCATAATAATACAGCTGTGAGGCTACAGAATAGGAGTGCCTAGGCACACTCACATATCAACAAGTGCTGGGCTATTTTCAGGAGGAATTCAAGACTTATGCCCCATACACACGTGCAGATTATCTGCAGACTTTTGTCTGCAGATTTACCAAAACCATATAATATGAGGTCAAACCTAAACACTTTCAATTTGTATGCAATCCGGCAGGCCCTTGCACTACATAGAAAAGGTAAGTCTGCAGACAAAAGTCTGCAGATAATCTGCACGTGTGTATGGGGCAAAAAGATACATTTTCAGGGTACTGCTTAGGGAAAACTACAATTTGTAAGTGTTCCTAATACCATAGAAAATTCTCGCTTTTTTAACTCAGTGCTTATAAAGTTTAAAATCCAGTAATATGCTCTTTTACCCTGCTCTGCACAAGCCCATTTTTTCTCTATTTTTAGGCAGAGATGGACCTGCTGACAGCCTAAAAATTTACTGCTGCTCAGGGGCTCTGGGTTTCAGCAAAATGGCATCCTCCACCAAGTAAAACCAGGAACAATGCTGAAGAAACAGGAAGAAGGCAATTTACAGCAAACACTACTTTTGGTAATATAATTGCTAATGTAGAATGTATTTTCTTTGCTAAAGAACATTATTTTTTATTAAGTTGCTAGGGGCAAGGTTCCACTTTAAAGTGCTCTCTGAGGATATGGGGATAGCAGTTGGTCCAGACTTAGAAGTTGGGGAGGGTCAGGCCGAACAAATCAAACCTAGTTTGGAGCTTTACATTATAGCTAAGACTGGGTGAAATCAGAAGCTCAGAGCTTACATGCTGTGTCCCCTGTATGCATTTATTTTCTGTTTTTTTTGGATTGTATATTTAGGAAAGCAAAGAGCCTGAGGCTATCTAAAGTAATTCATAGTCATCACTAAAAAACAACTTTTTATGAGGGATTGGTAAAAATTGACTGTCTGCAAGATGCCAATGTGCGTACGGGTTCTTTCACACGGCTTTCCGCCTGGAGGACTCCGTTTTGCTCGGTGGGGATTGATCCCTGCTGAGCAGGCAGATGACAGCTCCATCTCCGCTCACTGTGCAGAGACAGACCTGTCAGATCCCCGCTCTCCTCTATGTGAGATCGGATGAAAACGGACCGCCTGACTTTTTTCATCCAATCCTATCCGATCCTCCAGACGGATGAAAAATAGGGTTTCCATCCATCTGGATTTCATGGACCACATTGGATCGGATAGCAGTGGGTGTCAGCGGACATGTCACCGCTGACATCCAATGCTCCATAGAGGTACATGGAGCATCCAAACAGGTCCGGCTGAAAAACTGACAAGGACCTGATCGGAAAGCCCGTGTGAAAGGGGCATAATTGATTTGATGATATTACATAAGATGGTTGGTGAACAGCACTCATTTCAATATCTTAAAGCACAGTCTTCTCCCCCTCTTCCTCATCTAAAACCATTACAGGCATACCCCGTTTTACGTACACTCACTTTACGTACACTCGCGAGTACGGACAGCTTGACATGGCACTACTCCCGGTTTTTAACATTGGCGTCTATGGAAAATCTTGGTCAACTTGACAAGACACTACTCCCGAACCATAAGTGACAGGGACACTAAACTTGGGGAGCAGCAAGAGGGGACACAGGACTACAACATGTCCGATTTTGTAACCAGCCAGCTTGCCTAGGTAATCTACCATTTCATAGTTCTGGGTCCCCTTAACGTGCTCCCCAAATTTGGTGTCCTTGTCACTTATAGTTTGGGAGCAGTGCCATGTCAAGCTGACCAAGATTTCCTATAGAGCTAGTGTATTTACATGCATTGAGAAATTAAAAAAGGTATTGCTTCACTTTAAGTACATTTTCATTTTACATACATGCTCTGGTCCCATTGTGTACTTAAAAGTGGGGTATGCCTGTACTATTAATTAAATATTTGCTGCCAAATAAAAACATAAAATTACTATTGGTTGCCTCATTTCTTACAGTTTTCCTATATACTAATGTCCTACAGCTAATATATTAATAAATGTCCAAAACCAGCCCAATATTTGAGATAGATCTGGAATACACGATCTGTGTGCTCCTCTATGTTCTCAAGTTTGAAACTACAAGTTGATCAGCACAGCCGGAATATTAAATTACATTCTAAAGCAAATCCATTTAAAAACAATGCAAGGCACGTACAAAAACTTGACTGGTTGAAATGCATGGCACATGCAGCGAGATATTTCATGTTTTTTTTTAGGTTTTCTTTTATGTGCTCCTCATGTTTTAACAAGGACAGTTTGTGGCAATTTTTCAACAGTTAATAAGAAATCCATTGGTTCCTCCTCCTAGTCGTTGGTCTGAAAATGAGTTAGGGCTCTTTCACACGGTCCGCCTCCGCAGGCGGATCCGTGTTGCTCAGCGGGGATCGATCCGCGATCCCCGCTGAGCCGGGCGGATGACAGCTCCGTCTTCGCTTGCAGAGCGGAGAGGGATGTGTCTCAGCACCCGCTGCCCTCTATGGGGGATCGGAGGAGAGCGGACCGCTTGTCCACTCTCATCAGATCCGCTCCGCTCCGATTACTGAACGGATGGAAAAATAGGGTTTCCATCCGTCCAGATTTCAGCACAGGATCGGATGCGGATGGCAGCGGGTGTCAGCGGAGGTCACCTCCGCTGACACCCGCTGCCCCATAGAGCTGCATGGAGGATCCGATCAGATCCGCCTAAAAAACTGACAGGCGGATCTGATCGGACCGCCCGTGTGAAAGAGCCCTTACGATGTTTGAATATGATTATTTTGTTGGTTCAAAGGATAGGTGATGTGTGATTTAATGAAGCCTTTAGCCTTTTCACAATGGATTTCAAAAAGGATCGTATTTTATGTAGCTTCTACTTTTTTTTGGTTTTTGTTTTTTAATTTGAAATACAAAGAGACCCAGTTGGGCATACTCTGGCTCATCGCAACATACAAAAAATATAAAGTAAAAAAGAACTAAAAACAAGGTGATAACGTCACCACTTATCTTCCACTGCTTTTAAACAGAATATAATAAAGGATTTTAATATTCCAGTTGTGCTCATTAAATTGTAGTTTCAAGCATATTTACCCAATATTGGGTTTTTAGGTGAGATAAATTAGTTGAAGCAGAAGCGATCAATCCCAAACCACCAAGCTGATTTTGTTAAGCTAAAAAACAAAAATGTACTAATAAAACCATGGCATGATGGCAATAAAAATGTATATAAAAGAACAAAGATGTTTTATTACCACGCAGCTGCTATTTTTAGGTGGAATTTTAGTGTTGGAATTTGTTTAGGAAGTTGTGGTAAAACCCAACAGAATTTCTTACAAACCTCACAGCCATGGTCCATACACACAGATCCCAGAGCTACAAGGAATGAAAATTAAAATATGTATAATCAGCAAAATATTAATTTTTCCCACAAATGTTAAGGAAATGTTTTCTATAATACAGTGCGGAGCAGAAACCAGAGCACTTCAACATATGCCTTGGGCAGAATTGTACATCTTTTTATTTTGCAACATGGCTTTTTTTTTTTAAACAGACCAATTTTCAGAAAATTGCACTTATTCTATCATATATTTACAGAAGAAGTGATAATATGTAAATGCAATGCAAGAAAAAAAATTGGGAAAATAGCCAAGTTCTACAAAAGTGGCCAAAAATTGGTAATTAAAATGAATGAAAAAAAAATAGCTTCATTTTTGGATTATACCAGAATTAGGGTAGTAAAAATGATTGTAAAAGCATTTTCAGCATAAAGTAAAAAAAAAAAAATATTTAGAAATTATTGAAATCTAAACAAATTTTTTTTTAGAGCCCGTTCATTGAAGTCTATGCAGGTCGCTCCTGGTCGCCGTAGGTCGCCTTCCATAGAGAGGCTGTGGACCGTTCTAATAGGAGCGAAACAAGTCGCTCCGACTTAGAAAAAGGGTCTGGAGCTTCTTTGGGGCGACCCGGAGCGACCTGCATAGACTTCAATGATATGAAGTCTGTGCCGGTCGCTCCGAGGTCGCGGTGCGAGCAGCGCACCGCGACTTCACAGGTCGCCCCCCGGGAAGTAGCGTCGCCCCAGTGTGAACGGGGGCTTACTGTTGTTGTGTGTCTCCAAGTATGGAAAAAATTAGCAGTGATTGTGCACCAAAATACTTTACCCAGGGCCCTGTGCTTGTAATTAAGACTCTGTCACAAATGTCCTGCGATTCCCTACTATAAACACAGCAAAAAGTATTCACACAGCATAAATGTAAAATAATAAGAATAATTCTAATCCAAAGCCGACTATGCAGAGATGATATAGCATATGTTCTGTGTTCACAACGAATGGCCCTCTACACCAAATATTTCAGTTAGGATCGTGGATACTGCAGGGATGTACCAGCTTTCTATACCTTTTCTATTTATTATTATTTCAGGTACTTATATAGCGCTGCCAATTTTACAAAGCGCTTTACATATACATTGTACATTCACATCAGTCCCTACCCTCAAGGAGCTTACAATCTAAGGTCCCTAACTCACATACATACAGAGTAGGGCCAATTTTTTTTTTTTTAACCTACCAGCATGTCTTTGGACTGTGGGAGGAAACCGGAGTACCCGGAGGAAACCCATGCAGGCACAGGGAGAACATGCAAACTCCAGGCAGGTAGTGCGTGGTTGGGATTCGAACCAGCGACCGTTTTGCTGCTAGGTGAAAGTGCCAACCACTACACCACTGTGATTTTTTATCTTTTGAGTCCAATGATGAGCTCTTTTACTAAAGAGGACTTCGTATAAAAGATACAAATATAAAATAAATGACCTCTGAACCTGTCTCAATATTTGAAAGGAACATATGATAGGGTGAATATTGCCCCTCAATTAGGAGGTTGTAAAATGACCACATTCATCATTATATGTGTCTTCCTACTCTATGTGATATTAAAGTGAATACAGAAGTCAGATATATATTTTGTCTAGGTCTGACCATGTGGTTGATCGGATGGAATTATCAGCACCAGTGTATGGATACATTAGGTCAGTGATTATGTTCTCACTTATTAGTCATGTAATCTACAACATAATACACTGCAAAAGACCCTATTTATACAAAAGTATATGTCCTTTAGACCCTATCTTTGGTAAAACAGGATATGATATCACCACTTATGCCCCGTACACACGTGCAGATTATCTGAAGACTTTTGTCTGTAGACTTACCAAAACCATATAATATGAGGTCAAACCTAAACACTTTCAATTTGTATGCAATCCGGCAGGCCCTTGCACTATATAGAAAAGGTAACAAAAGTCTTCAGATAATCTGATAGTGTGTACGGGGCATTAGTTTTTAGTATAGCACCAGTATTTCTAAAAATGTACTATGCTATATATCCAATGAAGGGTATTATCATCATAACAAATTAATCAGCCAAATGATCTGGAGTCTATCCTGTGTGAATCAGCCAAAACAAGTGTATTATAATAAATAGAATTATAATATTAATCATTTTTCGCTAATTATTCCTGTGCCAGTTCTGTGAATTTAAAACATACAAGGAAAATTAAATAGGCAGAGTAAGTGCATACAGAGAAAATATGATGGTTTAAAGAAAAAAACCTCATTAAAGCAGAGCATTTTGCATGAATGCTACCATGTAGATGGCAGTCATGTCATTACTACATTTATCACATTGATGTCGTCCTGCACTGCGCTGCATCATGTCTGTGAAGCAGAGTTCCCTTTTTTTTTCGGACACAATAAGTAAACTTAGTTTTAGTTGCCATATGACAGCTGATGATGTAATGACATTTGGTGCTGATGCAGAATGTCTGCAGCTCCACATTTCCAGAGTCAGGCTGGTTAGCAGAAGTAAAGTAATTTTACTATTTTATACTGGACTTAGGAACCAGGGAGGTCTCATCCAAGTCACCCAAATCTACAAATCTGCTACCCACTGTGTAGGTGCATACAGAAAATTATTTTATTTTACTTTTTATTTTGTAGATAATTTTACATCATACAAGTCACCTAAATCTACAAATATTCACAGTGTAGGTGCATACAGAAAATTATTTTAATTTTACTTTTCTTTTATTATTTTTTTTTTTTGTAGATAATTTTACATCATCCAAGTCACCTACATCTACAAATCTGCTACCCACTGTGTAGGTGCATACATAAAATCAATTTTTATTTACTTTTTCTTTTATTATTATTTTGTAGATAATTCTACATCATACAAGTCACCTAAATCTACATATCTGCACAGTGTAGGTGCATACAAAAAATTATTTTAATTTTACTTTTCTTTTATTTTTTTATTTTTTATTTTTTTAATCATTTTACATCATCCAAGTCACCTAAATCTACAAATCTGCTATCCATTGTGTAGATGCATACAGAAAATTATTTTATTTTTACTTTGTTCTTTTATTATTTTTTTTTTTGTAGATAATTTTACATCATCCAAGTCCCCTAAATCTACAAATCTGCTACCGACTGTATAGGTGAATACAGAAAATTATTTTTTATTTTACTTTTTATTTTGTAGATAATTTTACATCATACAAGTCACCTAAATCTACAAATATGCACAGTGTAGGTGCATACAGAAAATTATTTTAATTTTACTTTTCTTTTATTATTTTTTTTTGTAGATAATTTTACATCATCCAAGTCACCTAAACCTACAAATCTGCTACCCACTGTGTAGGTGCATACATAAAATCAATTTTTATTTACTTTTTCTTTTATTATTTTTTTGTAGATAATTTTACATCATACAAGTCACCTAAATCTACATATCTGCACAGTGTAGGTGCATACAGAAAATTATTTTAATTTTACTTTTCTTTTATTTTTTTATTTTTTATTTTTTTTAGATAATTTTACATCATCCAAGTCACCTAAATCTACAAATCTGCTATCCATTGTGTAGATGCATACAGAAAATTATTTTAATTTTACTTTGTTCTTTTATTATTTTTTTTTTTGTAGATAATTTGACATCATCCAAGTCCCCTAAATCTACAAATCTGCTACCGACTGTATAGGTGCATACAGAAAATTATTTTTTATTTTACTTTTTATTTTGTAGATAATTTTACATCATACAAGTCACCTAAATCTACAAATATGCACAGTGTAGGTGCATACAGAAAATTATTTTAATTTTACTTTTCTTTTATTATTTTTTTTTGTAGATAATTTTACATCATCCAAGTCACCTAAACCTACAAATCTGCTACCCACTGTGTAGGTGCATACATAAAATCAATTTTTATTTACTTTTTCTTTTATTATTTTTTTGTAGATAATTTTACATCATACAAGTCACCTAAATCTACATATCTGCACAGTGTAGGTGCATACAGAAAATTATTTTAATTTTACTTTTCTTTTATTATTATTTTTTTTTTTTTAGATAATTTTACATCATCCAAGTCACCTAAATCTACAAATCTGCTATCCATTGTGTAGGTGCATACAGAACATTATTTTAATTTTACTTTGTTCTTTTATTATTTTTTTTTTTGTAGATAATTTTACATCATCCAAGTCCCCTAAATCTACAAATCTGCTACCGACTGTATAGGTGCATACAGAAAATTATTATTTTTTCTTTTCTTTTATTATTTTTTTTGTAGATAATTTTACATCATCCAAATTACCCAAATCTACAAATCTACTACCCATTGTGTAGGTGCATACAGAAAAATATTTTCATTATTTTATTGTAATATATTTTATTTTGTAGATAATTTTACATTGATGCATGAAGCTCTTACAACAAGTAACAGAACAATGCTCCTGACTGCTCCTGTGTAATAAATATATGGTTAATAAAAGAGGCTCAGCAGGGTAACTATAATTAGAGGCTCCTATATGCTGCATTTAGCCGGTGCCTATACATTGTTAGCAGCCTGTCACAGTTATTTCCAGGGACATATTTGTCATATTGAAATGTAGCAGGTAAATGCTATCATAGCATTAAATGAATTAAACTAAATTCCAAAGAATTTTTGCTGCAAATTCAGATATTAGATATTGATAAATTAACCAGCTATGGGATATGAATGGTGAACATTTAATGTCACATTAATAAAGGACTATAAACTAGGACATTGATATAGAGATAGCTAGTACTGAAAATCAGAGACATCAAGGGAGAAAAATGTCAAAGGACAAATATTAAAAACCTGTGTCTGCCATGGAAATGAGAGGCAGGTGACAAATTAGTATACGCAGTTTTTCATCAGCTGCTGATCGGCATCCAATCACATCATAGATGGCAGCTAATCCTCAACTGCAGGGACAGATCTAGATTTTGAAGACTTGTCCCTGGAAAAGTTCCCATTATCAATTCTACCTAACAATTTTTTTTAATGCATGCTAAATTCCCTTCCACCCTTTTATTGTTTTTTAGGCTTTCAAGAAAATGTTAATCAAATCTTCTCGAATACTATTTTTTAAATTTAAAGCCAGTTTTGGGGACACATCAGAAAAAAAAAAAGAAAAGAAAAGAAAACAGAGTCTTGTCTCCCTGAAATTGATCCCCTTCTCACCTTCATCCTCCTCCAGCGAATTCATACACGGGAAGTATCCGGCTAGTGCTTCGAAGGAGGCGGACAGGCTGCTGCGGCTCTGGGATCGCTGCATTCGGAGCCCCGCTGCCCTTTCCCGCTGTTGCCTCTGCTCCCTGCCCATCTTGGACGAACCCCTGTACAAGATCCGAGGCGTCTTGGCGGATGACTGAGGGGCTCAGCAGGTAGAAAGTCTGAGAGCTGCAGATCCCTTGCTCTCCGTCCAACAGCCTGCTGCCAGTCCTTGGCTCTCCTTTTAGCATTCGTTGTGTCTTGGGCATTCACTTTGCCAGCAATCCACATCCACCGGTGCCTGCTCTGGGTGCAGCTGGTACACTGTGATTTGTAGCAGGTAGCTTCGCTCAGTGTTGTACTTCTAGGAGGGTCAGATGAGGATCACAAGGGATGCTGAGGATCACAGGGGATGCTGAGGATCAGATGGTCCCTATAGGATGGCAGTGTCTCTACAGATGTGCTGTGATTGGCAATGCACACTGTGCGGCTGCTTCTCCTCTACAAACACATGCTTTACCTCCAGCTAGTGTCTGTCTCAGTGCGCTCAGCTCTGCCTCTTCTCCTCCTCTCTGGTACCAATCAGTGATCAGTACAGGAGCTATGAGCCAGCCATGCACTACACTCATCTCCCCCCTCCCGTTTCTCCCTTAAACTGACTTCCTGTTGGTTGCTGGCTCTGGCAACAAGTCTCCGTGTGCCTGGAAATGAGATGCTGAGTCCTTTCCAGTTACCAGGAGCCCTGCTGATGCCACTGACACAGCAGAGAGACAAGAGGTACACAGCGTCATGATGCTGCACTAACAATGCAGTAATGAGCTTTGCTGCAGCCACTCCAAAGGAGAAATGTCAGGGAAAGTATGTACCCGTGTGATGGCTCCCTGCCTAGAAGAGCCCATGGTGGTGACAGTTCAAAGACACTTTTCTCTCTAAATAGCTGGCTGCCCAAAATGCACAAACAGGGAAAATATTACAAAAAACATTACAGATAATTCAAACGTGCAACAAACGCAGTATTGTAACAATATAACACTATACGAGCGTCTCCCGGAGAGGCTGGTGGCAGTATACCCGCATCGGCACATACAACGTCACAAAGGAGACA
Organism: Pelophylax lessonae; assembly: GCF_965119305.1. Classification (NCBI taxonomy): domain Eukaryota; kingdom Metazoa; phylum Chordata; class Amphibia; order Anura; family Ranidae; genus Pelophylax; species Pelophylax lessonae. The sequence goes on along the minus strand of NC_138772.1, from coordinate 491,087,809 downwards.
CATATGTTATAGTCTTTTGAAACAGCCATATGATCTCAGCATCTCTTTGATTTCACATATGGGGAGAATAGAAGATATCTAATGCTCCTGCTGCCATAACTACACGGAATCGCCTGAAGAAGCACCTTGACAGGTACCCTGCCCCACTTCCGGGAGACGGCGCCGCGGCGCCGTCCCTCGGAAGTTTGTCCCCCTCCTCCTTCCCCCGCTGCCAAGCCAATCTGAACATGCAGCACGCTTTGCACATGCGCAGTAGGGACCCGCCTGTGAAGCCGCAAGGCTTTACTGCCAGGTTCCCTGACCGGCAATGGCGGCGGCGGCAGCACCCGACAGCCGATGGAAACATTGGCTGCAGTGCCGACATCGCTGGACTCCAGGACAGGTAAGTGTCCTAATAGTAAAAGTCAGCAGCTACAGTATGTGCTGGGGGGGGGGGGGGCACACGCCCACCCCCACTCGGCAGCGAGTAACCCTGATCCATGGGGCCCGTGGCCATGATTGCCGCAGGCCACCTGCGTTCACTCCCCACTGAGAGAGAACGACGGTCTGCTGTTGTAAACACAGCTGACCGTTCTTCTCTCTGAAATGATCACAGCGCGCCTTCTATATAGGATCACAGGTCTCTGTGGTCATTTCACAAGCCCCTCCCCCTCACACTTAGAAAACACACCCTAGGCTCACACTTAACCCTTTGATCGCCCCTAGGTTAACCCCTTCCCTGCCAGTGTCATTATTACAGTAACAGTGCACATTTTTACCACTGATTACTGTAGTAATGTCACTGGTACCCTCAAAAGTGTAAAAAATGTTAGGTGTCTGATCTGTCCACAGCAATGTCGCAGTCCCGCTAAAAAATCGCAGATCGCCATCATTACTAGTAAAAAAAAAATAAAAAAAATAAAAATGACATATATCTTTCCCTTAGTTTGTAGACGCGATAACTTTTGCGCAAACCAATCAAAATACACTTATTGGGATTTTTCTTGTAGCTGAATAATAATTGGCCTAAAAGGATGAAAAAATTAGATTATAGTTATTAGTTATATAGCAGAAAGTGAAAATCTATATATATATTTTTTTCAGAATTGTCGCTATTTAATTTGTTTATAGCGCAATAAATAAAAATCGCACAGGTGATGAAATACTACCAAAAGAAAGCTCTATTCGTGGGAAAAAAAGAACATCAATTTTATTTGGGTACAGCGTCACACAACCACGCAATTGTCTGTTAAAGTAACGCAGTGCCGAATTGCACAAAACAGCCTGGTCATTAAGGGGGCAAATCCTTCTGGTCCCAGAACTGGTTAAATGGACTTGTGCTACTGTAAACTAGACCCTGCATATTGCTACTTATTGATTTACTGCCAACTATGGACTCTTTATGGACTTAGCCACCTGCCTAAGGTATGACTGCCTCATGGGCCACTAATCAGAGGCACTAGAGAACTTTGTGAACCCAGGCTGAAATCACTATGACAAGCCTGGGTTCACACAGGAGCGGTGCGGGAAACTGCATGCAATCTGGACAGGAATCGCATTACTTGTGAAAATACTCGGTTTTAGAACCCATACCGGTATCGGTACAACTCTACGTTTTATCATACAGTTCCATATGACCTCTGAGATAATACTGTGCATTGCAGGCTTAATAACACCAGAGTCTGGTTGTTATTTTATAATGTTGGCAGCCTTGTCTTCTCCAACCCACTCATGTGTCAAACATACATCCAACATGGTATAGTGTCTGTTAAGCTTCTACAAGCACACGGAATAGAGGCAGTGCCTAAAGATTGAGGTCTAGTTATTCATTCCCCAGATGGTATGTACAGATTGCACACATTCTGTATTATATGATTGGTGTGATATTCATCTTGTGTTCAATCTCTGTATATGAGAAGGAATTCATCCAGAACCCAGCACAGGGACTATGAGGAAACAAGTGACCTGTTAGAGAACATCCACACCAGCCCCCTGTGCTAATGGTGGCCATACACCCTTCGATTTTAGTATCCGATCAATGTGTGATTTGATTACAACAATAAAATGTGCAAGCAACTAAATAGCCATAACTTCCCTTCTAATTGATTTGGGCTCAATTCAGACCAGATTCCATCAAATTACATTGATCATCTAGGGTGGAAAGTTATCAAGACACTTTGTTCATAAATACAATCATGTTGTGATTGATTAGATTATGAGATTGCATGGTGGAAACAGGGAAGTGATTGATAACTTATGATCATATCTTACCTATCGATAAAAACCCACTTCCCCCGTGCGTGGCATATTGATTGAATGGGTTATCAACAATCGATCAATTAATCTTATCGGAAGAGATCAATCAATTATTGAAGTGTGCATGCCCACCATAAAATATATGGCATTGGTTTACCCCCCTTCATGACCAGGACATTTTTTTGCGATATGGCTCTGTGTTATTTTAACTGATAATTGAACAGTCATGCAATGCTGTACCCAAATGAAATTTATGTCATTTTTTCCCCAGAAATAGAGCTTTCTTTTGGTGATATTTGATCACTTCTGCATTTTTTTTAAATTGTTTGCGCTATAAACAAAAAAAGACCTACAATTTTGAAAAAAACAAAAAACAAAACCAGTATTTTTTACTTTCTGCTATAAAACATAAAAATGTAAAAAATCTACTTTCTTTATAAATATAGGTCAATATGTATTCTGCTACATAGTTTGGTAAAAATCACAATAAGCGTATATTGATTGGTTTGCCCCAAAGTTACAGCATCTACAAAATATGGGATATATACTGGAATTCTTACTTTTTTTTTTTTTATACTAGAAATGGCAGCTATCAGAGACTTATAGCAGGCTTGCGATATTGCGGCAGGCAGTTCGACACTAACACTTTATAGGAAGCAGTGACACGAATACAGTGATCAGTGCTAAAAATATGCACTGTCACTGTACTAATGGCACTGGCTGGGAAGGAATTAAACATCTAAAGCGATCAAAGGGTTAAATGTGTTCCTAACCAATGTTTGGGTTTACTATGTGTGCTGCTTTTACTAATTGATGTGATGGATATTATTCCCTGCTCTGCAATGACACACAATCCATCACTTTCCCCCTACCAGAACAGAACTCTGCCTTGTCTACATAGGCAGAGCTCCGTTGCATGTCTCTGCCCAACGATCAGCGGGTGCCAGCGGACATCTATTGGCCGGCACCTGCTGATTGGCTTGTGCTGTGTCAAATCACATGTGCCCCATACCCGGAAGTGCCGAATCACATACTAGGTATGCGATACCGCGCAGAGCGGCCGCACTGACGTAGTATATGTACGATGGGCTGTCCGCAAGAGGTTAAAGTGTCACGAGACGATATTTCATTCATGTCTTCGCACTGCATTTTGTGAACACTTGCTTTCTATGTGCCCTTGCCCTAAAGCGGGACTATAAGCACTAAAATGACCTTCTCTTTAGTGGTCCAAGTCCCTCCCCAGTGCCAGAATCTTCACCCTGGGTGCCGGTCTTCAGACATCTCCACTGGCTGGTGTCAGTCATTTGTCCCAGCACTTAAAGAATGTGTCAGTGATGTAACTTGAGCTGTGCATGGACAGGAGTCAGTCCTCCCAGCACTTAAGGAACATATCGGTGATGTAACCTGAGCTGTGCATGCACAGGAGTCAGTCCTCCCAGCACTTAAGGAACATATCGGTGATGTAACCTGAGCTGTGCATGCACAGGAGTCAGTTGTCCCAGCACTTAAGGAACATATCGGTGATGTAACCTGAGCTGTGCATGCACAGGAGTCAGTTGTCCCAGCACTTAAGGAACATATCGGTGATGTAACGTGAGCTGTGCATGTACAGGAGTCAGTCCACCCAGCACTTAAGGAACATATCGGTGATGTAACCTGAGCTGTGCATGTACAGGTGTCAGTCCTCCCAGCACTTAAGGAACATATCAGTGATGTAACTTGAGCTGGGCATGCGCAGCTCAGTTTACATGCCACAGAAGACTAAGAGAAGGCAGGTAGGTGTATTTTTTTGCAGAACAGATATTGCTTGGGTTTCAGGCTATGTTGACAGACACCCAAAGGGTGATATACAGGTTCCAATTTACTGCATTTATTGACATTTTTTTTTACTTTTTTTACAGATATTGCATGTGTAGCACCCTCCTAGGTAGGTGCTAGAAGAGAGAATATAATTTTTGGGGATACTGTAAAAATGCCAAAGGCACATGTGCTCTGGGTTTTTCAGCTGGAGAGCAGGGTCCCGGAGGGAGGGGGCGCCTGCCCTTTCTCTGTAGAAGCTGCCATGTGGCCTCAGGTGGTCGACCTGAGGGCTGGAGGGTCATAGAGAAGCTAAACTCAGAGGTTCTGCAGGGCTGACTGAAGGGGAGACACTGGAGAGGATCTGATTCTGCCTACAGTGAATACAGATCTGTGTTGTGGGGCCTGTTCTGAGAGAGCCATCTCTTCTGAGGAAGAGTCAGTGGATGGGTGTCAGTCAAGGTGATGCTAGAGAATGTTCTGAAGATAAAGTAGTTGCAACAAGCCTTCTGCTAGAGAGAGCAAGAGGACATAATTCTTCCATACAAGTGGCAGTATGGTTAAAGCAGTGTGTCTGCTTCCACAAAGACCCTTGTAAGGCCAAGTGAGATTTGTCCTTATCAACTGTAGTTAGTTCCAGTTGGAGTATCCCACTATTCCCTTCCATCCAAGTTCCACAATAAATATAAAACCAAAACCCCCTGACTGTTTATTGAGTAACGAGTCACTGGGAGTAAGGATGGATGTGTGAACTGTACCTAAGTGACTGTCTGCAGTTAATCAAAGGAGGCCCAAGAAGTCATCACACAGCAAGCCCTACGGGGACAGTGCTACACGTCTCTTCTGTGATAATAGCCTGCCTGTTTGCAGTGTTCTGTTAAATGTCTTCACTTCCACCTTAAGCCTGTGCTGATCTATGCAGATCAATGGATATGGTGTGAACCAGACCCAAGACCACATTGACACATGGTGTACTGTAGTGTATACCCGTGCAGGGCCATGTTTATCCACACAGGGATGCACAGGTGTTCTATGCGTCCATGTGCAGGCAGCCCCATTGATATCAATTGGGACGCAGTAACAGCACGGGCACAGACGCTGCTCCCAATTTTGAGATTTGGGTAGGTGTACGAACCACCAACCTACACACAGTGGATTCAGGGCCAAGGACCTACAATGTTAAACTGGGAGACGGGTCTGTGTGCATCCCAATTGACATGAAAAGGACTGCCTGCACAGAGATGCATGGAGCAACTGTGCATCCCCATGCGAATAAACACGGCCCTGCACAAACGTATACTATAGTACACTGCATGTGTAGGAGGCCTAAAGCTCACCGCACTTGTAATAATGTGACTGTGCAATCTCCTTTAGCTCTTCCAACAACTGTAGCGCAAAGTCCTGCCTGATTGGATATAAATTCATAAACTAGATTAGAAAGGTGCACTTATTACATAGTTTAGGAAAATCTAAAGTTGATTGCAACGTGTATGGTGACCCCCCCTAATCATACAGGTTTCCTTCTAAGCATTTACGTGACAAAAGGCAAGATAGCATGTTGAGGGTCATACACTGTGTTGAACAAACATCCATTTTCCTTGATTCATGCTGCCTCTCTTGTCACAGATAAAGGACCATGAATGGGAACACATTAACACAGATTTCACACAGGCTGATAAGAGGCATTACGGGATCTGATCACACTGAGATATAGAAGTTCTCAGATGGAAATGATCATGTATGTACACCGCTAAGAAGTTTTCTTTTCACTTTATCTGAAAGTCATTTACAAGAAAACGCTTCCCAGAAGTCATTTTCAAGCAACTCTTATTTTTTACTACTGTATGTACATGGGATATTTTTTGTTTTTTATTTTTGATAAATTTGCAAAGATTTCAAACAAACTTCTTTCACACTGTCATTATGGGATATTGTTTGTAGAATTTTGAGGAAAATAATTTAATCCATTTTGGAATAAGGCTGTAACATAAAAAAATGTGGAAAAAATGAAATGCTGTGAATACCTGCACTGTAAGTTATTCTTACAATAATCTTTTTTCGATGTATAATGGGTAATTACATACACAGGTATTATATTTGCTCATTACATGCGTGAGTTCTGCTTCCTTCTAGCACTACACAATGGTTGGGCTTTAATGCTCCTTCGCAAAGTGTCTGAGTCGGCCGACTGACTGAAAACAATGCTCTGTGTGGTTGATCTCTTAATGAACGCAACTGCTGCAAAACACAAGATTAATCAATTACATTGAGCCACTGACATCTCCCTCTAGTGGCTAACGTACAACTCTCTATACACAACAATAAACCCTTAAAATAGGTTTTCTCTTTACATCAGAAAAATCCACTTAATTTAAAGCTGAACTATGGAAAAAATTATAGTCCTGTGTTGGCCGACTGGACTGAGCCCTGTATTGAGAATTGACTGCTCATTTATATTTAGGGGACCAGGTAAAGCAATTTTACTTACCTGATTCCCTGTGCTCCTAGACTGATTCCTGCAGACTATTCTCCCCTATGCTCTGGTGGTCTAAGGTCCTCTGATGTCATCAAGACTGATTGAGGACCCATAGCTCTGCACTGGGTGTGAGGACACTAAGGGATTGTCCCCTGCTGGAGCAAGGGATTGTCCACTGCTGGAGCACAGGGGGAGGGCTGCCTGCTGCAGGAGCAGAGAATCAGTTGAGTAAAAGTGCTTTGCAGTTCCCTAGACAGAAAAAAACAGTAAAACCTTGGGCTAACTTTTACTTTTTCTTGAGTTGTGTAGCACTGCCCCCTTGAGCACTGCTGGATAACACACTCTTGGGTCCACCTGGGTTACTGTTAGCAAAACTGGCCTTCACAGAATAACACTTTACTTCTTAGCTGAGTCAATGATCAGTCCAGGGGTATGTAGTTGTTTTGGTGGTTTCTTTTCAATAGGGATGGGAGAAGGGAATAGTGGGACACTCCAGATCAAACTATTCACAATGGATGAGGACTCCTATCTGAAGATGCAGCCCAGCTGCAGATTCACCTTGCCACTAGATGCATTTAAGTTAAGTCTCTGTACAGACAACTTAGTTGAGTAGATTATCTGCAGGATACCCGGCTAGAATCCCCTTTCACTCCACAGACTCACACCCGTCCTCTGACTATCTTACACCGGGGTCCCCCCCCCTCAGGTCAGCAGGCCCCTAGACACGATCCCCTGTACTCATGATACTGTTTTTCTAGGGTCCCCAGTGTCTCTACCCCTCCAGTCAGTTCTCCTGGACCTATGGGTTCAGTTCCTTTCCTATGGTCCCCAGGCCGACTGCCTGTGACTGACCACGTGCCACTGCTAAAGAGGAGGAGGCAGCCGCAACCCTCCCTCCAGGACTCACCAGCCAAAGACCTTGCAGCACATGTGCTCCTGGCTTTTGTACAGTATCCCATAATGCACTGAGACAGCCAGTCTCTACCAATCACCAGGACTGTTCCAACGCCTGTGTATCTATTGGTCAGGTTTCTTCCCACTGTCCAACATGCCTCCCTATTTGACCAGTGTGAAACACTATCTAGACCCAATGATTCGCAAACTGAGCAGACCTAACTCACAGATCCTGCTCTCTGGTTGGCAGAAAGCAATATAGATTTCCCTGCTGCTCCTCTGATAGGCAGACAGACACAAAAAAACTATACTCTCTCACTAGCACCTACCAAGGAGGGTACTACAGTTGGGTTTTAATCTGTGTTATATGTAAACCTTTGTTTACCTATAAATGGCATATGAGCCCCAAGCGGTACTCTTTATTACTCTGAGTGGCTGGTAAAGATAAACCTCCTAGCCCAGTGGTTGTAAAGGCAGGACATTTTTAACCCTAATGTATTTCCTGCATTAAGGTAAAATATGTCCCAGCAGTTGTGCCGCCTTTCATCCTCCTATATTCACCTGAGCCCTAGCTCGATCCAGTGTTGTGCTCATCTACAGTGACGCCCTACTCTCAATCCCTCTCTTCAGGACACAAAGGCAGCAGAGGGAGCCACTGGCTCCTGCTGCTGTCTATCAAATCCTGTGAGGAGGGTGTGGGGGGACGGAGCCACTCTGTGTGCGTCTATGAAACCACACAAACAGCTTTGGATCGAGCCCGCAGGTGGGCCATCATACGAAGTAGCTTCCTATTAAGGGGCACACAGAGAAGAGGAGGAGTTAGGAGTAGCGGCGGGCGACCCTAGAAGAGGAGGTTCAGGGCCTGCTTTGTGCAATACTATTGCACAGAGCAGGTAAATATAACATTTTTATTATGTAAAGAAACATTATCATTTACAACCCCTTTAAATTACAGAGCTCCCTCTATTACCTGGAAGCTATTACAAAAGTAATACTGTCCTCTGCAAGAGGTTGTGCTCACCCTGGTGATGGGGATCAGCTGCTGGAGGGGACCCTGCTTTTGGCACTGTAGTAGGGCACAATAGTGTGCTAATCACATTGTGGCTTTCTTGGGGGAAGATATGCATGAAAGAGGATGAACACCAAAGGGCCGTGTTAAATCCAGAGAGAAATTGTCCTGATTTTTCATAGGCTGGGATTCATTGCCATTCTGACAACAAGAATACTCAAAGCCATAGGGATTTGGTTGAGCAGGTTAAGACAGTTTTAATTAGTATGTATGATAAAGAAATGTGTGGGTAGTCACTTAAAACCACTAATTAAATACTGCCATCTGACCATGGTATGCTCCTGGGTACTAAGGTATATTAAATTAGTACTACACAAGTAACGTGCAAATTGTTTCAGTCTTGATTAAAGTAGTTGTAATAACAGAAGGTTTTTTTTTAACTTAAAGCGGTGCTCACTGCATCTGAGCACCACAAACCATAAACTCTGTTTAATTCATTTTTAATCTTCAAAGCATACTCCCTCATCCATCCATGTCTCCACGCTTTATTTTGGTGAAAAATCAGTTTGAAAAATACCCCACTAGCATTTCAGGCCGTGGCCATGCCGTGGAAATTTTGATTGTACTTCCTCCTTCTCCCCCCCGACATCACTTCCGCCTTTGCATTGCATCCTGTTTGTCATCACTCCCAGGAGGCTGGAATCAGGAAGAACTCCCAGAAAACTCCCTGGAATCATGAAGGACACAGCAGATTACACTGCGGCTTCAGATGCCCACATCCAAGATGGCCGCGCTCAGACAGTGTTTTTAAAAGTACGATTTTGACAAAAATACAACACTGTACACCTTGTAAGTATGAGAATAGCGGTTCTGTAAAGGCCAATGAATTAGTATTATAGGGGTATTTTTAGTTAAAAAAGGTATGTGAGGCCGGAACTCCGCTTTAATGGCTGCCTTTACAGCAGCATGAGAACCTCAAACACATATGAAAATCCCTCTGGAGGTATCGCAGTGGATTACTTCCGCCAATGGTTCAAGTCAAGATCAAACTGGGAATACATAAGCTCATTCAGAGTCCAGAAGAAGTCTCATAGTGTAGTAGGTTTATTCCATAGATACAAGATGCATAGCAAATACATAAAAATCAATAATCTCACATAGGCAGTTGCTAGTGACCCGGAAAAGCTCAGCAGCAAAATGTCAGTGACAAGTATCCCGTCCCAACGCGTTTCATCCAAAGGGACGTTGTCAAGGGGTACCTTTAGTTGAAATGATTCATGTAGCATTTACTTCCTGGAATCCATCATCCCTTAGCTCAGGAATGCAGGCAGGAGGGTGTGGTTAGCTGAGAAAACCCCTCCTCCTCCTGAAGACTCCTGAGATGTATGAGATCATTTGCCTAAACCTGGAAACTAGTAAGTAACTGAAGAAATGTATAGAAAAAGTTTAACACTTTACAGTGAATATGATATACTTTCCTATCTATTTACTAAAGCTAGCAACATAAGGATTAAAAATAGTCAATGATGACTGAGAGAGTGAAGTTCCGCTTTAAAAACAAATGCAAATTCCCACAATACAGCACAAAGATGGGAATGATATGTGAATTGTAGAGTGATGCACTGCCAAAAGGTAGTGCAAATGTCTTATTTCATGTATTTAGGATCATTAAACCACATGCCAACCACTGAACTGGGAATGTACGTCATGTTTTTTTACGTTAAATACCGTGGTTATGGCTGAAGCTAGATGCCATAACCCCGGTATCATTTTTCTTCCCTGGTGGCCGGCTTTTTCAATAAAAAGTGATCCCAGCAGCAGATTCATGGCAGGATCACTTTTTGAGGCGGTTGGAGCCGTCGTTAATGCCCGGAAGCGATCCGATGCCTGGGAAGGAAGTTGAGTGCGGACAAGATGGCCCTCACTCGCTCTATGCCCTTGGAGGACCAAAACTACTTCTGACATCACTTCCGGTTCTCAGGCTTAAACACATTTTTTTTTTCAAAGTTTTTCTTTGCTTTTAGAGGAAAATGAGAGACCCGGAGTCTTTTTGACCCCCAGATCTCACATTAAAGAGGACCTGTCATGCTTATTTCTTTTACAAGGGATGCATACATTTCTTGTTATAGGAACAGAAGTGATCATAAAATAGAAATTAAAGGGACAGTGTGTAAAAATAAAAAGTAAAATAAATAAGAAAAAAAATTAAAGCGCCCCATAAAAAAAATTAAATAAGAAAAAAAATTAAAGCGCACATAAGCGAACGCATACATAAGTCGTGCCCGCATACGTAAACGATGTTCAAACCACACATTTGAGATATTGCCGCGATCATTAGAACACGAGTAATAATTCTAGCACACAACCCCCCTCTGTAACTGTAAACAGGTAACCTGTAAACATCTTTAAAGCATCGCCTACGGAGAGATTTTTGAGTACCGTAGTTTGTCACCATTCCACGAGCGTGCGCAATTTTAAAGCATGACATGTTAGATATCTATTTACTCAGCGTAACGTCATCTTTCACATTATACAAAAAACTGGTGTATTTTTTTTTTAAATTGCGTTTGAAAGACCGCTGCACATATACAGTGGGACATAAAATATTGCAACAATTGCCATGTTATTTTCTAGGGTCTCTGCTAAAAAAAAAAAATATACAGCATCTCACAAAAGTGAGAACACCCATTACATTGTTATAAATATTTGATTATACCTTTTCATGTGACAACACTGAAGAAATGACACATTGCTACAATGTAAAGTAGTGAGTGTACAGCTTGTATAACAGTGTACATTTGCTGTCCCCTCAAAATAACTCAACACACAGCCATTAATGTCTAAACCACTGGCAACAAAAGTGAGTACACCCCTAAGTGAAAATGTCCAAATTGGGCCCAATTAGCCATTTTCCCTCCCCGGTGTCTTGTGACCCATTAGTGTTTCAAGGTCTCAGGCGTGAATGGGGAGCAGGTGTGTTAAATTCGGTGTTATCGCTCTCACTCTCTCATACTGGTCACTGGAAGTTAAACATGGCACCTCATGGCAAAGAACTCTTTGAGGACCTGAAAAAAATTATTGTTGCTCTACATAAAGATGGGGTAGGCTATAAGAAGATTGCCAAGGCCCTAAAACTGAGCTGCAGCATGGTGGCCGAGACCAAACAGTGGTTTAACAGGACAGGTTCCACTCAGAACAGGCCTTGCCATGGTCGACCAAAGAAGTTGAGTGCACATGCTCAGCGTCATATCCAGAGGTTATCTTTGGGAAATAAACGTATGAGTGCTGCCAGCATTGCTGCAGAGGTTGAAGGGGTGGGGGGTCAGCCTGTCAGTGCTCAGACCATGCGCCGCACACTGCATCAAATTGATCTGCGTGGCTGTCATCCCAGAAGGAAGCCTCTTCTAAAGAAGATGCACAAAAAAGCTCACAAACAGTTTGCTGAAGACAAGTAGACTAAGGACATGGTTTACTGGAACCATGTCCTGTGGTCTGATGAGACCAAGATAAACTTATTTGGTTCAGATGGTGTAAAGCGTGTGTGGCGGAAACCAGGTGAGGAGTATAAAGACAAGTGTGTCTTGCCTACAGTCAAGCATGGTGGTGGGAGTGTCATGGTCTGGGGCTGCATGAGTGCTGCCGGCACTGGGGAGCTACAGTTCATTGATGGAACCATGAATGCCAACATGTACTGTGACATACTGAAGCAGAGCATGATCCCCTCCCTTCAAGGGCAGTATTCCAACATGATAACGACCACAAACACACCTCCAAGGTGACCACTGCCTTGCTAAAGAAGCTGAGGGTAAACGTGATGGACTGGCCAAGCATTTTCCAGAACTAAAACCTATTGAGCATCTGTGGGGCATTCTCAAATGGAAGGTGGCGGAGGGCAAGGTCTCTAACATCCACCAGCTCTGTGATGTCGTCATGGAGGAGTGGAAGAGGACTCCAGTGGCAACCTGTGAAGCTCTGGTGAACTCCATGTACAAGAGGGTTAAGTCAGTGCTGGAAAATAATAGTGGTCACACAAAATATTGACACTTTGGGCCCAATTTGGCCATTTTCACTTAGGGGTGTACTCACTTTTGTTGCCAGCGGTTTAGACATTAATGGCTGTGTGTTGAGTTTTTTTATGGGGACAGCAAATTTACACTGTTATACAAGCTGCACACTCACTACTTTACATTGTAGAAAAGTGTCATTTTTTTAGTGTTGTCATATGAAAAGATATAATTAAATATTTATAAAAATGTGGGGGGTGTACTCACTTTTGTGAGATACTGTATATAATGTTTGGTGGTTCTAAGCAATTCTTTAGCAAAAAATACTAATTTAAACTTGTAATCAAAAAGTTCCAGAAAAGGCCTGGTCAGCAAGTGGTTACAAGGACTCTGAGCCCCCAGTAAAGAAAGTGGCCTGTCCTGCTACCTGTGCCTCCACTTTCCTCTGCAGTGGAGAGGGAAGCTTGCTGAGAGATTTTCAGCACTCCCCACTTCCATGTGTGTCAGATAGCTGACCCCCCTGCTGCTTTCTGTTGGTCCGTCCTCCAGCTATGTGCTGTGGTAACGTAGGACTCATCAGAGGGAACCACTGAACGCAGTGGGGTACGATGCTAAAAGTATCCAGGTATCAGGACAATATCTCCCCGGACAATATCCCCCCGGAAAACATCCCCCTGGACATAATCCCCCCGGGACAACATCCTCCGGGCAATATCCCCCGGGAAATAGGGTTAGGGTTATTGTCTAGGGGGATATTGTCCAGGGAGGATATTGTCCGGGGGAATATTGTCCGGGGAGATGTTGTCCAGGGAGATGTTGTCCAGGGGGGATATTGTCCGGGGATATTGTCCAGGGGAAATTGTCCGGGGGGATATTGTCCGGGGGGATATTGTCCGGGGGGATATTGTCCGGGGATATTGTCCAGGGGATATTGTCCGGGGGGATATTGTCCGGGGGGATATTGTTCGGGGGGGATATTGTCCGGGGGGATATTGTCCGGGGGGATATTGTCCGGGGATATTGTCCAGGGGATATTGTCCGGGGGGATATTGTCCGGGGGGATATTGTCCAGGGGGGATATTGTCCGGGGGGATATTGTTCGGGGGGGATATTGTCCGGGGGGATATTGTCTGGGGGGATATTGTCCGGGGGGATATTGTCCGGGGATATTGTCCAGGGGATATTGTCCGGGGGGATATTGTCCGGGGGGATATTGTTCGGGGGGGATATTGTCCGGGGGGATATTGTCCGGGGGGATATTGTCCGGGGGGATATTGTCCGGGGATATTGTCCAGGGGATATTGTCCGGGGGATATTGTCCGGGGGGATATTGTCCAGGGGGGATATTGTCCGGGGGGATATTGTTCGGGGGGGATATTGTCCGGGGGGATATTGTCTGGGGGGATATTGTCCGGGGGGATATTGTCCGGGGGGATATTGTCCTAGAATCAAGTATCCAATGCAGAAGATTTTCAGCAAAGCAGGCAAAGAGACCGAGAAGTGTTACTTGTTAGCTTTACAGTTGGATCTTTTATTGGATTTTTTAAAAAAAGGGATGTTACCGATGGACAAGGTCCATTTGGTTGCCCAGGTGCATCTGACACAAGCTCTATGTGACGTAGCAGCGCTGTGTGTCAGACTCTGCTCCTGGCTAGAAGTGTTTATGAAGTGCAGTTTCCAGCTGAAGCTCTCAGTTCTGTCAGTTGACGAATGTGCTTCATTTAGGTTCCTGTGCTGACATTCATGAAGGGGTATTTTTAGAAAACAAGTCAATAATGTGACATCTGGAACATTGCAATAAGTGTCATGATTCATATTAAGCTATAATTGAGAACATTTTGAATAACATTTTTTTTTCTACATCAGTGTCTCTAAATGGGGCTACATTACTTTAAAATGTTCTATTTTAAAAAAGGTTGTAAAGATTGGTATTTGTCCCACCTTAAATGGCAAGGGACACCACCAAGGATTAATTATTAAAAAAAAAAAAAACATAATAAAAAATAGAGATATTAAAGCGGTAGTAAACCGCACTTTTTTTTTTCTTTTTTTAAAGAGGAAGTAAACCCTCCTCTGCAACTTGTGCCTATAGGTAAGCCTATATTAGGGCTTACCTATAGGTACTGTAAATATCTCCTAACCTTGTACTGTTTAGGAGATATTTACTTTGCATACAGCCAGTGACATCACTGGCACATGCGCTCTGAAGGAACGGCCGCTGGTGCCGTTCCTTCAGAGCCCCGTGCTGTGACCGTCGGCTCCCGCACGCATGCGCGGCAGTGACGTCATCACGGCTCCAGCCAAACAGATGGCCGGATGCCGCAAACCCAAAAGAAGGGAGACACAACATGTCGATGCATACTAGCTTATTATGTCTTTCTTTTACAGGTTGCAAAAAAAAAAAATAATATGGGTTTACAATCTCTTTAAAATGATATAGGCTAAATAGACATAATTTCACTCATAGTAAGAAATGCCTCTTACATGTTAAATACAAACCAGGAAAAAAACAAAAAACAAAATAAACAGATAAAAGAAAAAGAGAATATAACGTGTTGCTTATAACAGACAACAGCCTTATAAGGAATGTACAAACGACTTTAATTTAGAAATAGTTTGACTACGAGCTCACAAATAAATACTACAGAATTAAAATACTTTCAGTGCGCACACATGTGGAACTGCTATTATTCATGTGACTTTAACTTTTTAAAATGCTTGCTGCACAATATTTTCATTACTGTAATACATGCACAGATCTGTACATTCTCTTTATAACAGATAGTCACTAAAACTTCCTGATAAACAATTGATATGAAAAAGAGAAAAATTTACTAAAGAATTAAGAATATTTACTGAAAAAATTGTATCCTCAATTGTCCAATCATGTGAAAAGCATCTTAATGACTGGATATTTAACTACCTCAATACTGGGCACTTAAACCCCCTTCCTTCCCAGACCAATTTTCAGCTTTTAGCGCTGTTGCAATTTGAATGACAATTGCGCGGTCATGCAACACTGTACCTAAACCAAATTTGTGTCATTTTTTCCCCACAAATAGAGCTTTCTTTTGGTGGTATTTGATCACCGTCAGGTTTTTTCTTTTTTGGTGCACAAATAAAAAAAGACTTAAAAGTTTGAAAAAAAAAAAAAGTTTTTTTGTTTAGGTTATAAAATTTTGTAAATAGATACGTTTTTTCCTGCACTGATGAGCACTGATGATGCCGCACTGACAGGCACTGATGAGGAGACACTGATGGGGTGGCACTGATGGGGTGGCACTAATATGCAGCACTGATGGGCACTGATAGGTAGCACTGATATGCAGCACTGATGGGCACTGATATGTGGCACTGATAGATAGCACTGATATGCAGCATTGGTGGGCACTGATAGGCAGTGCTGATGGGCACTGATAGGCAGCACTGATGGGCACTGATTGGCGGCACTGATAGGTGGCACTGTTGGGCGGCAATGATCGGCACTGATGGGGGGCACTGATCGGCACTGATGGGGGGCACTGATAGGCGGCACTGGTGGGCAGTAATGGGCACTGGTGGGCGGCACTGATAGATGGCAATAACGGCACTGGTGGGCAGCACTGATAGATGGCATTGGTGGGCAACACTGATAGGGAGGGCACTGGGGGGCTCTCTGAGCCCTGCTTGCCATCCCTGGTGGCCATGGTGGGCATCCCTGGTGGTCATGGGTGGGCATCCCTGGTGGCTTAGTGGCACCCCCCCCCCCCAAGGCTGCACTGGTAATCAATCATCTGATTACCAGCACAGACCCCCCCTGTGATCAGTGAGTAATTAGAAATACTCACTGATCACCCCCAGCAGCAGCACCGATCCTCTTCTCTTCTCCTCACTGACAGGATCTGTTCAGTTGCAAATCAAACAGAAGCAGCTTCCTTGGCTGTAAAGGATAAGAGGGTTTATTCCGCTTTATGGCTGTAGGCATATTCAGCACAGTGCCTAAAAGTAGAGAGCAACTGAGCATGTGCAGAACAGGGTTAGACAGTATTACTGGATTTTACACAGTATAGGCACTTATTTTTAATGTTTTACATCACTATAACTGCAAAAGTGTCCAGCCTGAAGTGATCTAGCGGGACATTATTTTCTGACTAAAGTTCCACTTTAAACATCTGGTCATGGCATTCCTGATTTTCTGGGCTTGGTGCTAAAGATAGATGATTGTCACTGGACAGGCCATGTGAGAACAGTACAATATCTGAAGTCCATAATTGTTTTATGCCCGATACACAGAGACTTTATGCCCTATATTCAGTGGGCTGAATGAAAAAAAACAAAAAACGGAGGAGTTAGCTGTACTAACATCGCTTAGTTAGTACAGCGAGCTCCTTGCTGAGCTATTGTGTTCTGACAGGGGGACTGCCTCCCCACCAAAACACACCTGTCAGACTCGCAGCCATAGGATGCCGTACATACTGGCCAAATGTTAGCCGGTTTCTGTTAAACCGGTTTATATTCGGCCTGTGTAAGCTATTTTAAAGGAGAAAATGATGGGGGAACGAGGAGAGCAGAGAAAGGATTTTAATCACCATAAACCTTTAAATAGCTGATATTTATAATCAGACAGAGCACATCCCCCTACTGAGAAAAAGCTCAGCTCTGTGACGGCTAGCACACAGTATTTGATCTACACATCATAAGTATACTCTATGGGAGTCCTTTTATACATTGAGTACCACCAACTGTAGGGACTAACTAATACCTAGGAACCTATACCGAACAAAATTATAAATGCAACACTTGTTTTTTCTCCCATTTTTCATAAGCTGAACTCAAAGATCTAAGAAAACCGGGATTCATGCGTGAATAGAACGACTCTCCAAAGTGCCAGACTCCATGGAATGTGAGCATTTGCCCACTAAAGTCGGTTACGATGACAAACTGCAGTCAGGTGGAGACTCCAATGAGGACGACGAGAATGCAGATGAGCTTCCCTGAGACAGTTTCTGACAAGTGGGCAGAAATTCTTTGGTTATGCAAACCAATTGTTGCAGCAGCTGTCCGGGTGGTTGGTCTCAGATGATCTTGTAGGTGAAGATGCTGGATGTGGAGGTCCTGGGGTGGTGTGGTTATACGTGGTCTGCGGTTGTGAGGCCGGTTGGATGTACTGCCAAATTCTCTGAAACGTCTTTGGAGACGGCTTATGGTAGAGAAATGAACATTCAACTCACGGGCAACAGCTCTGGTGGACATTCCTGCAGTCAGCATGCCAATTGCACACTCCCTCAAAACTTGTGACATCTGTGGCATTGTGCTGTGTGATAAAACTGCACATTTTAGAGTGGCCTTTTATTGTGACCAGCCTAAGGCACACCTGTGCAATAATCACGCTGTCTAATCAGCATCTTGATATGCCACACCTGTGAGGTGGATGGATTATCTCGGCAAAGGAGAAGTGCTCACTAACACAGATTTAGACAGATTTGTGAATAATATTTGAGAGAAATAGGCCTTTTATGTACATAGAAAAAGTCTGAGTTCAGCTCATGAAAAATAAAGGCAAAAACAAAAGTGTTTCGTTTAGAATTTGGTTCAGTGTAAAAACATACAAGGGAGAAATGGAAGCACACACTGAGAGCCACCCAACTGCAAATGTGACAGGAAGGCTTCAGCTCCATCCCCTCTGGAACCACACCCTCTAATGCGTTTCACCCATCATAGGCTTAATCGTAGAGGTCACCCATTTTTCATCTGAGCAGCTCTCAGAGTGTGCTTCCACCACTCCCATGTACATTTTTGAGTATCGGGCAAGATGAACCGTGTGGGAACCACACACAACAAGAATTGAATCACCAGGTGCTTGAATTATTGGAGCTTAATCCAAAATAGCTAAATACATTAAACTCCAACAAAACAGGGACAAGCATATAAAAGATATTGTAAAGTAATTGGCCAATGGAAATTCAGGAATAAAATAGATACTATCAAACATCTATTGATAATATCCGATACAATTAAATAAGCTGACATGCATGGCATAGGGGTTAGATTATTATCAAACCGTGAGATGATTGTTTTCACAGTAATCTTCCTGGGGCTAAATCATTTATGAGAAAATAAATGTGGTCACTGAGACATAATAAAGCTAATGATGGATGTAGGGAAACCAAATTGCAAACTATAAAAAATGATTGAAAGTTTAACTCTAGGTAAATGAAAAATCTGCTCTTACAGTGGTCTTCGGGCCTCTTCATTGGCTGGCAGGGGATGACATCACTCCTGTGCATGCGCAGGAGGCCATCATCCCAGCACTCAGAGACCAGTAAGCTAAGCTGTGCAGCTCTGTTTTATGTTGTGTGTTTATATACCGTATTTTTTGGCTGTGCTCTGGAGTTGCAAAGTAAATGTTAACTTATCTTGGTGAACGATTTGAAACAAAGTGAAAAGTCAGTTTGTAAAGAATATCCAATCCTGTGCAAGAAAAAAAAAAAAATGTTGCACATGATTGGATGACTGAATGTCCAATGGCACAATGTCACCTCATTTATCACACCTAAGCTAAGCAAATTTATAATATATATTAAAGAGCGATAGTTTAGATATAAGCCCCACTCTTTAAGCCTCACACTGTTCATCTGTCCCTAATGCTTGATGTGGGGTTACAAGTGAATAGCACAGTGCCTGTCAGCCAGTCATTGATTTGTACAGGCTTCCCGATCATGGCTGATCCCACACACCTGTGATCACTGCCACACAATTACAGAGACTTCTGCAGTGTATGGCCCTAATAGGCTGTGTAAATAAGACCTTCGAGGATATGAGCACGTTCATTGCATACCTTTCATTGTCCCTCCCACTGCATTTTTTGTACTATAATGCTCCTTTCACACGAGTGGTGCGCCCGATGGACTCCATTTTGCTCAGCGGGGATCGATCCTCCGATCCCCATTGAGCAGGCAGATGACAGCTCCATCTCCGCTCTGTGAGCTGTCAGATAACCACTCATCCCTATTGGAGATCAGATGAAAACAGACCGCCTGTCCATTTTCATCCGATCTTATCCGATCCGATCCTCCAAACGGATGGAAAATAGGGTTTCCATCCATCCGGATTTCACAGACAGGATTGGATCGGATAGCAGCGGGTGTCAGCGGACATGTCACCGCTGACATCTGCTGCTCCACAGAGGTGCATGGAGCATCTGATCAGGTCCCCCTGAAAAACTGACAGGTGGCACAGATCGGAAAGCCCATGTGAAAGAGGCCTTAAGCCTCGTACACACGCAACGAATTTCCGCCGACCAGTCGTCCGTCTTTTGTCCAGAGTGGTGTCTGTTAGTTGGAATGTGCTCTAGACTGCACACGAATTTCCCCGTATGACAGAATTCTACTTCAGAAGTGATGTCATGTGTTGGATTGCTTTGTTTGTGTTCTTTCATCTCTGAGTATGCCTAGTCTTGCTCATAAGATTTTTCCCCATCAATATCTGTACTGACTGCACGAAAATCTGAGGTGTTTTAACGAAGGACAAAAATTTTATAGCCTGCACACCAGGATTTTGTTGGTTGTCGAGAGCACCATACTAACGAAAATCGGCAGATCGGTCGTCGGACGAAAATTCCTGGCCGAATTTCCACTCGTGTGTACGGGGCTTTAGGGTCCTTTTACATTGGCTTTCCAATCAGGCACTGGTCAGGTCAAACTGCCTGTCAGTTTTTTCAGGCAGACCTGATCGGACCCTTCAGTCTCCACTATAGAGCATCGGATGTGTCCGCTGACACCCACCGCCATCCAATCAGATCCTGCCCACAAAACCCAGAAGGATGGCGATTCAGATCGGATAGGATCGGATAAAAACGGACAGGCAGTCCATTTCCACCTGATTTCCCCACAGAGGAGAGCGGGACTGTGGGGGTGATTTACTAAAGGCAAATCCACTCTGCACTACAAGTGCACTGCACGTTCACTTGGAAGTGCAATCATGTAAATCTAAAGGGGAAGATCTGAAATGAGTGAGGGGAAGCTCTGCTGATTTTATCATTCAATTACGTACAAGCAAAAATGCTGTTATTTATTTCAACTCCTTGCATGTCCCCCTCAGATCTACAGCGACTGCATTTCCAAGTGCACTTATAGTGCAGAGTGGATTTGCCTTTAGTAAATAAACCCGTGTCTGTGTTTGCTCTGCACAGCGGAGTGGACACGACCTGTCATCTGCCTGCTCAGCAGTCCCAGCAGGGATCAGTGAAGCGATCCCCTCTGAGCAAGAGGAATCCGCAAGACGGAGGTGCCTGTGTGAAAGGGGCTTTACATAATTAATATGGCGCTCCACAGCAATCTTTACTGTGCAAGGCACTGTGCATGAGGGTCACTGTACCAATCCCCCAAAATATATCACCTATCCCATAAAAAACTAGGACTGTTAGCGACTATATAAAACCATTTAAAAAGCTGAATTTTGCTATTTTATTTTATCTAACGGCTAAGTCAAATCTGAGTCTATCCTTGTCACAGGGCCCGCTGATGTTAATCTGTGTTTAATAACTGATGTACCATTATATTATTCTTACAAGTCTTCCATATTGTACAGCGAAAGAGAACATAATGATAATAATTAGAACGTGACATTTCTGTGAATAAGTAAAAACGTGAGGCTAAGTCACGCCATTTCTATCCTATTATCACTCATTTAGCCCCACCTTGCTGATCTCTAGAATGGGAGGTGAGGGAGAGATGTGCATTTTGTGGAATTCTGCATGGTAATTACAGACTGTGGAGAGGTTTGTTCTCTGAACACAAGGCTCTGTAATTATCATTTTCTAATACAAATGACTGAGATTACTTAATGGAGGAAAAAAATAAAATAATAAAAGATACAAGTAGTTAAAAGAAAAATGGATAATCAGTATAATATTTAATATCCCAAGTTACCACTACCAAATTAAAACCAAACTCCAACCAAAACTTTTTTGGGATAAACGTTCTGTCGGGGTTCTCTTGCTACGTGGGTCCCCATTGGGTAGATGTCCACTTACTTCCTCTTCTAATGACCACACAGAGGAGAAAATGCTGGAGCCTTGGATTGTAGGCACTGTCTGGCTCTAGGCAGGCAATGCCAACTCCTCCATGTAAGTGTCTGTTAAATTATGACAAACTACCGTTTCTAGCCAGACTTAAAAACTAAATATAGAACCCACTTAACATGACCACCCACCTAATATTAGGTAGGTCCCCCTTTTGTCCCAAATTAGCCCTGGCTTGTCGAGGCATGGATACACCAAAATATGCAGTGGTATCTGGCACCAAGCTGTCAGTAGCAGATCCTCTAAGTCAGGGCTCCTCAAACCTCGGCCCTCCAGCTGTTGCGGAACTACACGTCTGATGAGGCTTTGTAAAACTCTGACATTCACAGACATGACTAGGCATGATGGGAATTGTAGTTCCTGAACAACTGGAGGGCCATAGTTTAAAGACCCCTGCTCTAAGTCCTGTAAGTTACAAGGTGGGGCCCCCATGGATCAGACTTGTTTTCCCAGCACATGCCACAGATGCTCAACTGGATTGAGATCTGGAAAAGTCAACACCTTAACCACTTAAGGACCGGAAAGTTTTACCCCCTTAATGACCAGGGCATTTTTTTGTGATACGGCACTGTTATTTTAACTGACAATTGCGCGGTCGTGCGACACTGTACCCAAACAAAATTGATAACCTTTTTTTCCCACAATAAGAGCTTTCTTTTGGTGGTATTTGATCACCTCTGTGGTTTTTCTTTTTTGCGCTATAAACAAAAAAAGAGCGACAATTCTAAACAAGGTTTGCGTAAAAGTTATCACGTCTACAAACTAGGGGAAAAATTTATGTCAGTTTTTTTTTTACTAGTAATGGCGGCGATCAGCAATTTTTAGCGGAATGCGACATTGCGGCAGACGGATCGGACACCTAACTGACACTTTTGAGGGGACCAGTGACATAACTTCAGGAATCAGTGCTAAAAAAATGCACTGTTACTGTACTAATGACACTGGCAGGGAAGGGGTTAACACCAGGGGCGATCAAAGGGTTAAATGTGTGCCAAGGGGGTGTTTTCTAAGTGTGTGGGGGATGCACTTACTGGATGAATACAGAGACCGGTGCAGACCGCCGTTGTTTCTCCATGGGGAGCGATCACAGGTGCCCGGTGGACATGTGTCTGCCGGACCTGCTAATTGGCTTCTCCTCCAGCCAAATGGCACGTGCGCGCGCCCCCACTACCTGCTACACCGAAGGACGTACAGGTAGGTCGTTTCACTTAACAGAGACGACCTGCCGCTGTATAACTACGGCGGCTGGTCGGCAAATGGTTAAAAACGTCTACTGCCATTGGTCAGTGGTCCAGTTCTGATGCTCACATGCCCATTGTAGGTGCTTTTTGTCTATAGACACAGGTCAGCATGGGCATTCTGACCGGTCTGCAGCTAGGCAGCTTTATACACAACAAACCATGATACACTGGGCTAGGGTTAGGTTCTGAGACTTTTTTTATCAGGAGCAGAAATACCTTTTTCAGAAGTCTGAGCTAGAGTAGCTTTTCTATTGGACTGGACTACACTGGCCAGCCTTTGCTCCCCACATGCACCCTGTCACCAGTTCTCTGCATTTCTTCCATGGACCACTTTTGGTCGGTCCTGACCATTGCAGACCGGGAACATCCCACAACAGCTGCAGTTTTGGAGATGCTCTGACCCAGTCATATAGCTATTACAATTTGACCCTTGTGAAAGTTGCTCAAATTCTTCTGCTTGACCATTTTATCTGCGTTCAACACATCAGCTTCAGGGACAACATGTTCACTTGCTGCCTAATATATCCCACTCAATCTTGGGTGCTATTGTAACAAGATAATTAATGTTATTCACTTTACCTGTTAATGGTCAGATAAAAGCAACTAAAGTAAAGAGAATGCTAGCAGGTAGAGTCATTTGTTAGAAGAGACATGGTATGTCTATTTTGACAAAAAACTCAATTGTGTACTAACAATTTTTTTTCTTTGTGTAAACTGCCTGCAGTGCATGCGCAGTAGTGTGCACTCCTAGTCCACTGTACATTCTGCACTCCTGTGACCCGTTTTCAGAAGATAGAAGATATCAGGCTGAAGTCCACTGTTGGCTGACATCACAGAGCCGGTCCAGGCTGGGGCAAGATCGTGACCATATGGTTGGGATCCACCCACATGCCCAGACCGGCTGCCGGCTCAGCCTCTCAGTGAGCCGCTGAGAGCCTAAGGCGGCTGCTTCTGCCCCCTTCATAGCCCAGCGCTCCAGTGAGTGTGGGGGGGGGGGGGGGGTTAAGACAACAGAGCCGGTGCTCATGGAATGGTGAGAACCGACTGATTGTCAGTGTTTGATTGCTCAGTTCTCAGTGATAGAGCCAGCGGGGGAGAGATGCAAGATCAGACCTATAATGCATCCACCTAGGTAAGTATAAATCTGAAAAAATATGGGTAACTATATTACATCAGTGGCTGCCCAATGGCCAAAGAAAGAAGACACTAGGCTAGAAAAAAATGTGAAGGTTGCAGGAGTGACAGAAAGAGTGACGAGGGGGAGTCCATACCTTGCCTAATGAAGGAGGAGAAGAGTGTGCAAGAGGTTGCTCCCACAATGCATTGACCACGGTTGCAATAATAACACAGGCTCCAATGCATAAATGTAATAAATGTAGGCTGATTTATGAATTGCAACATGCAAGCAGTGGACTATGTCTTTAGGCCCCCAGGACTATATACAGTATACACTGAGTGCACACCCAGCAGGACTTGCTGTCAGTTTGACAGCCAAAGTTTAAATTTGTAAGCAGTAGCTGCATATATTCTTATGCTGTTAAAATGCTGCCGCCTATCACTGCAAATCACAGACTATTTCATAATGCAATTATAACTGGCTACAGCATAGTCCTACATGGAAAAAGAAATAAATGAAGTGCCTATCCTATTCACTGAAAGAGGAAATTCAGTCCAAATTTTGTTTTTAAAATAACACCAGCAGAGTTTTTTTTTTTTTTTATAATTAGGGACTTAATGCCTATTAAAATCCTGTGTTTTCATGTACAATTTACATCTAAACAGTGCAAACCTGCAGTGTCCTGGCGGCCATTCACAGTAAGGGCAGCTGAAGCCAGCTCCCGTCTACTTCTTGGATATTGTGCAGCTGTCTACCCAGCATGCACATCAGAATCTCTCGCCTGTGCAGCACTCCCACAGCACCAATTTCCTATTACAAAATCACTAAATATCACAAAAAACAAAGATGCCCATAAACTCCTGGGATTGCTAACTACTGTATGTGATCCCAGGAGTCAACAGAAGAAGCTTATGATGCCAGTCGTCAAGGCGAAAAAAAGGCAAAAGCAGAGGTGATCTATAAAAAAAAAAAAGTACTCAGGAAAACAAAATTTGTTATCCAAACATTATATAGAATTGTGAAGATCTGATTTAAAGCAGTATTAAACCCAGAAGCAAACATTTATTAGGTTGCAGGTTACCATTTCTTAGGTGTGATGGCTGCATTCATTTTTCTTTTTTAGGCTTTCTTTCTTCTATTTTCATCTGGTGATCCATTCAGTAAGTCCCGTTCACACTGGGGCGACCTGTGAGGCGACCTGGTCGCCTCACAGGTCGCCGTAGGTCGCCTTCCATAGGGAAGCTGCGGACCCGTTCTAATAGGAGCGACACAAGTCGCTCCGACTTAGAAAAAGGGTCCGGAGCTTCTTTGGGGCGACCCGGAGCGACCGTCATAGACTTCAATGTTATGAAGTCCGTGCCGGCCGCTCCGAGGTCGCGGCGCGCTGCTCGCACCGCGACCTCGGAGGTCGCCCCGGGAAGTCGGATCGCCCCAGTGTGAACGGGGCCTAAGTCTGTTGTTTTGAAAACAACAAGCTGTCCAGCAGAATGTATCAGTTTACAGGGATGTGACTAACCACTTAACACTGACAGTGGTGCTTACAATGATTAACCTTTATCCCAAAAAGAAAAAACATGTTTGCCGTAACCTCTTAAGGGCTCTTTCACACGGCCGCTCCGTGTGAAAGCTCCGCTGCGGGACATTTTTTTTTTTTTTTTC
Organism: Pelophylax lessonae; assembly: GCF_965119305.1. Taxonomy (NCBI): domain Eukaryota; kingdom Metazoa; phylum Chordata; class Amphibia; order Anura; family Ranidae; genus Pelophylax; species Pelophylax lessonae. The sequence goes on along the minus strand of NC_138772.1, from coordinate 491,062,316 downwards.
ACAGAGCGGATGACATTTCTGTCATCCGCTCCGTGTGCCCGCATATCATCCCATCCGTTTGTGGATGATATGCGGACATAATGTAAGTCTATGGCATTGCGGATGTCAGCGGATGACACCGCTGACATCCGATTTTCCTTCCTTTCCGTTTTTTACACGGATGAAAAAATAGGGTTCTGTTCCGTTCCAAAAAACGGAACAGAACTGAAAGGAAGAAAATCGGATGTCAGCGGATGGTATTCCGCTGACATCCGCAGTGCCATTGACTTACATTATATCCGCAAATCATCCGCAAAAAAATAGGATGATTTGTGGACAAGCGGAGCGCCCGTCTGAAAGAGCCCTAAGTGTTGGCTGGGGTTAGGCTTCAATTTGTTAGTGTATTTAAATCTTCTAGATCATCCAACACTCCCCTGCCCCCAGACTGACAATGCTGCTGTCTAAATATGCAACCTTTGCTCATTTAACCAAAGTGAGCGTACTGTAATACAGGAGGTGTGTTACTGGCCAGATTACCAGGTAAAAACAGAGGGGAAAAAAGTCTAGGAAGAGAAAACGAATGCAGCCACCACATCTAATGATTGGTAATCTGCACTATATTACATATATTTTGGTTTTGGGTTTAATACCACTTTTAATGTGAGGATGTGCATCTAAAGTGTGCATGGACCCCACAGTTATAGTCTTGGATAATGAATAACAGTTTTGGCTAACGAACATGTACTATTGCTACTTGTACTATTCATTTTGGAAGGCTTTGAAAACAGCTCATAAAATTGCACAGTGGTGATAAATGACCTGTCATGACAATAAAGTACAGATGCATGCTGAGCTAGCCTATGACTCTCCAGTTGCAGTAGAACCACAAGATCCAGCATGCCCTTCCTGCTGAGACAAGTGGTTTCATATCTTTGAGAGCCACAAGCTGGCTTTGTGATATTATGGAGCCATTATAAACGAAGAATTTTGGATTGGATTTACTTACTGTGCATTGCCGCATATAAAGAGGACGACGCAGGATAAATCTTGATGTGCATCATATAACAGTGAGCTAAATAAAAGCTTTCCTAAAGACCGCATAAAGAATCTGTCGCTGTTGGTTTAGTACTTCCAGGCACGGTGTAAAATTGAAGAGGAGTATTGCAGTATCATAATGAAGCACCGGTTTGGCATAATCAGGGCTCCATATCAGTGGCATGGAAATGATCTTGGCAGCTACAAATTGACTGACTACAATAATTTTCAAAGTTATTGCAATGTCATACAAGCACTGGAAGAATCACAATAGCTAAAACGGAGCCTCTGAGAGGTTTTGTACCATGGAAAAACTGCAAGACACCGATGTGTGCAGCAACCCAGAATCCCTACCATGACCAACCTCAACCAAATTAAAGAGAAACTGTCATGATAACAATACAGGGGTTGCCAAGGCTGGCCTTTCTATCTAAAATTCTTTGCTGGTAACCTGTTATGCTGATCAGGTCACATTAATGCTTCTAGTGACCCAGAGTACTGAAACTGGAGAAGGTGAACAGGTACATGAATCTGTTGGAAGCCGGCACTAAGATCAGAGTGTCCATAGACTTCACTCACCAAGACAGAAGCATAGCATGAGTCTTGCAGTTGGGTGGACTAAGACTAATGGGGAACTGAGAGACTCGTTCCCCATTACATCTACCTTCCTTTTGATTGACAGCACTCAGCAGTGGGGCATCTCTCTGTACCTCAGCTCAGAGCTGGTCCTAATTACTGCCAGTTTCCTAATCTGAGAAGCATTAAATCGGCCACAGTTGGATCGAAGCTCGGCCGGTTTAGCAGGGACTGGCTGAGATTCCATCCATCTATGTGCAGGCTGATTTTTAGCACGTCTAATTTTTTTTTAGCATATGATTATTGCCTGCAACTATAGCACTATAGCCGATAGCAGTAATCATTGTGTTCTCCCAGCAGGGATAGCTTCCCGCAGGGCGAAAGAAAATTGAATAATCTATGGCCTGCCTTAGCAAACAGGTTCCTAAAGTGGCAGTAGTTAGAACTATCGGATCGGAGTTTCTCGAATGTGCCGGTACTGTTATAGAATTTGGCACAAATGCTTGCCCAAATTAGGCACAGGTAGTTTTAAAGGGAAAATTGTGATAAATGCTTTACTGAATTCCCCAAAATTAGTTGTAGTAGCAATATAAATAATAATACTACAATCATTCTACACTGCACACAATTGCTCTATAACTCGAAGGCTCCATTCACACCTGAGCATATCAATTTACTGGTGTTTTTTCGGGCATATTTATTGAGCTTTTTTGCAGTTTTTTAAAAGCGTATTACAAGCGTTCTACAGCTTTAGGCGTTTTTGTTTAGCCTATAGGATGCACTGGGCGAGGAGACGGAGAGGAACTTAGGGGTGGAGAGCTGCTATTCAAGCAGAAAATGCTCAAAAATGCTCAAATCAGGAATTTCTATTAAACTGAAGCCCAGATCCTCCTCTTCTCGGGTCCCTCTTCACTGCTCCTGGCCCCTCCCTCCTGTCGAGTGCCCCCACAGCAAGTAGCTTACTATGGGTGGCACCTGAGCCGAGCTTCAGCTCCTTGTGTCCATTCAGGCACGAAGTTGCCATTCGGCCCCACCCTCTCTCTCCCTAATTGCCTAACTGACTTTTATAGACAGCAGTGGGAGCCAATGGCGCTGCTGCTGTGTCTCAGCCAATTAGGAGGGATAGTCCCGGATGGCCGAGGGAATCGTAGACATCGCTGTATAGAGATAGGGCTCAGGTAAGTATTAGGGGGTGCTGGGGCGGCTGCTACACACAGAAGGCTTTTTATCCTAATGCATAAAGATAAAAAAAAAACTTCTGCCTTCACAACTCTTTTTAAAGTCTATGGGGCCAAAAAAAGCTTGTAATCTGCCAAAAAGAAGCTCGTGTAATTTTTTGAATGACAGGTGTTTTCCTTCAGGTGACAGAATGCTCATATGTAAACAGGGGCCATTGAAATGAATAGGTTTTGGCTTGTTGAGCGTGTTAGAGCTACAAGCTTCAAGCAGAAAATCGCTCAGGTGTGAACAAGGCCTAATAGATACTTTTTTTAAACTCAAGGTGAATTTCAAAGTGCCTGGGCTGCAGCAGAAGTTCAGAGGGCAAAGAAATCAACATTGCTAAGACAGCTAAACAAATGCTCCATACAGCAGATAAAACATTGGAGGTCTGTGACTGGCACTGATCCTAATAATTCCTCCTGTGCATCTGACATCAAATATTTTGGAATGGAGACTTCACAGAATGTATGGGTCAGCATCAATAGCAACTTCTCCAACCCCCAATAGTATGATACTAGATCTGTGTTACCTTCAGGCCCCCATAGCAGCCATGGATATAGATATGGCACTGAACCAGAGACAGCCAGGCAATTAGCTTTGGAAAGAGATCAGCCGTGGCACCCCAGATATTATGATAATAATGTGAAGGTTTGCTTTAAATTTATCTTATCATGTCCAGTTGCACCAAAAGGAGATTGTGGTTTTCTGAAAATGTGCCCCCCCAGAAATATCTGTCCTTTGAGATATCAGTGGTCTTCATCACTGACCTATTGTATTATAAAAACTTTTCTATGTTGTTAGCACAAAGCAAAATAATCCCTATGTCTAGGGGAACAATAAAAGGAGATTTACTTTTTTGAACCGCCACTCCTCCCTTCAGCTAGATCTGTCCCAAATCTTAAACCCTACACTTCACCAGTCTAGGGTCCTGATATCATGGAGACCAAAATAGGGTTCCTAGCCCTGAACTGGATACGAGGACATCGAGGGACAGCCCACTGCTGAATTGGAAAGTGGAAGATCCACTAAATAAAACTTTATCCTTTTCCCTAGACCAGTGGTCTCCAAACTGTGGCACAGGGACCTGATGCAGCCCTTTGCTTGCCTCTGTCTGGCCCTTGGGACACTATTCCTCCAACTGACACCAATGATGAGGCACCATTCCTCCCTTTGACACCATTGATGAGGCACTATTCCTCCCACTGACACCATTCCTTCTAAGACCAACCATAGGGAACTTTTCCTCCTGCTAAAGCCAACAATGGGGCACTATTCCTCCTGCTAAAGCCAATAATAGGACACTATTATTCCTGTCAAAACCAATGATGGGGCAGCGTTTATTCCCACTGATGCCAAGACATTTTCTACTCACACTGGCCACAGTACACCCCCCCCCCCCCCCAAAGCCTGAAAGACAGTAATTTGGCCCTTTGTTTAAAATGTTTGGAGACCCCTGCCCCAGACAAAGCAATATTGCAGTGCGGTCGCATCCCCAGTGCAAGGAATAGTTGTATATTTGGGCTTTAAATTGAATGATATTTGTACCATTACAAGCCGGCAGTTATTATTTTGTCTAGTAAAATACAGCCCCATTTTTTGTTAGCGTAGTCAAAGCCCTTGCCACTCCTAGCTAATTTATTTTAGTTCAGCTGCAGCCCAAGCCTAGGACAAAGTGTAGTTTTAGACATCTGCACACCTATCAGACTAATACAGTCTGTTGTTATGTGTTAACGCACAAGAACATGCGTTGCGTTAAGGAAGCTTATTTATCATAAACAGGCTGCCTATGGACTGCAACAAACCAAAAAACAAGATGTGGAGATCAGGAGAAGGGCCTGTGGGGGACCCAGGAGATTTACATGCCTGGATATGTAGTTTTCCCATCAGTCCTTGATGGACCATTTTTACTGGAGCAGAATGAAGCAGCAGCATGGGCAGCAGGAAAGGTAAGTATATACTGTATATCTACACAATATCTAGAAATACATATATATCCAGGCTGTGAATATTTAACCACTTAAGCCCCGGAGGATTTGGCTGCTAAAGGACCAGGGGTTTTTTTGCGATTTTTTACTGCGTGACTTTAACGGACAATTGCGCGGTCGTGCGACGCTGTACCTAAACGAATTTGACGTCCTTTTTTTCCCACAAACAGAGCTTTCTTTTGGTGGTATTTGATCACCTGTGCGATTTTTTGATCACGCGCTATAAACAAAAAAAGAGCGTAAATTTTGCAAAAATAACAATATTTTTCACATTTTTTTATATGAAATTCCCCCAAAAAAAAAGTAAAAATCAAAATTTTTTAACATTTTTCGGCCAATTTGTTTTATGCTACCTATGTTTGGTAAAAAAAAAATCGCAAAAAGCGTATTTTGATTGGTTTGCGCAAAAGTTATCGCGTTTACTAACAAAGGGAAAGATTTTTGTCATTTTTGGTGTTTTTTTTTTTAACGCGTAATGGCGGCGATCTGCGATTTTTTTTCCGGTACTGCGACATTGCGGCGGACAGATTGGACCCTTGACTGACATTTTTGACACTTTTGGGGGTACCAGTGACATTACTGCAGTAATCAGTGCTATACATATGCACTGTTACTGCAAAAATGACACTGGCAGGGAAGGGGTTAACTTTATTGGACAGGGAGGGGTTAAGTGTGTCCTAGGGGCGTGATTCTAACTGTGCAGGGACATTCCTATTGGTGTAAAAGCAAAGATCAACCGTTCTACATAGTAGAACGGACAGATCTTCACTTTTACACAGGGAGAACTGACAGGCAGCTTGTTTACACAAGCCGCTCTGTCTTTCTCCCTTCACAGGAGCGATCGCAGTGTGACTGGCGGACATCGAGTCCGCCGGTCACACGCACTGACTTGTCTGTGAACGAGCCGCGGCGGGTGCGCGCCTCGGCGCGCGCCCGCCCGCGATAGGCTCGCAAGTCAGTGACAGGCGAGTGACGTACAGATACGTCACTCTGCCTGGCCGGGGCTGACCGCCTCAGTATATAGTCGTGCGGCAGTCGGCAACCGGTTAAAGTGTAGCGGCAGGATTGATTTAAACTAAAAATATATGTATTTGGGCATATACACTGAACAAAATTATAAACGCAACACTTTTGTTTTTGCCCCCATTTTTCATAAGCTGAACTCAAAGATCTAAGACTTTTTCTATGTACACAAAAGGCCTATTTCTCTCAAATATGGTTCACAAATCTGTCTAAATCTGTGTTAGTGAGCACTTCTCCTTTGCAGAGATAATCCATCCACCTCACAGGTGTGGCATATCAAGATGCTGATTAGACAGCATGATTATTGCACAGGTGTGCCTTAGGCTGGCCACAATAAAGGCCACTCTAAAATGTGCAGTTTTACTGTATGGGGGGGGGGGGGGGTAGGGGGGTCCGAAAACCAGTCAGTATCTGGTGTGACCAGCATTTGCCTCACGCAGTGCAACACATCTCCTTGGCTAAGCGTTGATCAGGTAGTTGATTGTGGCCTGTGGAATGTTGGTCCACTCCTCTTCAATGGCTATGTGAAGTTTCTGGATATTAGCAGGACCTGGAACACGCCGTCTTATACGCCAATCAAGAGCATCTCAAACATGCTCAATGGGTGACGTGTGCCGTAAGTATGCTGGCCATGCAAGAGCTTGGATGTTTTCAGCTTCCAGGAATTGTGTACAGATCCTTGCAACATGGGGCTCTGCATTATCATGCTGCAACATGAGGTGATGGTCGTGGATGAATGGCACAAAAATGGCCCTCAGGATCTCGTCACGGTATCTCTGTGAAGTCAAAATGCCATCAATAAAATGCACCTGTGTTCGTTGCCCATAACATACGCCTGCCCATACCATACCCCACCGCCACCATGGGCCACTCGATCCACAACGTTGACATCAGTAAACCGCTCACCCATGCGACATCATACACGCTGGCTGCCATCTGCCCTGTACAGTGAAAACCGGGATTCATCTGTGAAGAGAACACCTCTCCAAAGTGCCAGACGTCATCGAATGTGAGCATTTGCCCACTCAATTCGGTTACAAAGACGAACTGCAATCAGGTCGAGACCCCGATGAGGACGGCGAGCATGCAGTTGAGCTTCTGAAAGTTTCTGACAGTTTGTGCAGAAATGCTTTGGTTATGCAAACCAATTGTTGCAGCAGCCATCCAGGTGGCTGGTCTCAGATGATCTTGGAGGTGAAGACGCTGGATGTGGAGGTCCTGGGCTGGTGTGGTTACACGTGGTCTGCGGTTGTGAGGTTGGATGTACTGCCAAATTCTCTGAAACGCCTTTGGAGACGGCTTATGGTAGAAAAATGAACTTTCAATTCACGGGCAACAGCTCTGGTGGACATTCCTGCAGTCAGCATGCCAATTGCACGCTGCCTCAAAACTTGCGCTATCTGTGGCATTGTGCTGTGTGATAAAACTGCACATTTTAGAGTAGCCTTTCATTGTGGCCAGCCTAAGGCACACCTGTGCAATAATCATGCTGTCTAATCAGCATCTTGATATGCCACACCTGTGAGGTGGAGGGATTATCTCGGCAAAGGAGAAGTGCTCACTAACACAGATTTAGACAGATTTGTCAACAATATTTGAGAGAAAGAGGCCTTTTGTGTAAATAGAAAAAGTCTTAGATCTTTGAGTTCAACTCATGAAAAATGGGGGCAAAAACAAAAGTGTTGCATTTATAATTTTGTTGATTGTACAAAGGAAAAATTGTAGAATGTATTGAGTAGGCAATAGTCCTTGAAAATTAAGATGTATTCAAAACATCTTAAAAATGGTAATTTACTTTTTTTGCGTAATACCCCTGCTATGTTTGGCATTGTAACATCTTGTGACCCCTGTGACAGTAACGGAAGTGTTTTATGTATTACATGCTGAAGCAGAAGAGTTCCAAATAATTTTTTTTTAAATCTGGCAACAATACAGTCTCAAGGGTCCTGAAGCAACTTCTCAACATAATAAATGTAATAAAAAATTATATTTATTTATTTAAAAAATGTGTGCTTCTATTTTGCACATACAGTACATAAGTGATCCACAAAAATTGAAGCACCTATGTAAAAGTAGCAATATTAATCTGAAATAGTAACTAATATGAGCCCAAGAATATCAAGCTAATTAATAATAACATAATAGAAACCAACAAAAACCAAGTGGAGAAAACGAGAAAAAGCATACAGAGCTGGCATTAAAATAATGATGTAAAATAACCCCATTGTCTATGCATAAATCCCTACTGCTCCTCTATCATTTCACCATCGATGCCAACTCCCACCCCCCCAACATAATTTTACCATCAATTCTAATTATCTGCCCATCAGTTAAGTCTAAATACCAACAGCCCCCCCCCCCCCTCCCCATCCATCATTTCACCATGAATTCCAAATTGCCATTCATGATTTTGGCATAGCTTCTAATAGTACCACCATCATTTTGGCATAACTCCCAACTGTCCCACATGTTTTAACATACCTTTCAACTCTCCATCCAGGGTTTTGGAATTACTTCTAATTATCCTGTAATCATGTTGGCCTGACTTCCATTTTTCCCTCTATCACTTTGGCATATTGCCTAACTAATCCTCCTTCACACTATTTGAAACTTGCTTTGTGCCGAACAACCTGATTAGCATACCATTGCTATTGTTTAATGTAGACAACACTACTTCAGTGGTCTCCACTAGCTTCTGGGTCCCAAGCCAAGTGGCTGGGTGCATGGGTGCCATTCAGGGAATACTTTGTATTTTCTGAATGAATGCAAAGCCTACTCCTAGTGGACAAGGTGAAGAGGTGGGGAAATGACGTTGTGCTCGCCATCTTGTTTGATCAAAGAATGATTTGCATTCATTCAGAAATGCAGATCCTGAGCCATGCTGCCTAAGTCACTTTCACACCGACAGTGAGGCTTGGCCCCTCCCCCTGCTCCTTTGTCACAGGATTTGACTGACAGCAGGGAGAACCAATGGCTGCCACTGCCTCAGCAAAGCCAGTGAGAGCTGGGAGAAGAGGAGAAAGCCGCTACAGACGACACATCGCAGGATCAAGATCGGGCTTAGGTAAAAAAAGTTTATGCTTTAAAACCACTTTAATAAATGGCTAACATGGTACATTAGTGTACTACTGTTTACTAAGTGTGTGTCCAAAAAAAAAAAACGCATACAAAGGTAAAAAGCTATGCAGATAGAATATTTATTCCTGAACTCTATCTTTTGACTAAACTTCACTTTTATTATATTTTTTCGCATATAATGCATTCTTAGACTCTACATAAAAGCAATATAAGAGAACTCCACAAATTCTTAGAAATTTGCTACAAGCCATTGACCCAACCACAAATTTTCTATCTTTGCACCCTTGACTCTGAAATGTCTAGGGCTTCCCAGAGTCCACGGCTGTGAGTTGGACTGGCCATGACAATCTAACTAAAAATACAGGGAAACGAAGGCAAATCTGTCACACAACACTGAAACTGTCTACAATTAATATCACAGCCTTCTGAAGCAGAAAATAAATGTCTAGTAACTGTTACACTTGTGGATAAACAGTCAGTGAAGTGTGTAACTAAGAACATAACACATTATAGAGCGAAGGGGCCCAGTAATCCATAAAATTCAGTTTATAAGATTGCAGGTCATAGTTTTATTATAGCATTATTGCTACCCTAGGTCCAAATGGATAATTGCATCTCTTTGAATTCACTTCTTTTGTATTTACCACCTGACATTACTATAATCAAGGAAACTAAAACCAGACAGGGTCTTCTGTGCTTTACATACAAGCAACCCATAGGCTACTATTCTAGAGCTTGCAGGAAAAAAAAATAAGGCTATCTTTTTCCTGATCTAGGCTAATGCAAACACGCAAAGTGCAATTTTCATAGCAATCAATCAGAATTCACTTTCCAGCATGAGTGACAGTCTCTTGGAGCATGGGGGAAAGAAAATCGGGCTGTGGGCAGGGTAAGGTCACCCTGTTACTGAAATGTTAAACTATTTTAACATGATTGGATCTTTGAAAAAGAAGTTGTCACTTTGCACATTTAGGACAAAATGACTTCTCTTCAAAGCTCACCCACAGCCATATACACATCTGTTGTAGCTATGTGTCTAAACCTTATGTAATTCCTGTATAGGACCGTATCAGAGTTGTCACATGGGTAATAATTGCCCTCCTCCCTCAGGTGACAACTGAGGAATAGTGGGCTCTATGGTAAGATATATTGGACTATTTTTCTTCTTTTTTTGTTAGGGGGAGGGGGGGGGGCTTAGCTCTTTTTATTTTGGGGGGGGGGACTTTAGATCTTGGATGATGGGGTGCATGTTGATACATTCTTTAGATTATTATGACTTGGCAGATATCTTATTCCTATGGCCTGTATTATGTTTTTTATAGTTTAAAAGCACATGGGCCCTGCTTGTTTGCTTTTAAACTGTGTACATACATCAGCTCATGACCCTATCACATCATCTTTTGATGGTTATATAAGTGGACACACATTATATATATATATATATATATATATATATATATACATATATATATATATACAGTGCTCAACATAAATTAGTACACCCCAACATATTTTTAAGAAAACCTTTACTTTCCTTTCAGAATCAACATTTTCTGTGGGACACTATCCTACAAAATACTCCCACAAATGTGGGCTTTTGATTGAAACCAAGACGTGTTAATGTGCACACACCAAAAAATATTTTTCATAACAAAATCATTCAAGACCATGTTGCAAACATGAATACACCCCAATAAAATTCTTAGGCGCAAAGCTAAATGTTAGACAACAAAGTTCTAATTAACAAGAATTCAACTACAGGTGAGTCTTATTTTTTATTAAACAGGTGTCCAGCAGACAGTTGATTATAATAGGCATTACTTAAATAAAACCCCTTCCCATTTCATGCTGTTAGCAATTGCACCACATGGAACAGAAATGTCCCAAGGCCTGAGAAAGAAAATCTTTTCTTTACACAAGAAAGGTGAAGGCTACAAGAAGATTAGCAAAGCTGTACTTATAAGTCAGAATACTGCAGCAAAAGTGATACAAAAATATAACAAAGATGGAACTGCAACCAGAGACATCCAGCCCATCTACGGAAGTTACCACCTCTTCTGATCAGAAGGGTTGAAGAAAATCTCAATGCAAGTTCAGTTAGCTAAAGAAGTAGAAAGCCGGGGTGATTGTTTCCCCTGACACAATACAGCGTACACTGCAGAGGAATGGCATTCATGGGTGTTGTCCATGAAGGAAGGTGTTCATGCACAAAAAAGCCCGCCAATAATTTGCCAGGGCCCATGCTGAAAAAGAAGACTACTGGGACTCTGGAGTGATGAGACCAAGATAAATACTTTTTGGAACTGATAGCTTCAAAACTGTATGGTGTTGCAAAGGTGAGGAGTATGAAGAAAAATGCATGGTGCCCACAGTGAAACATGGTGGTGGCAATGTCCTTCTGTGGGGCTGCGTGAGTGCTGCTGGTGTCGGGGGAGCTGCATTTCATTGATGGTTCTATGAATTCCCATGTACTGCTCTATATTGAAATATAAGATGCTACCATCACTCTGTTCCCTTGGTCGTCGTGCACATTTTCCAACATGACAATGATCCAAAACACACATCTAGGGCCACTGTTGCATTTCTGAACAGAATTAAAGTGATTCAGTGGCCAAGTATGTCTCCTAAACTGAACCCAATCGAACACCTATGGGAAATTCTGAAGAGACAAGTTGAGCATCACTCTCCATCTAGCATCCAGGCTCTAAAAGAGGTCGTTCTTGAAGAATGGCAAAAGATAGATGTTGCAATATGTCGCCAACTTGTTCATTCCATGCCTAGAAGAGTTGGTGCTCTCCTTACAAATCATGGAGGTCACACAAAATACTAGACGTAGTAAATTTTGTTAAGGGGTCTGTTCATTTTGCATCAACTAATTTGAGTAAAACTGAAGTTATATTATTAACCTTACTTTCATGTAATGAGGTAAACAAATGTCCTATAAAACTCAGTTTTGTCAAAATTTTGAAAATTGTTCTTGTGTTCATTGAGATATTGATTAAAATCTTACTTTTCAAAAGGGGTGTACTCATTTATGCTAAACACTGTATATATAAAGCATATATATATATATTTATCATAGATCTGTATAAATTAGTATCAATCTAATCAGAACTGAAATTTATATTTAGTTAAATAGGATTACAATTATATGCACACCTTTATTCCATTTAGAGCATTTATCTGGTGGCAATTCTTTGGTTTCCCTTGTGGCTGTTCTCGGCTGGCTGTGAACTGTGTGGGGTCTCATTTTCTATTGTGGAGGTGATAGTCAATATGTGTCATGAATCCATTTGATTAAGTTCAGCTATGTAATATTATCAAAATTGCTACATCCTGAATACTACAGAAACGACATATGAAACGACATATGAAGGATGACCTTCACAAAGGGACCTCTGAGGCACCATACTGAAGTCAACAACACACTTAATTAAAACAACATATTTATTCAATTCCATTTAAAACAAACAGTGAAATATTGCATAATCACCACACTCCTCCGATAGGATTGGGGAATTCGATTTTTGCCCCAGGCTCCATGAAGGGAAATGTTTTCCTCTTCCACAAGGAGGTACCTTTAAATCTAGACACCACGTTGATTGTCAGACCATTGGGGTAGAATGCCTTATGACCTGAACCTGTGGCGATTTCTATGTTGGAAAGACCAAAAGGTCCTTTAGCTCACAAGTACAGAATCATCTTTATTATATCGATGCAGTCTTGTTGTACAGTATATGCTGATCAGCAAACATGTTGATCTAAAGCATGAATATGATTAGGGATACACCGATCAGACTTTTTTGGACCCGATACCGATACCTGGCGTTGTGAAATCGCCAACATCGATACCGGAACCGATCAGTACAGAGCAAACCAGTGCTTCATGTGTGTGGCTCCTCCATTAACAGGCAGAGTGCATCTGATATCACTCCGCCTGTGAGTCGGGCCTATACAGGAAGTAGCGGCTCCCATCCCATACTACTACTGCACCCAGTAAGGGATGGCTGAGCCATTACCAAGCAAAAACTGGATCGGCCAGTGGATCGGTCAATGTTACCGATCCCCCGATCCATCTAAAATGGCCATATTGGCGCCGATATCCGATCCAAATATCGGATCGGTGCATCCCTAAATATGATCAAACGGTTATTTCATTTTTCGCCCTCAAGAGGATGCATTTGGATCCAGAAGGTGGTAATTTTGACAATACAATTTTGAGACAGGACACCCAATAGATATTCAACCTAAAAGTCACTTTTCACCCTGGTTTAAACACCGCACTTACAATTTTGAATTATGCAACTACAACTCTGGGGTTATGTAAATGCCATATAATTAGCAAGTAATGTCTTTTAAATTTGTCAATGCTATGGGTTTGCTTAGAAGTCCATATGGGTGTTCAATGTTGGAGTCATGACTGTTAAAGTCTCTTTGTTAGTACATTTTTGTTGACCATTGTATGTATGTATCTCTTTAATGTTTTTGTATGTTGTATTGCACTATAGTATCTGAGGAGATGCTGTTTTTGATCTGCAGGGCATTGCTGTTTTGGATGCCCAGCTACAGGGGAGTATCTTCTTTCCCCTGTGAGCCGGGTGCACTGCTGCTGCCTCCCTACACCGTGTGTGGCTTGCTCAGTCTATGGTTTGCCGCATTGCGGTGAACATGGCTGGGTGGGTGCATGTGCGGTAGCAATGGAATTTAATGAATATAATGTTTTATTTAATTGTGTTGTTGACTTCAGTACAGTGCCTTAAAAGTCCTTTTGTTTTTCAAGATCATCCTTCATATGTCGTTCAGCTATAGTAACTATATGTAAGCTAAATTATAATTTGAGTTCTTACAATTATTGAAATAGTTGGAACATATGTCTTATAAAGTATATTGTATTTCAGATATTATCTGTATGTACTCCTAAGAAGGACGAGTGTTTGAAACGGGTTGAGAATTTTCATTTCTGTCATTCGGTAGGAATTTTGTACAACTATGATATGAGCCATATTATTGGTAGATTGTATGGTCATAAGACGGATTTCTCAATCACAATGCATGTTTCTTTTTTTTTTACCTGTAGTGAATAAAGAAGATATAATGTTTTATCTGTATGATTTTGTCATTACCACAGTTTGTTACATGAGTGCCCTTAACCACTTTAAGGCCCGGAAGGATTTGCCCCCTCAATGACCAGGCCATAGTTTGCGATTCGGCACTGCGTTATTTTAACGGACAATTGCGTGGTCGTGTGACGCTGTACCCAAATAAAATTGATGTCCTTTTTTTCCCACAAATAGAGCTTTCTTTTGGCGGTATTTGATCACCTGTGCGATTTTTATTTTTTGCGCTATAAACAAAAAAAGAACGACAATTTTGAGAAAAAAATAAAAAAACAATATTTTTCACATTCTGCTATATGACATTCTCAAAAAAATAAAATTAAAAATCAAAATTTTTTAACACTTTCGGCCAATTTATTTTCTGCTACATATTTTTGGTAAAAAATAAAATTGCAATAGGCATAATTTGATTGGTTTACGCAAAAGTTATTGCGTCTACAAACTACGGGAAAGATTTAGGTAATTTTTATTGTTTTTTTGTTTTTTTTACTAGTAATGGCGGCGATCTGCAATTTTTTGCAGGACTGCGACATTGCGGCGGACAGATCGGATCCCTAACTGTCATTTTTTACACTTTTGGGGGTACCAGTGACATTACTACAGTAATCAGTGCTAAAAATATGCACTGTTACTGTAATAATGCCATTGGCAGGAAAGGGGTTAACCCTGTGGGTGATCAGTGGGTTAAATGTGAACCTAGGGGAGTGATTCTAACTGTGGGGGGACGTGGCTTCTAAATGGCCATAGAGACATGTGATCCTATATAGAAGGATCACAGGGGCTCTATGATCATTTCAGGGAGAAGAACGGTCAGCTGTATTTACAACAGCTGCCCGTCTTCTCCCTCAGCGGGGAACGATCGCGGGTGTCAGGCGGCAATCGGAGCGCGCTCGCCCCCTAGCTTCCCGTGCGTGACCAACCTAGGACTACGTCGGTTTGCGCAGGAGAGCCACCCTGCCACAGTGGTAAAAATTCCATGCTACAAGTCTATTTTTTTTAGTTTGTAGATGCTAAGGATGTGGGCACATTAGCATAGCATTCCTTTCTATTGTACAGTACATTACGGAAGTGTATGTATGGATGTATATGTATTATTTTTAAAGAGTAAGGATATAATTTATGTCACTTTAAATGCAAATATAATCCTATGATAAGAGTGTTGTTGAAATGAATGGTCTGATGACTGGGTCTCTTTAAACTTGCCTACTTCCAATAAACCCCATTCAACTTTTTATCACATGTAGTGTAATCTGTGTACCCAGAAATTTTGAGAGTCCAAAGGTCTGGGTTTGAGGCCCTGTAGTATATACCTACAATTCTGGGACATTGCCACTTTACCCGAGGGAAAATATGCGTATCTGTACATATAGCATCATCATCCTTCACAAAATGGCAATGTAAAAACAATGTTCTTTTGGCAGGTCCTCAAAATTAGGCTAACAGGTATGCTTGAAATGTTGGATTGACACAGTTCTCACTGTCTCCATGCAACACAGTGACAGATCTGCTTGTCTCACTGCCAGGCATTCATTTATTAATACAGAAGTATGTGGGACATCTGGTTATAATTATATATTGGTCTAATTAAATGTAATTTCCATGCCAACTGACAGAGGATGCCAATTTTTAAGAGATGTTTAAAATGTACTATTCAGATTGCAATGTATTTAGCAGACACTTATCATGTATTACTTAGGATTAATATTCTTTGTTGTCAGAAAGACACAAATCGTGACTAATGGCACTTTTCCACTGCAAGTACCGGCTCGGCTCCACTCGGCCCTGCTTGGCTCTGTTTGGTTTTCCACTGCATGGTACCGCATGGTACGGTGTTGGAACGGTTCGGTACGGGTTGCTTTTCCACTAAAGTAAAGTGGGTGGGATAACAACGATTCTCTGACCAATCAGTGGCTAGTAGTGACAAACAGTCAAGTCTGCATGCAAAGGATTGTGGGATATGGTACCGGTACGGCCCTCTTGGAATCACAACTGAGGTGGTACTATTTAAGCGAGCCGTACCGTTCGGTTCCATGTAGTGGAAGAGCGCCGCTGGTACCATGCAGTGGAAAAGCGCAAAAGCGAGCCGTACATTCAGTTCCATGTAGTGGAAGAGCGCTGCCGTACCGTACCAACACCGTACCATGCAGTGGAAAAGCGCAAAAGCGAGCCGAACCGTTCGGTTCCATGCAGTGAAAAACGCCATAACAAACTTTATAATTATTTACAATTAGAGCCAAGGTCCACCCAAAACTCCTATTCCAAGACTGGTGGAACCAAAGTCGCTCTGTGTACTTGAATGGTTTCCCTTCAAGGATGCCGATTTCCTCTATTCTCCCAATCTGTTTCAGAGCAAATATGGTAGTCAAGCTCCTCCCACCAAACATGTTCTCTCTAGGTCTTTAAAGTGGTTGTGAGGGCAGAAGGTTCTTTACAGTAATGAATTCTATGCATTAAGGTAAAAGACCTTCTGGGTGCAGCTACCTCCCCAGCCCCCCTGATATGTACCTGAGCCCCATCTCTGTCCAGTGATGTGCATAAGAGCATCGGCTTCCCCGTGTCTCTCTTCCCTCATTGGCTCACACAACAGCAGGAGCCAATGGCTCCAGTTGCCATCAATTACATGCAGTGAGCAAATGAGGAGAGAGCAGGGGTGGGGCCTAGCTATGCCCCTTGTGTGAATGAAAAATGTTTATTCACAGGAACGTGGCTCGGGAGCAAGCCTGCTCGAGTACCCTCAGAGAAAGAGGCTTGCTATTGGGGGCACTCAACAGACGAGAGAAGCCAGGACCACCAGCAGGGGACCAAAAAGAAGAGCATCTGGGCTGCTCTGTGCAAACCCATTACACAGAGCAGGTAACATAACATGTTTCCTATTTAAAAAACAAAAAGAAAACCTCTAAAATCACTTTAAGTACAGGGATGGAGGGAAATGGCAAGAATGTCCTACAAATAGAGTATGCTGGAAGTTTTGTGCATAGAAGGGAGTGCCCTTCTACACGTTCTTCCGGTGTCACTGAAGTTCTCTACAAATAGCCACTTTCTAAAGGCATGTCTGGCTCTAGGTTGCTCAAGCACAGCATAGTGGGAAGGGATAGGGCTTTCCCATATCACAAAATGGATACAAAACCTTATGGTGTCTCATATTCAGTGCTACCTGTATTTATTCTTAAGAGTTTACCCACTTCTCGCAAAAAGACATACCTGTACGCCGGCTTCAAGAAGTGGTTGCAAGCATCACCCCGGTACCATTTTTTAAAGCCAGCGGCTTTGCAGAGATAACAACTGATGCAGCTCAGCAGCCGCTTGGCCGTTATCCCAGCGAGTGGGAGGGGACGACCCCCTCCCCCCACCTTCTGCGCCTCTGCCTGGGTCTCCCATTCCAGTCTGGGGACTTTTAGACCCCAGATCCCTCCATAAAGAGTACGTGTCACTGCTGATTACTGTCACAAGGGATGTGTACATTCCTTGTGACAGCAATAAAACTAATCAGACTTTTTTTTTTAAAAACAGTGTTAAAAATAAAAATAAATAAAAAGCGCCCTCTTTCCCGTGAGCTCGCGCACCAAAGAAAATGCATACGTAAGTCGTGCCGCAAATGAAAATAGTGTTCAAATCACACATGTGAGGTATCGCCGCGATCGTCAGAGCGAGAGCAACAATTCTAGCTGAAGACCTCCTCTGTAACGCTAAACTGGCAACCGTTAACATTTTTTAAAGTGTCACCTATGGAGATTTTTAACCACTTACCGACAGGCCACTGTCATTTTACGTCGGTCCTTTGACACTAAATACCGGGGTTATGGCAGCAGATAGGAAAAGGTGCCCCCCTCCTGCCACGTCCCGGTAGTTTTCCTCGCTTACCGGACCCGCTGGCATCGGGGAAAACGATCTGGTCCCAGATCCTCTTAGACAGGAAGTCGAGTGAGGGCAAGATGGCCCTCACTCGACTCTATGGTCTTGGAGGACCGGAGCGAGGTCAAACGTTGTTGCCTAGCAACCAGTTTAAAGAGCCGATATTTTTTAAAAATGTTTTCTTCTTTTTTAGTGTACTTGTGAGGTCCGAGATCTTTTTGACCCCAGATCTCACAATAAAGAGGTCCTGTTGTGCTTATTTCTATTACAAGGAATGTTTACATTCTTTGTAATAGGAATAAAAATGATAATTTTTTTTTTCTTTTTTAAAACTGAGTAAAAATAAATAGGAAAAAAAAATGTAAGCGCCCTGTCCCCGTTAGCTTGCGAGCAGAAGCGAACGCATACGGAAGCCCCGCCCACATATGTAAACGGTGTTCAAACCACACAAGAGGTATCGCCGCGATCGTTAGAGCGAGAGCAATAATTTGAGCCCTGGACCTCCTCTGTAACTCTAAGCTGGTAACCTGTAGAAATTTTTAAAGTGTCGCCTATGGGGATTTTTTAGTACCAAAGTCTGTCGCTATTCAGCGAGCGTGCGCAATTTTGAAGTATGACATGTTGGGTATCTATTCACTCAGTGTTACATTATCTTTCACATTATAGAAAAATTGGGCTAACTATACTGTTTTCTTATTTTTTATTCAAAAAAGTGAATTTTTTCCAAACAAATTGCGTTTGGAAGAACGCTGCGCAAATACGGTGTGATACAAAATATTGCAACGATCTCCATTTTATTCTCTAGGGTCTCTGCTAAAAAAAAAATATATATAATGTTTGGGGGATTTTAAGTAGTTTTCTAGCAAAAAAAAAAAATGATTTTAGCTTGTAAACATCAAGTGTCAAAAATCGGCCTGGTCTT
This sequence comes from Pelophylax lessonae, assembly GCF_965119305.1. Lineage (NCBI taxonomy): Eukaryota > Metazoa > Chordata > Amphibia > Anura > Ranidae > Pelophylax > Pelophylax lessonae. Next base: position 491,043,528 of record NC_138772.1, on the reverse strand, counting down.
AAAGTGGTTAAGTACCCTAGTTTGTCGCCATTCCACGAGTGTGCGCAATTTTAAACTGTAACATGTTAGGTATCTATTTACTCAGAGTGACATCATCTTTCACAATATACCAAAAAATTAGGCTAACTTTACTGTTTCGTTTTTTTCAATTCGGTGAAGTATATTTTTTCCCAAAGAAATTGCATTTGAAAGATGACTACGCAAATACCGCGTGACAAAAAATATTGCAAATACTGCCATTTTATTCTCCAGAGTCTTTGCTAAAATAAAATATATAATGTTTGGGGGGTTCTAAGTAATTTTCTAGCAAAAATTACTGATTTTAACTTGTAAACAACATAGGCCTGGTCCTTAAGTGGTTACTTACACTTCGAATTTAACCTGGTATAAGGCTACTGTAGTCCATGTAAAGCAGAGCTCACCATGGGATAGGGAGAGGCAGCACAAACAGCCAATCAGTTTGTGAGCTGACAATAAATATGCTGATAGGAGGAGAAAACAGCGTGACAGAGATTAGCCCATCACTGTGCTGCTTCTGTTTTACTGTCCAGCAGGCAGATGAAGTGGGTTAAGTGATGCTGAAATACTGAGGAGAACTAAAAGAAAGAAGTACTGAATGGAAAAATCTCTGGATTTGAAAGAAAAGCTTTAGTTTTGTTATTTTCTTCTTTCAATGGACTATTCATTTTTATCTTTCTATCCCTGTACAAGCTTCTGTGAGCACCATGTTTGTAAGCCCTGGAAAAGTGTTTGATCATTGTGTGGTATCATTATTTCATTTTGTGTAACAACCTTCAGGTCAGCAGAACTCAGATCTTGAAAACCCAAGATCTAAGGACACTTGCTCACATGTGTGACACCAACCCACTTACCTCCAGGTCACCGGACCTCAGATCTTGCCAACCCCGTTTCTAGTATACGCAAACAGGCCTCCACCTCCTTTTACTGCAAGAAGTGATTTAACTTGCCCACATTTCACAATAACCATGGTCACCAGACCTCATATTTCAGCAACCCAAGCTTTGAGGTCAGTTCTGCATGTGCGACACCAACCCCAGACACTAAACTTCAGATCTTATCAACAAACAACCTGGCACCTCCCTTCAGAGTGAGGACTGACGTATTTCCTCACTCCGAGAGGGGTCTCTGGAGCGCATGAATGTAACTTTGTAGGTGTTACATGGAGTTCTTTATATCAGGTCCCCTGATATCTGCGGTGGCAAAAATGGAGGATTGCTACATACGTAAACAAAACCATAAAAACACTGGATTACCAATGTATGATAGAAACCGGTGTATTTCCTAACCTACCCCATTGCACAGAGCACTGGAGGGGGAGAAAAAAACATGCATGCTTCATGACTGCTGAGAAGCATAGGCTCATTTATGAGCAGCTAATAAACCAATACCTTGCCCCCCAAAAAGACACAGAAGCTGATTAAGTTGGAAATAGGGCAAGGCCACAGCTTTATTGAACTTTGCAAAAGTAACAACTTTCCGAATGTACCAAACAACAGTGCCAGTTACAGTTCTACCGTGAGCACCCATAAAACATAAACTTACATAGTCTAATGGCGCTTTTCCACTGCATGGAACCGAACGGTTCGTCTTGCTTTCGTGCTTTTCCACTGCATGGTACCGCATGGTACGGTGTTGGAACGGTTCGGTACGGAGGCGCTTTTCCACTACATGGAACCGAACGGTACGGCTCGCTTAAACAGTACCATCTCAGTTGTGGTTCCAAGAGGGCCGTACCGGTACCATATCCCACAATCCTTTGCATGCAGCCTTGACTGTTTGTCACTACTAGCCACTGATTGGTCAGAGAATCGTTGTTATCCCACCCACTTACTTTATTACTACTTTAGTGGAAAAGCAAACCGTACCAAACCGTACCGAACTGTTCCAACACCGTACCATGCAGTGAAAAACCAAACCGGGCCAAGTGGAGCCGAGCCGGTACTTGCAGTGGAAAAGTGCCATAAGAGGCCTGTCCTTACCATCAGTGCCAGACAGACATTAGACTGACTCCAGAATTTAACTTGAGGGCATAGCCCACAAAGCAACATCAATTGCTGGCAAGGTCAAAACCGCCAATAAAGCTGTGACAAAACATCACAATGGGCGGGGGGTGGTCAACTGTTGTAACAGCTGAATCTCCTCAGAGCAGTTGGATGTGCCCCCCGTGCAGCCTTTTCCTAGAGTTCAGGCTCCACCCAGTCACCTCAGGTCTTTGTAGCCAATCCCAAGGGGGCTACTTAACTTCCCTTTTAGGTTCACACCCACAGTGACGCCATGCTTCCAGCAGTCAAGGCTCCCTTTCCCTAAAGGAGGTTCAAGGGGCCTTCATTCTATGAAGCCCATAGTCCTTTTTCTCTGTCTTTATATTTGCTGCCGGCATGTTTTTTGGCCTTGGTGGAGTGCAAAGATGGGATGTGGGCCATCGATAAGCTGTTTCCCTGAGCCCACTGATGTTTAAAAAGGTGCTGGTCTGACCTCTTCCAAAATCCAGCCACTTGTTTCACAATGAATGTCTATTGTGTCTCGGCACCACAGGGGGTTAATAGTCTCATTACTGTTTATAGAGTAATTAGTTCAGCAAATCATACTTCTCCCTAATAAAGTAGGTTCTGGCATCACTAGCCACAAAACTTTGAGAACGGTAAAATAGGCCAAGCTGGGCCATGAATAATTAAAAAAGATAAAACTGCTAATGGACCGCTGCCGTGCTCAAACATGAAGTATTAACAATGGCATGTTAGGATTGTCAGCGTCCTATAATTATAAACCAGGTGCAATATATCACCATGTATCTCTTGCCAGTAATTGAACAACGGTATTTGTAAGATGCTCTAGTCTCAGCTGGAAGGCAAAGCACACAAACTAGGTGCATTGTACATAATCAATTGTAATATAAGCTGCTTGCACATTCTTCTGTTTTTTTTTTCTAGTTTTTTTGCTGTGCCCTTTTCAGATCTCCCTTTACTGCCTGCAATGCAAAAGGATGTGATAGGAAAACTGTACACAGTAAGGAGTATTCCCCTTTTAGACAGTTGTCCCAGTGTAAAGAGCTACCTTCGCCTTTTGTTCTCAGGGACGCTATTAGAAATCACGGGGCCCCGTACAACCTGCCTAGGCAAGGCCCCCCCCCGGATAAAACAAGACAATATTTTCACTAAAATCATTATTAGCGGACACAAACATAAAAGAGAACCTGTGTGAATTAGCCATTTTAATTGTTTTTTACATTTAAAAAAAATATATATATTTATATATATATATTTTTTAAATGTTTACAATTATTTTATTTTACAATTTTCTTAAATTATTTATTACAATGTTACATTTTAGAATTTGTAATTTCTTTACAGGACAGGGAAGCCTGCAGTGCTCTGGGGGAGAGGGGTGGCACAGTGAAAGAGGGGCACACGGGGAGAGGGGGATTAGAAGCAGGCTGAACAGTGAGGAGGGGGGTCAGTGTCAGAGAAGCAATTACAGGATTGATGCCCTGTGTCTGTGTCTCTCCCTGCAGCAGCTGAAAACTGGCAGGAGGGGGAGAAATTGGCTTTCAGTTGCTGCAAAGAGCCGCACAGGCTTCCTTCTGTAATTATACCCCTGCCCGACTGCACTGATTCCCCGTGCTGTTGGGGCCCCCCTGTGTGCCCGGGCCCCCTACAGGAGGACTGGTGGCCCCCCCCCTATCAGCGGCCCTGCTTGTTCTAGTGACAATTCTAAAATGTTGGATTTCTGATCACTTTGAGGTTAATTTACTTAAACCTGAAGAGTGCAAAATCTGGTGCATGGTGGCCAATCAGCTTCTAAATTTAGCTTGTTCAATTAACCACTTCTGAACCGGGCCTTTTTCTGACTCTTGTTGTTTACAAGCTAAAATCTTTTTTTTTGCTATAAAATTACTTAGAACCCCCCCAAACTTTATATTTTTTAAATTATTTTTTTAATATTTTATTTTTATTTATTATTATTTTTTATTATTTATTATCATTTTCTTGATCACTTTTACTCTGATTACAACATAGAAATAAGCATGACAGGACATCTTTAATGTGAGATCTGGGGTCAAAAAGACCTCAGATCTCACATCTACACTAAAAAAAAAAAAAAAAAAAAAAAAAAGTTATTTTTTTTCATCTTGAAAAAAATGGGCTCTTTAAATCGGTTGCTAGGAAGCGAGGTATGACATTGCGCCGGTCCTCCAAGGCCATAGAGTCAAGTGAGGGCCATCTTGCCCTCCACTCAAATTCCTGCCTAAGGGGACAGCTGACCGGATCGTATTCATCGCTACCGGGTCCGGAAAGTGGGGAAAACAACCAGGAAGTGGCAGGAGGGGGCACTTCTCTCGTCGCCCATAAGGTGATCCCACGGTGAATCCACCCTTAAGTTAACTACTTGCCTTCTGTGCACTTAAACACCCTTTCCATCCAGGCCAATTTTCAGCTTTCAGCGCTCTCACACTTTGAATGACAATTGCGCGGTCATGCTACACTGTACCCATATGAAATTTTTATCATTTTTTTCACACAAATAGAGCTTTCTTTTGGTGGTATGTAATCACCTCTGGGTTTTTTATTTTTTACAAAAAAAAAGAATAAAGACAGAAAATTTTGAAAAAAAAAAAAGTTTTTCTTATTTTCTGCGAGTAAATTTTGAAAATAAATTTTTCTCCTTCACTGATGTGCGCTGATGAGGCGGCACTGATGGGCACTGATGAAGTGGCACTTATGGGCACTGATGAGGTGGCACTTATGGGCACTGATGAGGAGGTACTAATATGCCGCACTGATGAGCACTGATAGGCGGCACTGCTGGGCACTGAGAGGTGGCACTGCTGGGCACTGAGAGGTGGCACTGATGGGCACTGATAGGCGGCACTGATGGGCACTGGCGGATGGCACTGGACACTGACGGGTGGCACTGATGAGCGGCACTGATGGGCAGCACCATCAGTGCCCACACTCAGTGCCCATAGTGCTGCCAGTCAGTGCTCATCAGTGCCTAGATGAGCAGGCACTGATGGGCACTGACTGGCAGCACTATGGGCACTGATTGTGGGCATTGATGGGGCACTGATGGCGGGCACTGTGGGCACTGATGGGGGGGCACTGTGTGTATGTTTTTACCTTTTAGTAATCAGGGCACTGGTGATCAGTGCCCTGATTACATGTCTCCGTGTCCCCGGCGCTGTGAGGCTCCCCCTCCTTCCTCACACTGCAGGCTCTGTGTGAGGAAGGAGCGCCGGCGATGAGAGATGATCTCATGTTTACATATGAGATCATCGCTCATTGGACGGCCCGATCACGTGGTGAATGGCCGATGTGATTGGCCATTCACCACGATCTGTGATCGGCCGTGTCCAAGGGACACGGCCGACACAGATTTTCCCGCTGCGCGCTCGCGGGGGGCGTGTCACTGGGAGGCCGTTTAAAAAACGGCCTCCAGAAAATTCAAGTCCGCGCTGCAGCCGTATATAGGCTGTAGCGCGGATGGGGGGAGGTTAAAGCGGACCGCCTGCAGTTTAAAAAAATACCATGGTTATGGCAGCTATCTGCCGCCATAACCCCAGTATTGAACGTCAAAATACCAAGGTATAACTGCGACGGGCGGTCCGGAAGTGGTTAAAGGAGTTGTAAAGGCAGAAGGTTTTTTTATCTTAATGCATTGGGAGGGAAGATTTTGCCCTCCCAAGTTTTAGAAAATCCATCCCTTAATGTCTTGGTCATATTGGTTACCAGGACAAACAGACAGGACACAGCAACCTAATTGGGATATAGACAGCAATCAAAATATATCAGGGGGTTTCATTCCTCCCTACTGCATCAAAAACTAAAATAAAAATGTTGCCTTTTTTTTTTTTTACACTTTTATAGCTGAACTGTCATTCAGCCCCCACAATACTCTAGGTGCCAAATGTCCAGCACTGAAACTTGTATATCTGGCAATAGTACTGGCAGGTCTCCTCCATTCCATTAATCCTTTTCACTGAATGTAAAGCTTTCTGTGATTGGAGCAGATAAGCCTTGCATTCAGTGAAAAGAATATAAGGCTTTTTCTGTATGGAGGAGGCATACAATAAGCAAATCAGCACCGGGAGTTCGGAACTTCAAGTACGGTGGGGGCTGAATAAAAGTAACAGCTTTACAGAAGGAGAAGCAGCCAAATTTGGGACAGGCATCAATTTTTTTTTTTTTAAATAGCCCAATTTTTTTTTTTTTCCTGGCGGTCAGCTTTAATTCACAAAAAAAAAAAAAAAAATGTTTACTTTTATAGTGGCTTCTCAAAAAAAAGAAATACTTTAGAAAATTGATAAAAGTTTTAGTGTAGTAAAACAATTATGGTAGTGAATTGGTAATCTTTTCTTATAGAAATCTATATATATCAGGCCAATGAGGGGGACTGAGGAGGAAAGAGGGACAAGGGGATGTGGTTCCAAAGGAGAGACAACCCCTACAAATAGGAGACAGTTGGGATCTATGTGATATTGATCATGATTGGTAACAAAAGTTATGAAGCCGATACAAAGGAGCACACCATCCACCTGCAGTTTAGCATGATATCTTTCACGGCACTAATTCTTGTTAAAGAGATGCTAAAAATATTGTCCATGTCCCATGGGGCAGTCTGTGTTTTGGTTGGATAGCTGTTGTGTCTCTATTTTCGTAAGAAATTCTGACTATCTTCTGCAGTAATGCCTGCGAAAGCAGCTATTTCTGATCCATATCTAAGATTATTGAAATTATAATTATAGAAAGATAAGGGCTAGATGTGTAAACAAACCATTCACATCAGATGTGCTACGTACAGTATTCACGTCTTCACAACTTCGCCTCCCACCACAGATCAAAGCCAGATGAGTGGGAAGTTAAATCGAAAACAAAATCACTAAACTTCCAGTAACTAGATTACTCCACAGAAACCACTGAGTCATTAAACAGTAATGCTCTGCACCTTGTGTCCCATCCATGGCAACAATGAAATACCACACCAAGTCCAGGACAAAACCATGTGCTTTCATGATTACATATTCTGCATTCCTGCACCAATCCAAGAGATCTAGCAGAAGGATCTAAGAGGCCAAGGGGAGGATCTGCCCTGTCAGGTGTCTTTTAAAATGTAAGAACCTCTATTATTATGTTCTTATAATTAAGCAGTTTCATGCTAGTGAATTGCACTACAGTAAACATGCATGCATTGTTAAAAGCCTAAGGCCCCTTTCACACACGGTAGTCCGTCGACGGACTCTGTTTTTCTCAGCGGGGGATCGATCCTCCGATCCCCCACTGAGCTGGCGGGTGACAGCTGTGTCTCCGCGTTGTGTGCGGAGACAGAGCTGTCAGGTCCCCATTCTCCATGGGGGAATCGGATGAGAACAGACCGTCTGTCTGTTCTCATCCGATCCGCTAGACGGATGGAAAATAGGGTTTCCATCCATCTGGATTTGGCAGATCATATCAGATCGGATGTCAGCGTACATGTCTCCGCTGACATCCGATGCCCCATAGAGATGCATGGGGCATCCGTTTAGATCCACCTGATAAACGGACAGGTGGATCTGAATGGTCCGCTTGTGTGAAAGGGCCCTTAAGGTCCAAAATTCTGCAACCAACCACACCCCCTCCAGAACTGTGGAAATTAACTAGAAGGTCCTCACAAGGTGGCACTACGACCCAGCTTCTCTTCATCGCATCTTCCCGGACTCCCCTGCAAGATGTTGGAGGGGATGTGGGGAGATTGCCACACATGCCCATATGTGGTGGCGGTGTACCTTTATTCAAGGGTTCTGGGCTGTGGTGTTGCATTGGTCCCAAAAGATCCAAGGTAGCTCTATATAAAATGACCCATGGGTAGTACTGCTTCATTTTACGGACGAGCCAATTGGCCGATACAAGCGCTCTATTACCCCTCATCTGCTCAACGCAGTGAAGGCGTTGATTTCACGTTATTGGAAACAGTCTTAGGTCCCGACAGTACAGCAATGGCTACTGAATGTTGACCATACGTACCATATGGAAGACATTACCCAACGCACATAGAGGTTTGGCCCACCTTTCTCACAAGATATGGGCCAGCTGGCTCACCTTTACCTACTTGTCTGAATATGCTTAGTTGATGTCCACAGCTACATGATACCAGTTTCTGGCAACGCACCTGATGCTCACACAAATAGGTTGCTAGCAATTTATATCTTACATTGTTTCAACCTGGACCCCCCTCCCCCTTCCTCCTCTCCCCTCCAATTTTCCTCTTCTAATGTCTCCAACTTTTTTGTATAATTCCCTCTGTTTCTCCTCTCTTACAATTGGACATGTTCAGTCCATAGTTATTACTTATATCATGGTTCTGTCACATGTTACAGGGGTGTTTATTGCTGATTTATATGTTAAACTGTTTATTACCACCCCCTATAACTAAATGAGGTGGACACTTGGCGTTACGGGCTGCATTGCACGGAACCCCTCTTATGTATCTGTACGTGCCCTTTGATTTTGTTGTTTTTGTACTTTTATACATTTCATATTGTTTTATATCTGTTTATTCTGTTACTGCTTTCTATTTTCTCAATAAAAATGTATTGAACAAAAAAGCCTAAGGGCCCTTTCATACAGGCGGACCGATCAGGTCTGCTGGTAAGTTTTTCAGGTTGACCCAATCGGACCCTCCAGTCTTATCTATGGAGCAGCGGGTGTTCGTTGAAACCCACCTACATCCAATCCCTTTTGCTAAAAACAGACGGATGGGGATCCGTTATGTAAGGGGCCTAACACAAGCTTTACCCTTTTCCTTCTGTTTTGTAATCCCACAGTTATTAGAAATAAAACTCACACTCTTTCCTCCTCCTTGTGTGGCAATGCATTTTCCTATATATCCATAGCCACCAATTCCCTACGTCACCCGTCCACTTCCTCCTTGCACACCTTCTGTATTAAGCAACAGGTGCAATTGGGATGCAAAGTGCAATCATAATAGTTGACTCTGGCTGCAGAGACAGGGACTAAATGACCCACCTAGTAATGCCTACTTCCTGAGAGTGACACTGGTCATCTAGTAGCACTAAGCCCTATGGCAGCAGTATTTATAAAAGGTTTGGTATATATTTAGGCAATTCTACTTCACCCAACGGTGCTCAATGAGATAGTAGAAGGAAAAAGGTTACATGACCACAGCTTTGGGGTCTTTTTAAAGGTAAAATAAGGACCCAAAAACTAGCAGAAGGGTACAGGCAATAAGTATAAAACACTGCTTTGCTTCATTTTTTTTTAATTTTTCAAAATTAAGAGCAGAAAATGAGAGGTGTGACAGATTATCTCAGCATTCAGCCTTATAGGGAATTGGGAACACTAATTAATTATGAAAGCTAAACTCTAAACACAAAAATGCTCATTCAAATATATGTATCAAAAGCCACAAATGATATAAATCATCATTTTGTGCATCAAATGCTTTTAAAACCCCAGATACTTTGTGGCGATAATATCATCAATGTTCCGTACATAGCCTAAACAGGGAGCAGAACTGTGGAAGGAACCCATAAGGCTCCTATTATTACAGGCTGCCTGCAGAAAACTACAGGAAGGGGGGGGAACACAAAACCAGTCACTGGAGGAGGGCTGGGCTGATGACCCACGCTAGACATTACATAGCTATCTGCTCCCTTTTCACAGCTTTGACCACAGCTTCTGGCAGAAGGAAGTCTTCCAACGCCAAGTTCCTCTCTCTTAGATGTCACGTTATAAAATACTGAGATGCACAAAGTGAGCTGATGCTGGAAGATGTGAATCTGTACCTAACAAAAAAAAGGCCACTTTTGTTTTCACTCCCCAGGCAAAAAGGCTCAAAGTCCTCCTGTGGCCTCGTTGACCAATAATGAGGCATAGGAGGTAGGGAATAGTCATAGACATTCAGGGGAAGTTGAGGTAAGCACTCCAGCACCTACTTAAAGGTATAAGCAGGCACCTTTATTTATTAAGAATGTTTCCTTCCTTAATGGAACAGCAGATATCCATAGCATAGCATAGTCCAGTACTAAGCATCCTCATGCTTGCACCCATTCCAATTACTTCATCAATGAAAGAACTGAGACTACTGGATTGGCATGGAAAGCAAGCAATGAGCGATTTTAGAAGGCAGCAGTCTACAGGGAAAGAAAGGAGAGTGACAGAAAGGCGAGATCATAACTGTGCTGCTTTTCTTTTTACTGGCCAATATCAGGCTTGGGCAGATCTAGGATGACTTTCAGACAGGCCCGTCGCGTCAAGACAGGCAAAACAAGCAATTGCTTGGGGCCCCGAGCTGGCCTGGGGCCCCAAGACCCAGACTGACATTATCCCAAAAACACAAAACACAAACGCTGCGGCCACGCCTCACGCACACAGGCCGGCCTCACAACACCTAGGTGGCCTAAAGCGCGCGCGCGGGAGTGGCGCCACCCCACCAGGCCTGCGAACTTCACCAGAGAGAGACACACCACGAGTCATCACATCCTCCTCACACACGTGGACCGGACCAGGCCAGCGACAGCTATGATCACACTGACAGTCTGTCACTCCATTTTTTCGTGCAAAAATTAGACCAATTGTCCAATTGGGAACAATACCTACCTGTTAACAGACAGCTGGATAGTCCCATAGCATAAGAAAAAAGTCCCCCGGGTATCATCTAGGGCACATGGTGGGGGAACGGGAGGGGCGATAATATCTGGCAACTTGTTGTATAGGGGTCACTTAAGTTTAATGAAAAATATAAAGCTGTATAAAATGATCAGAGATCTTAGTGGATACCAGTCTGCCTTGCCTTCTACTGCCCTCCTTCATAGCCCTCCATTACTATATCAGTGCCCGCCTCAATTACTGCTTTCCCTCCCTCACTGCCCCAAATCTGACAGTCCTTCTCGCAATAGTTATTGTGCACTTTTTAATGTATATTTGATTTTAGGCTCGGTTTCCACTAGTGCGACTTGCGGTGCGACTTGACACATGTCAAGTCGCACAGCAAGTCAAACCCCATTGTTTTCAATGGGGCACGTTTCCACTGCCGCGGCTTCAGTTGCCGCGACCTCAAAAGTAAATCGTGTACTACTTTTGAGCGCGACTTCCCTCTATATATGAGGGACAAGTCTAACTGAAGCCGCGGTTTACTTTTGCTACGAAGTCGTGCTAGAAGTAGCACGACTTCGTAGCCGCACTAGTGGAAACCTAGCCTTATGGTACAGTGGTGTTTTTTGCAAATGTTCAATTGTTGAGAATGTTCAAATTTCAAATATTTTTTCCAAGCAGTTTTTGCACTGTACTCATTTTTTATTTATATAAAGTGTGGGTGAACTTAAACTGTATGGCTATGCTGTGGTTCCTGTAGGCTTTGCGTGTGTGCGGGGGGTCCTCCATGTCCATTTTGCTTGGGGCCCCCAAATTCCTTCAAACGGCTCTGCTTTCAGAGCAAGTGGACCAAATGATGCCAGACATCTGACTGAGGACATCTAGCAGCACAAAAAGCACAAGGAAGAAATCTCTATATTTAAAGTGAATATTGCAGTAGAAGCTGTTTTATTTCTATCTTTTAATGGGCTATTCGCCTTGTTATTTTCGGTTGGAGTTCTACTTAAATCCTTCAGTTTCAGACATTACAATAGAAGATATTATAAGCATAATAATAAATGCATAAGCATGGAGGTTAAACTAGGAAAGCGCGTGTTCTATCACTGTGGAGATTTTATGGCTCCATCTACATTTTCTGAAAAAGACAAGCAGCAAATCTGTCTAAGAAGAATTCGTCATTTCTATAACTCCCGATGATGACTCTGACCGTCAGAGAAATCTTAACACAGGAACAAAAAACCTCTATTAATAGGGATGCAGCAAACGTCGTCTTATTTTTAGTTGAAAAAAAAAAAAAAGAAGAAGAATCTGATTCACAGCTAGTGCAAAACCTCATTTTAGCCAATTTCTTCAATTTGACAGGTATGACATAGAAGACTGGATGATCCAAAAGTCATGCTTACCACTGCCTGCGGTGGTTTAAACACACAGAATGTCAATCTATTCTATGTCAGACCGATCGGGGGGGGGGGCATAGGATAATTAAGTGAGTTAAAATTAACAGTGAAAGTACAAGTACAGAATGAATTGTGAGGAAGACGAAGATAGAATGAGATAATTGTTAAATGAAGCCTGTCACAGCGCACCATCCTGTACTGTACAAACGTGTGCAAACCTTTATTTATAGCTGTGTGTCACTTCCATACGACAGTGAGAAGTATCTGCTGTACTATGAAGACACGTGCTAATTATCGATGCATCAGAAAATGTACAATAAATGATAAATATAAATAAATTATATTCTAGTGGTGTGTAATCTACACCTGCATGAACCTTACAATCATTGTAACAAATCCTAAATAAAATAATGTATAATAATGTAGCCACTGTAAAGCCCTAAAGGGCTCGTTTACACCTATGCATTGCAGTAATGCAACGTGTGGGAATCATTTCAATGGGCCCCAGTGATTTTAGTGGAGCCTATTGAGGGTACCAATTCAAAGCCCTCATCGAGAATGAAGGCCTCTTGATCCCTTTAGGGAAAGAGAGCCTTGACTGATGCCCAGGAGCTTGGGATTAAGCAGGAGGCTACATGGGAAAAGACGATTGGACGGAGGCTTGGGCATGGGGTTGGGCCTGAGCTCAGTTAAGAATCTCTTCCCCAGGGAATTCTGGGTCTTTTGAAGAAACATGGATAAAGAGCTGCCCACCCCCCGCCCCTTTTTTCGATTGGTATGTCACAGATTTAGTGGTGGTTTTGACCTTGCCAGCAGTTAAAGTTCCGGTAATGGGTTATGCCCTTGTTTGTATATTGGGGGTAGGCTGTCTGTCCAGCACTTATTGTAAGGATAGACCCCCCCCCCCCTGTGAATCCTGTTTTTAATACATGCCAATATTCAGTTGGCTTTGCTTACAGCAGCTTAGCATTGCATGCCATTGCTGAGCCTGTCAATCACTAGGACCCCCAGGTCCTTATCTATCCTGATGTAGCACCATACAAGGTAGGTGCTAGGCAAAGTATAGTGGGCCTTAGCTGCCTAACAAAAGGGCCATGATTTTCAGCTGGGCTGTCATGTCTCCCAGGTGTAGCTGTTAAGACTGGGGAGTCCCCTCACTGTGCTCGATGAGAGGGTTCTCATTGGGCAGTGGGGGAAATGCAGCCAATGGCACACTCAGGCCTGTATCTACCCCAGAAAGGCAGATTCTGCCGCACAGGATTCTGGGAGTGGGTATAGGTTTGAGGGGAGCGCATGCCGCAGTGTCTTTTAGCAGTAAGCAGAGTCCCAGGAGGGAGAGTATGACTGTCTCTCCTCCTATCAGCAGGATCGGTTGTGTCCCGGGCAGCTTGCCTGAGGGGACGGAGTAAGCTGAGCTGAAGAGAGGATCCAGTGTGCCGAGGACCAGCGGAGCAGAGGGGGTCCAGTTTCAGGAAAGCATTCCCAGTTTGTGAGTACTGTAAACTGCCCCTGGGGGTCTGCCTAGCAGAGGGGACCACTTTGGTGAAAGTCCAAGGGATCCAGGAGCCAGCTAGCTGTAAAGGGGGTGCCAGTGTTGACCCTGAAGGTAGAGGAGGTGCCTAGTGAGAGAACCCTGAAGGTAGAGGGGGTGCCTAATGAGAGGACCCTGAAGTGTAAAGGGGGTGCCAGCGGTTGGGCCCTGAAGTGTTAAAATGTACAGTGTGCAGTGTTGAGAGTTGCAGCAGCACAAGCGGGGACTGGAGCTACTTCAGTCAGGAAGGACTGGAGGGAGCTGTTTACAGGACTTTTGAGCTAACCAGAGCGTCTAGAGTCAAGTCTCAGTACAGTGCAGGACTTTTTGAGCTAACCAGAGTGTCAACAGTCAAGTTCAAGCACAGATCAGCAAGTCAGTATTTCTTAAGCTCCAGCAAACGTTGGTCGGCATTCAGCTGGCGTCAAGACAGCGCTAACACACATTTTTCTGCAAAGTGTCCCAGTTGTACCTAGTTGAGCCAGAGGAGTATTCCACTCATTCCCTTCTCTAATCCCCATTATCAAATAAACAAAACAAACCAAAGATGCCAGAATGGTCATTGTTTCCAATCTCACACTTGGGTATTCAGCTTAAATGGGCTGAAGGTGTCACCCGTAACAATGGCAGATCCACTTCAGGCCCAATGCCTGGAAAACCTGCTACACTACATTTCCCCAGAGGTTCTCCCCCCGGCGAGTAACTTGTGTCCGTATTTTTAGCACCCAAACGCATTACTTTACATTTTTCAACATTAAACCTCTTTTGCCATATAGTTGCCCGCCCCAGTATTTTATTTAGGTCTTTTTGTACAGTTTCCACATCCTGCACAGAAGTTATTGCCCTGCTTAGCTTTGTATTATCCGCAAATACTGAGATTAAACTGTTTACCCCATCCTCTATAAACGATGCTCAGCTGGTACTAAGGGGCCCAAAGTGTGCCAGGAAAATATCCCCCACCATTGATACAAGGCCAGATGAATCCATACTTTCATGTTGTTTATGCAAAATTCTGACCCCCACCATCTGAATATCGCAGCTGAAATCAAGACTCATCAGACCAGGCAACGTTTTTCCAGTATTCTATTATTCAATTTTGGAGAGCCTGTACGAATTGTAGCCTCATTTTTCTGTTCTTAGCTGACAGGAGTGGCAACTGGTGTGGTCTTCTGCTGCTGTAGTGGTCATTTACTTTAAGGTTCAATGTGTTTTGCATTCAGAGATAGTATTCTGCATACCTTGGTTGTAACGTGTGGTTATTTGAGTTACTGTTGCCATTCTATCATCTCGAACCAGTCTTCCCATTCTCTGACCTCTGACATCAACAAGGCATTTTTGTCCACACAACTGTCACTCAGTGGATATTTTCTCTTTTTTGGACCACTCTCTGTAAACCATAGACCATAGAGGTGTATATGTATGGGTATGATTCTCGCGCCGTCCTGAGAGATATATTGGTGTGGATGCCCTTAATGCCGCTTGTACTTATTACTGTTAACCACGCAGTTAAAAGACAGAAAAAATGGGGGGAAGTACCGGGCTTCAAGGGGTATATATATAAATATAAAATAGCTGAGTGATAATAAATGATGAAAAATTATTGTGAAAGATATGTTGAATAAATGATAAAGTTGGTATCTCCTGTGTTATATACAAGTAAATAAATAAAGCAAGCTAATTATATATGACGATGAATAATAAACATGCTAAAATGATTAAATATATAAAGCTCTGTATGCAATATAATACAAAATATAAAAAATAAATAGTAAAAGTGCTTATGGTGGTACTGTGTACAAAATAAGTAATATTAAGGTGATATGAAGTGTACCAAAAAAGTGCTCTGTGCAAATAAATTCTCAATATATTCTCAAATTAATGAAGGTGATATGAGTATACCAATAAAGTGCTCTGTGTAAATCAATACATATTCATAAAATGTTCTCTCAATATATTCTCAAATGATATAAAGTGCCAAAATATATCATAAAGGTGCTCAAGTGTCCCAAATAGCAAAAAAACAGTAAACGCAGATCTTCCTCTTCTGTGTGTCACACTGATATTTCTTCCACCTTTACCCCATGTGATTCAAAAAGTGCTCTTTGGTGCTCATCACCTATAGGTGTGCTAAATGCTCACCTCAATGCCTCAGGTAATGCGCCTCTAGATCTACTAAAGATCTGATCTCTCCTCCTCTCCTTCTCTGGGTATACAGGTTGGGTATAAGGTATGATCTCTCCTCCTCTCCTTCTCTGGGTGTACAAGGTGGGGTATGAGGGATGGTGGTGTATTCCTCCTTATCTGGATCAAGCTGGGGCTCACTGGTGATGCCTTGGGTCTCGAAATAAGGGGCCAATATAGTGTAGTATTTCAATTTACATTTATTAGAAAAAAGTATCAACTCACATTTAAAATTGCCGCTATCAGCCGCTATGCCGCGGGACTTGTATCTCCGTGTCCCGTAACGTCACTTCCAGTGCTCTGCCCAATGCGTTACGTCACGATCACACGTGACTTCTTCAGGGGATCTTTTATTATCACTCAGCTATTTTATAAACTATAGAGGTGGTTATGCGTGAAAATCCCAGTAGGTTAGCAGTTTTTGAAATACTCAGACTAGCCCGTCTGGCACCAACAACCATGCCAGGTTCAAAGTCACTTAAAACCCCCTTCTTCCCCATTCTGATGCTCGGTTTGAACTTCAGCAAGTCATCTCTACCATGTCTAGATGCTTAAATGCACTGAGTTGTTGCGTTGTGATTAGCTTACTAGCAATTTGTGTTACAAAGCAATTGAACGGGTGTATTTAATAAACTGGCAGGTGAGTGTATTTTAGAAAGCTGATTTGTATTTTTATTTTCACAGTACCATTACACAGCACAGCCAGGTGGATGGCACCACATACAGTTAGGGCAGGTTCACACCACAATTTCTGCATAAGCGTTTTTGATGCACTCAGGTGTGTTTTTCATGCATTTTGGTGCATTTTTTCCCATCTTCTTTTCTTCACCTCAATTCAGGACATGTGTGTTCAGGTGCGGTTTTGATGTGTTCTGCTGCATCTTTGTTGCATTTTGCCATGTTCCAGATGCAACATGTTCTACTTTTGATGACTGCACTGGAACACGCTGCACTGGAGTGAACTAAGGCCATTAAAATACATGAAAAACACTGTGCATGTGTTTTTGATGCAGACTAAAACACAATGAAGTGGGGTGGATCTGCTGTAAACCATCCCTTAAGGAGTACAGTAGTGTACTCCTCTCCACCTCCGGCTTGCTGAATGGACAGTGCAGAATAAGCAGGAAAATAATGAAGTAATTTCTCTACTCCCTCTGCCTTCTCCACTTATCAGAATGTTCCCTGATAGCACATTTGCATGTGGCACATTTGACTAGTAAGTTTGAAAGGTTAAATTCATATACATAAATTACCGTATTTATTGGCGTATAACACGCACCTTAAATTTATGAGGGAAGTTTCAGGAAAAAAACTTAAATTATACATAAACAGCTTTGAAACAAAATAAGGCTCAGTGAGCATCTGTAGCCTCACCAGTGCCCACCGTTGCAGCCTGATCTGTGCCCACCACTGCAGACTGATCTGTGCCCACCATTGCAGGCTGATCTGTGCCCACCACTGCAGACTAATCTGTGCCCACCACTGCAGACTAATCTGTGCCCACCATTGCAGCCTGATCTGTGCCCACTACTGCAGACTGATCTGTGCCCACCATTGCAGCCTGATCTGTGCCCACCATTGCAGACTGATATGTGCCCAACATTGCAGCCTGATCTGTGCCCACCATTGCAGACTGATCTGTGCCCACCACTGCAGACTGATCTGTGCCCACCATTGCAGACTGATCTGTGCCCACCACTGCAGACTGATCTGTGCCCACCATTGCAGACTGATCTGTGCCCACCACTGCAGACTGATCTGTGCCCACAACTGCAGACTGATCTGTGCCCACCATTGCAGACTGATCTGTGCCCACCACTGCAGATTGATCTGTGCCCACCACTGCAGCCTTGCCATTGTCTATCATTGCAGCCTGATCTGTGCCGGATTACACAGAGGGATCTCTTGCTTACTCGGCGCTCGCAGTCACACACACAGTCCCGCCTCCTTGGCTGGCTCTTATGATATACAGAACACTGGTCCAATGCTGGAACATGTGACATCTATCCTAAGAGCCGGTCCAGGAGGCGGGACTGTGTGTGACAGCGA
Organism: Pelophylax lessonae; assembly: GCF_965119305.1. Lineage (NCBI taxonomy): Eukaryota > Metazoa > Chordata > Amphibia > Anura > Ranidae > Pelophylax > Pelophylax lessonae. Next base: position 491,025,763 of record NC_138772.1, on the reverse strand, counting down.
GCGCTGAGTACACAGTAGATCCCGGCTTTGTGTAATGCGGCGGCTCTCATCCCACACCCTTCCCCTCCGAGGCAGTCAGGCACAATATTGGCGTATAACACGCACACACGATTTGCCCTCTGTTTTCAGGGGGAAAAAGTGCGTGTTATACGCCAATACATATGGTAGTTATTTTTAAGAAATACATTTAATAAATACAGATTTTAATTAATTTGTGCTATGTTTGTCTGGAGTTCAGCTTTAAAAGCGAAACACAAGGGGCATGGCTACCCAGGCCTTATCCAATCAGCATTGTAGGGATCTCATTTCTCAAAATTCATCTCATTTATTACAATTCTGTATTATTTTTTGCCATTTGCATTTCTCTTAAGCAAATAATTAGGTGCTTTCTTTCATTCTCAAACTGTCATTTTCCACCTAAAAACCTAATTGGCTGCTATGAGACAACACAGACAGTTCTTTGTTCAGCCACTTTTACAATGGAGCCAGACTAGCACATTTTACTGAAAAAATGCAAGTGCTTTGATACATAATACATTTGGTTTCCTCCAAGCAATACTTCAATCAGCACCACCCACACAAAGTATGCCTGAGACTCTTAATTGTTAAGGATATGTTTGAAATCATCTGGATAAGAAAGCCTGGTGATAAAACATTCTTCGAACATTCTGCAACTAAGCACACTCTGAGCCAATGTACCATCAGATTTTTCAAGTGATAATGACCATATGGCTATGTGTAATAAAAAGACAGAAAAATGTTATCAAAGCTTTTTAGGGCCTATTCACACCTTTCCAATTCGGTGGAAATACACAAAGGATGAATTTCAAGCTTCAAGAGTTACTTATATACATGTAATGTATTGTTCCAAAATATTTCTCAGCATTGTACAAAAAATGCAGGAAAAATGAAATAACAGTAAGGTCCCTTTTAAACAGGGGGGCTCTGGTTTGATCAGCAGGGGATCTATCCATTGGTCCCCTGCTGATCGGAGCAGAGCGGACTGATGAGAGGTCCATGTCCGCTCAGTTTCTGCAGAGTGTATATGGACAGACCCCGCTTTGCTCTATGGGCAGCCGGGAGTAAACCCGACCACCCTCTGAATCTGCTCCTCCTAGATGACAGAGGACCAGGTCATATCTTAGGTAGGTGGATGTAAACCCGCTAGTCCATAGGGGTGATTGGACCATCTGATCAAGTAAAACCATATATAAAAAGAAAGAGCACATGAAGAAGAAAGAGCACATGAAGTGACTTCTCACAGTAAAGTAGATCTGAGAACAGTCTTGTTGAGACAGACTAGTTGTTTGAGGACATTCTACCATAGATATGTATTCAGTTCTATCAGGGCGGGCCCAAGACATTGTGCTGCCTGGGTCCAAGAATGAAATGCTGCCCCCCGCCCTCAAAAAAATAAAAAATGACACCCAACAAAAGGCCCCTACACCCATGATTTTAAATAAATATAAAATTAAAAAAATAAATAAATAAATAATATATATATATATATATATATATATATATATATATATGTTATCTTCTTCCATAACTCACCACTGGACTGCTCCATCAAACACCCACTGTCTGTCCTCCTATCACTCCTGTGTCTGCCGCACCCACCGTCATAGAAGATCCAGCCTGGCCTGCGTGAGATGGAGTGCATGGATGTTTGACGCCATTGCGCACACCACGATCACATGAGGGACGTTCCCCGGAGGTGATGCTCCACCTTTTCATACTCATCGATTTGCACCACCCCATCTCATACTGCCCGTAAAGGGCTGCAAACTGATGACAAGCAAAACTGCTGGAAAAAAATCTTGGTAGTCAATTTTCCGCCCTTCTCCAAGTTCTGCCTGGGTCCGATGGACCCAGCAGGACTCATGGGTAGGGCCGGCCCTGAGTTTCTATTCATACGTTGAGAAGTACCTGTCTCTTATAGACTTCAGATAGATATAGTAGTACCTTGGAGCAATATATAGTCAAACTAGACATAGGGGCAAGATGTCTGAGTGCAGCAGATGCTTATGTCATTGGAAGTGGAGAGGAATAGGTTGATGTTGGCTTTCCATGTCTGTGAACATTATATTTTCATTAACAGTCAACTGCTTATACCTCTGAATCTGCTGGTTATTTTAACATGTGGTTTTCTGTGTGGACACCTGCTAGCCAGGGCCTCCATTCAGTTGTACCAGGTATCTTACTAAAGGAATTATACGGGACTAAGGTAAAGACTGTCAGGTCCTGAAAAAGGCTCAGATTAAGACCCTCAACTGTTGAATTGCTTAAAGTGTATTTCCACTTGTGTAGTCAAATTTGAGAAAACCCCACTAGATGTTTGCTACATGTTCCTATTCACACAACATACCCATAATGCAAGCATTTCTCCACTGGCTCAGCATGGGCTGCCCCAATAGCTGGGCTGAGTCCATTTGTCATTACCATACAATGGAGAAGCCCATCTTCAAAATCTTTAACCTTATGTTAAAGCTCGGTATTCACAGAGCGTTTTTTTTTCAACCAGCGGGATGAACCAGTGGGCTGTGATCAACACATGGCCAAATAGCACTGTCCACGATGGTCAGGGGTCCTGCATCCTGATAGGACAGCCAGTGCAGTATCAAAACTCCTCCTACAAGCTTTACCAAACACTGATAGAAGTAACAAGACTGCTATATACTGCTGATGAGAAAAGGTATTTAGCAGTTTATATTTACTAAAATAATTGCATTTCCATGTTCTGTGTACTGTGGGAGATCAGATATAGTGAATGCAGGCTCCTGGGTTTAGTAACACTTTAGGCATGAGTGCAAGGGCAGACACAGGCATTGATTTACTGAAGGTGAATAGGCGTTTCACTTTGCAAGTGAAATTGCACTTCTATAGGAATTTTCCCAACAGCTTTATGAAAGTGGCGATATTTCGCTTTGCAAAGAATAGCCAATCATGTCCTAAGAAAATATAGAAAAAGGCATTTATGCTTGCATATGATTGGATGATGGAAGTCAGCAGAGTTTCACCTCATTCACTAAGCTCTGGGGGAAATGCCCTTGCAAAGGGTAACTTCCTTGCAAAGTGAACCATCAATTTGACTTTAGTAAATCAACCCCATAATCTGCATACTACACTACCTCACTCCATGACTATAAAGATCTTTTAGTGAACTTGTTTCTTATGCACTGTGCTAATGAGAATAAGATGTTGTTACCCATAAAGCATTTCTATAAAAGTGTGCCTTTTCAGAGTCAGGGTGGAGGTGAGTGTTCAGGAACCTACTAAAGTGATTAGGAACACCAGAAATAATGTGACCCAACTACATTTAAGTAAAATACTGAGCAAGTTGTGGGCCAAGTGTGAGCCATTACATTCGGATATTACTTTACCCCAGCCAGGAAACAGGAGTCCATGGTGGGCTTTATGTGCCAATCTCACCTTATGGCTCTTTCGTAAACACAACCAAAAGTTGATAAACTCCACCTTCACAAAAATAGTGAATGTACAATAGTTAAAAAAAATGACTCCATTACCTGGCCTTTATTCTTTTACAATGACCCGGCCTTTTTCTTTTACAATTTTCACAAATCCCCCTAAAACGATATAAAAAATCTGTTGTACGCCACCTTCTTAATGCTGCCAAGGGCTGCATCAGTCTCTAATGGAAGACATCCGCACCCCCCTCAGTTGCCATATGGCTGAACAAATTAAGAATCTTTTATATGCTCAAGGACCTTGTGTTGTCCTCACAGGACAGAAGAGAACAATTCACTAAAACCTGGGAGCGTTGGAACATGTTTATTTTTTCAGATGAGGGCATGGCCTTCCAAGGCGACCTCTCTAGAAGTTGATAGATGTGAACCCCTCTTGGGATGTGAGAAGAGAGGTGAGGAGATAAAATTGGCGCGCTGTATCTGTGTAAGGAACTCCTCTTTGGCCTCTCTTCACCCGATCTGCTTCCTCCTGTTTCTCCTCTCCCTCCTTTCCTGGTCCTTCTTCCTCTATACCGCCTCCCCCCCCCCCTTTTATTTTTTTCTTCTCCCTCCTCCAGTCCCTCCTGAAGAGGTGGACACATACCTGCCTTTCCCTCCCACATCCTTCCCCTGGTAAGCAAAAACCCATCGTTTTCATATTTGTATGAGATGGTTGGAACGTGACGGACAATTCGTTATCCTAACATATAGCATTTTGCATAGCTGTGTTTGTTATGACTACTCTGTCTCTTTTATTGCATTGTATCTCGAGCCACCTTTTTGGCTCCTTTGTATGTCATGTATATACCTTTGTCTAAATAAAGAATTTGAAAAAAAAAAAGACTCCAATAGGAATGTGTTTCAATAGTGGTGTAAGGAGAAAATTCCAATATCTCAAGTAGAACAGCTCAAGCACAAAAGACAGGGCAGCTTTTCTTCAACAGTCTGCATTACAGGATATGTTGTATGCAGCGCCTGCCAATCCTCAGAGAAGCAATATACAACTCTCTGGTTATGATGGGAAATGTACAGTAAATGTAGTTAGCGGCCACGTCCACCCTGATGCTCGGCTATTTGTAATTCTTGATCTTTACAAATGTCATTCTTAACATTCAGGCCAATGTATGAAGATCAGGCTGGGTACACAGTGTAGCCATTAGAGTGCATTAAATATTTATGGACTTGAGAATATGAAGAAAAATGACACAAATAAAATACTTTTACTTAGATGAAAGCATTTTATCCTGGTAACAAGAATAAATGAGGCGATTGTGAGCAGTCTTCTTGCAGGGCACAGCAGCATTACATCCAGTCTCTGCAGTATTACTCTCAATAAAATGATTCTGTAATGAAGGTTGTCTGCATGAGATGTCGCCCAACCTTTTAAATGAACAATGCAATATGCTGGTTTATTGTAATATGTGAGCTATCAGGTGGTGAATTACTCTTGTTTCCACCCAGACAAATACCAATCACTTCTGAATTTATGGCTCATAACTAAGGCCCTGTTCACACTATGTGACTTTCAAAACAAGATTATCACACGATTTTGCATGCCGCATAGTGCCAGCCCAATTACTTGAATGGGCTGTCCTATGTGTGTTTGTTGCCTGAAAGGAAGCTCTTGTTCCTTTTCCTGACAGCATGCTTCATGTGATTTGTAAAGGCGTGGGTTGGCACGAATGATTGCATCACAACTGGGGTGTTATTAAAGGATAATGGCACCCAAAAGTGCGCCACGTGCTTTGCAGCGATTGCCACAAACCTGCTAATTGTCTGTGTCCAATCACACGCAGAGTTTCTCTGTTTACTAAAACACAGAACTCTGTGTACAGAGAACAACAATCTGGCTGTTTCTTCTTCCTGAAAAGCAGGGAGAAAAAGCAGCCAGAACAGTAAGTAAAAGCAGCACACATTACACTTGCTGGGCACACAGTTAACCCTTTGATTTCCCCTTGATGTTAAACAAATATATCATCCAAGCGCTCACTCCGAAGGGGAAGACTGGCGTGTTGCTCTCCTCAGGCAGGGAACTCCAAACGGATGCATAAAAGAAAGGAAAAGGAGGCGCAAACACCTAGTGCATTACCCGTGGTACTGTTAAAATGATTTAATAAAATGCTGAATGCATACTCACAAACATGAAGAATTAAAATCGTATTGCAAATTCCCGTCACCCATGTGTTGGACCATGTCCTGGAAATTGCGACCGCTAACGCGTTTCGGGAGTCAAGCCCCCTCCCTCAGAGCTGGTCATGCCATAGCAGATTGAAGTCTATATAGCGAGTAGCTCAATGTTCCTCCACCTCTTCCCCTCCCTCCCCCCGGAAGGAGGGGGCGGGACCATCCAGTGTCAACAAACCTACTCTTGATGGGCCTATATGTCTTAGTCCTCATATCTATATGGCCTCTAATATTCAGTTTCATGCAACACTTCAAGTGGAGACTGTCTTAAAAACCTATAGCCATAACCAGCAAAAAACAAAAAACAAAACAAAGGGGTCATCAAGGCTGGGAATGCGATCCAGAAACAGCATCTGGACAATATGCAGACAAATGTTCCATGCCATTATGAAATCCTGTGCACACTCCAGACATGCCACCTCCAATGCACAGATGGGACCTTGAGTGTATAATGTGACTTACCCCTCCCAGAGCTCCTTTGTGATTGCTCGTGTCCACTTGTAATGAAAGTCATGGCAGTGTCCCACTGTTGGCCGCTCGTGTCCTCTCTTGCAGGGCCCTCACAAGCCGGAATGTGGCTGTTTGGGTGCGCCATGGCTCCTCAGAAGCCATAACTTCCTCTGGGGATCGTGGCTTCCTGGTCTTGGAACGCACGCCGTCCGCTCTGCGTTCCAGGACCTGTATTGAGTCATAACCTGTACCGCTCTACAGCATATTTATAGCACTGATTACTGTAGAAATGTCACTAGTAACCCCAAAAGTGTCAAAAATGTCAGTCAAGGGTCCGATCTGTCCGTCGCAATGTCGTAGTCCCGCAAAAAAAATCGCAGATCGCCGCCATTACTCGTTAAAAAAAAAACACCAAAAATGACAGAAATCTTTCCCTTAGTTAGTAAACGCAATAACTTTTGCACAAACCAATCAAAATACCAAAAATGTAAAAAAATTTTGATTTTTACATTTTTTTTTGGGGGGGGGGGGGGGGGGGGGAATTTCATATAAAAAAATGTGAAAAATATTGTTATTTTTTCAAAATTTACGCTCTTTTTTTGTTTATAGCGCAAAAAGTAAAAATCGCACAGGTGCAGAAAGCTCTGTTTGTGGGAAAAAAAGGACGTAAATTTTGTTTGGGTACGGCGTCGCACGACCGCGCAATTGTCAGTTAAATTCGCACAGTGCCGAATCGCAAAAAGTGGCCTGGACCTAAGACAGCAAAATCCTCCGGTGGTAAAGTGGTTAATATTCCTGTTATGAAGGTCTTTGTTTTTAGCCACTTCCTGTTAAGGGTGAAAAATGTCTCCTAATTGTTCCCCTGTGTTCTCAGCCCTATCACATGGTCTTCCAGTGGAAAATACAAGTGGTCGTGCTGACACAGTGAGCAGTCATGGTCCACTGTTGTCACCATTAGGAAACCCATCTTGAGTACCCGCATGGTGCAGACACTGGAGGAAGTACAGGTGAGCAGGAAATGTCTGAAAGAGACATTCTCTTTGAGAATAATAAAGTATTCTGAATCTGAACACTGAGATGTAAATGGATGAAAAAGCTAAACCAGTCTATTTAAATATAGAAAAAAGAGAAATGTTAAAGTTGCATTGTGCTTTGACAAACTAGAGTTGGAGCTTAGATATACTCTAAATTTCCTATTTACACTCCATAGCTGCCTATATTTATTTAACCTTGTCAAGGGGGGCTGCTCTGCTATCCTGTTCTCCTCCGAGACTGCTTAGTTGCGCAGAAACATCATAGTAACATAACAGATCTCTCTACTGGGCAATGCTACTGCCTAAGAGGTAGTGTGTAAGGTGTGAAGGCCCCTAGGAGGTAAAATATCAAGTGTATTTTAAATGGCAAAATAGTTAAAAGTATACACTCACTGGCCAATTTATTAGGCACACCTTGCTAGTACCGGGTTGGCCCCCTACTACAGGTCCACAGGTAGATGATGTGAGTGTGGGAGTCTGCAGGGTCTGGTCTAATAATAGATGTCACAAGGGTAATGAAGCCGTACTGACATGTTTCGCATGTGAACATGAGCTTCTTCAGACCAAAGAGGGGTTCAGCTGAGGTGCTTTAAATAGGATAATTAGTAGTTGCACCGTTTTTAACAGTAGGGGTCCTCAGCAGGCACTTAAATTGGATAATTAGTAGTTATCCAATTTAAGTGCACGCTGAGGACCCCTACTGTTGAAAACCTAATGGTGAAACTACTAATTATCTTATTTAAGTGCACGCTGAGGACCCATATTGTTGAAAACGGTGCAACTAGTAATTATCCTATTTAAGGCACCTCAGTTGAACCCCTCTTTGCTCTGAATAAGCTTGTGTTCATGAGCGAAACATGTCATCATGGCATCATTATCCTTGTAACGTCCATTCGTAGACCCTGTAGACTTCCACACATGTCATCTACCTGTAGACCTACACTGCACACACAGAGTGGTGCGAACGAAAAGTGCTCTGGTGGACTATTTCTATGTGGATTTTGTCCATGAGGAATTAGGAACCTTTAGTGCGCCTGGAGAGTGTGAGATCACACTGACTTACTTTGTGTATACTGTCCATATGACACCGATTCACCCACATGTAGCTGGCCCACTAGCAATATACTGCATGCACAGTATGTGCATCTGGACGCATCTATCCATCCACCTGCCCACAGTCCAGCTTCACACAGCCAGGTTAGCCGTTGGGCTGCCATTCAGCACATCGGTGCGCACACCCCATTCAGCCTTTACTTGCACTTATGGCTGCACTTATGGCTGTACTATGCAAATGTACCACTGATTGACTCTGTTTCAGTGGATCCAGCCATCCATCCCTCATTTACTGCATATCACATCTGGCCCTGTACGACCTTTGAAGCCATAGACTGGCCAACTGTAGTAAAAACCACATTATACTCCACCTGCAGCCACTTGCACTAGTGCCTCTTTACTTTAACCATCGGATTGGATGAGTGTGTGGTGGATGTGTGGTTTGTGTGGGTGTCTACAGTTGCTTTCTTGTATGGTTTTGAAACCATTGTCATTTTTACTTTTTGTTATGTTGGTGTTTTTTTTTGCAATTTTTCATGTTCTTTTTTTACTAAATATACTTTAATAAAGCTGTTTTAGAGTTGACCAGTTGATCCTCTCTGAAGATTTCTTTGTGGACCTTTAGTGCTCCTTAAATATATGCTTAAACATATAGAGCAGGGATATGCAAACTGTGGCCCTCCAGCTGTTGCAAAACTACAAGTCCCATAATGCCTCTGCCTCTGGGTGTCTTGCTATGCCTCATGGGACTTGTAGTTCTGCAACATCTGGAGGGCCACAGTTTGCCTATCCCTGATATAGACTTTTTGCTGCACCAATGGCATAATAACCCGGCATCCTGTCTGCCACATTCAAATTTGATCCCATAGATTCATTTAATTCAATTTAGGTACTAGGGGAATATGTGTTGTAGACCCCACTTAAACAAGCCTTTTGATTAACGACATGGTTTTCGTTCAGCAGATCTGCTGTCACTTGGGGTTTCAGCTGCTCCCACCTAGCCTCCATTGAGACTAGTTAGCGTGTAAACCCTGACACCTCTATCCAAGAATCTGCCCAGGATCTCAGCGCTCTTTAGGACAACTAGACGGCACCCCTGATGGGCAACACTGGTATGCTGACCACTTGTTTTTAACTCCCAGGCAGGCGATTCATACTTATCACTACAGTGAACTATGTAAGTTCTTTGTCTTATTCCTCACAATGTATTTTGGAAATACTTGTTGCACAATGTGTAAAATAATTTGTTGTATATTGATTATCTACAGACCAGGAGTTCAGATTTATACTCCGAAACGCGTCGGGTTACAACCCGGGGGTCGTGTGGTCTATGGTCCTCTGTTACATGTGATGTATCATGCAGCTTGCCTAATTGTTTTTATCCAACTTGTATAAAAAAAAATTTCAATAAACTTTTCAAATTTTATATATTTTTTCATTTATTGTTAAGTTAGTGCCTAAAAAGTCCCACCCAAGGGGAACCCCTTTTGGTTTTGTATCCCTGATATAGAGGATCACACTATTATCCACTCCCTGTAATATTTTTTGGGAGTGATTTGACTTTGTATGGGGCGATGGTGCATGAGATAGAGTTTGAGGTATCTGATTCCTTATAGGATACTCTCCTCTATATCTCCAGCTGAGGTGATGACACAGTGATTTTTATCTTTTTTCTTTATGGACCTGATTGGACAACCCGTGTGAAAGTTTTTTTTTTTTTTTTGCTATTGCTATTTGTGTCTCACTGCGGAGAGTTACTTTTTCTGTCTGTCCTTGCAGCCACAACTATCTAAGATTGCAGTGATGTAGATTCTTACCACCCGATGGTTTTGAAATTAGATGTATCCATGTTCTACTACCTCGGTGTAGTACAATATTAGCCTCTAAACCATGTAGCTGCTCACTTGCATTCCATTTTTTAACTCATGAAATTGGGACATACTGTAGTTTCTGCTTCTTGACTGTAACAACAGCAGAATTCATTAAATAATAACAGTGTTGCTTGTGCCTTCATAATCAGCTCTCAGACACGGACCATCAATTTGGATTATGCAACAAACCCCAAAATCCCAAGACTGCTAATGTGATTGGGACCTGGGGCTGACTCTAAAGTAACCAGCGGACTTTTCAATCTTTCATGGACTGTATTCTCTTTATAGAAGAACACAACTGAGAAGAATATGCCTTTTTGCTACGTAGAATCCCAGAGTTATTGAACACTCAGACGTTCTGAATGTTAAACAATGGCCACAAATGCTAGCGGGTTGTATTTCAAAGTGATTTCTCAAAAAAATAAAGCATTGAGACATGGATGGATGGGGGAATTTGCTTTTAATATTAAAAATGAATTAAAGTGTTTTTGGTTTGTGGAGCTCAGATGCAGTGAAGATCCGCTTTAAAAGTAGTTGCACGTGAATGAAGAGGGATATCCTGCTTGTTTTTTACCACGTTTAACTGTCATAGAACAATGGAAGTTTATGTTTTCTGTACAATATGCATTGTATTACTTTCTCTTGTTCAAAACTCAATGAAAATCATTGAAAATGAAAAGTAGTTGCACATGTCCCATGTTGACGTACAGTTCAAGCAGTATTAAAGAGGAAGTAAACCCTCCTCTGCAAGTTGTACCTATAGGTAAGCCTATGATAAGGCTTACCTATAGGTACTGTAAATATCTCCTAAACATGTACCCTTAGGAGATATTTACCTTACATGCAGCCAGTGACGTCACTGGCGCATGCTCTCTGAAGGAACGGCCACTGGTGCCGTTCCTTCAGAGCCCTGTGCCGTGGCCGGATGCCGCGATCCCGGAAGACGGGCGACTGAACATGTTGCCCGTCATAGAGGTAAGCGGGCGGCATGGCGGGGGCTCGTTCTAAGGTAAGTATTTCATAATGAGCTAGTATGCGATGCATACTTGCTCATTATGTGTTTCTCTTTCAGGTTGAAAAAAAAATAAAAATTTGGGTTTACAACCTCTTTAAACCCCTAATTTACTAAGCTCTGTAACAACTGCACTTGCACAGTCTAATTGCCCTCAGTAAATCAACCCAACAGTGTAGGAGGAGATGCTGAGAGAGACAGTTTGCCCATTTTATGTCAGTAAACCTAGAGCTGATGACCAGAAGAGTAGAGCAAACGGTCTTCCTACCTTGCTAGCTGTTTGTAGTGAAGTGTGGACTGGGGAATGGGCAAACTATAGGTACACGGTATATTAGTCATTGTGCTGTGAAAGAAACTATGTATATGTATGTGTGTGAGATATATACGCCGATCAGCTATAACTTTATGACCACCCACCTAATATTGAGTAGGTCCCCTTTTTTCTGCCAAACAGCCCTAACTCATTGAGGCATTAACTCCACTATACCTCTGGAGGTATGCTGTGGTACCTGGCACCAAGCTATCAGCAGAAAATCTGTTAAGTCCTGTAAGTTGCAAGGTGGGGTCTCCATTGACTTGTTTTTCCAGCATATCCCACAGATGCTCGATTGGATTGGGATCTGGAGAATGTGGAAGCCAAATCAACACCTTAGACTCGTTATCTTAAACCATTCTTGAACCATTTTTGCCATGTGTGCATAATGCTGCTGAAAAAGGCCACTGCCATCATGGAATACCATTTCCATGAAGGGGTATACATGGCCAGTAACAATGTTTAGGTGGTACATGTCTAAGTAAAATCCACATGAATAGCAGGACCAAGGTTTCCCAGCAGAACATTGCCCAAAGCATCAAACCACCTCTGTCGGCTTGACTTCTTCCCATACTGCACCCTAGTGCCAGCTCTTCCTCAGGTAAGCGCCGCACACACACCTGGTTATCCACATGATGTGAGAGAAACCGTGATTCGTCAGACCAGGCCACCTTCTTCCACTGTGGTCCAGTTCTGATACTCACGTGCCCATTGTAGGCACTTCTGGCTGTAGACACAGGTCAGCATGGGCTCCCTGACCAGTTTGTGGCTACACAACCCAAAACACAACAAACTGTGATCCCCATTTTTCCTGCATTCAACACATAAACTTCAGGGACAACATGTTTACTTGCTGCCTCAGTTTCAAATGCCATTGTAACGAGATAATCAATCTTATTCAATTAACCTGGTGGTCATACATTTATGGCTGATAGGTGTATATTTATATATTTGCACACCCAGTTTCATAGTATAACATATAGCTAAACCATGTCCTGGTTTTAAAGCAGAATATTGGCTCGGTTCTAACCAGGTCTTTGAAACTCCTGCAGCATAATTTAGGCTTAAAGATCAATGGCATGCCTCACTTCAAAAGTCACTGCATTGCATAATCAGCTTATACACTTAAAATGCACAACATAATCCCTTGTTTCCTCAGAAGGCACAGCTATATTCAGGTAGGTTAAATAAAGAAAGATTGGCCATGACCGACTCAAGTATCTTTATAAAAGATAAAATGAATGTACAGCTAGGTGGAATATTCTGGGTCACAAAGAGGATCAGAATTTTAAGGAAACCTGTAGTGAGAAAAATATGGAGGCTGCCATTGCCTGGCTATATCTGACCCCAATACTCACTGACCTGGAACGAGCATGCAGATCAGAAAGTCGGAGAAGTCAGAACTCTTTAATTGCATGCATGTTTAGAAATGATTGAAACCTCTGGAACTGCATGGAAGCCAGGGAACTAGCATTTTCAGGATGTCATCAGTGGCAGTCTCTGTATTCTTTCACTGCAGGTTTTACTGAAAAGACTATAAAATTCCAGCGTGTACACACATACCATAACATATTCAGGGTCATGTATTAAATGTGGGAGGTCATCTAAACTAGACATTCACTACACAGAGCTGACCTAGGTACAACTCTTTATTCATTTGGGCACCACCTATCTATACCTTAAAGCTTGGTTCACAATAGGGCGATGCCAAAGTCGTGTGATTTTAAATGCAATCTTAATACGACTTTACACTCTCTGGCACTCAGGTTGCAAGAAAGTCGCATTACAGTAGTGCAGGAACTTTTGCAAAGTTGCTGCAACTTTAAACTCCACTTTCGTGCCGAAAAAAAATCAGCAAATTACGAACAAACAATATAACATATACGATAGCGACACAAATCATATTGTAATTGAATGTAATTAAAAATGAACTTTCCTTTTCAATCTGCAGCTGTTGTAGTTTTCTGAAAATGCAATGCAATATGGCTACCTGGAGCTGTTCTGTACACAGAATGTATACTGACCACACCCCAGAAACATCATTTCCTGCTTGTGTGATTGGCTCACCAACTTTCCCAGAAGTCTGCACTAAGATACAAGTCAGATTGCAGGCATCCTCTGCAACAAACATGTCATTTTTGGTGAGATACTCCCACTAGGAATACGTCTAAAGGAATGCAGACCCAGAAGATTTCCTCTTAAGAGCCCTGCAGCTGCCACAGCTGATAGATAATTATGAAACCACTCCCATTAGATCCACTCAGCACAGAGGAACAAACAATGATTTCTTCAGAATAATAAAAGGTAGAAAGGAGTCTGCAACAAAGTTTGTTAATCTCCTTGTAATGTACATAGATCATTCAGAGAAGAATGTTTTTTTCTCAACAAAAGTGGAGTTACACTTTAAGTTGGACATAGGTTGGAATGGGTGCCATTGAAATCAATGTGCTGCAACTTTTCTATGCAACTTCACCTTCTGAAGATGTTGCATATTACACCCATATTTAGGGTGTAACATGTTCCAAATCACCCCCTATGTTCCCCCTCCCTGTGACAGCAGGCAGAGGTTTCTTTCCCCTGATACCACAGTCACATTTAAAATCAGTGTGGCTGTGTGAATAAACCACAATTGCTGTCTGCCACTCCAACAGATGGCCTGTAAATCTCACTGGATGAAGAGGGTGATAATCAGCACCCTTGTAGTCCCTTGACACTTCCTGCAGCTCAGTATCTGTCTGCCCATACCTCTGGGCAGGGAGCTGCAGGCAGTGTCTGCAGTAGCCTGACATTGCACCTGTGATCCACTCATAGTTGCTGCAATATTTTACAGGCTCATGAGTAAAAAAAAAAAAAAAACAAATTTTTTTACTGAATTTACACAGAAATTTGTGCATTTATTATTTCTTAGTTAAAGGTGAACTTAGCCTTTAAAGATTCCGATGGAGCAGGACATGCAGAGCAGCAGATCACAGTAGGACAACGCTGGATTTTCTGGGGATGCAAGTATGCTTATTAGGGATAACCGCAGCAAAATTGGTAAGAGGGGACATGAAAAAAAAAATGATCCTCTTTACCTATGACAGGCCCTGGACTGGATACCACAGAGGAAACACACCGCCAAGACCAACTAAACTGCCCCTTGACATTTTATAATTATACTGGTGGCACTAAGTAACCACCCAGGGATGTACCATGGACTCAGTGGGCTCATGTGAAAGATCAAAACTGGGCCCTAGGCATGGAGAAAAATAAAAATGCAGAGCGCCATTGCCCCCACCCTATTGTCCTTGGTATGTAGTAGCTGGTGCATACACTAAAGTATAACTAAAGGCAAACTTTTTTTAAGTTTTGGATAGAGTGGGGAGGGATTAGATCCCCTGTCAGGTCTGTATTACTGTCTGTGCCCCCGTAAAGGAGATTCTCCCTCTCTATTTGTCCTGTTTACCATTATTATTGAAAGCGAAAGTAAAAGAAAATCCCAAATTTTGGGTTGTCCCCATAAAAGTAAAAGTAATAGAGGGGAAATCTTCCAATTGGGTCCCCAAGGAATTCCCTTTATTTGCAGGGATTTTCTCTCACTTCTGTTTGGCTATGGGACAGTAAGTTAAAGGGACACATAAAATCTGCCCGGGGTTATACCTCTCCCTAACTCTATCCAAAATGAAAAAAAATATGTTTTGCCTATAGTTCTACTTTCACACTCGGGAGAGGAAGGATATTATGAACTGGTGTCCATTTTTATAGAAGGGGGCAATAACTGCTCTTACATGACCCAAATTATGTTCTTCAAGCACCCGATTACCCAATTTCCTTTTCTTATCATTCTGTCCCAGTTTCCATCCAGTAAGTTCTGTGTGATAACAGCTTGCTTAAACTAAACCTGTCACAAGCCTGGACCAATCAAACTAACAAAGGACAAAGAAATAAAGAAGTAGATCCAGAGATATAGAAATCTTAGGTTATACAGTATATAAATTAAAGCTTTTCCTGTAAATGTCAACGCTGCCCCCACCACCATCACCATCACCCTATTAATACTTTGATTATGAGTGGCACTCATCAATAGAGAGGAAAGGAACTGAGTGCTCAGATTCAGTGCTGGATAGAGGTGAATGGGTGTTCTCCCTCCCTTCTCAGTGTTGATTCTCCTCGCATCGGTCTTATGATCACAGCCAAGCAAAGTTAGTGGAAGGAGCAGAAAAGAAGACCAGGAGGGAGGGGGGCACTTTGACAGCCTGTAGAAGCAAATGAGTGGCTTTACAGCCAACTGAGCACAAAACTGAAGTTATTGCCAATAGCAACCAAATAGGTTTTGCCTCCAATCTACTGAAAATATTGAGCAAGAATTCCATTTGGCTGCTTTGAAAATCAGATATTTTGTGCTCATTTCTCTTTTCACCAGTTATCATGCAGCAAGCAGCTCATTGTGTGTTAATAGGCAAATAAAGCAGATTTATGTAGTTTGCAACATTAGCATATACGGATATTCATTTTTACACTACAGCAATACAGCATTACAACAGCACTACGGCATACTACAGCAAAAGTCCCTGTGAGGGCCATGTTTGCCCGTACGGGGATGCATGGGTGTTCTGTGCATTCCTATGCAAGCAATCTCATTCATGTGAATTGGGTTGCAGCAGCTGCTCAGACTCAGCCGTGTCCAACAGTCATGCAGGTGCATGAAACCAAATGCAGACACTGTACAATCAGGGACATGCACCCACACGGTTGTGACATAAGGAGCAGCAGCTGTGTCCACGCAGCATCAAACATGAATGGGACTGCCTGCACAGGAATGCACAGAACACCTCTGCATCCCTGTGTGGGCAAACTCAGCCCTTGCATAGGTGTACACTTTAGTACACCTGTGCGAACAAGGCCTACTACCTAAAAGGATTTAAAAATAGATTGCCTTAAAAAATACATTTTTTTAAAATAAAAAACAAACAAATAAAATGTGGTGGATGTTTATTGTCCCAAGGCTAATTCCCATTAGTTACATAGTTAGTCTGGCTGAAAAAAATCACAAGTTCATCTAGTTCAACCAATAAAAGGGGAAATAAAATCCTATATACACAATCCCATACCCACAGTTGATCCAGAAGAAGGCAAAAACCCCAGCAAACCATGATCCAATTTTCTCCAGCAGGGGAAACATTTCCTTTCTGATCCCCAAGAGGCAATCAGATATTCCCTGGATCAAGTCTACCTATAAATGTTACAACCCAGTTATATTATATACATTTAGGGAAGAATCCAGGCCTTTTTTAAAGCAATCCACTGAGCTAGACAGAACCAGCTCTTGAGGAAGTCTATTCCACACTTTCACAGCTTTTACTGTGAAGAAGCCTTTCCATATTTGGAGATTAAACCTAATTTCCTCCAGACGTAAAGAGTGCCCCCTTGCCGTCTGTGATGATCTTAAAATGAATAAATCACAACCAGGTTCACTATATACCACTTATGTATTTTAACGTTATCTCCCCTTAATCTTCTCTTTTCAAGAGAGAATAAATTCAGTTCCTGTAATCTTTACTCATAGCTGAGCTCCCCCATGCTTCTTTATCGGGTTGGTTGCCCTTCCCTGCATTTTCCCCAGTTCCCCAATATCCTTTTTGTGAATTGGTGCCCAAAACTGAGCTGCTGCATATTCCAGATAAGGTCTTCTTACCAATGATTTGTACAGGGGCAAAATTATCTCTCTCTTTCTCTCTGGAGTGCATGCCTCTCTTACAAGAGAGAGGCATGCACTCACTTGCTTGCTCGCTTTGGAAACCGCAGCTTGGCATTTCATGCCAATATTAAGCTTCTGATCTACCAGAACACCCAGATCCCTCTCCACCATTGATTCCCCCAGTTGTACTCCCCCTAGTATGTATGATGCATGCATATTCTTCTCCCCCAAGTGCATAACTTTACATTTATCAACATTAAACCTCATTTGCCATTCAGTTGCCCAAATAAACAGTACATTGAGGTTAGATTGTAAGTTGCAGACATCACAAAAGGACGCAAAGCTTGGTGTCATCTGCAAAGACTAAAATGGTCCTTTTAATCTCAGACCCAATATCACTTATAAAGATATTAAAAAGTGAGGGTCGCAACACTGAACCTTGGGGTACACCACTGATAACTTTAGACCATTCAGAGTATGAATCATTAACCACTACTCTGAATTCTATCTTTTAGCGTTTTCTGTCCCTTTACAAACGGACTTTTCCAGGCCTGTAGATACCTTACACATTAGCCGTGTATGGGGAACTGCGTTAAACGCTTTTGCAAAATCCAAATATACTACGTCCACAGCCAATCCCTTGTCTAAGGTTTTACTTACCTCCTAATGAAAAAATAAATCAGATTTGTCTGACAACTTCTGTGTTTCATAAATCTATGCTGTCTGTTGCTTAAAATATTTTTTCCCACCTGTGGTCTTTTAATAAACTCTCTAGTATCTTCCCAACTATAGAACTAACTGGTCTATAGTTACTTGGTAAAGAGTTTGATCCCTTTTTAAATATAAACACCACATTGGCCTTACGCCAATCTAGTGGTACTATTCCAGTCATTAAATAGTCCCTAAAAAATAGAAAAATTAGTGCTTTGAAAAAGTATATTTTAATTAATATTACATTTTGTACTGCACATAATACTTTTTTTTTTCAGGACAAGCTATGGAGAGAACCACTCTCTTATTTGGGTCAAATCAACACAGAATCTCTTAACCACTTGCCAACTGCCGCACGACTATTTACGTCGGCAGTCAACCCCTCACAGGCAAAGCGACGTAGGGCTACGTCGCTAGTCTGTAAGGGTTTTGGGAGAGAGCGCGCACCGCCGTATGCGCGCTCCTGCTCGGTCACGGACCCCCCCCCCTGCGTGTGCCCGGCGAACATCCATTTGCGATCGTCCGTGACAGCGGGAGAAAGGCAGGCGGGCTAGTGTAAACAAAGCCGCCTGTCAGTCTCCCCTGTGTAAGAATGGTGATCAAACGGTTCTACTATGTGGAACCGTTGATCACTGTCCTTACACATCAAGCCACAGCCAATCACAGTTAGAAACACGCCCCTAGGGAGACACTTAACCCCTCCCTCTCAAAAAAAAGTTAACCCCTTCAGTGCCAGTGTCATTTTTACAGTAACAGTGCATATATATAGCATTGATTAATGTAGTAATGTCACTGGTAACCCCAAAAGTGTCAAAAATGTCAGTCAAGGGTCCGATCTGTCCGCCCCAATGTTGCAGTCCCACAAAAAAAATTGCAGATCACCGCCATTACGCGATAAAAAAAAAAAAAAACAACAAAAATGACAAAAATCTTTCCCTTTGTTAGTAAACGCAATAACTTTTGCACAAACCAATCAAAATACGCTTTTTGCAATTTTTTTTTACCAAACATATGGTAAAAAAAAAAAATTGGCCTAAAATGTTAAAACATTTTGATTGTTAAATTTTTTGGGGGAATTTCATATAAAAAAAATGTGAAAAATATTGTTATTTTTGCAAAATTGACGCTCTTTTTTTGTTTATAGCGCATGATCAAAAAATCACACAGGTGATCAAATACCCCCAAAAGAAAGCTCTGTTTGTGGGAAAAAAAGGACGCCAAATTCGTTTAGGTACAGCGTCGCACGACCGCGCAATTGTCCGTTAAAGTCACGCAGTGCCGAATCGCAAAATAGGCCCTGGTCAGGAAGGGGGTAAAATCTTCCGGGGCTTAAGTGGTTAACAATGTTTGTCTTGAACAATAACCGTCACTACAAAAGTATCATGGACAGTACTCAACTAGTTCAAAGTGCGCTAATATGACTTCAATCAGCCTACTCAATTATACTATGATAGGAAAATACCTTGCAAATTTAAGGGTGCCCACAGTAGAGATCCAAGAACCTGCAAATATCCTCTTTGTATTATTTAAAAACGATTTCACAGAATAAACCAATATTTACTACAAAAAAAAAAAAAACAGCATTGAAGTAGCTGTTTTGACTTTTACTGAACTAAAATTAGCTGCTCTTCTAACCTGAATCTTATTTCTGTCATTGAGATATCTTGAACATCACCTAAAGCCCCGTACACACGTGCAGATTGTCGGCCGAACGATCGGCTGTCTTTTGTCCCCGGGCTGTCGTGTCCGCTGAAAAGTGCAAAAGACTGCACACGAACTTTGTCCGCCAACAACAGCCGACTACAGAAGTGATGTCATGTGATGGTTAACTTTCCGTGTGTTTTTTCTTTTCTGAGCATGCCCAGTCTTGCTAATCTGCTGTCTGTCGGTCGAACTCTGTACTGACTGGCGAACAATCGGCCGCTCTTTTATCGGCATACAAAAATTTTAATGCTTGCACAACAGATTCTGTTCGGCCGAAAGTGCGCTGTCGGCTGTCGGAAGCATCATACTAACAAGCCTACAATCGGCCGATCGGTCGTCGGCCGAATCTTTTCGGCTGATAATCTGCACATGTGTACGGGCTTCAGTCAGGACTTTGTCTTGACTTGGTTAAATATTACCTCCAAGAAATACCATCCAATTATATTGATGTCCTCATCAATATCAAATTGACAAAGATATTGCTCTAAACCACCTCAAGAACAACAAAATGTATTTTTTCCAAATCTCACTAATATAACAAAATGACTGATCTCCTGAATATTGCCCTAGCAACACAATGTCTGTTCTCCAAAATATTAACCCATACAACTAAATGTTGGTTCTCCTGAACATCACAACAAAATAGACGTTCTCCTTCACATCACCACAGCCTGCAAAAAGGCTGTTAACCTAAATGCTTCCTCAGATGAGACAATGGCGGCTCTACTGAAAGTTATTTCATTCTAGCCCAGAAAATGGCAATTTTCATTAATAACAAAATGGCATAGTCCAGGGGTGTCCGGCCGTTTGACCTTCTTGGGCCACATTGTCTCCACACATAAAATACACTAACAATAAGGATAGTTGATGAGCAGAAAAAGTCCGGCAGATCACGAGTTAATAATCACTGATATAATGTACCTATCTGAGTAATAAAACGTCATTTTTTTTTTATTTTTTTATTATACAAGTAAAAGAGGGCAACACAGTGGGATATTTGACACTGTTTTTGATAAACTAACGCATCAATATCTGGCTCGACGACTGTAGCAGCAATTCTCAACTAATTCAGAAGGTGCTCTTCAGATATTTCGGGTCTAATTTTGCCCTTCGTGTGCTTCATCCTTGAAAATAGTTGCTCACAAATATACAGTATCTCACAAAAGTGAGTACATCCCTCACATTTTTGTAAATATTTTATTATATCTTTTCATGTGACAACACTGAAGAAATTACACTTTGCTACAATGTAAAGTAGTGAGTGTTCAGCTTGTATAACAGTGTAAATTTGCTATCCCCTCAAAATAACTCAACGCACAGTCATTAATGTCTAAACCGCTGGCAACAAAAGCAAGTACACCGTTAAGTGAAAATATTCAAATTGGCCCCAAAGTGTCAATATTTTATGTTGCCACCATTATTTTCCAGCACTGCCTTAACGCTCTTGGGCATGGAGATCACCAGAGCTTCACAGGTTGCCATTGGAGTCCTCTTCCACTCCTCCATGACGACATCACAGAGCTGGTGGATGTTAGAGACCTTGCGCTCCTCCATCTTCCATTTGAGGATGCCCCACAGATGCTCAATAGGGTTTAGGCCTGGAGACATGATTGGCCAGTCCATCATCTTTATCCTCAGCTTCTTTAGCAACGCAGTGGTCGTCTTGGAGGTGTGTTTGGGGTCGTTATGCTGGAATACTGCCCTGCGGCCCAGTCTCCTAAGGGAGGGGATCATGCTCTGCTTCAGTATGTCACAGTACATGTTGGCATTCATGGTTCCCTCAATGAACTGCAAGCTCCTCAGTGCCAGCAGCACTCATGGAGCCCCAGACCATGATACTCCCACCCCCATGCTTGACTGTAGGCAAGACACACTTGTCTTTGTACTCCTCACCTGCTCACGCTTGACACCATCTGAACCAAATAAGTACCTTGGTCTCATCAGACCACGGGACATGGTTCTAGTAATCCATGCCCTTAGTCTGCTTGTCTTCAGCAAACTATTTGCAGTCTTTCTTGTGCATCATCTTTAGAAGAGGCTTCCTTCTAGGACTACAGCCATGCAGACCAATTTGATGCAGTGTGCAGCGTATGGTCTGAGCACTGACAGGCTGACCCCCACCCCTCTAACCTCTGCAGCAATGCTGGCAGCACTCATACGTCTATTTTCCAAAGACAACCTCTGGATATGACGTTGAGCACGTGCACTCAACTGCTTTGGTCGACCACTGGCGAGGCCTGTTCTGAGTGGAACCTGTCCTGTTAAACTGCTGTACTGTATTGGCCACTGTACTGCAGCTCAGTTTCAGGGTCTTGGCAATCTTTTTATAGCCTAGTCCATCTTTATGTAGAGCAACAATTCTTTTTTTCAGATCCTCACAGAGTTCTTTGCCATGGGGTGCCATGTTGAACTTCCAGTGACCAGTATGAGAGAGTGAGAGCGATAACACCAAATTGAAAACACTTGCTCCCCATTCACACCCGAGACCTTGTAACACTAACATCACATGACACAGAGGAGGGAAATAGGCTAATTGGGCCCAATTTGGAAAATTTCACTTAGGGGTGTACTCACTTTTGTTGCCAGCAATTTAGACATTAATGGCTGTGTGTTGAGTTATTTTGAGGGGACAGCAAATTTACACTGTTATACAAGCTGTACACTCACTACTTTACATTGTAGCAAAGTGTAATTTCTTCAGTGTTGTCACATGAAGAAATATAATAAAATATTGACAAAAATGTGAGGGGTGTACTCACTATTGTGAGATAATGTAGGTGCTGCTGAAAACTGATGACATGAATAATGTGTGATTGTGAAGAGTGGGAGATTTTTCTTTGGGGAGATATAAATTATAAAGGTCCAGTAAGGAGACATTGATACATTTTTTCGGCCATATGTGTTCAGTAAGTGTAAACACATTTAAAAAAAAAAAGATCAAAATTTTTAAGCAAGTTAATCATTTTGTGTTGGGTGGCATTCATAGCCATCTTGGGCTGCAGGTTGGACACCCCTGGTGTAGACATTATTTAGTCTTCATAATATATTTCAAAACCTACTCTTGGCGCCTCAAGCACCTCACCTACAATAGAACTCAAATCAGGTCTTAGTAGAAAAAATTGGGTCTTACCTGTTTGGCTGAGCTGTGAGGTACTTCTGCTTTTCCGTGACAGGCCAACAATAGCCACCATTTTGGCGCCGATGCTGGATCGCCGTTTCTTGTTTCCTGTGCCTACTGTTCCCACAGCTGTGTCGGACTGGCTGCCATCGTTCTTCTCCAATGTATACATATCTCCTCCGATGCTGGTACTTTTAGTCATGTTTTTTCCAGTGGCTCCCATCTGTCTGCTTTGCATTTTGGATGTAAAAACACTGTCAGCCAATTGGCAGATAATGTTTGCACACAAAACAAGGGGGTGAAAAGACAGAAAAGCAGAGTGTTTAGTTGATAAAAATGGGAAAATTTGGGAAATAAAGCGTCTTCTAGCAGGTGACTAAAATGTTCTAGCAGTTATGTATGAAGAACAGGCGACAGAAGCAACACATAGACAGGATGGATAAGACATTGAACTACATAAACAACCTCATACCAGCCATACATGTATCAATCCAGCAGTTCGATTAAACAATTGAAATTAATGTTCTGATTAAATATAGTAATTAGTGATAGTTTTTCACTACTATTTATTCACTTTAAACCAATTTTACAGGGTTAGATTAAAAATAAATACAATGGGGTTATTTCAATATAACTGGAGAATGCAAAATCTGGTGCAGCTCTGCATAGAAACCAATCAGCTTCCAGGTTTTTTTTTTGTATTAAAGCCTATTGAACAAGCTGAAGTTAGAAGCGGATTGGCTACTATGCACATCTGCACCAGATTTTGCACACTGCAGTTTTAGTTAATCAACCCCAATGTGATGTGTAGAGGAATCCTTTCAATATTCAGGTTGATCAAATGTATGAAGCAAATAGACAATTCTGAAACAATCATTTTTGTTTCTTTTTCCAATAACATTTTTGATATTAAAAGTGATTGGATTTACTAATTATTTTCATCAAACAATTATTTCAGACATTTGTTTGAATGACAATCAACTGCATGAATAATCAATGCATGTATGGCCCGCATTGTTCAACAAGGTAGTGCATAGAAAAATAAGTGTTACATACAAACCAATCAGATTTAATTTCACTGCAGTAAAATCAGTAAAAGAAGGGGATTGGCTGCTTCGCTTTACATTTTCATTAATACGTCCAGTTAAGAGTTTTGTAACATCCTATTTACATAGCATCAATTACAAATCTCCATTCACGTTAACATTTAACTGGATGCTTTCTGAATGGTTGATTTGATTACTGTACATTGCTGTTTCCACTTACTAAAAAATGTTTTTTTACTTCGAGTATTGGAAAACATTTTATAAAATACACATCTCTGGGCATTTTGGAATATTATATTCAAATGCTATTGTGCCTTGCTTTAACACGCATTTTATTTTACGGGGTGTCCAAAAAAACTCATAACATAGAAAAAATTTAACAAACTCATATTTTATTTTACATTTAGAGAAAAATAATATTTAGAGAAGATTTAGTAAAATGTGATAATGAATATTTTGTAAATAAAGGTACATTTAGCTACAATTTCCCATTTTTCCTATATATGGTGACTTTTGGGATACATTGTATTGTATTGTCACTTGAACTCCTTTTTTACTCCCTGTATTCTACCTATCTCGATGACTCCACCCCCAAGGTCCTCGTTCACACTGGTGTACTACAGTATACGCCCATGTGAGGGCCGAGTTGACCTGCATGGTAGGTACAGGTGCTCCATGCATTCTGGTACAGGCAGTTCCATTCATGCCAAGTGAGATGCAGTGGTTGTGCATCAATGGCCCCAAACACTGGCAGTGTGAGTCCAGGGCTGTGCACCTGCATGGCTGTTAAAATAGGAGCAGTGGCAGTGTCCATGCAGCCACTGCATCTCATTTGACATGAATGGGACTACTTGTACGCGGATGCATGGAACACTTGGCATCCCCGTGCAGGTAAACATGACCCTGGCCTGGGTGTATGCTGTAGTGTGCCCATGTGAACGAGGTCTAAATATACTATTCATGTCAATATATATAGCACAGCATAGGCCAGTCTCACCTGAAATTGCAGGATTTCTTTGATCACATTTCATTTGAACAATAGCACATAACTTACTGATAACAGATAGCAAAATAAAACAGTAAAATAAGTCATTTAAAAAAAAAAAAAAAATGTGTACTCGTAAATCTAACATGGATGGATGAATTTGGTGCAGGGAAGATTATGGTGTGGGGTTGTTTTTCAGGGGTTGGGCTTGGCCCCTTAATTCCAGTGAAGGGAAATCTTAAGGCATCAGCATACCAAGACATTTTGAACAATTTAATGCTCCCAACTTTGTGGGAACAGTTTGGGGATGGCCCCTTCCTGTTCCAACATGACTGCGCACCAGTGCACAAAGCAAGGTCCATAAAATTTCATAGTTATTCTGGTTGGAAAAAGACACAAGTCCATCTAGCTCAAACAAATCAAGCAATAGAAATAAAAAAAAAAAGAAATAAAACAACAATACATGGATGAGCGAGTTTGGGGTGGAGGAACGTGACTGGTCTACAAAGACCTCAACCCTGAACCTAACCTGATAGAACTTCTTTGGGATGAATTAGAGCAGAGACTGCGAGCCAGGCCTTCTTGTCCAACATTAATGCCTGACCTCACAAATGCGCTTCTGGAAGAATGGTCAAACATTCTAATAGACACACTCCTAAAATTGCGGACAGCCTTCCCAGAAGAGTTGAAGCTGTTATAGATGCAAAGGGTGGCCCAATTCAATATTGAACCCTACAGACTAAGACTGGAATGCCCTTAAAGTTCATGTGCGTGTAAAGGCAGGCGTCCCAATACTTTTGACAATATAGTGTAGAAAGATAGATAGATAGACTATATTGTCAAAAGTTTTGGGACGTATGCCTTTTCATGCACATTTCCCTATGTGTCCCCTAATGCTTGAGTTACTGGGGTTAGATTACTAAACGGCAAACAGGCTGTTCACTCTGCAAGGGAATTTTCTCTTAGTTTCATCAATGTTGTGAGAATTCACTTTGCAAAGAATACCCAATCATGTGTATGGTAAAAATAAAAAGTTTCACTACATTCAATAGGCTAAGAGAAAACTCCCTTGTAAAGTGAAAATTCCCTTGCAAAGTAAACAGCCAACTAGCATTTAGTAGACCCACCCCTGCAAATTTTCTCTGTGGTCTGTAAATCCTATGATTACAGATTCCAAATGTCCACTTTCCAAGTGATTCGCCTTCATCTGGTTTGCAGGATCGACAGACTACACAACTCATTAAATGGTGAAGAAAGTGGAGACTGTGTTGTGTCTATAGTGACCTTCTTACAATAACTATTGGACCTACATTTCTTCTTTGAAAGAATTAATTTGAGGCACATACACAGGCAAAAGGAGAACTTGCATTAGTGCACATCACTAAGTTACAAGTGACATAGATAGCACTGTCATTAAACAGGCACCTAATGCAAATGAAGGTAAAACAGTGACAGGATTATGGAAATAGAGCTTCACTGCAGTTAGCAAAATACGTAAGTGAACTTAATATTGCTGTTCCCCTTCTCACTAGACTTGGAAATAACAGATCATGTCCCTCATCAAAGTAGACAGGGGCCACATTTCAGGAGCCCAGAATGCACCTGGTTAGCCATCACTGCTCAGTATGTATATACAAGGCGTGCAGCATAGCCATTCTCTGTTACTGCATTTAAGAGACAGAAGCTTTATGGGGAATGTGATATAATCTTTACTTATTGGCAGTTAGGAAGAAAGTCTTGTCCTTTCTCAGAATCCATCTCAAGCAGAAAACTGAGACCTTGTCTAACAAGATGTTTCCATCTGTCAGCTCTGCAGAATCACGCTTTAAAATGAGAAAATCAATAGAAAGTGATGGTGAGAGTCTTCCGCTACAGATTGGAAATACCACACAACCAGTGAAAGACTACATGACTGGTTGGCACATGTGCACTATGAGCACATGGGACATGATACTGGTGTATGTTCTGCCTAAAGTTACACTAAACTATATCTTTTTTATCAAATAATATTCAATACTCATCCACTAAATAATGGCCTACCCTTTGCAGCTATAACAGCTTCAACTCTTCTGGGAAGGCTGTCCACAAGGTTTAGGAGTGTGTCTATGGGAAAACACTCCTAAACCTTGCGGACGGCCTTCCCAGAAGAGTTGAAGCTGTTATAGCTGCAAAGGGTGGGTCAACAATATTGAGCCCTACAGACTAAGACTGGAACTGGAAGCTGGATGTGCTGGAACTGGAGAAAGTCCAGAGAAGGGAAACAAAAATAATTAGGGGAATGGAGGACATCAGCTATGAGGAAAGACTACAAGCACTGAACCTATTCTCTCTGGAGAAGAGACGCTTGAGGGGGGATATGATATCAATGTACAAATATTGTACTGGCAACCCTAGCATATGGAAAAACCTATTCAGAGAAAGGAAATACAATAAGACAGGTGGCCACTCACTAAAACTAGAGGAAAGGCGGTTTAACCTTAATATACGCAGGGGGTTCTTCACTGTGAGAGCAGTAAGGATGTGTAATTCTCTTCCGCAAACAGTCGTATCAGCAGGGAGCATTGATAGTTTCAAATGGGCACCTTAAAGACCACAACATACAGGGGTATACAATGTATGGTTAACAGTAAACACACACACACATCATAGGTTGAACTGGATGGACTGATGTCTTTTTTCAACCTCACTAACTATGTAACTATGCCTTTAAAGTTCATGTACGTGTAAAGGCAGTCGTCCCAATACTTTTGACAATATCGTGTATATTTTTCCCTTAGTATATTCATTAAATAATAATAAATATATAGTATATTTATTAAATAAACTACAAAGGCCACATATATATGTATATATATATATATATATATATATATATATATACTGTATATATGAATAATCGCAAAATGTACCATATTGGGTTTTATACTGTATTTGTGGAAGGGACTCAGGGCGTGCTCAAAGTCCACAGATTAGGGGGTGCAAATTACTTGCCTTGCCCCGGGCACTGACAACCCACACTACGCCACTGCCCCCACTTAAATTCTCTGCTGCTTGCAGGAGCAAAGATAGTGCCCAATTCTATGTAGGCTATCCTAGATAGGCTAGGAGAATATGGAAGCTTGGTTCCATTGTACCACCACTGGGAAATTCGATGAGAATGGGAAGACAAAATATGGCGTTTACATTAACGGAAACCTGTACTGAGAAGATTAACATTGCTAAAGTCTTTATTAAAATGATAGCTGCCTGGCTATCAAGCTAGCTGAATGAACTGCAATACTTCATGAATCACAGACCTGAAACAAAAAGGCAAATGAGGAGTTCAGGCCTCCACCTGACTTTGCTACTTGCATACTTGTTCTAGGTTAGAAACTCAGAATGTACTGAAGTCAGAGACAGCTAGGAAAGTCACTATTTTCATAGGAAAATTAGTAATTAAATTGACAGATTGAATCCGTGGAAAAGTACAGGTGTTGTGGAAAATGCCTCTACTGCTAAATTTTATTTTAAAATTATAACTTAACGAGGCTTTAAATTGTATCCATCCAAGATTCTGCCTAATTTCAAGTAATCTCCTCGAAAACCGAGGCTAGGACTTTCTTCTGCAGCTCATCACTGCCTTCTCTCCACCTCCCACAGCTCTGCCTTGCAGATATAGTGGTCCTAAGACAACTGAAAAAAGAATATATTTACCGTATTTATTTATTTTTACTGCAGAATGTACCAAATATGAGTAATGCATTCCACCACATTGCCATTCCTTGCTGTGAACTGTAGGGTGTACTTTAAGAATATTTTAATATGTCAGATTTCTAAGTCGGTGCAAGTGAATTACATTAATCTGTAATAATTTTGGCCAATACAAACTTTATTAAATTAAAATTAAACAACTTCCTTTCACAAGCCAGATCAAATGTATTGATTCTCTACCAACTAATATCCTGTGCAGAGCTTATTAATGACTGCCAAGTGTGACCCCTCCAGACCTTATGCCATTCCCTTACTATCTCACGTTGATTCTGAAGGGATTAATCTAATATTCTGCAACTTTTTCTCTCATTTCTCTCATTTTTTATAGGAAATGTGAACAATAGCAACGGTTCAGGACAAGTATGAGGTAAGGCAGCCAGATTTCCATGGTAACCAGGCTTCAGGGAACTGCACCAGTGTTCATCTGTCACTTTATATCAATGAAAGGCACCATTGTTTTTAAATTATTATGACTACAATGCTCAAGACTTCACTTATCCCTAATACACTGTACAGGATTCATTTACCAACATGATACTGTAACTGTCCAAGGTTGTTAAGACAGCAGTGAGCATGTTGGTCTAAGGGCAGCCATACATGGATTGAAATTCCGTCGGTTCAGCCTCCATACCTCTAATCCTGTTCTGGTGATAATTTAGAATTTCTCCAAATTTTCACTCATAGTGACAGTGGTTACCAGGACAAACAGAGAGAGTGAATCTTTCTAGTAGGGACTTAAATAGCAAAATAGCAATACACCAGACAAGGGAGTAACCCTTCACCACTATTTACAACCAAAAAAAAAAAAAAGAAAGAAAGAAAAATCTTTGCATGCTAAACCTGTGACTTGTGGGCCAAAAGTAGCCTGTGGAGCCATCTGATGTGGGACACGGCCTCAAACCTACGGAAACCCGCACAGCCTCCTTCGGGTGCACTCTGCTCTACTGAATAATTGTGAATAAAATGAAGTAAGTGCGCTAAACCCCCCCAAAAAAGCATATATTCAAAGATTGTTATATATGCATAAATCCGGCTATTCAATAATGTTATTGCACATTAAATGCATCAGCTTAAAAACATCAAAGTGCCAAGGTAGTTATATACCAATATCAATAATGATGTAAGCAATGTGAAAAACTTCTAATAAATGGAACATTCATTTATCCAAAAAAGTGCAATAGTGCAGAAAAAGTCTCTATATTATGATGGCTGTATAGTGTCCCTTCGTCAGTCACCACAGGTGCTCTAATGGTAAGAAGACTCACTCACCAGATGTAGTGGATTCCTGGTGGCATACGCGTGTGTGGACAAAATAAAGGAGTTTTTAACACTCTACACGAGGAGAAGTCCTTTGCTTTTTATATTTCCACACTTTGAGCCACCAAGTACCCGTGGAAGAGGAGCCCCGTGTCCGCCAGCACCTAGGAATATAGCCTGACCCAGAGGACCCCGGCCTGCTCTAGGAGCCTGGAGGTACTAGGATCAAGCGCTTTTGATTCCTTGTTGGCGTATGCCACCAGGAATCCACTACATCTGGTGAGTAAGTCTTCTTACCATTAGAGCACCATTAGAGCACCTGTGGTGACCGGCGAAGGGACACTATACAGCCATCATAATATAGAGACTTTTTCTGCACTATTGCACTTTTTTGGATAAATGAATGTTCCATTTATTAGAAGTCTTTCACATTGCTTACATCATTATTGATATTGGTATATAACTACCTAGGATGTTTTTAAGCTGATGCCTTTACTGTGCAATAACATTATTGAATTGCCGGATTTATGCATATATAACAATCTTTGAATATATGCTTTTTTGGGGGGTTTAGCGCAGTTACTTCATTTTATTCACATATAATAACAGTCCATAGTTATATAACGTGCAGCTTACCTGCCATTTACCAACATACCAGTGGCGCGAAGTGATTTTCCTCAACAGCTACTGAATAATTGCTGGTCCTCCATAACTCCAGCAGCTGTCGTACACAAGCCACTATTGCGGCTGGCTCCCCGCTCTTATCTATCTTTTTTAACACACAGACCCCGGGAGAGGAGGCTTTTAGCTGAGTAGATTACATCTAGTGGCATCCATACAGGGGTTCTGAAGGTGGATTCTCACAGTCGTGTGATGAGCATTTTAGTGCGTTATGGGGTTGAATTACTAAAGGCAAATAGACTGTGCAAGCGCAGTTGCTCCAGAGCTTAGTAAACAAGGTAAAGCTTCACTTTGAAAAGAATACGCAATCACTTGCAAGGAAAATAAGAAAAACTGCATTTTTGCTTGCACGCGATTGAATGATAGCAGTCAGCAGAGCTTCTGTTCATTTACTAAGCTCTGGAGAAACTGCACTTGCAGGATACAATTGCACTTTGCAAAGTGCACAGTCTATTTGCCTTTAGTAAATCAACCCCAATGTGTCATTTGATCTTTGCTTAATAAAGAAGTTTATTGCACTACTAGGGCATTCACTTCCCTGATTGTTGTTATTTGTTTCAATGGTCCACAGTCCTTGTTTTGGCAATTCAAGGAATGGCTGCAAAGAAATAGTGAAGGGCGAACACTGGTTCTGAGCTTTTTTGGCTGGTCACACCTGAGCGTGAGAGTGTGAATATTGGTGACCCAGGTGATTAAAAAAGTGATTTTGTGATTGTGGTAAACATCCAACGACAATTGGTCCCAAGGAAAATGATGATCCTGATTGTTGTTTTTCTGAACTATTTCATTGAATTGTGGCCTGCAACCAGTTAACAAATCACTTAAGTGGCCCCCGCCCTTCAAAAGGTTGAGCACCCCTGCTTTAACACATGGCTATGGATTCATGAAGGAAAGGAAAATATTATCTGAAATCCCAAACTGCCCTACTCACTCTATAACTCATGTAGCTACTAGAGTAGTAATAGATTTTTGGTAGACTCATCTTTTAACCCATTTGCTGCAACTAATGTATGTCCATCTTGCCAGCCAACTTGTCAGATTTACACAAAGTGTGTAACTCCGACAAGCAGACTGTCAACCAACTGTCAAGTGGAAGAGATCAGATTTAGTTCCCCCCACCCCCACAATGTTTCCCAGGCTCTGCTCGGTTTCACCTGCGAACCCAGGACTGGCATGACAGGTGCCGCCAGGTAGAGGGGAGTGATACTAACAAACATGCTTTCGCTGATCTAACCTTCCTAGAAGGAACCAAGAAGTAAAGTGTATTATATCACTTCCAGGTTCTCTTGTCACTTTCCCCAGCTGCTGTGGTCAAGGAAGGAGCTAATGGAGGGAAATCTGTTCATACACAATTGTTGGGGGTGCTTATGTATGAAAACGGATGCAGCCCTTCGCTTGCCTTTATCTGGCTGTTGGGGCACTATTTGTCCCATTGATACCAGACAC
Organism: Pelophylax lessonae; assembly: GCF_965119305.1. Classification (NCBI taxonomy): domain Eukaryota; kingdom Metazoa; phylum Chordata; class Amphibia; order Anura; family Ranidae; genus Pelophylax; species Pelophylax lessonae. The sequence continues at coordinate 490,994,004 of NC_138772.1, read as the reverse complement.
TATTCTCATGGGGACACCAACAATGGAACACTATTTCTCACTTTAATACCAACAATGGAGCACTATTTTTCTCTCCAATACCAACGATGGGGTACTATTTCTCCCTCTAATACCAACGATGGGGTACTATTTCTCCCTCTAATACCAACGATGGGGTACTATTTCTCCCTCTAATACCAACGATCTCCCTCTAATACCAATGATGGGGTACTATTTCTCCCTCTAATACAATCAATGGAGCACTATTTCTCACTCTAATACCAACGATGGGGTACTATTTCTCCCTCTAATACCATAAATGGAGCACTATTTCTCTCTCCAATACCAGCGATGGGGTACTATTTCTCCCTCTAATACCAACGATGGGTCACAGTTTACTCCCACTGATGCTAAGACATTTCCTACTCCCACTGCCTATAGCCCAGCCTTTGTTTAGAAAGTTTGGAGATCCCTGTTCTAGACCAAATGATACACTCTATCAGGTCATCCTTTGCCATTCACAAAGACTCTCCTCTCTCCGACATTACTATCAGAATTAAAAATCTGTATCTCACCTCATACATTGATTTTACTATTTGTAAAAAAGGAATAATTTAAACTATGCAAAATATGCACATGTTGCACAATACATAAAAACCTGTGGAACCTCCCAAGGATCTGTATAATCTGTGCTGCAGCATGTGGGTGGTAATGGTAATTAAGTCATTTTAATGGTGTATTCAGAATCGGTTTGTACAACCCTGAAAGCTTAATGTACTCGGCTGACGAGGAAACACAGGAAAGTGCAGAACATCTGTGTTACTTTGTCACCAGTTTGCCACAGAAAACTCCTCAGGTTCCCTCCTACAGCCGGAAAATGGGCCAAATATATATGATATTTCTATGGAAATTTTGGAGCCATGCTGCTCTGCAGAACTGTGCTGTCTCCGTCACAAAATGGGTCAGCTTTGTCAAGGGAATGGCCTTCACTCAATGGAAATCTATTTCTTGACAATATAATTAATAGCTCTGAATCTGTTTTGATGGGAAGGAGGAGTCCGATAAGCGCAGGAAACATTTTATTGTTTATTAAGTATGACCTGCTGCTGCGTTTACTACCCATTGTACATTGTGTGGGCTATATGTCAACGTCATTAAGTTCAAAAGTGAAATAATAAACCAACAAATACTAAAAAGAATATAAATGCCATGTGTATTAGGTTTGACTGACAGGAAGGAAGCTGGGTTGTTTCCTAGATTGCGCTGCAAATGTTCCTCTTTAATAAGCTTAAAGTAGCCTATTTTATTCATTTATGCAGCACTGTCATGCTCTGTAGAGTTGTATATAATATATAAGTATATTCAGAACTCACATCAGTCCCTGAGCAGCCTTCGCTCTTATCTCACTATCATTAGTGTGAGGTGCTATACCAGCACATGCATGCTACAGGCCAAATTGGGAAAATGCTAATAAACCTGTCAATGTGTTTTTGAATTGTGGGATGGATCGAAGTCACACCATAACAAGTTTTACAAAGTCTATAACAGAGCATATATTAAATGTTAACAATGGCACTTTTTACACGTTAAAGTGGATGAACTCAATAACCAGTCCTAAAAAACCAGCAGAGGTCAAAAAAACAGTTACCAGTTTTTCCAGTGGGTGCTGATTGTAAAAAAAATAAATAAAAAAAAAAACAGAGGGAAAAGAACTAGCCACCAATATTGTCAATATTTATCTACTGCTAACTAGGGATGCACCGATCCGATATTCGGATCGGATATCGGCGCCGATATGGCCAATTTTGCTGGATCGGGGGATCGGTAACATTGACCGATCCACTGGCTGATCCGGTTTTTGCTTAGTAACGGCTCAGCCATCCCTTTCTTGGTGCAGTGGTAGTATGGGATGGGAGCCGCTACTTCCTGTATTGTCCCGGCTCACAGGCGGAGTGATATCAGATACACTCCGCCTGTGAATGGAGGAGCCGTACACATGAAGCAGCGGCTTTGCTTTGAACTGCAGCCGCATGCTTTGTGTGTAGCTCCGGATCGCTTCCGGTATCGACTATTGCACAACGCCAGATATTGGTATCGGGTCCAAACAAGTCGGATCGGTGAATCCCTACTGCTAACCTTTTCCCCATTACTGACTTGCCATGCCTTGCTTAGGCTGTGTGTTTGTGTGGAGGCGGCTATCTTGGTAGATGCAGAGCTTTATTTCTTTGTGACACAGCCTCCAGCAAGAATAGTGAGCTGCACAGAGACGCCATAGTTGTTACTTTCCATATGTGGTGTTCGTAGACCTTAGCCCATTCCATTCACAGTCATTTCCTACTGGAACTGGTAAGAGCCACGGACTGTGCTTTGTAGAGCAGGAAAAGGCATAAAGACCTTTGTTACACCTTGTATTTTACATGTGTCCAACACCGCATGAATGCAGCATGAGTTCTCACACTTCAGATATACACTTATGAGACTGTAGGTATAGAAGAGCCTAGGCACACTGACATATCAGGAAGGGCACTGGTATCTTTTCAGAAGAATTTCAGACAAGTGGTCCATTTGTCGGGGTTATACTTAGGCACAATTATCATTTCTGAATATTCCCTGTAATATAGCAAATCTTCACTTTTTGAGATCAGGTCCACTTTAATACTTCTTTACTTTCTGGTGATAAGAAAACAATAGGTTCTGTTTGATTTTAGTATTATTAGGAATGTATTGGTAAGATGAAACAGAACCCTGGCAACTGAATAAAGTTAGGAATGGTACGGTAGGAATTTGCATTGTGAGAGGTGACCTAGTATTTGCATGGAGTCTGTGCATTCTCCTTGTTTTGTTTAGGTTTATTTTAGATGTTCTGTTCTGGTAATTCACATCTGACTAAACTGGTTCTAGAGTAAAGCTAGCCATGCATAGACTGAAATTCAGCTTATTCAGCAGGGACTAGCCAATTTTCAACCCATGTATGGACAGGCTGGTTAAACACAAGTCAATCTATCGATAGAGAGTATTTATCTATACAAGAGACTAGAGGCGTATAGTGGCAAGGATCTCCACCAAGTCTATCTGGAGTCATCAAGGACCGTATAGAAATACAGTCAGGACAGGCACAGTTTCAAACCTTTAAAAGGTGGGGTGTGGTTGGGTGGACCGAGTAGATACAGAAAGACTAAAGCACCGGTCACATGGGCCAAATATCAGCCGATACAGTAGATACCAGCCAACATTCGGCCCATGTGTACAGGTCATTGTTTGACAGAAGCCAATCTCATGATCAGCTTCTGTCGAATGAGCATGCTGACCGATGTGTTCATCCCCCAGTCAGAACACAATAGCACAGTGAGTAGATCGCTGTACTAACATCGAATAGTTAGTACATAGACCTCCTCGTGAGCTGCTCAGGTTTTTTTTTTACTGTGTGTACCAGGCTTTAGATAATGTTTTGGTGTTGTAAGGTGCTGAAACAAAGCAGTGGTGGTCAACCAGTGGCTCAACAGTAAAGTTGCGGGCAGCTACCTCTTATGCAGCTCCCAGTATTAGCAGCGCCCTACCAGTCTAAACACCTGTTGTGTTATAACATTCCCAAACATGACTTTGTACCCTGAGTGCTTTCACTTAGAAAAGCAGTTAAAGACACTTAAGGAACTTTTTGGACCAGAATTGAATGCACATCTGTTTCAGGCCTCTGTATATACACGGTTTTAGGATATATATAAATATATGCTCTATGGGAATAATGTTGACACACAAGAAACTAGCTAAGAAGGAAAATACCCTAAGAAGACAGCATTTACCTGATGTCATTTTCTGACAACCTCCTGGGCAGACTTTCCTTGCGATCATCTGTTGGGTCATGTTGCTCTTCAGGTTTCTCATCATGTAGGCTCTCTTCATCTAATGACCCCTTGCTTTGCCTCTTGGTGCAATTTCCACTGACTTCCTGCAACTCCTCTGCCACCTTCTCACTATCCCCCTCGTGTATGCCTTCCTCCTCCTCCTCCTCCTCTGGGAATGCCAGGTGGTTCTCCCCTCCCTGCCCTGCCTCAATCCTATCTGCTCTCTCTTGCATTTCTCTCAGTCTCCTAACAAGCCCCACAGCCAAGAAAAGAAGCATGCAAACAGAAAAGAAAAGAAAAAAGGTTGGTTAGCATCAGCAACATGCACAAAGAAAAATCATGCAAAAAAAAAGAAAAGAAGAATAAACTGAAACATGGAATAAAGGAAATACATGTTTAGAAATGTACAGCCTCATGTATATATAGTCTGGTTATGCATAGTAAGTGAGCTGATCTAATCCTACTTGCTGAATCTGATTCTAGCCTAATTGCATAACGTTACCCAGTTTTGCTCCATTTTTACCTGTTCTAAAATATCCATATTTTTATAGGTAAACTCCAAAGAAATAAAATACAGGAATTCATGCAGATCTGCATTCTTTAATACATCATTAAATTGATTTATTTTAAAAGAAAGCAACGTAAGTACCTGACTTTGGCTTGGTATCAGATTATTGCAGTCTTTGTACAACAGAGCTCAGACTAAAGCCCCGTACACACGCACAGATTGTTGGCCAACTGATTGGCCAACTTTTGTCCAGTGTTGTTTGTTGGTTGAAATGTGCTCTAGACTTGCACTGGACTTTTGTTGGCCAACAAAAACCAACTTCAGAAGTGATGTCATGTGATGGTTAACTTTCCGTGTGTTTTTTCTTCTCTGAGCATGCCCAGTCTTGCTCATCTGATTTTTGTCTGCCGAAATCTGTACTGACTGAGGAACAATCGGCCGTTCTTTGTTGGCCAACAAAAATTTTATAGCCTGCACACCAGATTTTTTTCGGCCGAAAATTCGCAGTTGGTTGTCGGAAGCATCATACTAACAAGCCTACAATCGGCAGATCGGATGTTGGCCAACAATTTACGGCCAACAATCTGTGCATGTGTACGGGGCTTAAGAGAGAGAGAAGCAGCACAAGATGATAATCAATTGTGCTGCGGTGCCAGAGCATGCTGGTTGGGGCAAAGAGCAAAGTAACAAAGAGATGAGCTCATCAATTTGCTGCTTCTCCTTTCACTTTCCAGACTAGGACAAGACCCGTGTTACTTATCTGCAGCAGAGAAAAATAAGGTCTCCTGACCTACCAGGCATGGCTGTGCAGTGTGGCAAAGCTGTGTAAATTCTGGGACTGGATGAAATACAAATCCTTTGGCAGTTAAAAAAGCTCTCATACGTGTATTTCATCTATGTATTAAACTGGATTTCAGCTTTAAAGATTTAGTATGTACGGAAGAATTTTAAAAGAGGGCCTATATGTCACTCTTTCTTCTCACATGTCAAAACAGACAGGTCACACCTAGACAAAACACAATGAGGTTGATTTACTAAAGGCAAATATTCTGTGCACTTCAAGAGGGGAAGCTCCTGAATGAGGGGAAGATCTGCCGATTTCTATCATCCAATCATGTGCAAGCACAAATACTTTTTTAGTTTCCTTGCATGTGATTGGATATTCTTTGCAAGGTGAAGCTTTATCTCATTTACTAAGCTCCGGAGCAACTGCACTTGCAGTGCACATTAGTAAATCAGCCCCAATGTAAAGTTTTGCTCACTGTTACCTAAACTGTCAATCAGAGTCATGCAGTGGTGAACACTGGATATTTCCCACCATATTTTACAAGAATTAAACAGCTAAATAGAGCAGAAGTGCCCAATTTTTATGCAAATCCTATCATTTTAGTAAATAGCTGCTGATCTTAAATAAATTGCATAGCTAGGAAAAGAGAAGGAGGGCAGGCTGTGTTGAAGTAATAATGCTCACCACTGTGATAAAAACCCTTCTAACCCTGCATACATTTTCAATGCACAGACTACTTGCTATGAATATTTATATAAATGATAACAATGTAGCATGTTGATCCAGGGAATATCTGGTTGTCTTATTGCAGGGGCCTCCAATCTATGGCCTGCGGGCCAAATGCAGCCCACTCCAGTATTGCATCTGGTCTGCAACTAGGGTCAGATTCCTCCTCTAATGGGTCCAAGAGGGCTCTGATGAGGACCCTGACTCTGATGTCAGGGGTGTGCTAATGAGGACTCTGATTTATAGGGGGACTCTTAAGGTGGACTCTGATGTAAAGGGGCTGCTGGTAGGGTCCCTGGTGTAAGATGGGACTCTGATAGGGATTCTGATGGGGGAGGGAAATCTTTATGTGGACTCTGATATAACAGGGGACTATACTATGGTGATGGACTTGGAGGTAAACGGAGCTCTGATGGGGACCTGATATAAGGGGGGACTCCTAAGGCAGCCCCTGATGCAAAGGGGGCTCTGATGGGGACCCTGATGTAAGGGAGAACTCTGATGAAAGGGAGAACTCTGATGTAAGGATGAACTCTGATGGGGGACCCTGATGTAAGAGGGGCTCTGATGGAACCTAGATGTAAAAGAGAACTTTGATATAAGGAGGGACTCCTAAGGTGGACTCTGATGGGGACCCTGACGAAGTGGCCCTTCGTGGCTCCAAAACGTTGCTGTTTGTTTACCACGTGACCATGAAAATTCAACTTTGGACCCTTTCAATGTCAGCTGATGACATTTATTCACTCTGAGGTAAGGGGGGACTCCTAAGGCAACCCCTGATGCAAAGGGGGCTCTGATAAGGACCCTGAAGTAAGGAAGAACTCTGATGTAAGGGTAAACTCTGATGTAAGAAGGGATCTGATGGGGTCCATGGATGTAAAGGGAGCTCTGATGTAATGGGGGACTTTGCTTTGTTTTACTGAAACTCTTTATGTTTTGAATCATACTATGCTGATTCCAAAATCTATCCAAGTAAAACGCATTCATTCATTTAATATGCATTGATTTGCAAAACTGATTTTTTTTTTTTTCGGCCCACAAATATTTGTAAAATATACAATGTGGCCCTTGAACTTAAATGTTTGGAGACCCCTACCTTGGGGAATTTGAAAGTATTTTTTCCCTTATTAATTTCCTCTAGATCTGCTGAGTTTAGGATTCTGTGGATGCAGGTTTTTAATTTTTTCTTTTCTATTGGTGGAAGCTGTTTTGTCTTTTTCCAACTTGACTAACTGAATCTTCTATGTATGCCTTTTTATAATTGTGGCATATTTCAAATATATGTGGCAATAACCACTAAGGTGAAAAGCAGATAGCAAGTGGGCAACCAAGTATTAATCACTCCCAAAAAATGTTGTGGTCAGATAATGGACCACTAATTTTTACCTGCTTTTATTACAAACAATCACGTTTCAAGGACTTATTGGATATATTTAGTAATTATAACAGAATCTTATTTTAAAAAAAAACATGCAAAATGTAACTTGATCTCCGGAAGATTTTACCCCCCTTCATGACCAGAGCATTTTTTGCTATTCGACACTGCGCTACTGGTCATGCAACATTGTGTGCAAATGAAATTTATGTCATCTTTTTCATGCAAATAGAGCTTTCTTTTGGTGGTATTTGATCACCACTGGGTTTTTTGCAATATAAACAAAAAAAGACAGGAAATTTTGAAAAAAAAAAGCAATATTTTTTTATTTTCTGATATACAACATTGCCAATAACAAATGTAAAAAATCTAATTTCTTCATGAATTTAGGCCAAAATATATTCTGCTACATGTCTTTGGTAAAAAAAAAAAAATCCTAGTAAGTGTATATTATTTGGTTTGCCTGAGAGTTATGGCGTCAGGTATAGATACTGGAATTTTTATTTATTTCTTTTTTTATACTAGTAATGGTGTGCGCACGCACCCTACCTGGAAGTGTTGGATCACGTATCAGACACGGGACCCAGCGCAGAGAGACAGCTTTGCCTCCGTAACTGTATTTGAGGCAAGCAGTTAATCATAAGATTCATACTATCCCTTAAATAACTTGTAAACATAAATTGGACTGCATTTATGTGCTAGACTCAAAAGTGGATAAAAATGTAACTTTGTTTTTGGGGAATTAAATATTCACTTTAGTATGTTCCAAGTAGTTGACAAAATGATACCTTAACTTTTGAAAAGTACCAATTTACACAGATTACCACTTAAACACCTGCTGACTGCGCACTTTTACTGCTACAGTGAGGGCCGGATGCGCAGAATCATGTATACATACATGATTCTGCATTTCCGAATAGGAGGCGTGCATGCGCCCGCCTGTCCGGCTATGCGGTTCCTGGCTCCAGCATATGCCGATCACTGATTCCTGGCCAATGATTTGTTCTGTGAGGTACATAACCACCATGGTAGGTGGAACCTTACAGACCATTCATGATTTATGGCCAGGACCCACCAATCATCGGAGCGAGTGACAGGAGAGCTCTTTGTGTATGTAAACAACACATAGCTCTCCTCTGTCAGCTGAAATGTGCCGTTTTTTGTTTCCCTTAGTAAAAGCACCACACAGTAAACATAGTTAGGAACATATTTAACCCTTTGATTGCCCCGGATGTTAACCCCTTCCCAGCCAATGTCGTTAGTACAGTGTCAGTGTGTTTTATTAGCACTGATCACTGTAATAGTGTCACTGGAGATGTCAGTGGCAGTTAGTCAGCTCCACAAAGTGTCAGTTAATATCAGATTTCCCGCCGTCCCGGTATAAGTTGCTGATCACCGCCATTACTAGTATAAAGTATATATAGTAAAAAATTAATTAATAAAAATTCCAATATATATATATATATATATATATATATATATATATATATATCATAGTTTGTAGACACTATAACTTTCATGCAAACCAATCAAGATACCCTTATTGGGATTTTTTTTACCAAAGGCATTGAGCGGAATACATTTTGGCCAAATGTGATTTTTTTTTTTTAATTCTTTTTTAATGGATATGTTTTCATAATTTATGCTATTTTTTTCTTTATAGCGCAAAAAATAAAAAAACCCAGTGGTGATCAAATACCACCAAAACAAATGTGATTTTTAAAATTATTTTTTATTGGATGTGTTTTTCAAATGTATGCTATTTTTTTTTTTTTCGTTTATAGCGATTAAAAATCCAGGTGTGATCAAATACCACCAAAACAAAGCTCTTTTGTGGGAAATGATATACATTTTGTTTGCATACAGCATTGCAAGACTGTGCAATCGCTAGTTAAAGTAGCAAAGTGCCGAACAGAAAAAAATGGCCTGGTCATGAAGAAGATAAATCTTTCCCGGAGCTGAAGAAGTTAATGCCTCAGATGAAAATAGTACATTTTGATTCCAACTCATTATCATATGTCTATTCACTTTATTACACAATTATAATATAATTTGATGGCTACATTTTTGCTTATCAAAAAAAGCTTACAGTCTTGGAAATAGGGCCCCTTTCATGCATGCAACCTATCTATTTTGATCCGAAAGGAATACATCCCTATGGGTGGGGGGATGTAAGCAGACTTGCACCCCTCTATATTTGCCACCACTGGGTCCATTGAGAGCTGTTATAATGAGCAGAAAACTTCAGAACTTCTTGTTGAAAGCCTGCTAGCAGCTTGCTTAAAGTGGCAATCAACAATCCCATTAAGTGTCGGTTCACATTTCTGTGATCACAGAGATCGCATGTAATTCGGAGCGCACTGCTCCTAAAATTACATGCGATGTCTGTGCGGTGAAAATTCAGCCATACAGTTTGTATGGCTGTATTCGCACCGCAATCACAGTGAACTCACACAGGACCCTTTTTTTGGTCCGCAGCAGAATCGGATCGCATGGTGGTTCACACTAGTGCGATCCGATTCTGTGCGAACTTTCAGATCGCACTGCGATATGCGATCTGATCTGGGGGTGTCGTTAACTTTTAATTGACACCCCCAGTGTATCGCATATGGCAGTGTGAACTGCCAGGGGTGCGGATGCCATGCGGGAACACGCTGTATATTCGCAGTGTTCCTGCATTGCACAAATGTGAACCGGCACTTAGATCTGTTTTCAACATTTACAAACTGGACTTGATTGGTACTCTAAAAACTTCAACAAAGCTTGCTGAAAACTATGCAAATGCTTTGTCAAAGCCTGCTGTTCACTCTGGTCCTATACAAGTCAAAGCCCATGTGAATCAGGCCTAAAAAAAATGATTTTTGTTGTCTCTGAATGCAGGCTTCAAATTTCTTTATTAAAAGTATTTTAGACCTATTCAGTAAGGCAGTGGAAACAACGACCGAATTTCAGTTTACTGTAGCCAGATAAGTGAAAGAACAATTCTGATTGGTTGCTGCTGTTTTCTCCTTGGCTCACCGAGCAAGACATCACACATTGTACTGCATGCTGGATAAAGTAAGTTTAACACGACTCACCTTATTTTTTTGTTTCCTCGCGGCCTCTCAGACTGGACAGACATGTAGCTTGTACTGCTGAAGCGAGAGGCACTGCTTGTCCTGGAAACGGCAGATACATCGCTCACATCGCTGTCGGATGATTTGTTGGAAACGTTGTCTGAACCCCTCTGCGGATCCCGCCCGGATCGGTACTGGAAAGACACAGCAAAGAAATCACTCTCTCTGCAGCATGCTGCTTCTCAAGTCAAAGAACTGTGTAATCTTTTGGTGTGTGAAATTGAAAAGGCCCATCTAGATCTTAATTGCACAGGAAAATCTGTTGAGTGAATTTAAATAGCTGCACTATCACACATTCCAAGCATTAGGTGCATTACCATACAGGAGGAAACCTAAGTGCAATTCAATTACAAGCATGGACAGATTCACGTTGTCTAGATCTGGGTTCAGCCACAGGATGTTTAATGTGGAGAGAAGTATGGAAATATCATTTATATATTTACAATTACAGTTGTGGGATTCCTTACCTGGAAAACCATTACACAAAATATTCCTAAATATCTTAAGGGCTCTTTCACACGGTCCGCCTCCGTAGGCGGATCCGTGCTGCTCAGCGGGGATTGATCCGCGATCCCCGCTGAGCCGGCGGGTGACAGCTCCATCTCCGCTTGCAGTGCGGAGAGGGAGGTGTCACAGCCCCCGCTGCTCTCTATGGGGAATTGGATGAGAGCGGACCGCCTGTCCGCTCTCATCCGATCCGATCCCCTGGACGGATGGAAAATAGGGTTTCCATCCATCCGTATTTCACGGACAGGATCGGATGCGGATGGCAGCGGGTGTCAGCGGACATGTCACCGCTGACATCCGCTGCTCCATAGGGCTGAATGGGGCATCCGATCAGATCCGCCTAAAAAACTGACAGGCAGATCTGATCGGACCACCCGTGTGAAAGAGCCCTAAAGAGGTTTACTAAAACTGGTGCACTGCACTGAGAATCTGGTGCAGCTATGCACAGTAACCAACCAATCACCTAACTTCAGCTTGTTCAATTAGGATGATCATCCATGTACATCCTTTTTTCCATAGAGATGCATTGATGTCCGTTTTTCATCCGTCAATGAATGGATGAAAAACAGACAGCGTGTGTGAAAGGGGCCTAAAGCTTTACCAATTAAACCTAGAAGCTGATTGGTCAATATGCCCAGCTGCACCAGATTCCGTGTGCACCAATTTTAGTAAATCTCCCCCTTATGCAGGCCATACATGGGTCAAATACCAAATTAATTTTCTTTCGAAAATCAGAAATTTTGTGCGTTTTGTGATCTGATGGGGCCACCATTGCTTTCGAAATTAGACCAACCAAAGCCTTTAATTTCACCTCATGTTGCTTCAGAAAATAATTTTCGTGGCCAGGAGTCTTTTCTTTTCAGGTCACAGCTCATGTGCATTTCTTTTTCAATAATATTTCTTGCACGATTCTCATTGTTTAGAAATTTGTTTGTTTTGCCAAAAATTTCCAACATGCTCCATCACTCAAATTCGATGGCCGTGCGAAAATCGGCTGCTGCTGCAGCCCACTAATACCGTACTGCACAATTTGAACGGAAATTCTTAGTTACGATTTTCAAAAGAAAATGTGTTCGGCATTCAACCCATGTATGGCAGGCTTTAGTCTTGCACAGTTGTAAACCTCTCCTGTACTGAAATTGCTTACTCTGATTTTATTTAACACTGTAAGCCTCTCACAGTGTTCGTTGAGTCCTGGTTCACATTTGTGCGATGCGGGAACGCTGCAAATATGCAGCGTGATCCCGCATCACATCCGCACCCCTGGCAGTTCACACTGCCATATGCGATACGCAGGGGGTGTCAATTAAAGGTTAACGACACCCCCAGTTGCGATCGCATATCACAGTGCGATCTGCAAGTTTGCACAGAATCAGATCGCACTAGTGTGAACCACTATGCAATCCGATTCTGCTGGGGATAAAAAAAAAGGGTCAGGTGCGTGTTTAGTGCGGATGCGGTGCGAATTCAGCAATACAAAGTGTATGGCTGAAATTTGCATCACACATGAGATCGCATGTAATTTAGGAGCAGTGCGCTCCGAATTACATGCGAGCTCCATGCCGTGATCGCACTTATGTGAACCGGGGCTAAAAGCTGCGACAAGTCAGATAGAACCGGTCTCATTTCCTGGCTTGAAAACATCCAGCATCATCTAGGCCTTTCCTCTCTAGGCTCTCTGTTCCTTGGACCACCCCTGTCATTCACTGGATTTCAGTTCTTTAAGTCTCAGCATCACATGTGAACGTTACCTAGGGCGATCTGCGTACAGATACAGTCTGCCTATAAATGCCCATTCTTCAAAACTGACAATTACCCATAAAAGCATTTACATAACTCCTTGAAGAGCCAGCTGACTGCTTGCATCAGAGCTAATGTCTCTTAAAATGAACACTGAAGCAGGGGGCTGTAATATTTTCAGGAAGCTATGAACAGCACCCCACCAGCCATGATCTGTCTGTAAAGAGAAGCACAGAGATCCAGGAATGACATCACTGGGTCTAAAATAAGGTACAATATGTAATGAAATGGAAAGGTTTTGTTTACTGGAAAATTCATTAGCATGTTGATGAAGGTAGGAAACCAGGGAAGACAAATATACACAGATTAAAGCCTAAGTGCATCCTAAATAAAAAACAGAAACACCAGCACAAGGGATGTAACTTACAGTACATAGGATGTTTCCCTTATGCTGATACTTATTCTTTTAAATAAAATTCTCCTCCTTTAATGTCCCCCACCGGCTTTGTTTTCCAGTGTTGTTGGGGTTAATATAACTAAGGGGCTGTCACAGGCTCTCATCAAGACAGCCCAACTATGCCCCTCCCCTTACAACACAGCTGCTCTATTCAAAGAATCTGTGCTACAGCTTCTATGAATGGAAAGTGATCTAAGAACAGAGTACATGCAAATGATTTATAGGTCCTCCCCCTCTATTCATAAATGGAAGCAGGGGTTCTTTGAATGTGGAAGCTGGTTAAAATGGGCGGGCATAGTCAGGCTCTCCTTATGAAAACCCGTGACAGCCCCTAAGTTCTATTAACCCCCACCACATCGGAAGATCATGGTGGTGGGGGTAATATGGACGGAGAGGCATCAGCACAAGAGACACATCCTACTGACTGTAAGTTTTGTCCCCTGTGCTGTTTACTGTTTAGGCTGCACTTAAGTTTAGTGAGAAAGAGATCGTGTCACAGAGGGTGCACGAGGTGCGATCCTGGGAGGATGTCATATGACATCCACCCAGAATGGGCTCCTGTCTGTTCATCATAATGCAATAGGCCAGGCGGGAAGCAGTTCAACTTCAGCATTAAAAATGAACTGTAGGCATACAGTGGGGATCAAAAGTTTGGGCACCCCAGGTAAAAATTTGTATTAATGTGCATAAAGAAGCCAAGGAAAGATGGAAAAATCTCCAAAAGGCATCAAATTACAGATTAGACATTCTTATAATATGTCAACAAAAGTTAAGATTTTATTTCCATCATTTACACTTTCAAAATAACAGAAAACAAAAAAATGGCGTCTGCAAAAGTTTGGGCACCCTGCAGAGTTGATATCTTGTACTGCCCCCTTTGGCAAGTATCACAGCTTGTAAACGCTTTTTGTAGCCAGCCAACAGTCTTTTAATTCTTGTTTGAGGTATCTTTGCCCATTCTTCCTTACAAAAGTCTTCCAGTTCTTTGAGATCTCTGGGCTGTCTGTCACGCACTGCTCTTTTAAGGTCTATCCATAGATTTTCAATTATGTTGAGGTCAGGAGATTGTGAAGGCCATGGCAAAACCTTCAGTTTATGCCTCTTGATGTAATCCCCCATAAATTTTGACGTGTGTTTAGGATCATTATCTATTTGTAGAAGCCATCCTCTCTTTAACGTCAGCTTTTTCACAGATGCCATCAAGTTACCTTCCAAAATTTGCTGAAATTTTATTGAATCCATTTTTCCTTCTACTCGTAAGATGTTCCCTGTGCCACTGGCTGCAATACAACCCCAAAGCATGATTGATCCACCCCCATGCTTAACAGTTGGACAGAGGTTCTTTTCATTAAATTCTGTGCCCCTTCTTCTCCAAACGTACCTTTGCTCATTCCAGCCAAAAAGTTCAATTTTAACCTCATCGGTCCACAGAACTTGTTTCCAAAATGCATCAGGCTTGTCTATATGTTCATTTGCAGAGTTCAAACGTAGATTTTTTATGGTGAGGACGTAGAAGAGGTTTTCTTCTGATGACTCTTCCATGAAGACCATATTTGTACAAGTATCTCTTTATAGTGGAATAATGTACCACAACTCCAGTGTCTGCCAGACCTTTCTGGAGGGATTGTACAGTCAAACATGGGTTTTGAATTGTTTTTCTCACAATCCTGCGAGCTGTTCTGTCTAATATTTTTCTTGGTCTTCCAGATCTTGCTTTAACTTCCACTGTTCCTGATGACTGCCATTTCTTAATTACATTCCGAACAGAGGATATTAACATCTGAAAATGCTTTGCTATCTTCTTATAGCCTTCTCCAGCTTTGTGAGCGTCAACTATTTTCAGTTTCAGTTTTCTAGACAACTGCTTAGAAGATCCCATGGTGCTGATTGTTGGGGCAAGGTCAGATGAGTCTGGGCATTTAAAACCTTTGAGATTGACATCACCTGGTCTTCCCAGACGATGATTGAGAACAATCCATGACACTGGCAGGTCTCAGCCTTGCAAAGGGGGCAGTGTATGCTATAAATTCTGCAGGGTGGCCAAACTTTTGCAGATGCCATTTTTTTGTTTTCTGTAATTTTTAAAGTGTAAATGATGGAAATAAAATCTAACTTTTGTTGACATATTATAAGAATGTCTAATCTGTAATTTGATGCCTTTTGGAGATTTTTCCATCTTTCCTTGGCTTCTTTATGTACATTAATACAATTTTTTACCTATGGTGCCCAAACTTTCGATCCCCACTGTATATAAAGGATCCCCATTTAACCTAGATGGGTGTTCCTTAAAAGGTAATAGTGGATGGTTTATGAAGAGCGTAGTAAATGTTAAATGTTCACTTAGCTTAGTAAATAACCTAAGTTCACTTTTCGTGCCCAATCATGTGCAAAAACAATTATAAAAACAGGAGTTTGCAAGGCACATGATTGGATGATGACAGTGAACATAATTCACAGTTTTCAAAATGCTAAGTAAATATACATTTTGCAGGTGAAGTCTGAAATAAATGCAGATAGGTATCAAAATGTTATTAAACAAGGGTATTTTGTGTAAAAATTTATATAAATAAAATTAGATTTTTTTTATTATAGGCTCATGTTCATAAACATGAATATGGATCTCCACAAACCAGGGAAGGGATCCGACATCCACATTCCCAGCACCTATACTGAACAGCAATTAAAATAGCTTGTATATAGACTGCGAAGAACCCAATTAATGGCACGCTATCAGCTCAGCAACTTTAGGATGCAAGCAATCTTATATATTGATAAACCAATCTCTCTAAACTTTTTAGCTAAAGAACTGTAAAGAGCATGTATACTTAAATATATATCAATTATATTGACCAGGGGGAGTAGAGTCAGGAAACGAGTAATAGGGGATGCTTCCCAAATATACTCAACTAAGTGCACATAGTATTTCGTCTTTGCACACATTTATAAGTGATCTGCGAGTACACAAATGATTAGGAGCCTACAAATATATAGCCTATAGGGCAGTGATGACGAACCTTGACACCCCAGATGTTTTGGAACTACATTTCCCATGATGCTCAACTACACTGCAGAGTGCATGAGCATCATGGGAAATGTAGTTCCAAAACATCTGGGGTGTCAAGGTTCTACATCACTGCTATAGGTTTTCAAACTTTCTTCAGTCATATACAACTTATACCATGTGGATATGCTTTCAATAATACAGCAAACCACAGTTTGGATTATACAGGTATGTATAAGGATCTGAACACTGTTTTCATATAAAGTATTGAAATACTCTTTACAACAGGCGTAAGGAGAGGCTTTCTTTAGCCTACTAAACGTGGCATGAATTAATGAGATTGACTTTTGAAGGCAATCATTCTTGATGGATTCTGTTTCAGTATAGGTTTTGTCATATTGAATGTCACATGCACTCCATGTTATAATTTACCTTGATGGCTAAAAATGTCCTCATTCCAGGAACTACTTACAATAGGCCTCTGTTCATGGACTGAAATAATTATCACCTTGAAGCCAATTGTATAAATCAGTGGTCTCTAAACTGCGACCCGAGGGCCAGATGCGGCCCTTCGTTTGTTTTTATCTGCCCTTAGCAGCACTATTTACTTAACGGAAACCAACGATGGCGCATAATTCCCCCCAGACTCCAATGATGGGGAATTATTCCTCCTACTGACACCAATGATGAGACACTATTTCTCACAATGACACCAATGATGGGGTACAATTCCTCCCACAAACACCAGCAATGGGGCACTATTCTTCCCACTGACACCAGCTATGGGGCACTATTCCTCTCACTGACACCACTGATGGGGCACTATTCCTCCCACTGACACCACTGATGAGACACTATTCCTCCCACTGACACCACTGATGAGGCACTATTCCTCCCACTGACACCACTGATGGGGCATTATTCCTCCCACTGACACTATATCGACCAGTAATATTGGTCTAACACTGGAAACATGCTGACTGGAGGAAAATAGGGTGATCTTAACAGGGAGATGAGGCTCCTCCCTTGCTCAATAGACAGTTTCTTCCGAAGGACCCTGTATAAATATGCCACTAAGAAAATGCCTGTAAATAATACTTAAATTTAGCTTACTATTAATTATCAAATCTGCTAGCACCTGTTTTTTTTTCCCCAGATTTCAAGCATTGAGTGAACTGTATAGTAGAGCTATCGAATATCCATTACAGGGCACAGAGAGAGCTACCTCCCATCTTTCTGTTCCTCCACTGCCTCTAAAGTCTCTTAAGACATCAGACAGGCAAGCAGCTTTGGCTGGGAAAGAAAAAAAATTGTGACATAATTTATCCCATTTTTATCAAATCAGAAAGTCTGGTAGAATTGGGTTATGTTAAAGTGGAACTTTAGTCAGAAAATAAGGTCCTGCTTGATCACTTCAGTCTGGCCCCTTTTGCAGATATATGTAAAACATTAAAAATAGGTGCCTACATTTTTTAAAATCCAGTAATGCGCTGTCACCCTGCTCAGCTGCTCTCTATTATTTAGCACTGTGCCAAAAATGTAAAGGCTGATCTGCTGTTGTTTTGCTGCTTTGGGGCTCTGGGCTTCAAAAAAATGTCAGCTTAAGGCAAGAAGAAACAGGATCAATGCTGGAGTCAAAATACAGCACATTCTCATTTTGGTAGCATGATTATGAATGTGGAATGTAAGTTCTTTGCTGAAGAACATTATTTTTTATCAAGTTGGTATTGGTAAAGCTCCACTTTAACAATTCAGAATTGCCAGAATGCCAAGATGTATTCACAGCATGAAGTAGGCAAAACCCAGCCCTTTAAATCACAAATGCTTGTCCTATTAAATGTTTTAGTAAAAGGGTATTACAACATTTTACATGGCATGTAAAAATGCCCAAACCACTAAATGTTTTTGATGAAAATAATTTTGTTTTGATGAAAAAGAACACTGATAGGGGGTCTTTTATGTAGTTCTCCCTGGGGAAATCTGAACAAGAAGGCTGAAAAAATACCATCTCTAAATAAATGTTCTGGTTCAGCAAAGACCAGGCCATTGTAGCTGGAATCCTGCCATGTAAAGCATAGCATTAACCAGAAGTCCAATCTTTATGCAACCTCAGTATTGTCTGCTCATTATACTGTACACAAAGATCCTTTGGTTGATCCAAACATTTGATAGTGTGGCAGGTGCACTGAAAGTAAGCTTTTGTTACAATATGAATTTCTGTGGGCCTTCAGTCTTATCTCACTGGTAGGCTGTGAGGATCGTAGTGCATTTGGTGGGGATGCAATTGGGTTGGCGGTGGTGTGGGGGCTGTTATTATTGTTAAAGAAAACCTATACTGGGAAAAAACTGGACGCTGCCATCGCTGGCCTTCCAAAAATTCTAGCTGCTTGACTGTCATGCTTACTTAAAGCATCAATACTTTGAGTCAATGACCTGGAGCAAGCATTTAGATTAAGAAAGTCATAGTGTTTTCAGAACTCTAGAATAGCAAATGTATTCTGAAACAGGTCTGTGAGGCTGTGTTGGTTATATCCTCACGGGAGGGGGTATTTACTCGCACTTCTTGCCCCTGTGATACCCTAATATGGTGTCGTCAAGAGAAGCGAGGGGAAATCTCCTCAGTGAGAACTTAGACAAACATATCAACCTAGCAGAAGTTTTCTTCTTCTGCTGTATCATTTTTGTGCAATAAAACCTGACCTGACGTAATTTTTAAGAAGCTCTTCTTTACCTTGGAATGATAATCTTTTTCTAGCCTTGAGTCTGAGCCAGCCACCTGCTTATATTTGTTGATCTTCATCTTTATCTGCCGATTCCTCTCTTCTACATCCATCGAACCTGTGAACCATAGAATAAGAATACATAAGTCCAGCTCAACTTTTTATTCTATATGACAAAGCAACATTTGTTGAAAACGTTGTGGAAATGATTTTAGAACTAGGTCCTACTGACATCACATACTTGAGGCCCTAATCGTACTGATGCCTTACAGTAACGTGCTATGCCACTAGGCATGTTAACGCTTGCAACTAAGTTAATTCTGAAGAGCACCCCAAGCACCTAGCCACACCACAATGCATGTGCATTTTAGTGCACCACAATGCACAGATGTGAACCATTTGTGCTGTAATGAAAGAAATGGTGCAAGTACATTTTTTATGTTTTGAGGTACTCTGCCAGCAATTCAAAATGAATAATCTGCCTAAAGAGCCGGTTCACACTATTACGACTTGCCAGGCGACTTGGTCAGCCTGGCAAGTCGCGCACCGTCGGGTCCATTGAGTAGTACAGGACCGGTTCTAATAGGAGCGACACAAGTCGCTCCGACTTAGAAAAAGGGTCCTGTACTACTTCGGGGGGACCTGGAGGCAACTTGCATAGACATTCATTAGATGAAGTCCGTGCAAGTCGCACCAAAGTCGCAGTGCACGCGACTTCACAGGCCGCCCCCGAAGTCGGAGCGACCTAATGTGAACGGGGACTAACACAGCAGGCCTCAACGCACAAAAAATACATACCGTAACGCAAGCCATAGTGTGAAAATAAGAACTGACTATCGTGTCCTAGATGTTTGATAACTGCAAAAATTAGTTTAGTCCATCATATCACCCAGGAACACTGCAGACAGCCATATTGCTGGCTTAGCAAATACACAACATATCTGTTTATTTGAAACAAATTCAGATCAAAGGCTGCAATCAAAGGCTGCATGCTGAAGTAGGCCAACTCACAGTGGTTGGCATAGGACTTGTACTACTTGAAAATGCGTTTCGAGCAGATATCAATTTCTTCCCCCATGTGGCTGGTTCACATACAGTAAGTGCACTGCAATTTATTGTGTTTTAAAGGAAATGGTAAGGTCCCCACATATGCATTACCACGCATGTGCATAGTTGTGAATGGGCCCTAATGTGTGCAGATGATAGAATAACCTTAGGCTACATGTTAGAGTCAGCCTAAAATTGAATTAGTGATACTCAGCCAACCTATCTTTGTGGAATTAAGTATCTCATGCCCAGTATTTCATAGTGAAATCCAAATTACAGAACAGTTCATTGATTTAGTCCACAATATGGCTGCCTCCATTGTCTGAGGGTGACTGGAGCACTTTAAAATATTTCTGTAGCCAAACAGAGACAAAATAGCCATTGGTGCCTCCTAAAAGTTACTGATTGGTTGAAATGTCATGTATCCTGCATAAAAGAATAGAACTTCTCTGTATGGCACACAGGAATTCACTTACCACACAAAGTAGCTGTGTGAAATTTGAAACTTAGATGGAAGCTAATATTCTCTTAATCCAGTGACATGTACTAGCCCTGTAGAGTCACTGGCCTTGACCAAATATTCAGACGGAGAATCACAGTGTGATAGCTTCCATCTGAGTTTTCTCACACCAGCTTTGTGGCAGATTGTTTTTAAAGAAACCCTACAGGATCAGTAAATTAACACATAATGCTTATTTTTCATGCAAGAACTATCAAATTTCCTAAAATGTAAAATGCCTTTCTCTCCCTCATTATGAAACACTTCAAGTACAGTCCCACATTTTAGTAGTGTTTTCGGGACCAAATAAAGTAAACTTTTAGCTAATAATGACATATATGCCTTATAAAAGCAATGGAGACCAGCAATACTGACACATGCTATGTTGGAATGAAAATCAGTGTTGTAGCATCCCCTGCCAGCCATGTCTTAGTACCAAAGGAAGTATCTTTTTTATTCATGGCTACTTTAGCAATAAAAGGAGAAATGTTGTGCTATTTCGTTTTTTTTAAATACAGAAGCATATTCAGTTTGGGGTAACCTAGAGGTCCAGTGGAATCTATATAGTTGCTGACCCTATGATAAAATCTGAGTTTTTCCCATTAGCTGAATGATGTCTTTTCTGTGCTACTGGCTATGCTGCATGCCATAACTATAGTCTTTAGAAGCTTCTGAGACAAGATTAGCCACTGTAATGATTACAAATCCAATCACTATTATAAGCACTGCCTTTCTATCTGTGACTTTAGATAGCATGTTTATCCCAATCCCCATGGGGAGCAGTGGCTTATGTTGAGGAGGGTTTAGAGGTACTCCATGTAACTGAAAACTGTAGATTTCACCTGTTACCATTACCCCCCCTTAATGTAGAACTAGAGTATAGGAGGGTTATAAGCCTTGTCAGTTTAATTTTACCCCCTGTGTCCCATTGGGGAGATTTACTTTCACTTCCTGTCCCATTGCCAAGACAGGAAGCAAGAGGAACTCCCTCCAAAGAGAGAGAGAATTTCTTACTGTGATCAGAACTGGTGACTCCATTGTAAGATTTTCAGTTTATTACTGTTCTAGGGACAACCCAAAATTTGGGATTTTCTCTCATTTTCACTTTTGGTGTTAATGGTACACATGACAAACAGCGAGGGTGAATCCCTTACTGTGACCAGAACTAGTGTCTCCATTGTAAAATTTCCCCTTTATTACTGTTCTGGAGACAACCCAAAATTTGAGATTTTCTTTTTAATTTTCACTTTTGGTGTTATTGGTAAACATGACAAATAGAGGGTGAATCTCTACAACGGGGGCACAAACAGCAATCAAAACATCACAGGTGCTCTAATCCCTCTCCACTCTATCCAAAACTAAAACAAATGCCTTCAGCTATATTTTAAATGGAAACTACAATAGCTTTGGATTATTATTATTTTTTTTTAAAGTTTTGAAACTGATTCCTTTTGCTGGCCTATTTATTAAAAGCCGTTTCTGCACAAAATGCTTGAGTTAAAAAAAATGGAAGAAAGTAACAGTGCTAGAAACAAAGGAGTTGATTTACTAAAGGAAAATAGCCTATGCACTTTGCAAAGTGCAGTTGCTCCAGAGCTTAGTACATGAGGTAAAGCTTCACTTTGCAAAGAATACCCAATCACATGCAAGGAAAATTTAAAAAAAAAAACAAAACTGTATTTTAGCTTGCATGATTGGATGATGGAAGTCAGCACAGCTGCTACTCATTTACTAAGCTCTGGAGCATCTGCTCTTACAGAGTGCAACTGCACATTGCAAAGTGGCCAGTCTATTTGCCTCTAGTATATCAACCCTAAAATGTCCACTTAACCTCCCTGGCGGTATGATTCTTTCGGATTTTAGGTGCTGAAAGCGGTACCATTATTTTGCATGTAATTCTTAAGAATGAGCAGCCCAAACCACCAAACCAACTATTTACATATGACATATATATACTGTATATATACACACATATATATATATATATACATATACACGAACGTCACGTTGCAGGAGACGGAAGCTGGGAAACGGAGAGCATCGGGAGGAAGATCCACCGCCAGACACCGCCGGGATACATCGCTGGATCCTGGTGACAAGGTAAGTAACCCCGCTTTCAGGATCCAGTGATCTTCCTAGCGGTACCCCGAGTGTGGCTCGGGGTTACCGCTTTTGGCACTGAAATTTAACCCCAAGCCACACTCGGGAATACCGCTAGGAAGATTAAGGTAACATAAACCTTTCTCCTACCATCCCTTCTGCTTCCCATCCCTTTGTTCAGAGGTCCCTGCACATCTATTTGGTTACTGTGTATTTTTTCCTTTTGTGTAGGTGTGTGAATCTCTGCACCCCTTTATTATAAAGGACTTGGTACTTCACCCTTCTTTGTTTTACATTGAAAGGTCCCCTATCTTGTCTCTCTATAGATTACTCTGCAGAGGGCTGATTTATTTAGATCTCCCTTTCCCTACATTCATGGGTTAGGGTATTCTGCTTCAAGCCCTACCTGTGTACTGGTAAATTCTGGTTGAGATAGCTACTATCCTAGGCTTTGGCCTTTACCTTACAAACATTTTTGTTTACCAATTTTATTGTTGGTCTAAGTTTCCCCACACCACCTATTTCCTTATGGGGATTGCTGTGTTGTCCTTCACTTTATTTCTGAAGTCCATTATCCTTTCAGATAACAATATCTCCCTGGTGCTACCTATCTACCCTGAAAACCAGATTTTTCTAGGTGCCTCTCCTTTTATCCGGTAATTTCCATATTCCCATCTTTTGGAATTGTTCACATGGCTGAATACCTCGATGTATCACGCTGAAGCATGTTCTGCTGGCACAGGGATGCACAGGTGTTGCATGCAACCCCGTGTTGGGAGACCTATAGATGCCCATTCGGACACGGAGCTACACGGACAAAGTCCCGGTAATCAGCCGCGTGAACAAGCTCTTTCTCTGGCCTTTTTTTAGCCTATAGTTTCTCTGAATATTTTCCTAGTAAGATCTACACACCTGTTGGATTTCTGAGTGGCTGTTACCCACCCCTAAATTGGATAGCTTTTGGATGTCCCACACATCTGTGATTTACTATATCACTGTGTCCCTCACTGGACAATAAGGAAAGTAAGATTTTTGTAACAGGTCAGTGGTTTTTACCTTTCCCTACTCTATCCAAAGCTAAAAAAAAGAAAAAAGTTTTGGCTATACAGACATCTTAATATTTTTAAATCACCTCTGTACTGATAATCTCCTAAAACTTTCATGTTTATCCATTTGTATTAAAACTCTTTAGCATAAGCCTGATTATGAAAATGAAGCAACTTGTCATTCGCTGCCACTTTATAGAATACAGAGCATCAACACATGAAATAATTTTACCAAACTGTAATAAAAACATATTTGCTATTTAGAACACACATGGCTATGGCATTCAGATTTTACCCACACACAAACAATAATTATGAAAAAAAATATAGATTAGATATCTACATTTCTTCTTTAATCACCCTAATGCTTCAGGCCTCCAGTCATGTGACCAAGCCTAGGCCTTTCTACTGTTCTCTGCCAATGGACAAAAAGCACTAGGGCAGAGCTACCGCTTGTTTGGCTATTCCTCTCGTCACTCCCCAAGCCCAAAGGTTGGGCTAGGCAATGGTCATGTGACTTCCACCAAATGACAAAATAATTCTGAAGTTTGAAGAATAAAGGCATTTCAAATAGCTATGGTTTACTGAACTATGCACTAAATTCTTTAACAAGGTCAGTCCTCCAAAACATATGTTCTTAATAGGTAGATGCTGGTGAGGATAAATCATTCACTGGACTTTTTACATCTCTTGGGGATACCAGTTTTTAAATTCCCCCCTTGATTTCTCAGCTCTACCATCCATGCCAACAACTATTTCACCTGCTTCTACAAGGGGAGACGTTTCAAAGTCTCCAACAGATATAAAAATGGATGTTGATTCAACCTACTAACGTCTACCCAAGCATCATGCATACTGCTAACTTTTCCCATACCTGGATCCCCATTCTCTTGCTCTGCTGTGCCCTCTTCTACAAACAAATCTAGACGACGAATGCAATAGGATGCCAAAAATGAAAGCAATGATGGGAATACAAAACAAAAATGACATTAACAAAAACAATAAGACACATGCAAAACAACACAAAGTGCAATGGACACAAACAAACATGATTGATGCCAGCTTTAACATAATGAACGACAAAGCATTTATTTCCATGCTTCAGCCTGCACAATAATAGTGTACCTCTTGATAATTCAAATAAAAAAGAGCAAGTTCTAAAGGTTCAGTTTTTTATTCAGTCACCCTAAATGGACCCTCTAACTTTGTTTTTCCAGCATGCTGACTGACAGGTAGCTTGAGATCAGTAGGTTCTGGATTAAAGCGGTTAAGATGCATGCTTTCCCTTGCTTCCTGACAACCTAGAGATCCTGTATAGACCATCTTTTTAACAGCATTGCCTTTATCAAACTAATAACCAGCTAATATCCTGTTTTGGTTTTTAGCTTTAAACCATCTATGAGTTTTTAAACCTTTTAGACTGAGTTAAAAAAAGTTATGCAAGAAGTTTAAAACCATTGTTGAATCCTCCATGGAACCCAGTGTATATAGGACTGAATCCCAATCAAATCTGTGCGATGGTTGCTCAACAGTATGGTCAAACAGATTAGCGCCCCCTTCTCTCTTGGCTGTCCAACCAAGCTGGATGAAAGTGATTAATCTATAACTAGATCTGACTGACAGCGCAGGAGGGAGAGGGAGGTGACACAGTGCACACAGAGCATGTAAAAACCTGGCCTTCTTAGCTGCCAGGACAGAACATCTGCTGCCCTCTATCTAATCGTTCAGCCTCGTACCTCCTGTGCAACCTTCTTTGTATTGTAAAGAAGGAGCTGCTGGGACCAGACCCACACACCTGCCAGTCGCTTGCTATATTGGAGGAGAGAGAGAATACTATAGTAACTGTTGACTTGTATTGTTGTGACTGACCATGCTGTCGAGGAAAGCCAACATTCACAAAAACACAAACCCACAACAATACACACCATTCACAACACACGCAGACAGTTACTACAGTAGTCTCTCGCCTCTGAAATAGCAGCTGGGTCTGGGCTTCGTAGATTTTTCATTTCAGTGTAAAGAACATTGCAGAGGACAACAGAAGAGGACAAGGGTGCATGATAAGATGGAGTTTGGACTTAATGCTGTAGAATGAAGAGGGGGAGGTGGCTTTAGTGCTGCATGTAACTTCTTCATTGTAGACCCATAAATTGGGCTTCAGCCTGGGGTGGAGCTACCGCCAGCACAAATAAAAATAAAATTGCTATGTGCACTGGGTCCCCTTGAGGACTCAACAAGAGCCTTAAACATTTGTTGATACTTCTCCTTTCCTGGAACTATAGGACTGAACGAAAGAGCCCAGAGCAATGAATTGGATGCTTTTTTTTTTTCTAACTTGCACTAGCAATTACACACCCGCAATTGGACAGATTTCTCTGGCCAGTTCCAAATCCTTTCTTCTTTTTTACAGCCTCATTGTTATTTGATTTTACACAATTTAACAGAAAAGCATGGACTGTACAGCAGGACTGAATATGTGTGACTGTGTTAGTAGGTCAAACGGGTCACAGAATATGAACCTTAAGGCCCCTTTCCAAACTATGCGCTGTAGTAAACTGCATTTTAATGTGCCTAACCACAATGTTCATACCATGGTGTGGTGCCAATAATTTTGAAGGGTATTCCAACACAATAAAGAAATGGGGACCTGACACACCTGCACTGGGCCTACCCTTGCCCCCTATAGCAGTTGTTCCTGTGGTTAGCAACTTTATGTTTCGACTATTAAAAGTTTAAGAGAAGATTGCATGGGAAGTTTACCATCTCAGATGATAGATTACAATTATTTTATTTCCACAGTAGGATGGTTCAAAAGAAAACTACACTGCAATAAGGTGAAGCCTGTAAAGTTCATTAATTTGAACAACAGTGCAGGGTTCCTGAAAATAACCTCAGTTCTGCCTGTACAATAAGTTATCAGTATATGAAAGTCATTTATCAATGTCTGAAAAGAAAATAGAGGCAGGCTAGAAGATGATGTCTTTATGTTCTGCCCATCACCTCCTGAGATCGACAGGCTTCTGTAGCTGGTTTTGAAATATCTCCAGATTGCTCCAGAGACCGGAAAGAGACATACACAAAAAGGAAACAGTAAATGATAAGAAAAAGTGAAGACTGCAGACACAGACCTGAGTTTCGTCTCCGTGGCAAATCCAAGTCTTCTGTAAGCACACCATGCAATGATAGACAGAGACAAAGGAGATGGGAGTGAGTGAGTGACTGAGAAGACAAAGACAGACACTGAAGGAAAAGGAACTAGCTCAGGTTTTAAAAAAAGTGCACAACTTCTATGCAGACAGATGACACAGAATGAACAGGAATCAAAACCAAGAACAGAAAAACAGGATTCTATCACATGTGATACATAAATAATTATTGGTTTAATCTACATTAATCAACCCCCCAATTTCACAACCACTCAGGAACCACTTACAATCCCATGGCAGCTGTCAGACTTTCCAGTTCTAAGATAATGTAGCAAATGCACAACAATTTTTCACAGCGTTCATTAGCAGGATTTTTTGGAACTCCAGAAAGGGCAGAACTTGGCAATGAGAAATACCCTTGTTTAGCGGTTAGCACCTCTGCCTTACAGCACTGGAGTTCTCAGGTCAAATTGAGATAGTGCCCGGCCAGTACACTATCTGCATGGAGCTTATATGTTTACCAATGCATGTGTGGGTTTCCCACCACAGGCCACAGACATGCTGGTAGGTTAGTTGAACCCCATCCCAATTGGCCCTAATATATGTGCGTATGTCTGTCAGATAAGGACTTTGAGATTGTAAGCTCCTTGAAAGCAGAGACTGGTGTGAATTGTAAATTGCTGCATATATTGATGGTGCTATAAAAATGCTTGAAATAAGTGTGGAGGTTGTGATGTAGAAAGGGATTAAAAGAATACTAAACATGAATAACATGGGAAACCTGGGAAAATTATGTAAAAGCTTCAAAAGTTTTTCATAAGATTTTTACAAGGAAGGTGGCATAGCGGGTACAGGAGTCATACTTTCACATATAGTAATAGTTTCCTAAAAGAAAACTGTTTTTTTTTTTGTTAAAAATGGCAGTTATTGTGAAGCATTAGGCTGCTCAGCAAAGTTTCACACATGAAGAGTAGCCCAGATCTGTAAATGATGAGGATTTTTTAATATGCATAACTGTGAATGCATTCAGTGCCAATTTTACTAAAGGTAACTTTATTCTTGGTAAATCATAAAGAAAATGTTGCCTAAAAACAAATTGTAATAAAAGCATCTTTCAATAGCGGCCCCTAAATAAATTTCCCTTTTCTACTGTCTTCAATGGCTACAGACTACGGCAGAATCCTCATGTCCAAAACACTAATCCCCTACTGTTCTCAATAGTTCCTCCCATCGGCCCATTTATCACTACTATATCCTGTAGCATTATATGGCTAGCAGATGGAACCATAATGCACTGCAGGGGATGCAGGCACTTGACTCTTGCAGAAACACTGAATTCTGAAGACTTTGTCGAAAACAGCGGAGTTTGGACACACCACCCTCTGAAGAGGAAAGTGTTCAGGGACTACTATAGCAGTGAGCTTTTTTTACATTTTTTGACAGCGTCCCTTAAGAATCCTTTAAAGGACACTTGTTATGAAAGAGACATGTAGGCTCCCTGCCTTGCTCTTCATTTCACAGTCACCAACCAGCATGCAGCCAAGGAAAATATAACTACATATGCAGTACTGTGCAAAAGTTTTAGACAGGTGTGAAAAAATGCTGTAAATTAAGAAAACTTTCAGAAAGAGAAATGTTAACAGTTTATTTTTATTAATTACCAAAATGAGTACAAAGAAAATAGGTACGTGAACAGAAGAGAAATCCAAATCAAATTAATATTTCGTGTGACCACGCTTTGCCTTCAAAACAGCATTAAAGTGATTTTTTAAAAAACAAACATGTTATACTTCCCTGCTCTGTGCAGTTGGTTTTGCACAGAACAGCACGGATCCTCATCTTGGGTCCCTCTTCGCTGCTCCTGACCCCTCCCTCCTGTCGAGTGCCCCCACAGCATGCAGTTTGCTAAAGGGGCACCCGAGCTGCAGCTCCGCCTGTCCATTCAGACACAGAGCTGCCATTCGGCCCCACACCCTCTCTCTCCTGATTGGCTCACTGAATTTGATTGACAGCCACGGGAGTCAATGGTGCCGCTACTGTGTCCCAGAAAATCAGGAAGGAGAGTCCAGGACGGCCGAGGGACTCGTGGACATTGCTGGACAGAGATGGTTCTCAGGTTAGTATTAAGGGGTGTTGGGGCGGCTGCTACACACAGAAATCTTTTTATCTTAATGCCTAGAATTCCTTTACAACTGCTTTAATTCTTCTATGTACACTTGCACACAGTTTTTGAAGGAACTCTGCAGGTAGGTTGTTCCAAACATCTTCGAGAACTAATCACAGATCTTCTGTGGATGTAGGCTGCCTTAAATTCTTCTGTCTCTTCATGTAATCCCAGACAGACTCGATGATGTTGAGATCAGGGATCTGTGGGGGCCAAACCATCACTTACAGGACTCCTTGTTCTTCTTTACACTGAAGTTAGTTCTTATTGACATTGGCTGTATGTTTGGGGTCACTGCCCTGCTGCAGAATAATTTTGGGGCCAATCACACGCCTCCCTGATGGTATGGCATAATGGACAAATATCTGCTTGTATTTATCAACATTCAGGACACCATTGATCCTAGCCAAATCTTGAACTCTATTTGCAGAAATGTAGCCCCAAACTTGCAAGGAACCTCTACCATGCTTCACTGTGGTCTGCAGACACTTATTATTGTACCACTTTCCAGCCCATTCACAAAAAAACTACCTTTTGCTACAGCCAAATATTTAAAATTGTGACTTATCAGTCCAGAAAACCTGCTGCCATTTTTCTGCACCCCAGTTCCTATTTTCTTGTGCATAGTTGAGTTGCTTAGCCTTGTTTTCTCAACGGAGGCATAGCTTTTTGGCTGCTATTCTTCCATGAAGATCTCTTCTTACCAGACCTCTTGACAGTAGATGGCTGTACCTGGGTCCCACTGGTTTCCACCAGTTCTGTGCTGATGGCACTGCTGGACATCTTCTGATGTCAAAGAGAAATATGCATTCAGTTTCCTTGGCTATCCACTGTGTCTACAGTCTTCAATGTTGCCTGATCAATGGTGTCCTCAATGCTGAGAAATACAGGCAGATACTTATCCATTATGCCATGACAGAGGCGTGTGTTTGGCCCAAACTTTATTCTACAGCAGGGCAACTACCCCAAACATACAGACAATGTCATTAAGAACTATCTTCAGTTTAAAGCAGAATAAGGTGTCCTGGAAGTGATGGTTCAGCCCCCACAGAGCACTAATGTCAACATCGAGTCTGCCTGGGATTACATAATGAGACAGAAGGATTTGAGGCAGCCTAGATCCACAGAAGATCTGTGTTTTTTTCTCCAAGATGTTTGGAACAACCTACCTGCCAAGTTCCTTCAAAAACTGTGTGCAAGTGTACCTAGAAGAATTGATGCGGTTTTTAAGGCAAAGGGTAGTCGCACCAAATTCTGATTTGATTTTCTCTTCAGTTTGTTTATTTTTTTACTAATTTTGTGAATTGATAGAAATAAACTATTAACACTTTTTTCAGTTTTTTTTTATTAATTTATAGCATTTTTTCACACCTGCCTAAAACGTTTGCACAGTACTGTATGTCATCTAATAAGAAAGCGGTGACAGGCTAGCTTTGGTATTAGTGGCATCTTATGTATTTTTCTCGTAACAGGTTTCCTTTAATATCCCCTCCTTTTTATTTTGAAATAAATAAAAACAAACAGGTGATATAAACATATTTACAGATGCTTAGAAAAGCTAAAATAGACCAAAGTTTTTTTTTAAAGCCAACTAGTTAGTCACTTTAAAATTCACTTTTTTTGTAATGCTGAAGGTGTTTCACCACTTATCCAACTGACTTTCTCAATTCAAATGAAAGCTGGGAACATGCCCCAGAGTTTATCCCCATTTGGGTAACTCAGTTACCAGATTAAAGTAAAGAGTTACCTATGTGGGCATAAATGCATAGGTGTGGTCTCAGTACTCCTAAGAACTGAGGAAACCTCTTGGACGAGTTGCAAAACATCTTGAACGTTACAAAACAAGTCCAGTTAAGAGTCGGTTCACATTAGCGCGACACAACTCCTTACTACTTCGGGGGCGACTTGTGCATTACATTGCACCACGAGTTCGGAGCGACTTGCAGGGACTTCACATAATGCAACTTGTGTCGCTCCTATTAGAACGGATCCTGTAGCGGTCAATGGACCGAGAGGGAGCGCGACTTGTCAGGCTGACAAGTCGCCTGACAAGTCGCGCTAATGTGAATGGGCTCTTAATGTGACTGCTACCCATATTTATTTACAGACGTACACATAAACTGATAACAAAGAGAAATGAATAATGCACAGTGACCCCAAAGCAACTAGTCAAATATTTAAATTAGTCTACTAAACTGATA
The DNA here is from genome assembly GCF_965119305.1 of Pelophylax lessonae. Taxonomy (NCBI): domain Eukaryota; kingdom Metazoa; phylum Chordata; class Amphibia; order Anura; family Ranidae; genus Pelophylax; species Pelophylax lessonae. The sequence continues at coordinate 490,963,043 of NC_138772.1, read as the reverse complement.
ACTGACATTTGATTGACTGCCAATGGTTACTGCTTCCATTTGATCTCTTTACATTGTGATACTAAATAAGTGCATGTTTTCATTTAATACATTACATTTATTTTAAATGATGTAACCTAAAGTAATATTAAAGTCTTTTTTTTGTTTTTTTTTGTTTAAAAATAACATTCATGTTATCCTTACCTGGTCCATGCAGTGGTTTTGAACAGAGCAGCCCAGATTCTGTTCTTCTCGGGTCCCTCGTCGGCACTCCTGGCTCCTCCCTCCTGCCGAGTGACCCCAGAGCAAGCAGCTTGCTAAGGGGGTACCCGAGCAGGGCCACTGCTCTGTGTCCATTTAGACATGGACCAGCGGCTCCGCCCTGCCCCCTCTCTCTCCTCATTGGCTCACTGACTTCGAATGAGTAGAGAGTCCCGAGACTTTGTGGCTCTCATGCAACATTGCTGGATTTAAAAAACAAGAGCAGCATTCAATTGCTTGAGATGAGCTACCCTCACCTTCAGACAGCAGGTGTATTAGGAGCTACAGCTTATTCCAAATTTGTGTCCTCATTTCCCTCCTCGGGCAACAGGTTCTTAGCCTGTTTAGGAGAATCCTCAGAGGTGTGCAGCATATCCTGGACCCCACTAACCGGCGCTCTATTAATCGCATCGATGAATGATGTACTGGCACTCCCAGAGACCTGTGGATAAATGTTAAGCCTAATATGCCAATCATGCAAATGAGAGGCATAAGAATCTGATGAGTTTTCTTCCCAGAGGGAGAGGTGCCTCACAATCACTAGTGATGACCACAAGATTTTCTGGTGGATGTTTAAATCATGTGATATGAGCATCTTTGGACTTTTGTTGCACAATGTTCACTAAGATGGGGTTGAATAGTTGATGTATTGCAGCGCTGCTTGACAATTGGAGCAATAGTGGAATGCTTCTCTTGTTTTATAAATTTAATGGTACTGATTTAACAGTGCAAGTTAGGTGCTGTGATATTATTTTGTCATTTTTTTTTTATTTTTATTTTTTTTTTATAGCCTATTATTCTTGAGTGCAGGGTACTAAAGGGTGCAGGGTGCTAAATCAGTTCCAGTTTGACACTGGTGGATTTCAGCATCCAATGGCTTCTTAGGTCTCAGGGACACCATTGGGGAAATATCACCTCCAACAGGAAGTGCGATACCTACATTATAGCTAGGGTAGGTACTGGGTAGAGCTGGGATCTTGGGTGTATTTATCTCACTTCTGGATTGCACCAGAGACATGAGTAGTCTGGAGGCAATTCTACAACTGAAAGATCAGTTTAGGTGCACTTACTGTTAATAACAGAAATCTAAAAATCGAATTTTTCCAAGCTCCTTAGTATGTTAGTTATTTTTTGCTTCTCTTGAAAGATTGCTAACGGAAAAAACAACCTAGCAGGATACATAAAAAACTTATAGGTTTGCAATTAGAGAGTAGAGATTTAGATAATGCCTGAATATATCCAGCTTTACACAAAATGACTATAGAAACTGAGCAATATTAGTTTAAAGCGATATCAACCAGTTGCCGACTGCTCTATAGCAGATTTACTACTACAGGGCTGCTGCTGTGCGCAGAATCACACATATATATATATATATATATATATATATATATATATATATATATATATATATATGTGTGTGATCTGCGCTCCCTGTGTGTTCCCAAACTGGGGGGTGTGCACCAGGCGGTGCTGTTATTTGGTACAGCAATCAGTCATCAGGACCAGGCCAATGGGTTTTGGCCTAGACCTGCTGATCAGTTCTCCTAAATCACAGAACATAATGTGCCTGTGTTTATAAAACACAGGCACAGGGAATGACAATCTCTTCTCTTTTGGAGCCCTTTTCGGTTCCAGAGAAAGAAGAGATAAGAACTACAATTAAAACAAGCAGCACACTGACACAAAAACACTTAGATAGGCACATTTTAACCCCCTGATGCCCCCCCCCCCCCCGTCAACCCCTTTCACTGCCCTGTCACCAGTGTTATAAGTACAGTGTACAGATTTCTTTTTTTACTGATCACTGTATTAGTGTTACAGGCGACTTCAGATAGCGTTAGCCTCAGATTGCCCGCCACATAATCATTATCACATTTAACCCTTTGACTGCCAGCAACACCCAATACAGACACTTTATAAATCTCCACTACTAGTAAAGTTTGACCAGATCAGAACTATACTAGCGTTGTCAATAGTATAGTGTCCCCAAAAACCTAGTGTTAGCAGGATCAGATCCCCCGCCCCCCAACAAGTGCAGTGTCAGTAGGTCACTGTCACTTCTAATACATTGCACACAAAAACAGCAACATTAGCAAAATCAGGCCTAATCTCTGCTAGCACTAGCAGGTAAACTTTATTTATAGAGGTCCCTGACAGCCAGGTGCTATTTTTACCGTGAAGTGCACTAGGTACCTATAAATTTAGTGGCAAAAATGTCCAAAGAAAGGTACACTAATTAAGTGGTTAAAAAGGAGGTTGGGATGCACCTGCGCTACGGACTGTGTGTTTAACACAAATACTGAACTTATTTTAAAACTTATTTTAAAATGACCAGATGGTTATGCTGCCTCCAACTTACCACTAGGGTAAAAAGATATTGGGGGTCGGGATGTGTTGGTTTGGGGCGCTACCACCTTGCACTACCCAATGTGCAAAATAAATTGTGTGTTTGGTCCCATAAAAGTGTAGTGTGCTCACTTAAGTTAGCGAAAATGTGCAAAGAAATATTAAAAGTTATAAAAGTGCTGCATGCTGTAAATGGTACTGAAAAGTGCAATAAGTGCAAAAGTGTACTTGTGCTGAGTGGGTTGGACCATCTATGTATCAATCGCCAGATACAGATTGTAATATAACTTTCTTAATACTGTTGAGTGGAAAAAGTGCCGAAGTGCTAATAAGTGAATAAACAGTTATATTTTAAAACCTTTATTGTGACATCCCCTTGTGGGGGGTAAAAACTACAGCCGTGATCGCTTTAAAAGTAAAAATGTTGATGAATAAAGTACCGTATCCATGTTATACTGACCAGTTAATAAGGGCTCCGAGGTACCAAGATGGCCGCCGCGTAACTTCAGTGAGGTTACCAATATGGCGGAGGTAAAAAAAAAAGGTCACTAGGATACGGAGGCCTATAAAAACTCGGAGAGTACGTAGAATGACACCGCCCCAGATGACGTTGCAGTGACGAAACGCATTGAGCGGCAACACAGCGTCATCCGTCACTTCCGGTAAGGTGGTTTCGGCCAGTGGAACGCGGAAGCGCCGAACGCCAGGGAAACACCAGACAAGCTGACAGTGAACTTCCTAACAGTGAGTTGATACTAATCTTTTCCCCCGTTATACTACTGTACTACGCAATGGAAGCCTTCTTGGTTTTTGTATACTGACTCCCTAGATGCTTTCGCAATTATATCTGCAAACGATCGAGTGCAACTTAGGAGCCCTGCAGGCATCAAAGGGGAGAAGCAACTAACCAAGCCGGCTTTGGAGTAAGGGAGTGCCTCTGGTAAGTGCTTTACCTCAGGTATTAGCACTTGCACTCCCAAACATGCGCCATACGGCGCAATTCACTCACCACTTTATTCATCAACATTTTTACTTTTTAAAACAAGGGGATGTCACAATAAAGGTTTTAAAATATAACTGTTTATTCACTTATTAACACTTCGGCACTTTTTCCACTCAACAATATTAAGAAAGTTATATTACAATCTGTATCTGGCGATTGATACATAGATGGTCCAACCCACTCAGCACAAGTACACTTTTGCACTTATTGCACTTTTCAGTATCATTTACAGCACGCAGCACTTTTATAACTTTTAATATTTCTTTGCACATTTTCGTTAACTTAAGTGAGCACAGTGCACTTTTATGGGACCAAACACACAATTTATTTTGCACATTGGGTAGTGCAAGGTGGTAGCGCCCCAAACCAACACATCCCGACCCCCAACACTAATTAAGTGGCCTGCAGGATTCTGAGTATGTCAGATGAGAGCGAAGGGGGGTTCTCACTGACAATCAGGTCAGAATACAAACCTGTGGAGAGCAGTGGCACCCTGACAGATAGCTCAGACAATGTAGAAGAGGTCCCTGCTAAGTTCAGGCATATCCGACCCCCTGCCCAGGTTGCTGAGGTGCTACAATCGCACAATGATTCTCATATGCAGCAGAGTGCCAATACTAGTGCCAGACTATCTTTCGGTGAGCTGGCAAGCACCAGCGGCCTAGTACATCCTGGCCTCTTACATACCAGCACTGCACTATCACTTAGTGATGTGGCGGGTACCATAAGTGCAGTCCAAGCTAGTGTGGTGGCTAGCACAAGTAGCGTCCCACAGCCACCAAGATTTTGAACACAGGCCCATAGAGCCCATAGTGTCCTTCCGGATGTGCTTGCAAGTCCTGATTTGCAGCCCACAGATTCAGCAGCACCTGTATTTCCCCTATTCATTGCCCAAGCTGGACTTCAGGTGGAAACAGCAAATTTAACTACTCGTCTTATTTTTTTTTAGCTGTTTTTCACGGAAGATCTGTATTGATCGATTGTGGACCAAAGCAAATTATATACTGAGCAGTTTATCGGCGCCAACCCAAATTCCTACCTTGCCAGACAATTCGAATGGAAACCTATCATGGTTTCCAAATTTAAAACGTTTTTGGGGCTAAGCCTCAAAATGGGCATTATTAAAAAGAGATTTGGTCATATTGGTCCATAGACCTGGTTCATCATATGCCCGTGTTCTCTACTGCCATGTCTAGGGTTACATATAACAACATAATGCGATTTACACATTTCAATGACAAAACACTCTGCCGTCCTCAGGGTGACCTTGAATATTATGGGCTCCACCAAATTCGGCCCTCGTAAATCACCTTTTACCAGAAATTAGCAGATATGTATACACCCCAACAAATGATCTGTGTAGATGAGTCCCCCATTCATTTTTCTAGCCGCCTTGCATTCAGTTTCTACCTGGCAAGCATGCCAGATCTGGGGTCAAAATGTATAAGCTCTGTGAGAGGGCAACAGGCTATACATGTGATTTTTGGATTCACGAGGAAAAAGATAGTCATGTGGAACCCCCCCCAGATGCCCAGACTACATGGGGAGCAGTGGCAAGATAGTTTCAGACTTGGTGTTTCACTTTTCTGTAAAAAGTACCACTTGTACGTGGACAAATTTTACACAAGCATGCCACTTTTTAGACACCTTTTTGACTTTTAAATTGGCTCATGTGACACTGTGCGACCTAATCACCAGGGAATCCCCCAACGGCTTGTAAATACCTAACTTAGAAAGGGGGAGAAAGCTTGCCTGAGAAATAATCAATTGCTCACAGTGAAGGACAAACAAAATGTTTTCGTCCCATCTTCCATTCACGCAGCCGCGACAGTCCAAATTTCAACAGCATCTAATGTTGTTGAGAAGCCCCTCTGACTACAACATTAACATAGGAGGGGTGGACATCAACGACCAGATGATGAAGCTGTACTTAAGCTTCCCATAAAGCCAGATGCTGGTACAGGAAAGTGACTGTATATTTATTTCAATTGGCTCTGTACAACGCTTTTGTGCTTTACAAATCAACTGGATGAAGTGGATCCTTCCTAAAATTTCAGGAAGAGATCATCATGGTCCTTTTGTATCCAGAAGATGCTGTGGCCAAAACTCCCAATCCAGATGCAGTGAGTCGGTTGCATGAGAGGCATTTTCCTGATGCCATTCCTGGTACTCTGGCCCAAAAATCATCCCCAAAAAACATGTTGTGTCTGTAACAGACATGGAATACGAACACACGAGACACCCACTTTTTCTGTACCTCCTGTCCTAGCCAATCTGGTCTCTGCCTCAATTACTGCTTCCATAGCTACCACCCACTAGAGAAGTATTAGTATAGGGTACAGCACGGCAGTCTTTCACACGGGGTCTTGAAAGATGATAGTCAGGAAACTAGCTCTCACATTTTGAGACACCATAAAATCACAGCCTGGAAAAATTAGTTTATAAGTCACAAAAAAAAGTAAAAAATAAAAGAATAAAAAAATCACAAAAATAGTTTTATTGAGTTAACGTTCTCTTGTTACTGTGTTTTATTGTTAACCGTTGTTTGCTTTGCAGTAAAGGCATTCAGCTGTAGTACTGATATGTTTATTCTGACAGCAACAGGGTGTTGCTCTAAAAAAAACATATGTCAGCACTTGCAGCACTGCTGAAGGAGATTTCTCATCCACAATTAAAAAGTGTGATTTTTGTACTTACTGTAAATTCCATTCGTCGGAGTTTATCGACGGACACAGCGCTCCATAAATCATAACTACTGGGTTATATTGCCTCTTCCAGGAGTAAGACTAGGCAGAACAGAAAACACCTGGCTACGCCCATGGGCCGTTCTCAGCTGGTATACAACCCCTCCGCTCTGCTCTACATAATCAGTTTAGTAGCAAGCAGTATTGAAAGTATCAGAACTCCATAGAGGGGTGGTTGCTGTGTCAATCAGGGAAATGGATTTTATGGTAAGTACAAAAATCCCATTTTCTCTTTCGTTAATCGATGGACACAGCGGTCCATAAATCATAACTACCGGAACGTCCAAAAGCAGTGCCAAAAGAAAAATGAGGGATGGGGAAAATAACCCTAGGCTAAACATAAGAGCCCTAACCAGGACACAGGAGCCATAACTGGGTCACAGGAGCTCCATCTGGAAAATAAAGGTTTAAAGAAAAACACCCCTCAAGAGGTTGAACAGCCCCTCTTAATAAGCAGCCTGCAAAACTTTGCAGCCAAAAGAAGCATCCGCAGATGCCAAAGTATCTACCTTATAAAATTTTGTGAAGTTATGCACCGATGACCAAATGACCGCCTTGCAAACTTGCGATATTTTGCCTGATGACGGAAGGCCCAAGAAGTACTCAGCGCCCGAGTAGAAAGCGCCATGACAGGGAAAGGTGGAACCTGACCTTTAATGGAATAGGCCTGAGTCACCGCCTGCCTGATCCATCTGGAGATGATAGCTGAAGAAGCGGCCACCCTTTCCTTGGTCAATCCGTAAACACAAAAAGCGAGTCTGACCCCTAAAGGAGGCAGTAGCTGCCAGATACACCCGAATCGCACGAACCACATCCAAGGTATGCAAAGCAAATTCCCTGGGATGAGCCAGCTTGGGACACAAGGAAGGCAACACAATGCCCTTATTTAAATGAAAGTCAGAGACAACTTTGGGCAGGAATGATGGACAGGGACGAAGAACCACTTTGACCCTATGGACCACTAAATAGGGACTGCGACAGGATAATGCCACCAGTTCTGATACCCTGTGGGCTGAGGTAAACAATGTCACTTTCTGGGATAACGTAGGCAAGAGAATCTCCCGAATATTCTAAAATGGAGGTTTCCGGAGAACCTAAAGTACTACATTTAAATCCCATGGCGGCAAAAGAGACCGTACAGGTGGAGCCACATGTCAACCCCTTGAATGAAGGCACGAACTAAAGAGTGAGTGGCTAGGGGTCGCTGACAGAAGATTGCCAGGGCAGACACCTGGTCCTTTATGGTGCTCTTAGGTTAGGATCTGAGCCACAGAAAAGGATTGAGGATGAGCGCCAATCGACTCACACCAAGAAATGTACGCTTTCCACGTACAATGGTATATCTTGCTGGAAGACGACTTTCTTGCCTTCATCAAAGTAAGGATCACCGATTCAGACAGACATCTATCCCTCAGTACCTGGCTTTCAATAGCTGAGCCAATAAACCAGCAGAAGCAGCGTAAAGCAGGTTGGTAAATCAGCCCTTGGAACAACTGGTCTTCTCTGAGAGAAAGCCCCCAAGGAACGTTTATGGCCACCAGACTGATTGGAAGATCCTCGCCTTTGATTCCTCACAGGAATTGCGGAAGAAGCCTGAGCCGAGGATGATACTGGCCTTCCCGTGGCCCTTGGGACGCCTGCAGCATCTGCCAGAGGTATCTCAGTATCCTCCTGTGGAGCCGAACCTGCTAAAAGAGCTGCATGTAGGACTGTGTAAAAAAAACTGGCTTGAAGGTGGATACCACCAGACTCAGAACCTGTATTCAAAATGGGAGAGAGAGCTATCTGTGTGACAGCAGCCAGTGAATCATGATCTGTGGTTCCTGAAGTTTGTCCAGAGGAAGGACCACCCTGGTCAGAATTAGAATCAGACCTAGGAAAACCAATTCCCTGGGCAGGGATAGGGGGGACCTTAGTTTGGATATCACCTGAACCTTTGCAGTAATTAAATCCGCACAAGGAGACTCAGGACCTAAAAAAAACGGAAAAGGACAAACTTTGTCCCCCTTTCTGGGTACCCCCAAAAGAATCATTTCATGGATGCCCTTGACATTCACGAAGGAGGTCCACGAGGCCGGAAACCAAAGAAGATGTTCCCCAACCCAATAATGGGTGAGGGCAGACCTTCATGCTGAGGAGGTCTTGTTTGCAGGTCCAGAGAAGCTAGCTCTAGGCTTACCTGACCAAGGATGCTTGGATCCCCTCGTGGAAGATTTGAAAGATCTATTTCCCTTATCCTCCGTCCCAGAAGCACAAAATCATTTTCTAAGTGATGAGAAGGAGGGCTCCCATCTGCAAAGAGGCTCATTCCCTTTACTAGAAAGGAAGGTACTCTTCCCCCCCCCCACGCTACCCTTAATGATGTCATCCAGGGTAGCCCCAAACAGGTGATCGCCTTGAAAGGGCAGATCAATGAGAGCTTGCTTAGAGGCTTGGTCTGCAAACAAATTTTAAAGCCACAGCACACACCTGATCACCACCGCTAAAACAGAAAGCAGAGGAGCTGTATCCAAAGCTGCATTACAAATAAACTGCAGCCCAAGGACCAACTGGTCCCCTAAATCAACATAAGCAGCATGGACCTGCTCACCCCCCAGGCCCTGGCGCAAAAGCTCGGCCCATTCACTTAGGGTCTGAGACACCAGGACTGAGGCAAAAATAGGCCGCAATGTCAAACCAGCAATAGTAAACATGCTGCGTGCCACAGCCTCTGCTTTCCTGTCAGCCGGGTCCTTAAAGGACGGGGATTCCTCTACTGGGATCATAGTAGCTTTGTTCAACCTGGAAACAGGAGGGTCCACCACAGGTGGACTAGTCCACTTTTTAAAAGTGACTCCTGAAAAGGGTAATGTACAGCAAAACGTTTGGGGACCACAAAGAGCAGAGAAGGGGGTGGGGTGTCATTTTAGCTGAGGACGGCCCATGGGCGTAGCCAGTTGTTTTTTGTTCTGCCTACTCCTACTCCTGGAGGAGGCAATTTAACCCAGTAGTTATGATTTATGGAGCACTGTTCCGTCGATAAACAAAAGAGAAAAAAAAGTATATGCCCAAGCATGGGGCCGAGAGGTGGTCATTGGGCAGATCGCCCCTATGCTTCGGCATATATATTTTTCTTTTTGGTACATATTTCAATAAAAAAAGTTGTTGTTTTATTGAGTTAATATTCTATTGCTACTGTGTTTTGTTAACCGTTATTGTTGCTGTTGGCCCTTCAGGTAAGCATTGTTTCAGTGCTTAAAATCAGCAGAAGTTAAGGAGCCAAGTACATTATAGCCCTTGCACCTTGAACTAGGGATCCTAATGTGTGACAAAAGGACTGTGTTTTGGGATTAAATGTCTTTACCACCAGAGCTGAAAGAAAGGTTGATACATTTAGAAATTTTAATCTAAATTCACCATTTTCATCCAAAGACAAGCTTGTCGCCAAGGCTTACAGCCTAAGCGCATATTTTATGACAAACAGTAAAGTGTGTAAAAGTGCAGGGCATACAAATACGTCCAAAGCACAACAATTATGTGGTGTAAAAGAGGAGCAGAACTCCAGAGACTTTTGCAGGCCTGGATTTGAGATCGGGTAGATTAGGGAATCAGCTTTATTGAATTCAAAGCCTAAACTGTGCCAGGACAAGTGTTCTGTGGTCATGGTTCATGACTACCTTAAAAAGCTTCCTTCTCCAATTATTTGCAATTAAAATAATTCAGGTTAATTGTCATCGGCTCAAATCTCCTTCACTTCTGTAGTGAAAAAGGGAAGTTGAAAAAGACCCATAACTTTCAGAGTGCAGTTTAAATATGTTGAAAGGTATCCAAAGGAGGATACCTTTATCTGCACTGCATTTAAAGCACACAAGAACGGCTGTATGCAGGTGTATAGAAATGTATTGCAGAAGTCCACATTAAAAACACATTGGGATTGAACCACTGAATAATACAGTCCGGTTTTTATTCAAAATAATACAGTGCGCTGATGACAAAAACCACTTAGGTCTGAAAAAGCCCCTAACCGGCAGCTACTTCAGCATTTTGTGATAGAAATTGTCAAATTACAGAACATTGTTCAGTAATAGATTTGGACAAAGATTAGAAGCTCTGGGCTGTAGTACACAGTAGTGTATGTAGCCTGGTAAAGTAGGACAAAGTGTTAGTAATTGGGAAGTATAAGATTATACCTTGGAATACTCAGGTAACTATAAGACTGAGGCTAAAAGTGATTAGATTCATGCACATGAACTTACGGCTTAGCAACATTCCAATGATTAAAATAATCAGACTAACAGGTCAATCACATGAAAATTGAATCCGTGCATAGCCTACATCAGGTTGAATATGGTTAGGCTACAACAAATTTTGCTTTGGAAATAACCATCTTAAATAAGGACACGTATTCCCAAGAGAAGGACCTCGCTCTAAAACACTTTACCAGCAGAGATGGATTAAGGCAGAAGGGATGGGGGAACAGGGAAGCTACCCAACTTTTATAGTCTGTCCTGCCATTGCCTCTCCCCATCAGACAACAGCTGCCTACAAGTACATTCTCCCTACAGTAGCAGTATGAAGGTTGTAGCTGAGCCCTCTTGACATCCACCATGCCCTATGTTAGCTGTCTTGTATTTATTGGCTTAGTGTATCCCCAGGTGTATGCCTATTTGTTAGTTATCTAAATCCAGCCCTGAATACATAATAACCCAATAAACGAAACCATGAAACAGCAAAATCAAAAACTATGAAAATATTTGTCACATATTAACATGAATAAGAATCTCTCCATTTCAAAAGTATTTTAATAACTTAAAAATTAACTTAAAATATAAATAATTTTGGTCCTACGCTTTGGATTGTTGATGTCATTTTTGTGCCGTAATTGAGACTGGAACTAATTTTTTTCTGAAAAGGGATGATACACAACACTGAGTAAAAGGCGTTACTCTCATGAACTACGCCTAAACACACCAAAGTGAGAAGCGTAGATGATGATCACACTCATTACAAAAGCATGAGCCTCCCCCTCTGCGCAAGCCTCATGCTTTTCAGGTGGTTTTCCAAAACCCTGACAAACCTGGCTCTGAATGGGCTTTCTTTCTTGGCAATGGTTTGTCATCAGTTATTGCACCATTCACCTTTCTCTGCTGGTCTTCCCATGTAACTTCTAGCACAAACCAAGAGAGATTAAAACTTGTCAGAAACATAACAGTACGTGGACACAACACAAAGGCGCACAACATAGTGGTGGAGGGTTCTACATTTGGGACAAATGAAAAAGGAGACTAAATTTGGTGCACATATGGGTTTTAGGATATTTTGAATTTCAGTTTAAACAAACAAAAAATGAAATATTAAGGAACTAAATAAACCTGCAAAATGTTATTAAAAACATTTATATATACTATATATATATATACATATATGCCCATTATTTAGCTTTTATATGAGACTCCAACAAACCTGTCTTCACATCAAGGTGACAATCAGATAATAGAAAACTAACAAATATGAAGTTCCTTTTTAAACACATTGTATATATAAAATGAGTGCAGAGTGGCCTTGCAGGCATAAGGTTTGTAAGCTTTAGAACACAATCTCTATGTAGTATATTTTGGGTGTTATTATTCATCATAAATGTGCTGCAGTATACATAGGAGTTGGCTTACTAAAAGTGAAGAATGTTCATCCAGACCGGTGGGGCAGTGACTACTTTGATCATCCAATCATGTCAAAAGGACGTTCAAGGAACGGAAGTCAAAGAGAAATCTGACTTATTTTTGTCAACCACACATGACAGACTATTTGAAGAGAAAACTGTATCACTGGTTTGAACTCTCTACTTTTTTAGTAGATCAAGCCCTTAGTGTGCAGACTAACAAAAATAAAATCAAGGTGGGTGTTTTGACAAGCTGTCACAACTCTAGACTTATGTACACAGGCTCCAATTTTTACTGCTTTTGCACTTTAACTTTAGACATAAAGAAGATACAGTTAAGGAAGCAGGACTTCCACAGAGATCAAATTATCCTCCCTGGTATAGGGGCCTCCCAATCTCAAGCTAACTGTGTAACTATGGGCAGTAGGGAATGAAAGGAGTGTGTTTGCCTTACTTTGATGCATTGCTTCCCCCCAGGTAATCTTAACCCCCTTCACGCCAACCGTCTCCATGCCATTGAAGAGTTCTAAATGCGGGGAGGTGGGCATTCGGGCTGAATGGCTGACACATGATCGAAAAGCTCCCGATCACAAATATGCATTGGGAGTTTACTGATCTGGCACCCTCAACGAGGTAAGTTGTTTACACAGGGCCACATATATGCGGCCACTCTGGGTTAATGCCCACCCACGAGAGGCCAGTGAGAGTTGGGCAGCACTATTACTGAAAACCCTCTGACTAAAAGTATAAAATGTTAAAGCACAACGGTTGAGTGGTTGGCGCTTCTGCCCTAGGGTCCCTGCTTTAAATCCTGACCAGAAAACTACCTGCATGGAGTTTGCATGGTCTCCTTTTGTTCACTTAGATTTCCTCCCACACTCCGAAGACATGCCTGTAGGTTAATCTACTCTATCTAAACTGGCCCTACTATGGCCTAGATTTTAGATTGTAAGCTCCTTGACGGCAGGGACTTATGTGAATGAGCAATACGTAAAGCGCTGTGTAAATTGTCAAAATAATAAACAAAGCATAACTAAATACCATCCCTGAATTTCATTAAAATGACTTGTGCATAAATTATGTTTAAAACACAACTAACTTTTACCAGCAAACATACAGCCTTCTATTTACTTATATACGTATTGTTAATGGTGTTAAAATTCTAAGCAGTGGTATTTTTGGATGAACAAGGTCAATAAATTGTCTAAAAAGTACCGTGTGACATTACATGTTCATCTCCTTACATGCTCAAATAATGCTTATGCAGGCCAAACATGGGTCGAACCGTGAACGCTTTTTCTTTCGATATTCATAAATGTTGTGGATTTTGTGATCCAATGATGCCCCCCCTTGATTCTGAAATTTGACCAACCAAACCTTTAATTTTACCTCATGTTGCTACAGAAAAGAATTTTCATGGCCGGGAATTTTCTTTTCTTTCTGGGAAGTTTATTTTCATGTGCTCATGCACATTTCTTTTTTCGATTCTTGACACAATTCTCTTATCATTGATTAGAAAATCATTAATGTTTTAAAAATTTTCCAACATGCCCGATCACTCAAATTAGATGGCTGCACAAAAATCTGCCATTGCTGCGGCCGACTAATGGTGCAAAATTCGAATGAAAATTCTTTAACCCATGTACTGCTAGCCTTAGGCAATCTATGCAACACTTCAGCACTAAATCTAAGGATGACTGATAGTCACAGGGATGAATGATTATTGGCACCTGCTGACTGTAATCAACATACTGACTGTTCTTCAAGGGAAAGCTACTGACCAAGTTGGACTGGAAGAATAACCCTTGTCGTTTCCCCAAGTTAAGTCTGGCAATAAATGTGACCAGGTGCTACTCAAACAGGCATTTTTGGAGGGTAAAAAATGTATGTTTATGCACCTTTGTTAAAAAAAAAAAAAGCAATAGTTTGGCAGTTAGATATGAACCCTATTGCCATTGTAAGTGACAACCTAGTATGTGAGCATCATGATAACCCCATTTCTAATCGCCCTGTACTCTGATTTTCATATACTTGTGCAGCTTCACTATTAGAATTGTAGAGAAGCAGATGGAATAGATCAAATTCTAGTTCAAATAGAGCAGAAATGAATTATGTGCTAATCACTGAAGAATAAAGGACCAAATGTGGAACTACAGTATATTCAAATGTTAAATGAATAATCAGCTACAAGCTACAATAAACATGCTACTTCAGGCTTCCTTTCTTTGCTTAAGCAAAAGGCTAGGCATTTGCTTCTCCCTGCAGCAGAAATCACATAACCTAGTACCTAGGCTTTTGGCTCAAAAAATGAACCCTTAACTCCGAATCTCTCCAAAACTAGGAAAGTTGAAGCATCAGCATGACAGCTTGCAGAGTCTGAAAAAGTTGGCAATGGCAGAACCGTATTTTTATCATACCAGGTTCAATTGAACTTAACAGATTACTTCCTTGAGCCTAACCCCAAAATGTATACTTAACCCATTCAAACTCTGACCTTCAAAATAAGGCTTAAAACCCTAAATGCAAGCTCTCATATCCTAAAACTACCAACACTCAGATGGGAGCAATTATTAACTATCCTATAAAATTTAAAGTCAAATGATGGAGACACCACCTTGCCCATACCTATGTTTCTTCAAAATACCCAATTAATTAGGAGGTCCACCAAGTGGAAATGTAACAGAAACACAACCTACTGTGGGAAAATGTAAGAGTGTGTAAGGGGGATGCATATAAGCAACTAGAAGGCGATTAAAAAAGCAATGAAATATACATTTTGGGTGGAGTTAGCCTTTAAAGCTGTTTGAATATGCAGAGATAGTAAGTGAATTGGGCATCACAGATTAATGGATATCATGCCATAAAACAGGCATACAATTGGTATTTATGTTTTGGTACAGTCCATTATTTAGGTTTATTGTAAAACGCATACACATGGCAAAAATGAGTAAAGTAGACCTGGAGGCAGCCATTATGAGGGTGAATCCAAATTTTAGAAGAACACAACCTAGCAATTCAACCCTGGAAACACAGAGATGTCCAGACAGCACTGGGGCCTAGGATAGCACATCACTATGGCTCATTGACTCTAATGCCTCGTACACACGATCAGATAATCGGACGACTTATCGTTTGCATTTTGTCGCATGATACTAATATCGAATTCAACAATGCGTACTAAACATATGATTTTTGTCATACGATTCCGGAAAAGCTTCCTGGCTGCGTAGCTACGTATCAGAAAAACAAAAAACAGCCAGGCTTTTTCCGGGTTGTTTTTGTGTTTCTGATTATGCGTGGTCTTTGTCTATGGATGGACGCATACTGTACTGATCAAACGATTGTCGTTCGCTAGGCTATCGTACGATAAAAGTTTTCATGTTTGTCCCTTCGGATTTTGTTGGACGAAATGTCGTGATCGGCTGTCGAAAGCTGTGTACTAACGAACAGATTATCGTGCGATCAAGTCGAAAGCGATATTTTTCGTACGATTATCTGAACGTGTGTACGAGGCATTAGTGTACATGTCTAAGAATATGCTAAAAAAACAAGCTCTGTCATTAAAGTTAAAATAAACTACCGGTAATGTCATTTGTTTTATGTAAATAAGTACTGCATAAAATTCATGGTAAATATGTGATGTTTTCAGGAGGCTGTAAAAACAGAAGACATTGGTAGTAAAGGGAAGCAGGCAGTATTTCAGCCCAGCAGTCCTATCAGGCTGGGTCCTGTTTATTATAAGGTTAGCTCATGAGTGTAAACATTGTAGAAAGGAGTGGACCACATTTTGGTAGGTCCTTTGAATACCATGGGGTTGAGTTACAAAAGGAGGCTATGCAATTTGCAAGTGCAGTTGCATTCATTTTCCTATGTTCATTTCCAACATCCAATTATGTGCAAGAAAAAAGTATGTTTTTTTTTATTTTTTTTTATTTTACTTGCACCTGATGGTGTATTCTTTACAAAGCAAAGCTTCATAACATTACCTTAAGCCCCGTACACACGATCAGAATATCGAACGATCTGTCATCCGTTTTTTGTGGCATGCTTGTCTGATGTGGAAAGTGAAGAGGTTATTTTTATAAAGAATTTTCCCGTACGACAGAATTCTACTTCAGAAGTGATGTCATGTGTTGGATTGCTTTGTATGTGTTCTTTCGTCTCTGAGCATGCCTAGTCTTGCTCTTAAGATTTTTTCTGTCAAAATCTGTACTAATGAGACGAAAATCGGACGTTGTATTACAGACGACAAAAATTTTATAGCCTGCACATCTGGATTTTGTCAGCCGAAAAGTCGGAGTTGGCTGTCGAAAGCACCATACTAACAATCCGAAAATCGGCAGATCGGTCGTCGGACGAATTTTCCCTACAGATTTTCTTATCGTGTGTACGGGCCTTTAGGCTCTGCACCTATGCAACGGCGCAATCTATTTGCCTTTAGTACATCAACCCCCATATTCTTTTTTTTTTTTTTTATATATACAGAAAATGTATTTAAATTAACATAGCATTATCAATAAAAAATGTAAGAAGGGCTCCAGGGATGAGGATAGTTTGCTTGATTTTTTGACAAAGAAGGTAAAGCAATTTGTAGGATGAAGATCTCTGGATTAGAGGCGCTGAGATATTATTATATATATATTACTATGCCTGATCCAGGAATTTACCTATCTCAATCTCATGGTATGTTTTTAAAGTAAACGTAAGAGAAATATAGAAGCTGCACAGTATGAAACCTCTGCTTTTACTATGACTTCAGTTTGTAGTAAAATGTATTTACTAACTGACAAAACTTGAGGTTAGGTTTGAATTGTGCACATACAGCAAGTGCAGTCATGTGTAATTCTGTGTCTACAGATCAGCAGTCAGCTGCAGGCAGACCAATATGAATGCCACACCACTAGTATAGCATTTCTGCCACACACAATTAAACATATAGCATAACAGTTAAATATAAAGTTGAAACGCATATCTGTAAATGCCTTTACCTGCCAATGAGTTTCTTTGATCCATGCACCAAAATGCTTAGTCAAGTTGCTGACCTCACTTTTTTCTATTTCAATAAAAAAAGAGTATGGCTTGGTCACCTACCACCTCTGTGTGCTGGCTGGCCAGTGAGAGATCAGCAGCAAAGATAAGAGCATTAATCTCTTTTTTATTGCTGTCAGTAAATAGGAATTGTGAAAAAGTGAGTGAAAGTTAAGTACATTCATTTAAAGGGCCCTACAGTAATGTGAGCCTGCCACTCTGCTCGGTATGGGCAAAGTACGGGTTAAGTGCTAGACAGACTGTAAATACTAGGTATTTACTTTCTATGCCTGATCATGGATGACTATGTTTAGTTTTGCAATGTAGCCACTTTTAAAGGGGCCTTGGCTGGAACTTGTTCATCAGTAAAACACTCAGTGTCGTGGGTGTAATCTATTGGAGACATGCTTGAACTGCTGAACAAGGACATAGTAGGTGATACACCTTGCCTTGCACCATTTATTCAGTGTTCAATGCTTATTACATTTGAATGAGGCATGGCCTATTACCTCTCCTACTGTTTCTGAGTGAAGTGGGTCTCATGCATGGACAGTGGGACATTAATATCCCCTGTGGTGAGGCTACCAGCCCTTTGTTCTGAAGTGGGACCTACCAAGTGCAGGTGTACACCGAATTAGTTGAATGTCCACTACACCCATGCCAGATGCATTCTATAAGGGTATATTAAGACTGTCTTGGTCTTACATTGTTCAGTACCCTTATATGACCTTTTGGTATCTTTTCCTTGGAGAATTTGTGACATCTATTGCAGGAATTGTATATTTACACTCCTATATAATGAAGGGATAAGATATATATCCATTGCTTAGGTCAATGGATGCTGAGACCCAATATCTCTTACAAGTTTTATTATGAGATTGATTTCACAATACTGGATACTCGGGGTTCCTGCTCGGGGTGCTATATTTGGGGTATATTTAACACTCTATATTTAAAGAGGAACTGCAGTCTTCTCACATAATTTGTAATAAAAACATATTTGCAATTCTGAAGCTTCCCTCCAACCACTTTTATATTTCTTTATATATATATATATATATATATATATATATATATATATATATATATATATACTGTGATTCTGTATTTGCCAAATATGCTGCAGAAATCTCACCCCACTAAGTCTGGCTGCAGCCATTTTAATTGTGGGCAGCTGAAGCTGCTGCCTGTTCACTTCCTGGATATACACACACACACATACATACATACACGCACACATATACAGTATCTCTCAAAAGTGAGTACACCCCTCACATTTTTGTAAATATTTTATTATATCTTTTAATGTGACAACACTGAAGAAATTACACTTTACTACAATGTAAAGTAGTGAGTGTGCAGCTTGTATAACAGTGTAAATGTGCTGTCCCCCTCAAAATAACACACAGCCATTAATGTCTAAACCACTGGCAACAAAAGCGAGTACACCTCTAAGTGAAAATGTCCAAATTGGGCCCAATTAGTCATTTTCCCTCCCCGGTGTCATGTGACTCGTTAGTGTTACAAAGTCTCAGGTGTGAATGGGGAGCAGGTGTATTCAATTTGGTGTTATCGCTCTCACTCTCTCATACTGGTCACTGGAAGTTCAACATGACAACTCATGGCAAAGAATTCTCTGGGAATCTGAAAAAAAAAGAATTGTTGCTCTAGATAAAGATGGCCTAGGCCAGTGGTCCTCAACCCTGGCCTACAGGGCCCACTAACAGACCATGTTTGCAAGATAACTGAAATACATCCCAGGTGATATAATTTGCTGCTCAGTGATTGCAGTACTCTAGTCTGCATCTCCTCAAGGTAATACTTAAAATCTGGCCTGTTAGTGGGCCCTGAGGACCGGAGTTGAGGACCACTGGCCTAGGCTATAGGAAGATTGCCAAGACCCTGAAACTGAGTTGCAGCATGGTGGCCAAGACCATACAGCGGTTTAACAGGTCTCCCCCTGGTCGACAAAGCAGTTGAGTGCACATGCTCAGTGTCATATCCAGAGGTTGTCTTTGGGAAATAGACATATGAGTGTTGCCAGCATTGCTGTAGAGGTTGAATGGGTGGGGGGTCAGCCTGTTAGTGTTTTTACCATATGCTGCACACTGCAACAAGTTGGTCTGCATGGCTGTCATCCCAGAAGGAAGCCTCTTCTAAAGATGATGCACAAGAAAGCCCGCAAACAGTTTGCTGAAGACAAGCAGACTAAGGACATGGATTACTGGAATCATGTTCTGTGGTCTGATGAGACCAAGATAAACGTAATTGGTTCAGATGGCGTCAATCGTGTGTGGCGGCAACCAGGTGAGGATTGCAAAGAGTGTCTTGCCTACAGTCAAGCATGGTGCTGGGAGGGTCATGGTCTGGGGCTGCATGAGTACTGCCGACACTGGGGAGCTACAGTTCATTGAGGGAACCATAAATGCCAACATGTACTGTGACATACTGAAGCAAAGCCTGAGCCCCTCCCTTCAAAGTCTTAGCCGCAGGGCAGTATTCCAACATGATAACGACCCCAAGCACACCTCCGAGACGACCACTGACTTGCTAAAGAAGCTGAGAATAAAGGTGATGGATTGGCCAAGCATGTCTCCAGACCTAAACCTTATTGAGCGTCTGTGGGGCATCCTCAAACAGAAGGTGGAGGAGCGCAAGGTCCAACATCCACCAGCTCCGTGATGTCGTCATGGAGGAGTGGAAGAGGACTCCAGTGGCAATCTGTTAAGCTCTGGTGAACTCCATGCCCAAGAGGGTTAAGGCAGTGCTGGAAAATAATGGTGGCCACACAAAATATTAACACTTTGGGCCCAATTTGGACATTTTCACTTAGGGGTGTACTCACTTTGTTGCCAGCGGTTTAGACATTAATGGCTGTGTCTTGAGTTATTTTGAGGGGACAGCAAATTTACACTGTTATACAAGCAGTACACTTACTACTTTACATTGTAGCAAAGTGTAATTTCTTCAGTGTTGTCACATGAAAGGATATAATAAAATATACAAAAATATGAGGCGTCTACTCACTTTTGCGGGATGCTGTATATACAGACAGGCAAGCACAATCTGTCAGGCACTTCTGCTTGCTTGCAAATTTCTTCTCTCTTGATGAATACTCATGCATCTCTGCAGTCTCCTGTTATCTCCGCCCTCATCCAGCCCCCTCCAGCTCTGCAGCTCTCATCTGCTCTCCTTAGACTCACCACTCCTCCCTTGCAGGCAAACTCTCATGAGAGTGAGAAAGAGAGCTGTGCATGATGTCATTAGCCTAGGCTTTTTACCAGACAAGAAAGATGAAGTGGGCTGTATAAGGTATTTACTGGCAGAAAAAAAATGTTTTATCATCCAAAGTTGAAACAACACAAGCAGTTATTAGATGGAAGGATGAAAAAAATAACTGAAGGTCAAGTTGTTTTTAGTCATTGGCCAATATGTTTTTTTTTATACTTTCGCATACTTTTTTTGCTGTTTTTTTTTTTTTTTAATGGTTTTGAAAAAAAAAAAATGTTACATGATAATTGCACAGTGTCATTGGAGTGTTCCTAAACATGACCAAATAATTTGTTTTCTTTAGAGGTGATTGAGTTGACTCTAAACCAGGTTTTTATCGACAGATTTTGCGTTAGTACCAGCGACTCCTTCCAAGATTATCATCCATTATTTTTTGTATATGTATCTTGGTGGGGACTTGGAGGACTAGTGGCTTTATTAAACCTAAAGTGGAACTTCCCTCTCCCAATCAACATTGATTATTTTTAATTCTCAGGCTGCTAGCATTAGTAAATAGATAGCAAAGTATATCATATTTACTTAATTTCAACCTTTTCTTTTTACATTTCTTCAGTTACGTCCTGGTTTCTTGCCTAGGCAAATGATGTCAAGCATCTCAGGAATCCTTATGATGGGAGGAGAGAAGGAGGGCTTTCTCAGCTAAGCACACTCTCCTTCTTGCATGCTTGAGCTAAAAGAAGATGGATTCCAGGAAGTAAATGCTACATGAATCATTTTTCCTTACTCAAGATGGTCATGGCCAGAAATGCTAGGGGGTACTTTTTCAAAGTGATTTCTAAACAAAACAAATCATATAGATATGAATGGGAGAATTTGCTTTGAATATTAAAAATGAGTTAAATAGTGTTCTTGGTTTGTGGTGCTCAGATGCAGTGAAGATCCGCTTTAAGTACATCTTTTTAAAGGGCCCTGCAGTAATTTGAACCTGTCACTCTACCCATTTTGGGTGAAGTACGGGTTAACTTTAAGCTATATTTTATTTGATGCAGCTTAGTTCCAATTTCATCTAAGCAGGGACAGCTGCAACGGCAGGATAAGCAGCTGAAAACCTCAAATTGTTGCCTTTATCCCCACTGGAAACTTATCAAAAACGGTGGAAAAATCAAACTGCCATCCTAAAGCACAAGGAGGTTATTAATTCATATGATGAAATGTACAAGGCATGAATAAATTATAACACAGCTTCTAAGTAACAATGGTGTAGCTCTGAAGCTGAATTGCACCATTTAGAACTTGCTTTGATATTGGTATATGTTCAGGTTTATTTTTAGGCCTTTCTGACCATACTCCTGTGAGTCTGTCAGCTCACAATACAAAACAGGAGGAGAAGTGGTTCAAAATACCTAAAGAGACTTTGTCTGCTTTAAACTGTACCCCTGGGCCTGTGGATTTGCAAGAAAATGAAATGTAACTCTATAATCTGCAGCATTAAAGACAAACTCCACACAATCATTAATATTAATCAGTAAACTATTAAAGTGAATTTAAGCCCAAAGAAGGTGAAGATTTGCTATCTTAAAAGGAACATCCAGAAATTGTGCCTATGCAGTACCCCGACAAATGTAGAGGCCACAACCGAGAACAAATGAATTAACTGACTTTTCGGGTGAATGATCTCTCAAAGAAATGTTACATATTTGTTTAAAATCATGCAATCCTTTATTCTCATTAGGCTATTCAACAAACAGTGGCATGTATTAAAAAGACCAAATTGGCCTCATCATTATTAAAATCAATACAAAGAAATCTACACAACCTAAGTAATATAATCCTATTCAACACATCCCTTCAGAACCCTTCCACAGTCCCTCTCAAGGACCAACAGTTGTTTTAAGCCACCCAAAATAGGGAATACAAAGGCATGAATCAGGGGTATGCTGTTGACTTGTTCCTTGTCTCAACCCATTTCGCTTAATTGATTTTTCATGAAAAAGGGGTGCTCACAGAAAAAACGCTGTATCCAAATAAACCTTGGCACATGGGAACCACGTGAAGCCCCAGATGATAGCTCCAACTCTAGGTGTTCCAATAAGGGCAGAGGGATTAGACTGATGTATATGTTGCAACCCTATACTGGATGTTTCTATAAGGAGCACTCTGAATAGTCTTTATATATATAAATCTAACCCAAAGTACTTATACAAGGTATGGGAAATTTTACTTTGAAAGGGTACGTACTGCCCCCAGGATATCTGGGTCCGCCAGAATAGTTAAAAATGCCCTGTGCTGAATGAGGGCAATATCCCCGACAAATGTACCTTTGTCTTGTAATCCTGACATGTGATTGTGTCTAGGTACTCTTTATCTCCAGCCTTATAGCTGCATATCTGCAGTGTGAGATCATCCAAGGCTCTGCTGTTTCTAACTGTTAGTCTCAGAAGATTTGAAGTGGGATTTGGTGAGTTCATTGTGCTGCTTATTGTTCTCCTAGCTGGAGTGGAAGCTGCATCTAAGGAACTGCAGTGCAAGTATCTCCAAGCTTAATTCATTTCGTGTATCACTTTCAATTGCTGTTCCCTAATCATAACGCCAACAGTCATTGTACCGCCAGTTAACAGGGGGACAAAAGGAAGCAAAGCCCTGCTCTTCTACCAAAATGTCTCCACAAAGAGACACATTGCAGAAGAAGACATATTAGGTCAGCAATGGGTAAAATAGCTGCTGGGAGCCCACAGTCGGTACTGGTGACTAGATCTTTGTTCCCTGCATGCCTTTTTTGGCCCAGTTTCCACAGAACAGGCCCTCTTAAGGATACCCAGAAAATGCTATAATTTTGTTAATGTTAAAAAAGTCTCCTTTCTAAATCAGTCTATTAATCTAACACACACAGTCTCCGTAACATTCACTCACTTTTCCAAATGGTAACTGCTATGACCAAGAAAAAATTCACCTGCAATCATTCACTTCTTCATACAGGGGAATCCAACTGACAGGGCTCTGGTCACAATCCTTTTGCTTTTGACCCCTTATATGAACAATTAGCCACTGCAACATCTTGCAACACAGAATCACCACTGTGATATGGCTCATAAAGGAGAAGTATGGCCAAAGCTTTTTTGACCATATTTCTCCTATGGATCACAGGAGTTTGTTTTGCACTCCTGTCACCAGTTTCCAGCTGGCAGTGGGCCAGTGCAGTTCAGCAGCACGCTAGTGCAGTAGTGCAGTTCGTTTTGCACTCCTTTGACTAGTTTTCAGCTAAAGCCTGCTGTTGGCTGACGTAACTCAGCAGGTCCATGCTCAGGAAAGATCCCGACCATATAGTCGGGATCCACCCAGATTCCTGGACCGACACCTGGCTCAGCCTCTCAGTGATCTGCTGAAAGCCTGTACCAGCCCCTCCCCAGCCTAGTGCACGAGTGAGCGCTGGAGAGGAGAGCATTGTACCGCTAACTGACAGCTCCAGCTCTCTGCTCAAAGCAGAGGGGAGAACTGAGCGATCAGAGGTGTTTGAACTCATTGGATCGATGCTGCATCCAACTAGGTGAGTATAATTGTTTATTTTTTTTTAAACCCCAAACTTCTCTTTTAGGAAGAATGCAAACAACCACAGGCTTTTATTTTATAAGCTGATATGCACACTCAAAGCAAAGGCAGTGGGGCTACTAAAGGAGCTCACAGCAAAAAATGAATATTCAGTAAGCTTAGTAAATGGGGTGGAACTGTGCTCACTTTTAATACTCAGTCATGTGCAAGGAAAATTAAAAAATTCAGGATTTTTGCTCTCACATAATTGAAGGCAGCACATCTTCACTTTGCAAAATGTGAACATGCTCTACTCCTTCAATAAATCAACCCAAATGTTTTAAGCTGAATGTCGGGAAAAGTAAAAGTCATCCTTTGCAGTGGGGCTGCAAAGGATAAAGTGGTTCTAAAGTCAATTTTTTTTGTTACCTTACTGAATTCTCTGCATGAAGGTAACAAAAAATCCCTACTATCTTTCCTATCCCCCCACCATCCCTAAACACTTACCGGACTTCTCTCACCGCTGTCCCAGTTGCAGCACCAATCCACTGACTTCCTGGTCCCACAGGAGGCACTTGAGAGCAGCAGGAGCCACAGACTCATTCCTACTGCTGTCAGTAAAACTCCTGTAAGGAGGGACTGGGATTGTGGCTTACTGCGGCTTGGGAGAGCATGTGTATGGAAGCCCCCATGGCACGTGGCTTGCAACAGAGGTACCTGGAGGAAACAGGAGGGTGCAGGAAACAGCACTGGCAGGCAGTGGCATCTTAAGAGCATTAAAGGCCCCCGGGCAATACAGTACACTGGGGCCCTGCCTACACAATCACCCACAAGAATAAAAATGCAAATTATTGATGAGGCTATATTTATCGGTACAGCAATGCCAGGCTAATGACAGCTTACAAGTTCTGCGGCTGGGTCCGGTGAACACACACACGGACGGGAGTCAGACTTGACTGTCCTGTGTGCGCCTGTTCCCATGAAGGCGAACAGGCATTCCTGTAGTTGTGGGATCCCCCTCCACAGCCCAAGTGGCCTGACAGCAGCACAGGGCCGACAGGTGCTTGCCATCTGCTAAGTTTGGTGGCGGGATGCACACGGGAATCGGGACTAATGCTTGGCTGGGGCTGGGTCACTGGGCAGGTGGGGCCCCCCGAGCAAGTGGGGCCCCCGGGCAACTGTCCAGCATGCCCATTCGGTAAGATGGCCCTGCTGGCAGGGGATTGACAAAAAGGAGGTAAGGGACCGCTCTGTGCAATATCATTGTACAGAGCAGGTAAGTAAAACCTGTTTTTTATTTTAATAACATTAAAAAACCTTTAATATCACTTTAACTGTGCATTTAAGTGTAGGAGGACAGTTCACTTCTGGAGCATTAGGGGAGTGCCATTTTCCAGGGGAACAGAGGCTAAGGTAAGTACTGTCCCCTAGAAATGAGCATTTAACCCTAAAAGTATAATGCACAGCCATAATGCAAGTGAGGACTTTTGCTTTTCCTGGAGTTGGTATTTAAGATAAGGCAGCTGACAAGGTCGTAATTGTCAGGCCTGAGGTGCTCACTGTCCTCTGAAAAGAAAACAAAATAATTAAGTATCAAATGTAAATCTTTTAAGTAAAAGCTAAAGCTTGCAGGAGTTAGATAAATTTAGGCCGAATCTTAAGATATTTGGTAGTAGTAATGGCCTGTGTCTATGAACCTTCGTCTGGTCGTTTGGCAAAAGTTTAAGACTCTTCTGAGATCATTCAGAATTCATTTGACTGGCAGTTGACCTCCTACTGACCTGCATCAAGTGGGTTTTGCATTCGCAAATGCTTGTATGGGAATGCAAAACCTGCCTAAAGTGAACAAAAGCTTGATGACACAGGGCTTTAGTCAAATGCAACTGGACTTGTATTCTGATCTTAAAGACATTTCCCTGCTTGACCAAGACACTTTTTCAATTCTAATGAGTGTCAGTACCATACCCCAGCAATTATAATCACACGTAACTCCATTACCTTAATCCAAACACCATGGAATGTACTGTATCAAGGCAGATGTAAATTGTCCGGGTATTGGATTTAAGGTGAGAAAGCTTTGGAACAATCCTGTTGTATTTGAACAATCCCAGGGTGGTTCTGCAACTTTCACACTAACTAACCTGTTCTTGGACAATAAATGCTGGGGTATGCTCCTGAACACTCATTTGAAAAAAATAAATTGCCTAAATAAAATGCAAAGTGTCATCAACTTTACAGAACAAGCCAGGTTGAATGTGACTAACTACTACTAGATATACCATGACCTGGATGAATGAGAACCTTCACAGAAATGTTCAGGTTCTTCCAGTCAAGAATGGTTCTATTTCTTTTGAGCAGCACATGGGCCTGTGTTGATCGGGTTTTGTCCACATCAGATAAGTTTTGCCAATACAAATCTATGGGAATGAATAGCCCACTTGAAGCAGATCAATGAATTTTGAATGAGCTCTAAAACCCCTCAAACTAATGTCAAGCCGATGCCATTGACACAAAGCAAAACCCATTGATACAGGTCCTAAATCTAACAGGACTATGGTCATTTTCAGCGGACTTTTCTGGTTTTTGGTGTACGGTCAGAAAAATTCCCTGTAACACAAGGCACAAGATGGAAGAAGTTCATGAGATAACCTGGAACTAGAGTGGATATGCATTGGACATGTTTATTATTTTTTTTACTACGCATGAAAATAAATTAGCACTATACAAATAGTCAGAAATACAATTTTGACCTAAATTAAAGAGTGTATAACTTCAGTAGTTGATAAAAAACAAAACAAAAAAAAAAATGTAAACGGGAAATTCTGGCCTCACGGTTTCTCCAAAAGGCCACACTATGCTACGCTATTATGTGCCTATTCTAATGAATGCTAAAACACAGATATCTTGTGCCCCCTCCTGGCAATAGGAGAGTATTGCTTAATGAACATGTTTTAAACCACAAAAGTTAAGATGTGATGAAAGGGAAAATTACGATAATAATGATTCACTCATCTGTCTTGTGTTTATTTCTATTTTAGTGTTTTCATCTCTTACATTATTTATTATCTCTAAAAATGCCTATATCAAAACATTTTTCCAATCTAAATATTTTTCCAAATCATCTAAAAAATTTTTACTTAGCAGATACAGATTTTTTTTATTTTAATGTTCAAATGGTTTAAAATTGAATTTAATTTTGTTTTTTGTTTTTTTGCATCTGTGTTTTTCCCTTTTTTGTGTATTTGATCTGTATAATATGTTATTTTTTCACTGTCTGTTTTCTTTCTATAAAATTACGAAAAATAATGTAGCAAATGAGGGGCAATTTTCTTGACAAAAGAACAGTTCCAGGATAGTTTAGAGAAAATTCTGTAGCCCTTATGGGCTATATAAAGCCAATTTTGCCTTTCACAACCACCAAGTCACCTTAATGTCACCTTTATGACTCCAATGCATTTAGCAAAAATAGTAAAGTTTTGCCGAAGTGTCTGGATTGTCACCCTTACTTGACTGTACAGCAGATGGCAGCTGATAAGTCCAATAGAAACTAGCAGACATGGGAGTAAGTCACACATGTGCAAGTCACAAGCAAGTCTCAAGTCTTAACCTTCAAGTCTCAAGCAAGTCCCAAGTTACTGTGGCGAAAAGCAAGCAAGTCAAGTCGAGTCCCTGCTAAATGTCGAGCAAGTCAAGTCAAAATACTGATCTACCCCAATTTTCACCTTTAAATCAGTTAAAAGTCAGTGGTCAGGAAAGATTTTGTTTTATTTTGAACATTAACAAAACTGCTTAGTGCTTTTTTCTTGGCATATTAAAGAAACACTTTGAATGCCCAAACAGCTCAAAATCCTTCATCCTGTCATGTTTCAACACCACAGTCACTAAAAACATGTTAAGTATTTCCATCGTTAAACAGCCAGTGTCCTAAAAAATCAGAACACACTGGAGTGGTTTACGTGACTGTGGTGTCAGAAACATAACAGGCACATTCATTTTGCTTTAACACATCTTGAGAAAATGCAAATATTTAATAACTTAAAAAAGTAAAGTCATTTCGAGTCATATGTCTCAAATCAAATTCAAGTCTCAAGTCATGAATACCAAGTCAAAGTCAAGTCGAGTCTTTTATTAATTTTAGTCAAGCAAGTCTCAAGTCCTCAAACTGGTGACTTAAGTCTGACTTAAGTCAAGTCATGTGACTCAAGTCCCCCACCTCTGGAAACTAGAAGTGTAAAGAAACTTGGGGACAAAGATCCCTGTCCTCAGAGGTAGCACACACTTTTAAGCCGCCAGGCAAAATAAATAATTACCAAACAAAATAAAACCTGCATCGATGGTTGAAGGTTCCCTTTCTGCAAGTTGCCCCTTTTGAACGTAAAACTGGTCAGCAGAAGGCATCCTAATGTGAGTTGTGACAATGAAAGGGGTTCTGGGACTGCAATTTCTGATATTCCTAGAGAAAAACTAGACTGATCACATTTATTGGTAAGCTGCCTAGTGACATCATTAAAGTGGTATTAAACTCAAAACCCAAAATATAATATATTGCAGCTTACCTGGTGCTTGGGCCAGTAACACACCTCTTGTATTAGAGTGCCCCACTCTGTATGAATGAGCACAGAGGGCACCTTTAGACAGCAGCATGGTTTATGTGGGGTGGGGGAGATGCACTAGCAGATTTAGATACACTAACAAATCTAAGCTGAACTCCAGCTAACAATTTATAACTAGTTAACGTTTTTGTTTTTCCTTTTTGGGATAAAATATTTACATAAATAAAAGCTGACCATTCTAAGCACCCATGTCAGTGATACATGGTTAGTCCCAACCCCCTAACAGCTACATCTTCAGGACAGCTTGTTCTGTTGAAAAAAAAAACACATTAACTGGTCAGATCACCAGATAAAAATAAAAGAAAGAAAGCCTGAAAAAAAGAAAACAAATGCAACCATCACATCTAAGGGCTCATGTATACTACAGCTTCAAAACTTGAGTTTAGGAGCTTTTGGCATTTTTTTACCAAAGCTCCTAAACTCAACTCCATAAAAGCCTATGTGTTAATGTACACATAAGCTTTTACAAGTGTTTAGAAGCTGCTGCAGTTAGGGGAGGTTCAACCACCCTTAACCTCCCTCTCCTGAACAAGGAAGAATCGTGTTCAGGACAGAAATGTTTTGCCCGCAAGACATGGCAAAATCGCAGCACAATTTTGCCGCGTTTTGTGTTTTCCTGCGGTCGGAGGTCAACCTAGTCTGTGTCTACATGAGCCCTAAGAGTTGGCAAGCTGCAATATAATAAATGTTTGCAATTGGGTTTAATACAACTTTAATATCTTTGAAGGCATCAAGATTTTATTGCAGAGTGCAGGAATCACAAAAGACATATCTGTCTGGAGTTCCAATGTAAGGTTGAATTTTTTAAAAAATATTGGTCAAACCCAAAATATGACTGCGTCCGCTGTGTTAAGGACTCAGAGTGCCTGTCACATACAGTACTCATGTAACTGTTTTTTTTTTTTTTTAACTTGACCAATGTTTAAGAAAATGAAGGATATCACTTCATGAATGGCCGCCTCCCATAAAAAAGCACACTTTAACAAAACATTTTAAGAGTTGCAAAGCATTTTGTCTCTCAGGAAATTAATTCTATTCTTGAAAGTTAAAATGCTTAAAATGGTTGAATTTAACTAGAACTTCAGGCAAAGAGCTAAATAAATAGCTAGAATATGTATGTATATTCTCTTTACCTGCTTAAGGATTTGCAATTTTGTTCATCCAGATTTACACACATAGGTCACACTACACAGGCAGGCAAGTGACATGTTTATTTCCTAGTTCAGCAATGCAAATTGTCACCTTTCAATCTCCGACATATTAATTGGGCAATTAATCAGCATCATCGCTTCTGTCCAATTAGCAGAAAGCGGAGCCAGGAAGTTTCTGGGCTCCTTCACATTATACACTCATCATGCCTAAACACAGCATGTTACCTTGCGTTGACGTGTGAGGTCTTAAAGTAGCTCATTCATTTTGAATAGGCTGGCAAAAAACCTTAACACACAGAAAACAGGACATGTACCTTTTTCCTAAAGCAGAGAACCACAAGGTATGACATGTGTGTTGCAAAGCACTGCAGTACAGCTGCACTGCCGCCTTCTGTAATTGTGTGTTGGGGTGTCATTCAAAATGAGTATCACCCCAATCCACTGTGGTACATGCATTGCTGTTCATTGCAATAATGTGCACTTTACCAAACCTTGCTGTAATGCAAAGGGGACTGAAGGGGGCCTAGGGGCTCTTTCATACTAGCGGCTGGGGGGGGGGGGCAAAACCCCACAGTTGAGTAGCGCTTTTACCGCAACTCCCACCCGCAACCCCCTTAGCTGCAGAGGCAGCGGCTTGGGTTGTACACATGCTTCAGCAGGAATTTTACCCCCCGTTGCTTCTGCCAGGTGTAGCACCCACCAAACATGACCTGTTCAAGAGAATAGGGCACTCTGCAAGCAAGCCACAACCAAGTGCAATGCACGCGGTTGCGCTGTGATAGTGTGGGGATCAAGGGGTTGAAGAAGGTGGTGAAGAGGTGATACCATGACTCCTTACCACCAACAAATTCTCTTTGAAGAGTAATCTTAATGTGCTAGCCCTTAGGGCAACTTGTCATAAAAAAAACATGGAGAATGCCACTGCTGACCTTTCTTTCTGATAATATCTGCCTGACACAGAACAATTATAAAGATCAGGATATCTGATTTTTCTCTAAGTTTCCTGCCAATGAATGAGAAGCCAGTAGGTCTGCGCAAGTATTTTAAGAAGAAGGTCAGCAATGGCAGCCTGCCAATCCTCTAATGACAGGATTCCTGTAAGTCTGAACAGGAAGTTTTAAAGCTCAACCAAGAAGTAGAAGAGTGACTATTCAAAGCTGTGCAGTGGGAAACAGATATATAAATCACGAGACCAGCTACAAAAAGTAACAAGTCTTTGTCTGGAGTTCCAGTTGAGTCACCAATGTCTGCCGCCCATGTGTATGGCTCGTACGTGCAATTTGAAAAAGAAACAGAAAGTTTGAATGGTCAATACAAAAAGGCCTTTGCATAGTATATAGTTAGGTCACTGCACACTATGAAACAAACTACACACCACACAGAACATAACAGTAAAGAGGAAGTGTGGGGTACAATGAGAACATATATATTCATTCATATGATAATTTATGAAGCTATAACTGCAATTATTGTACAGACTGTGGGGGTAAATATAGCATTTTTTAACAACATAACTGTCAAAATGACATACTTCTAACTTGTGATAAAGCATCAGTTGACTTCCTACTGGCTTCTTATTTTTTGGGGATCCTGAAAGACAGTAATCCTTTACCATATAGTTCCTCTTACGGCAAAAGGACTCTCAGTCAACTTTTTCGTAGTCCGTAATTGGAAACAAATGAAAAGCCCAACAAGGAATGTGAAATACATTCATAAAGGCTGCAACAGGTGAGAGGAGTTGGAAAGGAAGCTTCAGATACTTAGAAGCTTGGGGAAAAGCCAATATCAGTTTTAGGTGGCTTTACTGTAAAATTAGCCTTCAACTTTTGCCATCCATTTGTTGTTAATCAGCATTTGCAGCTCTGCTCTCTGCTGAACACACCTGCCCTCATTAGTGGACACTAAAGCGAGGCCAACGCTTCAAGTCCATTCAGATCACCAGGTTTTTTTTTTGATCATCTGTCCATCTGTCTGAGGACTTACACGGCTCTAGCCACTGCCCTACCTGTTGTCCACTGTTGGCAACAAAGAGGGTCTCCCAAACTTTGTCACATTAACCTTTTAAGCTATGTGCTCATCTTTATTTTTTTTTTCCAAAAGTGCTCATCTTTATTTTTTAATATAAGGTCCAGAAATGTTTATTGTCTATATGTTTAGGAGATGCAGTGCTGGACCAAGCTGCATTACAGGAGGCACCAGCCCTTCTGACTTAGGTCTACATTAATATATAAATGCCCCTTGGTAATGACCCATTTCGTTTCATACAAATTAACAGACTACATCTTAAGAGGTTAAGTAACCTAATAGATTTATTTTGGAGACAGCAGTATAGTTCTGTTCATAAATACAAAAATAATACTATCTATTTAGATTCATGAGATGTAGATGGATAAAGGTTACATATCACAGCATGTATTTTTAATGTGGATGTTTAGAACCAATTAATAACTTAAACTTAAAGATGATGGTCTTTCTAGACCAGCAGGGAGCTGAAATATGAGTATCTTTAGATCCAACTTGAAGCTCTTGCATGTCCCTTGGCTGCCACCTTTGCTTAGCCTGAACCATGCCCTTATTGTTAGTTTAGCCTTCATTAAGAGAGAACCACTATTGAGCATTCATATTGGAACCTTCCGTCTGGTCACTTACTGATCAATCAGTTTCAAGAAAATATTTTTAGGAAGGTGATTAAAAAATAAAAGCAGCAATCTAATAAGTTGCTATGGGAAACACTACATCGTACTTGTGCAAGAGCTTCCATAAATGTCCATTTATTTATTCCATAAAGGTCATTGGGATCATTCATAAATAGTTCTTGCACTACAACATCATTACAGTATCTTCAATATCTTAATACCAATAGAATATGTATTTTCCATTATATTGTCACACTTCCCCTATAGTAAGTTCTTGGTGAAGCCTCAGTCCAAAAGCTTAATCAGTAACTTGCCTTTTCTCCCATTCACAGGTGGGCTTTGCAGTTTCTCCTCATAATCTTTATCAAAAATAGACATTAGTTATTAATATACAGCAATACAACATTGCACACAACATAGAAAGTTGTTCAATAAGGCACTGTGCAACAACCAATCAGATGTGAGCTTACCAAAGCCAGATCTTTGAAAGAAGAATTCTTTCAATGAAAGATTATTTTTGCATTTCGCCTTACTGAACAAACAAACATACTGGAACACAGTACAAGGGTGTGCATGGAAACACCAAGAGCCTCAGAATAAACTGAGAAAACATAGCATGGCATCTAAATGGTTGCCTTAGGCAACATCTCTATATTTTTTTTATTTACCTTTAATAGATAAGCCCCAAAGACATTAAACCTCCTACAGTGTTGGAAAAAAAATAAGTAGCAAAGAAGGCAGGTAGGCAATGGACTATTCCTTTTTTAGTGTTGGAGGTTTTAGTTTGTTTCAGATGGGTGTTCTCATAATAACACTGCCTGCCCTGAGCACACACCAGCCAAACCCCACATTTGTTATCTATTTGTCCTCAGGGTCTAGTCACCTCAGGGTTTAGTCACCTCAGGGTCTAGTCCCCTTAGGGTTTTGTCACCTCAGGGTCTAGTCACCTCAGGGCTTAATCACCTCAGGGTCTAGTCACCTCAGGGTCTAGTCCCCTCAGGGTTTAGTCACCTCAGGGTCTAGCCCCCTCAGGGTCTAGCCCCCTCAGGGTTTAGTCACCTCAGGGTCTATTCCCCTCAGGGTTTAGTCACTTCAGG
Source organism: Pelophylax lessonae (assembly GCF_965119305.1). Lineage (NCBI taxonomy): Eukaryota > Metazoa > Chordata > Amphibia > Anura > Ranidae > Pelophylax > Pelophylax lessonae. The sequence continues at coordinate 490,929,788 of NC_138772.1, read as the reverse complement.
GTCTAGTCCCCTTAGGGTTTAGTCACCTCAGGGTCTAGTCACCTCAGGGTTTAGTCACCTCAGGGTCTAGTCACCTCAGGGTTTAGTCACCTCAGGGTCTAGTCCCCTTAGGGTTTAGTCAACTCAGGGTCTAGTCACCTCAGGGTTTAGTCACCTCAGGGTCTAGTCACCTCAGGGTTTAGTCACCTCAGGGTCTAGTCACCTCAGGGTTTAATCACCTCAGGGTTTAGTTAAGAAAATGTGTTGATTTGTATTATTTGAATTGATTATTCAGGAGCTTATTAATAATGGGAAAATGTTCCCTTTCTTTGTTCTGTAACAATTAAAGAGCCCCTACAGCCCTCCATATTACAGAAAGAAAGTATTTTACACACACACATACATATATATATATATATATTTTTTTTTTAACACTTATTTGTGTTATTTATTGGGGCAGTCACCTTAGCCAAATTTTGAGATATAAATTACTTCCTACTACAATTTATAGTATTGAGATCTTATGTTTAGGCAGCCACATGCCTAGAAGGGAGGAGAATGCATGCTAAAGCAATACTTATGCTTTAGCTATCTTTATGTAAGGCAATGAAATAAACAGCAGGGTGGTCAGTGAATGTTTCTTTTGCAGCGGTGGGGCAAAGCAAAAGGTTAACTTACCTCCCCAGCAGCATACGCTCCCCTATTCTTTAATCGACCATCACTCTTTTCAGATGCTGGGCATTGGGGAGTACGTGACTCGCTCCCCCTCTAATTTGATAGTGCTGGTGGCTTGTGGTTGGCCCAGTACTGTCACATGGGAGCAGAGCAGCCCATGTAAGTTCTCACAAATAGATCTGGAGCATACACAGGGCTTTTCTTGTTCCAAGCAGCTGTACAAAGCAGTGGAAGAACAAAGAAATGTGTCTATATGCTGCTAGGGATGGGGGAGAGCATGGGCAAAAGCCCATTTTTTAAAGCCTCCCTGTGCTAGGAGGCCTCAGTAACAGCAGGCCACATGGGGCGATTTCAAAACGGCACTACTTTGAGGGAAAAAAAAAAAATAACTTTGTAAGGGAGCAAAGCAAGCATGATAGATTGTCTTAATAGGAGCTACCAAATTTGTAAAATTGTTACATGATGATGTGATAAAGGTGCTTTTGTGAATGTATTTCCTAAAATGAAGGTATCTTTCTATTTTTTCCTCTAAATGCCAATCTTGAAATTTGCTGTAATATAGATTTTGCTTCTAAAAAAAGATGTGTCCATGCAGTAGATCACCATTGTTTGGGTAATATAAACATGCTGCAAATGAAGTTGGAACAAATGTTGAAGTTTTACGTTAAATGCTTTCAGATGACATGAAAAAAAAAAAAATAGATGTGAAAAAAAGCCCATAATATACATTGTTAGAAATCAAACCACCACCTCTAAGAGGGCAACAACCAATCACGTTGGCTTTATTTTACCAGCCTGGAAGGATCAGAACAAAGAGAGAACTCCAAGACTGGGTAACATTAATATATGCACACATCATTCAATTACTTTTCTTACAGCCACAGGCAAAGAGCTGCAATCCGATAATTTAATCTGAATCCATGTAATTAAGAGAAGGCAGGATTTCTGCTATCTCTAGCTATTAAGAAAAGAAGATTTCTAATTACACTCTCTAGAAACACTCAGTGCGTCTATGTCATTGCCACAGAGAAGGCTGGGTGGCCCGTACAGTTCCAATGCTTTGCCTAGTTGCCAAAGTTTTAAAGGTCACTTTACTGCTGATGAAGCTCATTTAGGAGCATCACATGATGTAACTTGGTGCTTTGTTAGAAAATGCCTAATGAATATGCTTATAGCACAATTTATATAGAATCATTGTCTGCTAAAAATGCAGCCATTGAGTAAATGGAAATTATTTTGAAAGGATGACCTTTCATGGCGTCTTAATTAAAGTAGAACTCCAGGTATACAGATGAAATACACATATCTTTTAAAGGACTTCAAGTTTAATTCAGTCAGTTTTGATATCTACACAATGCACAGCCAAGCAGATGATACCATTATTTTCTATTTCAGATTTGCAGCTTCCTGTGCCACCAGCCTGTTTATTAGAAAATGAATCAGCATTGCAATAGCACAGATTATAGGCAAAGATGTTTAGACCTTGGGTAGGATTAATATAATAAGGCCGCCAAAACAAGCCACAATAGAGATTAAGATGCTGACTGACTGTAAATTCCAGGGGAAACCATCTTCAACAGCAAAGATTTAAAACCCAGGACAACTGGCAGATAGGATATACAAAGATGGATGGTGAGCCACCCAGAGTAATACTGGCCATACACTTGGAAATTCGATTGCTTTCAACTTTCAACCACAACTGTCTTTTATGTCCTGGCAACTAAATAACTGTAAATTGGGCAGAAACTTTGTTGACGTTTATGTCACTTGAAAAATCATTTTCAGGCTCTAAAACTGATTTTTTTTTGTGGTTGAAAGTTAATCAAAAGCAACACAACTTCTGAGCATATGATCATCTATGTTTTCTGAAGGCCACATGTGCGCACTTATGTTGTAGTTTCAGGGGAAAAAGTGTCTACATGCACAAAGAGGTCTATTTTTTAATGTTTTCACACAAGATTCACACAACTTTCCCCCATGATTTATACATATTTTCCAATTGAATCCAATTAGAAAAAAACGTGTGAATCTTGGCTATACTTGACATAAATTGTACATGAAAACATTTATAGATAGACCCTAAATAATCTACAGGTCCAGCATAATTTATAGATTCAAAGAACATTCAGATTAAGTATTCACTAGGAGCTATTGAGACAAGGAGCACACAGACTTGTCATAAACTCCAAGTAAATATGCAAGTTAGATATAACTTAGCCCAAAACACTAATTCTATACAAACTACAGGATAGGTGGCCTAATTTTCTAAGCTAAGACCAACCTGCCTCCACCTCTGAGCCCTGTTCTTCAAAATCTTGGCATTCCTCATCTTCATGTTCACATGCAAAAGGAAAATGAAAGACATGCTCATGCCGTTACATAACAAATATACATGGGGGAAAAACATTGAATACATCCACAAGACAACATCAACACACTACATGTAAGCCGTTGTTAGGTTGTTCATCTTTTAGTAAGAACAAGGTTTTATACATTGAGAGTTCTGTAATCCCTGTACCTGAAACCAGGGAAAAACTGGGGAGAAAAAGCAGCCCTCCTAGCATGTGTGACTGAACTATGCTACAACTGTCAAAGTAAGGCCTGTGTTGGCTGACTTTTGTACACATCAGACCTGCTTCTATACCCGTACCAGTCAATTGCAATACTAAAGCAGCTTGAAGAAGTTTAGGAGGTCAAATGGAGGTTGTGAAGGAGGCCGGTTGACCTGTCAATGATCTCACAATCACACAATGAAACAATACTAGTATAGAAATACCATTTCTTTTTTTTTTTTTTTTTCAGTGGATTTGAACAAGGTTTGCCTCCTTGATGCACTCTCACTGCTGTCTTATACCCTGGGGATGAGATCTCACACCACTTAGGCTCAGGTTAGAGGGTGATCCTAAATGTTTATTAGAGCGGGGGTTTTACCAAGTCAAGAGAGTTCTCCATATTATGTCAATTGAGAATTCACAGAAATAAGGACACATAAATATCTTACCATGTACGTTCCAGTGGACTCACAGTGGGAGTATATACATAACTTATAAGTGGTTCATAAGAAATGTTGAGCCCAACTTATAAAGGAGAAGAACCAATGCGCTACCTAGGGTAAATGATGGAGTTATGGATAGGATGAGTACCAAAAATGGAACCGCTGCCAATTCTAATCGGTGTCACCACCGTAACAATATAAATGGAAAAGCGAAAAATTGGCGCACGTTCCTGGTACAGATGGACAATAATGGATAAGTGTGTAGCAAATAAACAGAAAAATACATTGGTATATACCATTTTTTTATCAGATTGAATAGTTTATTTGCTACACACTTATCCATTATTGTCCATCTGTACCAGGAACGTGCGCCGATTTTTTCCTTTTCCATTTATATTGAGCCCAACTTGCAACAATTACAATTTTCATTTTTCACGTACAAAATGGGCTAGGTAGCCCAATCCCCAACCTTGAGGCCTGAGTATATATTTATTCTCTGTCATCGCTGAAGACCTTCATGGAATAAGTAGTAGTGTAAAAAGCTTTGCTATCATTGGCAAAATTTTCACTGCAAGTCACACCACTTCAAAGTAGTTTGCCGTCAGAAAGGGTAATTTTGTTGACAAATTACTGAAGCAGGGGTAAGAGATATTTACACACTGTACTTATTTTATATTTTTACACCTCAAGTAAAAATGTTTAAATAATATAACTACAACCTATAAAGAATTAGAAAATTGTCCCTGGAATGGAGTTCATTTGCTGGTTGGCTAACAGTATAAGCATGGTTGTGAGGTAGTTTTTGTCATACAAAGAGTACAGTAGAGTATATAATATATGGTGCAGAAGAGGCAACAGAAGGTGTAGTCAAATTCTGTTGCTGTTGTTTGACTGTATGGAGAGTCTTCCTTGCTAAAGTTTATTTACCAAGGAACACAACCTCAACAAGAGCATGCTGTCAATCATTGCTGTTTGCTGATACAAATCAAAAACACATTTCAGAAGAATTGTAAATTATCATTTGAAAATTGTTCAGTTGGTGATAGGAAAACATAAAAAGTTAAAGCATCCCCAATAGTCTAACAAAACCATCGGATGCTACAGACTAGCCATTCTCAACCTGGGTTCCATGAAACCCTAGGAATTCTTCAGAGATTGCTACGGATTCCTTGAGCTGTGATTGAATGACTTCCCATTTGATGGTACTTGCAAAGTTCAAGGGACAATGCCACTTGGCAGAACCGGCTGAAAGACATCAAAACATTTTTTCTGCTGTTTGTAAGGGGGCATTCTTTCCACTGACCACTAATGTATGGGGCATTTTTCCCTCACAGACCCACTATAAATTGGTTTAAGCAAGGTTCTTCAGGACCTGAAAGTTATTTTAGGGGTTCCTCTAGGTAAAAAGTTTGAGAAAGGCTGCGTCACAAGAACGTACCTGCACAGCTCTCCATGTGCATCCTGGTGTGTACATCTGTGTGGGTCCCATGCCTAGATCAGATTGCAGGCAGACTGCATTTTGATCTGTGCATTGGACCCCCACAGATGTACACTCCAGGATAGAAATAATTGATGTAATTGATTTATACAGGCTGCCGGCACAGCTCTGCACTGAACACCTGTGCATCCCACACAGGTAAAGATAGCCCCTTTGCATAGGTGTAAGGATTAGTACGCCCAGCGCCTATGTAAATACCAACTCTGACTTGCACTTGGTTGCCTGGGTCCAACGACAAGTCACCCAGACTGTGGGTGCCAAATCTATTTTCTTTAAATCTTGGAGATTTCTTTTTTTTTTAGTCCTTTGGAGCTACCCAGAGAGGGACAGTGACAATAAAGTGTCACTAAACCCACAACATTAAAAATAAGTGTGTATATGCAGTATAGCATGCTTGTTATACTCACTGTGGAACCTAAGGGGTTAATCATCTGCATTGTAAAAAAAAGGCTGTTTGATCTTGTATGCACCGATCTTCCCCTTCTTCCATTGACTCCAGAACATGTCCGAATAAGACAGAGCCTTTGCAGTCACTCTGCATGTGCTCATTGTTGTGTGTATTGTTAGAGAGTTTTTTTTTTCTTTGGGAGGGTGCATGTGATCAGCACAGGGCCAATCAGCACTGTCCAGGCAGGCCAATCAGCACTGTCCAGACAGAGGGTCAGGGGTCCTGGATCCTGATAGGACAGCTCAGTGCAGTATGAAAACTCCTCCTACAAGCTTTACTAAAAACTGATAGTAGTCACAAGACTGCTATAAACTGTTGATGATAAAAGGTATTTAGCAGTTTAGGAGACCAGACATAGTGAATGCAGGGTCCTGGGTTTAGTAACATTTTAAACTAATAACATCTAAGACCATCTATTGCCTACTATCCAATGCCAAGCTTAGTTTAATTGCTTTTGTAATTCTACAGGGTTGGTTTAAATCCTGGCAATTAGTAAATCCGTTTGTGGTATTGATAATGCACTTCTATTTAATACCTCAACCTGACATTCACCTTTAAGACACAAAAACGTGGCTTTAGGAGGAGGAAACACATTTAGCACTGCAAAGAAAACTTAATAGGAGACAAACACTACCTGGAACACGAAAAGCCTCAACAACACAAGGCTCTGCAATTGACGTCATTAGGATAGCAAAAACAACTTTCACTTCTGTAAATTGAATGTTTAACCATAACAGGGATGGAAATACATTATTCAGATTACTTAATGCAAAAAAAAAACCCCATAAAAACATTCACAAATGCTGCATGTGCAATGTAAATGTTTAACAATACTCAGCCATATTAATGATTAAAACAAAATGTTTTACCACGTAAACTTGTGTTGAGGCTTCCCCTGCCCCCAACCCCTTCCTCTTACTCTACTCACTTGTCTCTTATTTAGTGAAATATCAGCAATAAGGCAGCAAATTGGCTAGTCAAAATCTGACAAGCTGGGCTCGTGCATGCACTCAGCGATCCATTCAGTACTATGGAGAGTTTGAACCCAGCTAGAGCATGAACTTTCCATTGCATTGAATAAAGGGTGTGCATGCATGCACAAGCCTGGTTTAAAACATTTTGACAAGTGGTTCGGGACTAGTGAGTTGGAGAAACTTCAATACAATTGTAACTGCACTAAAGGTTCATTTACTCTTCAACCCCTTCATCACCGGCTGACCCCACATATGTGGCCAAATACATGTATCACTGTGTTGTGCTAGGAGCTCTCTCAATTTCTCTTCACAACACTGTGACCATACTGTCACCAGTCACATTGCAAAGATCAGGAGCAGGTAAGACGGGATCCTGATCACATAATCACAGTGATATGGCTTAGCCCAGGAAATGGCTCTGGCGTTATCATCATTTCTTAAAAGGCTGGTGGAGGGGGGGGGGGGGGGTGTACAACTTTATATTGACTTTAACAATGCTTGTTCAGGGTCCATGGCTAGAAGATAGCTAGACCCTGTTAATCAATTATCGTTTTTAGAAAGAGACTAGCAATGGCAACCCCCATATTCTCCTAGGGTAGCTCCATTTTCGCGGGAACAAAATTAGCAATTTAAAAAAAGTAATACAGCATATACAATTGCGACACAAGTCATATAGTAGATTGTTATTAAAAATTAACTTTTCTTTTCAATCTTACAGTAATTTTCTGTAAAATGCAATGCAATATGGCTACCTGGAGGCGTTCTGTACACAGATGGTATACAGAACGCCTCCCAGAAATGTAATTTCCTGCTTGTGTGATTGGCTCACTGATTTTCCCAGAAGTCTGCACTAAGATACAAATCAGATTTGGAGCATCCCCTGGAGCAAAAATGTCATATTTGGTGAAATACTCTCAAAGGGAAATCATGTCTAATGGCCAGTACACATGATCTGACAATCAGACGAAAAATAACGCTTTATTAGTGATTTTACAATATTCTGATCGTTAGTATAGAGCTTTTTGAGAGCCGATCATAAAAGTTCATCCGATATTATCCAATCCGTCAAGCACAAAAAACATTTTTGGAAGATACCAGATTGTACCATTTTTGTTTATTCAGTACAGTTGTTGTTCGAAAATACAATACAAATACACTACATCACTTCCGAATTTTTATTCTGCCGTACGAGAATTTTAAACTCTTCATTTTTGATATGCGACTAGCATGCAAAAAAAACCCCGGATGATCTGTTGCTCGATTTTCAGGTCGTGTGTATGGTCCATAAAGGGATACCGACCCTGCAACTTTTTTCACTAGACCCCTGCAAGTACAGTAGCTGATTGGTAATTATAAAACCCCTTTCATACAGATTCACTTAGAACATGGACACAAACAGCTATTCTCTCATTAAGACAAAAGGTAGGTTAAAGGTTTGTTAAAATCCCTGCAATGTACATAGACCACCCAGAGGGGAGTGTTTTTTTCTCAACAAAAGTGGAGTTACTCTTTAAAGGATAACTATGTTTCAGTATAAGCTTGGTATCTTGCCTGTCCTGTCAATCAAGCACACCAATTCTAATATACTGTATAGCTCTGTGGCAGTCTAAGCGCTCCTCAAACATTAAATCCACCCTGGGTAGTTTTTATCTCATCTCCAATTCCATATTCCCCCCCCAAAAAAAAAAAAATAGCCACCGAACCTCCAGTTTGCCGTCATGATAGCCACTCTTTACCTAAGCCGTACATATGTATATATAAATAACTTTGTACTTTGCAGCTTGCCTGGAATTTAGTTTAAAGCACCTTGGCAGTCCAGACAGTGGCTTAGTGGTTGGTACATCTGCCTTGTGGCACTAGGGTCCTCAGTTTAAATCCCAGCCAGTAATATTCACGAGCATGGCGTATTTGTGGTTGTTAGAATAAATCTATTCATGAATTCATTATTCATATTCATGCATGTTCTGTACACAATGATATTGGGTTAATGACCTAAAGTGTCTAAAAGAATAACTGCTTGTGCTGCTGACAGCAGCCAATCAGACTCTGCATTGTCCTACTGCCATACAGCATAAGAATCCTGATTCTCATCGGATGTCACGTCTGGGGTAGTTTTTTGGTTGAGATTGATGGACATGTGTCTCTTTTCAACTTGACCATATAACTATGAAAGAACAACAGTTTTCCCTTAGGCACTTTAGCCATGATAACATCACCCTAGACCTCTGATAGTTAGTCAGGTTGAAAAAAGACACAAGTCCATATGGTTCAATAAAAAAAAAAAAAAAAAAAATTACAATATTGAAAAACCCAACCATACAATCCCATATAAACAATCCTATCCAGAGGAAGGCGAAAAAACCCCAGCAAAGCATGATCCAATTTGCTAAAGCAGGGGAAAAAATTCCTTCCTGATCCCCTGAGAGGCAATCGGATATTCCCTGGATCAACTTTACCTAACAAAATTTTAGTACCACTTATATTAAGTACACCCAGGAAAGATTCCAGGCCTTTTTTAAAGCAATCTAGTGAGCTAGCCAGAACCAACTCTGGAGGGAGTCTATTCCACATTATTCCACATTTTCACAGCTCTTACGGTGATTTGGAGACAAAATCTGTTTTCCTCTAGATGTAAAGAGTGCCGCCTTGTTCTCTGTGTTGACCTTAAAGTGAACAACTCAACACCAAGTTCACTATATGGACCCCTTATGTATTTATACATGTTGATCATATCCCCCCTTAATCTCCTCTTCTCAAGAGAGAATAAATTCAGTTGCTCTAATCTTTTCTCATAGCTGAGCTCCTCCATGCCACCTATCAGTTTGATTGCCCTTCTCTGCACTTTCTACAGTTCCCCAATATCCTTTTTAAGAACCGGTGCTATTAATGTGTTATTAACCACTTAAGCCCCGGAGGATTTGGCTGCTAAAAGACCAGGGGGTATTTTGCGATTCGGCACTGCGTGACTTTAACGGACAATTGCGCTGTACCTAAACGAATTTGGCGTCCTTTTTTTCCCACAGAGCTTTCATTTGGTGGTATTTGATCACCTGTGCGATTTTTTGATCACGCGCTATAAACAAAAAAAGAGCGTCAATTTTGCAAAAATAACAATATTTTTCACATTTTTTTATATGAAATTCCCAAAAAAAAAAAAAGTAAAAATCTAGATTTTTTAACATTTTCGGCCAATTTGTTTTATGCTACATATGTTTGGTAAAAAAAAATCGCAAAAAGCGTATTTTGATTGGTTTGCGCAAAAGTTATTGCGTTTACTAACAAAAGGAAAGATTTTTGTCATTTTTGTTGTTTTTTTTTAACGCGTAATGGCGGCGATCTGCGATTTTTTTGCGGTACTGCGACATTGCGGCAGACAGATCGGACCCCTGACTGACATTTTTGACACTTTTGGGGTTACCAGTGACATTTCTACAGTAATCAGTGCCTTATATATGCACTGTTACTGTAAAATTACACTGGCAGTGAAGGGGTTAACTTTATTTGAGAGGGAGGGGCTGTGTGTGTCCCTAGGGGCGTGATTCCAACTGTGATTGGCTGTGGCTTGAGGTGTAAGGACACTGATCAACGGTCCTACATAGTAGAACCGTATGATCAGTGTCTCTACACAGGGAGAACTGACAGGCAGCTTGTTTACACAAGCTGCCTGCCTTTCTCCCTCTCCCCCGACAATCGCAGAGTGACCGGCGGACATCGGGTCCGCCGGTCACACGCGCGGGGGGGGTCCGTGACCGCGCGGGAGCGGGAGCGGGAGCGCGCCGCCGGCGGCGCGCGCTCGCTACCCAGACCCTTTCAGGCTAGTGACGTTTATATACGTCACTTTGCCTGTGAGGGGCTGACCGCCGCAGTGGTCGGCAAGTGGTTAATGGTTAAGGCTCTATCTTCTGTTCTCAGTATGCACTCTATTCACTTAACAAAAAAATATGTACAACAAAAAATGACATTTGATTGTACTAAGGTACCGCTTCAAAAAGGTCCTTTGTACCACTCATGCATACCGTAATATTTGCATCTACTGTACATGATTCCACCGACATAAGCAGAGGTTTTGCTGTTTTAAAACTCAAATCCAGTCAAAATACATTTTTAGTTTTGGGCAGGGTGTAAAAAGGATAGAACGTTTTTCAGCCACTTTTGTTTTTATCTGTGCACCCATTTTTGAGATTCTCCTAACTCCATGTCCATTTGGCATAACAGAAAATAAGGGGAAATCTCACTTCTTCCTGTCTATGTACTGGGGGTCAGTTAGAATCCCCTAGAAATGCAGGCAGAAAAAAAAAACATTTTCTAATAGAATGAGAAAGGTTTAGAGCCTCTGTCAAAAAAAAGTATTGTTGTCAGTGTTCCCATTAGAGAGATTCCCCCTTACTTCCTGTCTAAGTGATGGGTTGCAGAGAGAGCAGGAAGAGAGGATGAATCTAATTTTTGAGTACACAGACAGCCTTTCCTCATTCTATTAGAAATTGAATGTTGATAAATTTTAATTTTCTGCATTACTGACTCAATCCTTGAGTCAACAAAATAGTTGACTTACACATTTCTACATGAAGTTTATGTTAACACTTGGTCACACAGTATGTTGTGCTTTCAACTGTGAAATTACAGTATATCCTGAACTTATTAAAAATATTTTGTTCATGGAACTAGAAAAAGCAACCAGTCATCTGCTATAAAATGTGGTCTTTAGACATCAACTTCAATTGGGCTTACTTCACTGCAGCCCACTAAAGGAGGGCCTGGGAGAAAACTGACCCAATGTGGAGTGCAGAACCTCAGAAGGCTCTATCTCACCGACTCCATGTTATAGGCCAGGCGTCTCCAAACTTTCTAAACAAAGGGACAATTTATTGTCCTTCTGATTTTAGGGTGTCATGACTGTGGCCATCAGGAGAGGAAATTTTCCTGGCATCAGTGCCAATGTTCCTGGCATTGCCACAATTGATATTAGAGGGAGAAATCGTGGCCCATTATTGGTGTCAGTGGCAGAAATGATGCCCAATTGGTGAGTTGGCATAATAGTGTTTTGTATCAGTTGGAGTAATATTGTCCAAGGACCGGATAAAGGCAAGTAAAGGGCCACAGTTTGCAGACCACTGTTCTAGGTGAAACAGAAAAGCTAACAAAATAAAACACAAGTCACAAATTCATAGCATAACAAGTGGGGGAAATAAAGACATTTTAGAAAGTGTACACCTTGTGTCATGCATACTTTAGTACCTGCACTGCAGTAGGCTTGCAGTAGGGTCTAGTTTACACTATAGTTGCTCCCTAAAGAGCAATACAACACTTCCTCTCCGCCTGCTTTAACCCCTTGAACCCCTCACTAGCGTGCTGCAACTGCATACATTGCACATGGTTGCAAGTCGCCAGCATTCAGAGATGGACCAATTTAGTTGCAGTCTTTATACACACAGCCTTTGCAGCTAAAGGGGGAGTGATCTGAGACCAGTTAACTGTGGCTCAACAGCATAGCTTTAACACCACCCCCCCCCCCAACTGCTAGTATAAATGAGACCTTGCTAGGAGGGTTCACCCTCTCTTTTTGTTCTGGGAGAAATTGGCACCAGGACAGAAAGTGAGGGAAAATTCAATGTTACGTTGTTTCATTAGAACAGAAATAAGGGTAAAATCCTAAAATAGGGACACTTCCAGTGACAACTGTCTAAAAGGGGTTCTTTCCTCACCTACTGGGTTTTCAAAGTAGGGGAAATGAAATGAAAGCTAGGTAAAAACCCTACCTAGAAGTGATCATGGCCCACGTCTACAGGACATTGGGTTTAGACAACCGCCTGATCTACATCTAGTATAAATAGGCCCCTAAGTCCCAGAGGGCTCTTGTACGGCTTCACAGACTATACAAAAGGGTTTTCTACCCCCCGACTAAGGCATATAGGCTGCGATGCAATGTGAATGGGACACATGGAAAACAATTATTTATAAAGCTCTGGAGCGACTGCACTTGCAGAGTGCAACTGAACTTTGCAAAGTGCACAGTTTTTTTGCCTTTAGTAAATTAACCCCATAGTGTGAATAAGCCCTCAGATGGGAAGTCAATCATCCACAGCTCAAGGAACCCCTAGCACCTTTGAAGGAACCCTAGGGTTCCAGAGCATTCTGAGAATGGTTGTACAGGAGTAACCCAGCAGGTTCTGCTATTTCTGCAAAATATTTGGAAACTTGAAAGTCTGCAGAGGCCTTCACATGGCATCATTTATTATACTGTAAATGTAAGAAACATTTTTTTAAATAATGTTTGGATAAAATTGAGGTAACAGAACTAAGAATTCAGCATATCTCACAGGGGCAGGCAGCTGTACAACATTCACTAAACTTTATTTGCAACATAACAAATGAAACCCTACTGCTCAGCCAATACATAAATACATGAAAATATTATGTTTGCTGACTCATTTCTCTGTTGCACACCATTGTAGTTATATTTTACTAGCTCTCTTGAAAATAAATTGCTTATGGAAATACCTACTGCCTGTGTGGACAATTCAGGTCTCAGCTGTAAAGTAAGCTGTGTTCCCCAATTTAATATAGAAAAATGCCTCTTTTAAACATTTATTATAACACCAGCCATACCACCTTCTGTTTTTAGCAAAAGCAGGTGTTTTCGAAGCCTGAGAAGAATTGGTAGAACAAAAATAGCAAAGTGTAAAAATGTATTTCTTCAGGCTAAGTAATATTCTGCATTGACCTGGCAAGTTGGTGAGTGCTATGACACTCGAATATATTGGGCCTGATGTACTAAAGTATTATGTAAGGTAAAGTAAGGTGACATAGTAGGCCCAGGCCTGATTTACTAAAGTACATCCAACCACACATGGAAGAATGTGAAAAATATAAAGCTTCCTAAAGCAGAACTAAGCCTAAAATATTATGTTGGTAGACATTTTTAGGTAGAAGAGGCTTTGTATGTCCATATCCCCCCCCCCCATTCATGTTAATAGTGTACTGCTTGTTGCAGGATACCTTTGTGAAGCACAACACTGTTCATTATAAATTTGCACTTTGACGTTTTTCCAATTACTTTTAAAGCGGCAGCTTCACCTTGGTTAGGCCAAACTGCTGCCTTATACATGGTTATACATGGTGTCCTAAGGGAACCCACTGCTTCACCCTGCATGAGCAAAAGAATAGATCCAATATAAGCTTTCGGCCTTGAATTTTTGGTAAGGTCATACAAGTTAGAACCTAGGGCAGAAAAATTTGATAGGGTGGAGGGCTAGCCTTTTTGTACCTACCATATAACCACTATTGTTATATACGGGATGTGTAACACAAGACATTTTGTAGCAGCCATATTAGCACCTAGAGGATTTAATACTTTTTAGTGATTCTTGCATTATGTAGCTCAGTCATTGAGTGACTTTTTGCGATGTCTCAAGCGATCGACAGAATCACTGGTTTCAGCAGCTATTCATGTCATCCACTGCAGCTGCTGCTGATTATGGCACATCTGCAGAGAGAAGTCCTATAGCCAACTATATCAGTAACTTGGCTTCAGCTAGGCACATTTCTCAAATAAGAAAAATTCATGGCTGCTGCAAAACTCTGTTTCAACGTTGCTGTTGTGGCATGGCTCGAATGTTTTAATAGCGATGCATCCTTTCAGTTACTTGTACAATACATTACCATATTTTATACAAATAATAGAATGTGCTGTGGGCACAAAGATCTGTAGTTGCAGTGATGGCTAGGTAAGGGGATGTGTTGATTGGCTTTTGTTCACTCTAAATGGCTTTTGTATTCCCATAAATGTCTTTGGGAATGCAAAACCTGCTTGAAGCAGGTCAAATGCAAGTCAAAAGGTCAATTGGCAATTAAATGAACCTAATCAAATTCTGATTGATCTCACACTGATGCAGGTCACATTGACACAAGATATAAAAGCTGCCCTTGGGAGCAAATATTCAACCATGTGACATTGCAGTCTTTTTGGATACTTAGACTGAAATTATGAAAAAACTCGAAAGCAGCCATTCTTAAAAAGGGTTCCTCCAGAGGTTGCTTGAACAATGAACACTTTCTACCTCTCAGTTGAGTAACCACCACATCTTATAGTATAATGCTGCGGCTGCTCTCGCTTTGTATTTGGGGTTCATTATTCACACAAGATGTATTGATATTCTATTGCTACTCTTGTTTTTATACCTTTTTTTTTAGTAACCAATGACATCAATGATTATTTTAGCTATCTGTAAGGGGGGATTCTTCCCATTGACTTCAAATGTAAGGAACATCCTTCCCACTGACCATCAGACTAATGTATGGTGAGCTGTAGCTATAGCAATTATTAGCAGGGATTTCCTGAGACCAGAAAGTTATTCCAAGGATTTCTTCATGTTAAATAGGTTGTAAAAGGCTGCTCCAGAGGATGCTATTCCACCAATTACTACAACAGCAACAGAAATCACCTCCCCAACTCAAGCTGAAGGTGTGAAATACTGACATTGACTTTGTTTCTCAATTACAGGCGGAATAGAGGCGCACACGCATTTATTCACAGAGCAAATATTTGAAGATGATATATCATAAGAAGTGGAGACACAAGCCTTATTATTTCACAATACACATTGATTAATCGAGGCAAGCTTGAACACTGCCTGTCAGACCTCTTTCTGGCGCACATTCATTCTGGGTGTCACCTGGAGATGACAAATGATCTTTCTAGCATGTCACAAGAAAGAAGCAACAAGTAAGGCTGCAGCTTTAATTAGAAATATGATCTCCAATAAAAATCAGAATGATCTTGACATTGTTATAAATTTTAAAATTATACAAATGGATCATTCTTTTTAAAACTATAAATCAGAGATCATATACCAAGAACATCACTGCCGTCAATAAACTGTTATGTGCACATAAGTGGCGTGCCCTTTTATATGTCCTTGAAATTCAACCTGTAAATTTACTACTATGGTTACTATGGTAAAAAATAGACACGTCACAAACAATAATTATGAAAGCTGACCTCTCCTCTAATGAATGAGTGACCAGGTTCTAAACACATGTCTATAGTATGTTATGTTAGCAACATAAAGACTTTGGAGGATTTACAGAAATTATTTTCAGGTTTGGGCAGAGTAGGAAAGGGTTTGGTCCGCCAGGTCTTTACAACTTTTGACACAGCTGTTAGATCTGTTTCAGGTTTCAGCAGAGCTTCTGCTGCCATGTGTCTATTGCTATAGATCAGGGGTCTCCAAACTACAGTCTGCGGGCCACATTTGGCCCACTAGGACATTTTATACAGCCCACAACTAGGGTCATTGGCGTATCCTCAATGTCCATTAATTGTGGACTAAGGTCAGCAGATCCTGCCTATGGCCTTCACTTCTGATGTAGAGAGGGGCCCTGATTGGGGTCCTGATGTAAGAGGGGACTCTGATGGGGAATCTGATGTGGGATTTTTTTTACAGCTTGCAAACATTTTCAAAATATTCAATGTGACCCTTATACTAAAATGTTTGGAAAAAACCCTGCTACAGAAAATCCACTCAGGGTCAGATGATGCAACAGTTTTATGGCCTATGACCTCCAGAAAATGTTGCCACACAAGACACTCATGTCATAGTCACGTGTGGACTGATCTAGCTATGGAAGTAAACTCTTCTCTGCTCCACTATGGGTAGAGCTCCTTTTTAAACACACTATTATATTGCATTTCTACCTTTGCTATCATTCAGAGAACTGCTGATATAAAGATTGAATGGAAACATGCACATATGGCAGAAAGTAAAAGATACCAAATGCATTATACAAGGAAGAACAATTGGTCTTGCAATTTTGTCCCATTAATAACAATACAGATTCCTAAACCAATTATTACTAATAAAGACATATCAAGAATTTTTAAAGAAATGTGTTTTTAATCAAATTTCTTTCAAAGTATTAAGTCATAAAAAAAGAGGAATATGTTTAACATTATACCTGTCAAGTATAATTATGAGTGTAGCCATATTTATATTCATTAGAGTTATTAAATCATGTGAAATTATATTCACTTTGAAAACCCAGTCAAGTGCAAATGCTTTTCATGTGGTTAGATAATTGAAGTAAATATTCACACAATTTGTAGAGTGAAAATTGTCAACTCCTTTATTAAATCAATCAAATGATATAGCTGCTCCATCTATTTGTTAATGGAAAACGCATTTACTTTATTGTATTTTTAAGGCTAAGTACATCTTTGTGATAAAATGTACTATGCAGTCAAAGGCCCAGTTCTTTTAAAAACATTGTGCAGGTTACAAAGTTGGCACTTAGTTTAAATGCCATACCTTAGGCCAAACTTGGCTTCACCACAGCCTGGCCAAAAAAGTAACCTAGGGAGCAATCTGCCATGTTCTGCCCAGGATCTGGCATGTATTGTAAATCAAGCAGTGCTCAGGATCACAGAAACAAATACTCTCTCTCTCTTTCAAGACATACAGATGAGCAGTGTGCTCTCCCTCCCTTTTTTTCGAAACAACCCTGAACTCAGTGGCTGCTGCAATGGAGGGAGAGAGAGTTCACTGCACAAACGCCAGATTGGCAAAAAAGATAGAGTGCTTATTCATGTTTTGCTGGAGAGGCATTCAATGGTCAAGCATCCCAGCTTCTATGTCAAGAAGGGGTGGATCTGACAGAATGGTGTTTTTTTGCACAGGCTTGGGGAAGGCTGGGTTAAGTTGGTGGGAATAGAGATTGTCCTATAGGTACAGTATGTCCTATAAACTAAGCTGTATCTTTTAGGCTTGGTATTACTGGGGCCCTTTGACTGCATTGTATTGTTTTATAAAAAAGTGTTTGAAAATTGTAAGTGTGTTATTAATGATTATGACACTTTAAAGGAAACTTGTACTGTAAGAAATATGTAGGCTGCCATTGCTGAGATACTTAAAAAATGCTAGTTACTGGTGTGTTTTTGCATTTCACAGGTTGTCCTGAGTCACTGACCACACTGTCAGTGAAGTCATACCTCCTGATCTGTACATTTATTCCAGGTAGGTACTAAAGCATGGCAGCCAGGCAGCCAACATTTTAAAAAGGAGAGGTCAGCAATGCCACTTATTTTGTCTAAAATTCTTGATGTAAGCACTAAAGGTCATATATAACTTTCCATACAATTGTGTTGTAACTGGCACATAGAACTTTCTATACTTTCTAGTTGTATTTAACATTGAAACAAATACGTTCAACAAACCTCTGTTGTAGCTGTAACCTGTGATGTCATGACCACCCCTAACACCACCAACTTATTTTATAAGGAACACATTGTGCAATGATGTAATAAAATGTATTCACCAGGATTAAAGCTGAACTCCAGACGAGTAGGTTAATACACAATTGAAATACATATGCAAGTTGTTTCACCTGACAAGGGAACTGCAGCTTTGTGTAGCAAGTTTTGTGATTCACACAAGTCTGAGAAACAGCCAAGCCAGGTCCAAGACCTCCACTGTTAGAGCAGCAGCATAGCTTGGTTAAGATCACTCCTTAGCTGCCAATTGGAGAAGAAGCAGCAGCACACTGACTGATAAGGTTTTCCATATGCCCACCTTACTATTACTTATAGTCTGCACATGTACGAGAACTTGATTAGTTCCTAGTCTTGACCTCTCTCCCAGTCTGAGTGCTGCTCCATGTAGTTGATATCAAGGCTACAACTTCTGGTTTTCCCGGAGCTCCGCCTGTGTGGCGTCTGGCGTGGCGTGCCCCGTGATGTCCGACGTGAGGAGTGGACTACTGCAAGAGAGTCGACTCGAGACCAGTCACCTGACCTCACCAGAGCACTGCAGAACTACAGCTAGACGCACCAGGCCCGACTCATCACACGGCACTGGCACCCGGCCACCACCACATCCAGAGCAGAGCACCCACTGTGAGTTAACAGCCAGGCCAGCTATTACTGCCTCCCTGAGTCCCCTTAGACCACTCACCAGTCACCACTGGCATCTGATTCTGCCATCCATCCAGGACTGTGTGCGTGCATATAGGCCGCTGAGGCCGGCCCGGCCCATCCTGTTCAACAAATTCAGTTCAGAGTCAGACCAGAGACCACCCTTAAACCTGAGACCCCCATCCAGCACTCTGAGCAGCACTGTGTGCACTCACTGCACTGACTGCAGGCAGCAGCATTACAGGCCTCCTCTCTGACCTGACCATGACCATTTAGATGACTAAAATAAGTTTTAGTCGACTAAAATGTAAGATGTTTTAGTCAACTAAAATGTAAGACGTTTTAGTCGACTAAAATGTAAGATGTTTGAGGCTCGGTTCACACTATTGCGATGCGGGAAGGCTGCGAATTCGCAGCCTTTTCCCGCATCGCACACGCACCCCCGGCAGTTCACACTGCCATATGCGATACGCTGGGGGTGTCAATGTAATCTTAACGACACCCCCAGTTTGATCGCATATCGCAGTGCGATCGTGCAGTTCGCACAGGATGGGATCGCACAAGTGTGAACCGCTGTGCGATCCGATCCTGATGCGGCTGCAAAAATGCCTCCTGTGCGTGTTTGCACCGGGTGCGATGCGAATTTAGCCATACAAACTGTATGGCTAAACTCGCACCGCACAGCTGATCGCATGTAATGTCGGAGCAGTGCGCTCCGACATTACATGCGAACCCGGCACTCGCATCAGTGTGAACCGGGTCTTAGTCGACTAAAATGTACTGGAGTTTTAGTCGACTAAATACGACTAAAACTAAAACACTTGCAGAAGACTAAAATGGGACTAAAACTAAAATGCCATTTTAGTCCTAAGTAGGGATGCACCGAATATTCGGCGGCCGAACATTATTCGGCCGAAAATAGAGAAAATGGCACTTTCGGTGTTCGGCCGAATAAATCAAAAGGTCGAATAATTTTGAGCCGAACAATGTCTCACCCTTCTCATTGCGGCTCGTGGTCCTCTATTATGATCTATGTAAAAAATGTCCTCTGCAGTAAGTAACCCTCTGATAATGTATGCAATGATCCTCTGTAGCTTCCGCCCTGACCGCTCACCTTCCTCATTGCGGCTCGCGGCTCCCTTCTCACACGCTGCCGGTGTCCTGTCCGGCCGCGAGTAGGGGGTGTGACGTCACGCGTGCGTCCCGCCCCCTGCTCCTGACTGGCGGCTCCTTCACACTAGGTCCACGCCCCGCCCCCCTGTTCGCGGCTTTTGGCTCTGGCTGCAGTTGAGGTATGTGATGTGGAGCTGAGCACATTTGGGGGAGAAGAATACGGTAGCTGGCAGCTGCACAAGCATTAGTGTGCAGACTGCCATATGTTGTTGCCACTTGCCATGCTAATTATATTAGAGTGCCCTATAAAGTGCCCCTTGACATAAAATGTGGCCATCAGCGTGCCCCTTATTTTATGCTAAGGGACATGCTGATGAGCATATTTTATGTTAAGGGGCACTCTGATGGGCATATTTCATTTTAAGGGGCACGCTAATGGGCATATTTTATGTTAAGAGCAATGCTGATTTAAATGTTTTGTTTTGCCCATCAGAGTGCCCCCTAACATAAAATGTGCCCATCAGCGTGCCCCCTAACATAAAATGTGCCCATTAGCGTGCCCCCTGACATAAAATGTGCCCATCAGAGTGCCCCCTAACATAAAATGTGCCCATCAGCGTGCCCCTTATTTTATGCTAAGGGACATGCTGATGAGCATATTTTATGTTAAGGGGCACTCTGATGGGCATATTTTATGTTAAAAAATGCGAAACACCGCGTTCGGTATTCGGCCTTCGGCCAAGCATTTCATTATTATTCGGCTTCGGCCAAGAATTTCATTTCGGTGCATCCCTAGTCCTAAGACTAAAACTAAATTGAAATTTGCTGCCAAAATTAACACTGGGCTGGAGAAGACACCAGAGAGGACATGCCTGTATTAATTTCACAATCTAAAACTGTAATTGGCTGCAACGTCTACCAGGGCCACGTAAATGTCAGGAATAGAAGACTGGAAATACAAATCCTTGGCAGGTTAACCAGATCCAATATATGAATTACTGTATATCTGTGAATTTATCTGTTTACCTGGAGTTCACCATTAACTCTCAGGCTGGGTTCACACTAGTGCGAACACTGACATTGCATGTGATTCACACTGCACTGCTGAGCAAATCACATGTGATGTCTGTAAGATGTAAAGTCAGCCAAACAGTTTGTATGGCTGAATTTGTATTGCATTTAGATCAAATGGTACAGGACCCATATTTTTGGTCCGCACTGGAATCGGATTGCATGTGTGTTCACACCCATCTAATCTGATTACTGAACCTTTTCACAGTTCACACTGTGATCTGTGAACCAATCTGGGGGTGTAATAAACTTAACATTGACACCCGCAGCGGTTTGCAGAGGGCAGTGTGACCAGTCTGCGAGTGGCATGCAATGCAGGAACCCACACTGGAATCGCACCGGTTCCCGCGTCGCACAAGTGTGAACCCAGCCTAACCTATATAAGTCAGATCACATACAGCATGTGTATTTCATTGCACTGTATTAAGTCACTTTTGACAGACTTATTTATTAAGACATTGCAACCAAGACCAATGACGTGCAAAACGTAGTAATCCACAGCAATCAATCCAGTTTGAAAGATGTAAAATGAAATTGTGATTTCTACAGGTTACTAGACTCTTAACCTCACAAATACTCATTGTGCTTCCACTTGAATAAGTCTGTATAGTATTTGAAAATTCACTATAGGGGTAGATAATGTTTTCTGAGTAAAAGGAATGTTCACATAGCATAGTAAAAAAAAAGGTTAAGCTGTGTTCACCTCAATCAACAAATCACATGCATGAAAATGAATGTTTTTTTTTTCTTTTTGCACATGCACATGCCTTACACATGATTGGGTATTTAAAGTAAACACAGCTTCTTCTTAGTCATCCACTACGCCATTAGCACTGCAGTTTTTCATTAAGAGCACAAATGAAAAGCAATAATGAAAATGCAGCAACTAGCCAGAATGCATTGTGCATTTATAAGGTAGCAGTAAGGCCTTGACGCAACCATATGGCTGCAAAAAACCCCCCAAAAAAAACACATTATAAAGCACAGTGGCGTGCCTTACAAACACTCTTGCCACTTTGTTAACTTCGGGATGCCACAGCAAGCAAAGGCCTATTCAAATCAATGAATGTAAATCAAAGGTATGAGAGTAAAGAAAATCAGCCACATGATCTGTCAAAGTCATGTGATCAAATTTCTCCTCCATTCACAAGTGCTGTCTGCAGCATTATGCAGAATTAGTTACAAAGTGTGGGTGCAAACACTGTGTGTGGAGTAAACATTGGGATGTCCAGCAGATAGCTATATGAATGGGTCCCTATAGGTTATCCACATCTCAGATTTTTTATTCACTGTCTAATCAAATCTCACCATCTAATATAAATTGAAGGCATTTGTAAAGTAATTCATTTGATGACTTCATGGTTTATGTATTCAATGTGAAATATATTAGTAAATAGTGCACTTACTTCGGTCCAGCGTTCCCTTCGGTGGGAGTTGCGGCAGCTGTCGACCTCTGCGTCCTGCTAATGGTGTGCCTGACGGGCTTGTTTGAACAGAGCCAGTACGAGGATGTGCCCTACAAAACAAGTGTTTAGATAAGGTGCACAGAATTAAAATCCTTTGTGGGTATATTTTCAGACTACTATCTCTAAACTGTTTAAAATGTGAATAATACTAGGCGTAACTTAAAGGGTCAGTCCACCCAAAAGTGTTGGTTTAGTTAGGAGTGAATAATGGAATGATGGATCATGCACTGACTTTTTATATTTTTCAGGGACTCCAGCCTGTACTTCACAATGCCAATGATCTTAGCTCTGCCTCTCTCCATATAATGGCGGCAGGTCCTGGGATCCGCAGAAATCTTTCAGCTGGAATCCTTGACAGATATAACAACCCAGTGGGCGATTCAAGGAGCTGCCCTCCATATAAAACTGAAATAGAATTTTTGGGCTGGCTAATCCTTTAGGCCACCGATTATTTCTATAATGCAGAAGGATCTATCCATGCTCAAACAAATAACTGCTTTACATATGTCGTTTTTAACTCCTATAGCGACACTGGCACAAATAAAGCACTGAAAGTGACACAGTAAACAGATAAGAGAGAAGGTTGAAATTGACATGTCAGCAATATCAGATTGATACAATGAGACATAACCATCAGACAGGTTAATACTTAATATTACTGTAAAAAAAAAAAGCTGTTATGGCACATGATGGAGAATAAAAAAATATAATAGATTTGTTAAGATGGTGAATACAGTGGTGATACAGAATAACCATTATAAATCACATCAAGTATATTAACGGAACACTGTCCTCTGCTTTACATATATCTACATCTAAAAGGGAATCAAATATTTAAATATATTTAGATATGTATTGTATATGTATATATAATCACTTTCATGTAACTAATTTTATCACTGTGTTTAAATGTTTTAGGCATAGTCTGTATATAAGTAAATATATTCTGGTTGAGATAGTAGTTTTTCTTGCAATGCAATCATTCCAATGTCTTTTTACGCATTGCAGGATCTAACAATGAGGTACAGTTTCAGAAATCAAACCCATTTGTTGGGTTATAGCCTGAAAATGGTGACGCTATAAGGTAGGGTTTTTCATAGTGTAAATTAAACATCTGTGGTAACAATACTGAAAAATAGGGCCTCATTCACACATGAAGGGTATATTGTATTGTACCTTTGTTAATGTGTAGTGTACAAATAAAATATTATAATAGGAATGTACATTTTGTTATATTATTATTAATATATATATATATATATATATATATATATATATATATATATATATATATATTAATGTGTATATTGTTTGCTACTAAAAAATACACATTTCTATTTTTTACATATATTTTTAAATACACAAATGTAAGCCTAACGCTACATTTTTATATACATATATATTTTTTAAAAAACATTTTTTTTTGTATTATTATTATTTTTTTTTTTTTGGAGATTCCAAGATTTTTGACAAATTATTTTTATGAACTTACAGTAGCTAACATTTTAAAAGAGATATCTCACTCATACTCACATGAAATATCAGATTTGGTTGGTTGCCACTGTGAGTAAGATTTCTTTTTATACAGTACTTTATATTAAAAGAAAAAACCTTCAAAAGCTGTTTTTTGAAATTAGGTCATACCTAGAAATAGTTAATCATTATTATTGTATGTTAATTATTATGTTTAAAGCCCAATCAAAGCTTCCTCATTTATTATTATAATGCAGTCACGCTGCATTAACAGTAATAGTTGAGGACTATTTTTTAACATATATTGCATATGCAGTTATATTTGCTGCAGCAAGGGTTCAAATATCTTATGCTAGCAGCATGCTAGACAGTTGGAGTGCTGCTCAAAACTGAGCACAGCAGCCTGGGTCTTCAGAAATCCTACAGGTTCCTTGCCCCGTGCTCCCATCAATATTTCTCACAGAACATAATTGGAGCACTGGAATAGGGTGGAGAGTGTTGGTGAGCTGGAGACAAGGGAAGATGGATTATTTTGTCAAACGTAAAAAAAAAAGTAAAAAAAACTGTTGTTTTGTAAAAACTGTTTAAAAGTACAACTGTCTAGAGTGCTGCCAGCACAAGGTATTTTAACCCATGCTGCAGCAAATGGGGCTGTTAAAAAACCCTATATTATAACTGTATATGCTTCCTGACTGCTTATCACTATTATTTGATGAAGTTTCAATTTGGCTTTTATTTTCAGGTTCCCAGGTTTTAATTTTAAATGCTGTTGACAGCTGCAAGAAAGATTTGTGCAGGATAAAATGTTTTTATTGAACTATACTTTTCATTTACCTAAGATGGAATATGAGGCACAGAACTCATGAGTTGTTTAAATTCCTTAATTTTTTAAATATCATCATTTTTAAAAAAAATATAAAAATGTGCATTACACATTATCTGACTCTAACAATCCTCTAGACCTAACAACAATTATGTTGTGCCAGGGGCAAATTCATTAAATGCAAATTACTTGAATTGTTTATGTCCTTGTTGTTAAAATATCTAAAGAAAAAGTCTGGGTAGCTTTAGTTTGAGGTTTGATGGTTGTGATTTCTAATAACTTTAAGAAGACTGAAGCTGCAAAAGCACATGTATGCATTGCAGGTTTTACTTCTGACAAAAGAACGTGTAAGAGTAATATAAATGTAAATGGTTACCATCACTGACGGTAAGCTGGTCAATACATATTATATATAATCACAAGAATTAACCAGAATACAATAATTTGTATGATGGTAGTAAATTATTGGTCAGTTATGGCAGCTTGTTTAACTGGTATATTTTTATTTCAAAATTATTTCAAAATTATTTAGTGTATAGCAAATAAATAAATGCATTTGATAACATTTGTAAACTGAAAAGTAAAGGTGGCATTAAAAAAAAAAAAAAAAAAAAGAAATCTTACTTTTTTTTAAGATTTTGGGAAAATGCCTACAGGTGTTCTCCGTAAAATATCTAGTGATTTATAATAGGTTAATAAGTGCTGAAAATATATCTTCCATCTGATTTAAAAGTAAGAAAAAACATCTTGTACAGGCTTGAATTCCAAAACCATAAGCTACAGGCATAATTGCAAACAATCCAGGGGCAAAAGACTTCATCATAAAATAGAGAGAGTGGGGGGTTGTTCTGAAAGGGGCTTAAATAGAACAGGGCGGGGCCTATCTTGCCCTAAAAACGGATCCAGTGTAGAGATTAGATAGGTCAAGGTGGGGCCTATTTTGCCCTAAAAACTGATCCTGGGTGGGCCTTAGAAAGATCAGAGAGGGGCCTATTTTGCTCCAATAATTGAATGTTGGCAAGTATGCAGCAAGTCCTGTTCCCAATGCTGTACCAAATGCTTTTTATTTGTACAAGATACGCCTTTCTGAACTTATTAACTTCTACACGTAGAAGAAACCCTCTATTTTGAACATAATTAACAAATCATATGATGACATGAAGTTCATTGGTTAAGCAATGTTGGATGAAGACAAACAAAAGTTCTCACTCTGCAAGAGAAGACATGGTTGTTATGGAGTGTGCACTATGAGTTCAAACCAGGCTTCCTGAACAATGAGAAAACCCACAAAACAAATGCAGTTAAATACGGTTAGTAAACAACGTACAATGGCACCCACACCATTATATCCAGCAGAGAATATAAGTAGTGTGTCAGCAGTCGAAACGTTAGTATTTACTGTTAAAAACGTGATCAGCCAAGAATGACAAAAAGAGACTGGAGAGCTACTGGGAAAATAAAATGGTGGTTCTGTGGGGGGTGGGGGTGGGGGTAGGGGAGGGAGTAAGAGAGGATTTAGGTGGAGCCATTGTTCGATTTTTCACCTCGATAAGGCAGGTGAAGGAGGGGCAGATCTTCCCGTCATTAATGAAGGCATCGACCTCATGAGGTTTGAGTCAGGGCGCTCAGTGGATCGGGAGCGGCAGTTGGTCCGCTCAAGTACAGGCCGTTGCTCTGTGGACCTGGATCTTTGATATGGGTGTCTATCTGCCGCTTCGCAATTCCTGAAATGTTAGTCAGAAAGCCACTCAGTTGACCTTTCTTTATTTGTAGGTATGAGATATGTATATATAGTATAAATCCACTTGACCCAAAACTGTTAATTCACTGTCAAAAAAGTAATGCAAAGCACAGAAGCAACATTTTTTTGCCTAATACAACAATTCAAACATTTTTGTGATCTATTCAGAGAAAATAATTAGGTGTCCTTGATGTCCAAACTATGACTTCTCTTTTCCTGTCCACATGGCCCAAGTGTTTCCTGGGGGAGATATACTTCCTCCAGCGTTTTCTAGGTCAATCTTTTGGCATAGAATAAGCCTCAAAGATATTTACTCAAAAATGTTGACATTTAAGAATCTGCAATTGGTAACATTTTCTGTGATACCAAAAATTTTAGGGAGGTTATTAAAATAGTTTCTCGCTACAGTGAAAAGGCATCAGCAATAAAGATCAACAGGTAAGGAAATGAATAATTTAAGCACTCCTTGACCTGTGAAAATTTAGCAAACTATCAATAGTTTCTTTAGTTGCATTGGAGATAACATTGCTTTCTGTGTGCTTAACATTGCATTTTACATACAAGCAGTGCAAGTTATAGACATTTATCTCAATCTAACAATTTGGTTACTCCTTCTTATCTAAAATAGGCATAAAATAAAGAGAATGTATCGCTTTTACAAGAGAAAAACACACCATATGGAGAGGAATTTCCTTTGAGAAATGTTATTATTCAATTATGTACTTGATATCAATAGTTGATACTGACCCAGTGGTGGGAAAACTTTGAGATTATGTTTAGAAACCTAGACTGACAGCCTAGCAATTCTAACACTGGCTAAAAGGATTAGTAGTCCCATGTGTACTTGGGCTGCTC
Organism: Pelophylax lessonae; assembly: GCF_965119305.1. Classification (NCBI taxonomy): domain Eukaryota; kingdom Metazoa; phylum Chordata; class Amphibia; order Anura; family Ranidae; genus Pelophylax; species Pelophylax lessonae. The sequence goes on along the minus strand of NC_138772.1, from coordinate 490,902,772 downwards.
TTTGCACCAACTGGTTGCTCTGTCTGTTTAAATAAGCAAACTAAATTCTAAGCATTGGGCTCCCAGACACTATTAACTTACTCCCAAGGCCTTAAATACAGCGTTTTACTCCAAAGAGCTACACATGACATATTTTAAAATATCCTAATGAAAAATAAATGGCATAAACCATTGTGAGCTGGTAGTTGTACATCAAAAATTGTATTATTTTTTTGTGAAATGGTCTGAAAGTAGAATAAAAGGCATAGATAGAGTGAGGGAGGGTTAGAACACTGTCAGTTTCTTTTTTTGCCATTCATGCCCCATTGGGGAGATTTCCCATCCATGCCCCCATTGGGGAGGTTTCCCATAGCCAAAACAGGAAATGAGAGGAAATCCATCAAAAGTGAGGAATTCCCTGGTTGGCACCAGTGTCATCAGAATGAGTGTGTCTACATTGAAAGGTTTCAACTCTATTACTTTTTGAATGAGAACCCAAAATTTGGGGGTTTCTTTTATGTTCAATAACAGTAAACAGAACAAGCAGAAAGGGTGAATTTCCATAATGGGAACACAGATTGCAATAAAAACCTGACTGGAGCTTTAGTCCCTATCCACTATAACCAAAACTAAAAAAAAAAAATAAAAATGTTGCCTTAAGTTATGCTTTTAAGGCCCAAATATATTATTAGGATGCAATATAATATGGTTTATATGGTTGATCTACAGAACCCTCCTGTATCTTTGCTCCTCCTATAAACCAGTAGAAGAAGAGAGAATAGTTGTTCTTTTTTTCAAGTTAACAAAAGGAAAAGTTCATATACTGTTCAGAACATCCAGCTTTGACAGTTCTGAGGATCAGGGTTTACAGAAGAACATAAGCATCCTATTGTTTGCTAAGCACACCATGTCCATACTTCCCTACACTTCCAGAAGCAACATACTCAATGAAGCTTCAGAAAAGGCATCCCTCTTTTACAGACTGAGAGCAAGGTATGAGTTAAAGCAGAATTTGATCCTAATACTATAGGGCAAAGGTGTGACAATACAGCTTGAGGCTGCACACTGAGAGAAATCACATTTACCATGTATAAAACTTTAGTCTTACCCCAAGGTTAGATACTTTGATTCTAACCTAAAGTGTATCTAAACCCAAAAAAAACAAAATGTGGTATATTTTTGGTTTACCAATCTTTAGATAAGGTATCTGCATTTTTTTGGGTTTTTTTAGTTGCTTTCTTTTCTTCTTAATTTTCACATGCTGATTTGGTAAGTAATGCACTTCCTGTCTTAGGATGGCTACGCTCAGTCCTCCACTATGTCTATGGAGGTGCAGTGTAGCCACCCTTGAACAGCAGCATTGTTAAACTGTAGGGGGGGGGGGGGGGGGGAGTGTTAGATTGACTAGTAGATCAAAATGGACTTTGCAAAAGTGACTAACAAATTAAATCCCACCTCCAGCTAACACTTTTTAGGCAGTTACAAAAATGTTTTTTTTTTTCTTTTGGGATAATGGCTGCATATGCAGCTCAGTTAACAGCATCAGAGAAGACAGCCAGCAGGCAGGTAAGGGCATTTTATTTATGTCTCTTTTGCAATAAAAGCCTGCCTGCTAAAATTTTTACAGTGAAATCTTTAGTTCTGCTATCAAAAATTAACATTCCAGATCACCAGTTAATTAAGCTATGTTACAGGTGCTGTGTTAAAGGCTAGTTTCACCTTTGGAACAGGTTACATGTTCTACCAATAGTTAGGATGAAACATGTAATATGTTCCAGCTCCTGTTCCCTCTCCCCCGATCCCTTTCTCCCTGTGAAAGTAGGCAGGGGTTCTTCTCCCCACACCTGCTGTCACTTTTCAAAAACAGGGTGGCTGTGTGGGGCTCCGCTCACATAGCCACATCATTCGGTCTCAGATGCGTTATCTGAAGTTCTGTAATTAGCACAGCGTAGCTCACTTCATCTTAAACTAGAAAACACCTCCCCCTATATTATAGCAATGAGAAAAGGGATTCTCTGGTTTAGAAAAAGAAAACTAGGCAATTTCAGTTCAGTAAAGGCAGTGTGTTTGGCAAGAACTAGAAAACCTGCCTGTGGCACATTGGTCCCTGCACCTGAATAGTGTAGTTCCAGTGTGTCCACCAGCAGGTGTTTCCCAATAATGCTGGCAGAGGCTGCTGGGAGGCTGTTTAGCCCCACCTGAGATGTCATACATTACCGGTGTGTCTGTATATTCTGGATGTTACTCACTGATCCTGCTACCTGTTCTGAACCCCAATCCTAACCTGTCTTGCTTTCTGGTACTTTGACCTTGTTCTAGCGGATTCCGTTTCTCCTTATATTTAAAATCAATTGTATTTCTTCACTTGGGATTTCTTTTGATTTTATTTGTGAGGTTTCCACATATCTGGTCACACTAGCACTGCAGAATACCAGCACATAGTATCCTGACAGTATTGCTAGGCCATAACCGGAAATGAAGTAATTTCTACAGATCAATTGATTTTTTTCTGTAATACAGATTCCTTAAGGATAACACATGGGGTAATGTGCCTGTATTGCTGAGGTTTTTGTTGTGGGTTTTTTTTTTTTTTTTGCTCTGACTCACAATTTAGGTACCATTACTGACAGAAGAGGCTGATCAGCTTATGGGTTGGCTCCGATGTCATTCAGAGAAAAGCCACCAACATAAGCTGAATCAGCAAGACTGGAAGGGGACTGGCCTGGGGTGGTAGAGTAGCACTTTAATAGCTTTAAGTATTATAAACGAAGAGCTTTTTCCTATCAATTTTAACATGTTTGTGAATCATTGCGGCTGCACTGTCTAAAGTAAAATGTTTAGAGAGAGTCCTGCTTTAGGATCAGTTAAGATGGTGTTTATTGCGATAAAGCGATATAAAAAAGAAAACCTGATATTTTCAGAGGTCACAGACAGCGATACATTCTCTTTGAATAATAAAAAATATATAACACAAAAAATATAAATATGTATAGTTTTAAAGTCTACCTGTGCTTACCATCAACTTCATAAACTACAATCCGGATAGAAGTGTGCACAACTACAGGTGTCTTTTTGCATAGTTCCCAAGCCGGCTGGAAACCCAAAACCCATGGTGCTTCTTAGGCTCCATGCACACGGGCTTAAAAAAAAAAAAGGTTCTCCTGGCAGAAAAAAACGCTCATTTAGAGCATTTTTTGTACAGATTTTAGACAAGACTAGGAGCGTTTTGCGTTTTTCTGCCAGTAAACTCCATTTAGAAACGCAAACCAAAAGGGTTTTTTTTCTTGTCTCTAAACGTTGAGCTCAAAAAATGCCTGTAATCATCCTAATGTGCATGGACACATAAGAGAACATTGCTTCTACAGGCAGAACACAAAACTGTAGCAGCAGCGATTTTTATGCCAGTATGCATGAAGCCTTTTATTGCATATCTCAACATTGGCAAGGAAATAAAGAGTTGGCACCCTCCTTCTAGCATCTCCTTACTGGTCCATCAATATAATGGGCAGTGTGGCTGGCCAACACGATGCTGAAGGTTGTGGTAAGGCCAGTCTAGCCTATGACTTTTCCTACAGAGGACCAGATCTGCATATCATGGTTTCATGCTCTCAATGAAAAGAGGAACATGAATAAGAGTGCACCTGGCAGTGCCTGCCTTTCATCCTTGAGTTTATGAAGCTGATGGTGAGTACTTTCAAATTTTAAACCTCGTCAAGTTCTGATGGGTGAAGACCAAAATACTTTTATGGCTTCCATCGAAGATGTTTCCAAAAACAAATGCAAGTCATCCCTTGCTATTCACCTCTATGCTGCACTTGATATGTGACAGCATTTCTCAGGAACAATGGAAAGTCAGGTGAGACAGACATTCTCAAAACAAAAACAAGTTCTGATAAAGTCAGTTTTAAATTATCAAGAAGCAACTTGCAACAGTTTTCAGACACAATCCTGAGAAACCTGCACCTGGGTCCAGTAATCTGGCAATAAGCAAGGTTTAGAGTATAAAGATCAGGCAATGTAAGAAAACAGTGCTGAATGGCAGTATATAAAGGCATAACTTGGGTTCATATTGACCTGCTGCATACTGGTTGACAGCAATTAATTACTGTTACTTACCTTTGATGTAAATAACATACCAAGTATACAAAATAGCAGAAAACCACACAGTAACACGCATAAATACAATTAAAAGAACACAAAGATGTCATTCTCAGCTTAAAAAGCCAAGTTATGAAAACTGGAAAAAAGGAAAAGGAGGCTTGTTGGAGAGAAAATAAACTCAGACAAAAGAAGCCAGTGATTAAATATTAAAGCTGTAATTTCTTTCCTCCAATTTTCTTAAAATAGCCTTGATGCCTGCTACATTCCAAATTTTAGTTGACTAAGGAGACCATTTTAAGATGTAACTTGGTCTGTATTTTAAGAAACAGGCTAATTTTTCATAATTTCTGGAAGCCAATAAATAACATTAAATACCTTCTATAAGTGAGAAATCTAGTTTATGAATATAAGAGCAACTGCAGAGTTACTGCCATTGGTAACCACATTCCTGAACATGAACAGCTCCATTTTTGGTCCACTTTTCATAAATCAAACATCATTTATGTTAAAAGTTCTAGATTAGCAAAGAGCAAGTGTTAGGGATTACAGAAGAAACCACCTTTGGCTCCTACAGATACAAGAGTAATGTCTGCACAGAGCATCACAAACTAAATAACAGCTGAAGTGTAATCACAATCTTCACCGATATGGAAAAATCAGTATCTAACCCTTATGCCAACTACAGAGAAAACTGGCTAGGGAACAGCAACATACAGACAAATGCATAGGCAATAAAGGCATTGCTCACACATATGGTAGACCACATCATCATCATATGCAATGGCCTTTAAAAAAAAAGCAGTGTTGGTGGACAAAGGGGGATATTTTCCAAAATTGACCGACTTAGCTGCTAACAGAACAACTTGGATGAACTCAGTGCTTCTACTGTGAAATCTGAGGATTAACTGCTCCACAGTACCTGCAGCTGCAGAGGTCATTGAAGGCTTGTTTTAAAGCAGGCGTAGTAGGAGGGTATATACAGTAGGTGCACTACCAAGGGTGAAAGTAAGGGAAATTAACTATGGAGTAATATATCAGTATATTTAAAATATACAGTAATTAGGCAACATAGCTCTGTGTATCACATAAAACACTGCATTGTCATGACTTTAGAATGTCATTACTGTTTTTGATTTTTGGACTGGTTTAATCAGGGCTGGCCACACATTACTCTCACAGTAGGCAAAGTTACCCAAAGGCATGGGAAAAAAATGGCCAAATACATTTGAAAATTTACCATCTTGAAACATTATTTAACATGATAAAAAAAAAAAAACAACTACCTCCTCATCATACAATATTCTTTCCCACCCACAGAATACCTAGCCTCAGGTAGGATTTGTGGTATTAGGGTTGGGTTGGAGGCAACATTCATTTAAGGTCTCATGTAATTAGGTCCCTGTATAATCTTACACAGGATCCCGCAGGCAGTAGGATCCAATGAAAAATCTTGTCTGTACATTATACGCATGTAATGTTTTGCCTAACATATACATGTGTACACTTCAAATGTACCCTCTTGGCAGTTCCTGCCATTCAGGGCCAATATGTCAACTTTAGGCTTGGTTCACATATTTGTGAATTGGATGCGTTTTACACCGCATCCAGTTCGCATAACATGTGAGGTAACCTGCTTTTATTGGAGCCGGTTCACACATGTCTGGGGCGGATGTAGTGCGAATTTAAAAAAGAGTCCTGTGCGTTTTTGGGTCTGTTTCGGGTACAAATTGAGAGAAAAGAGCGCACCTGAACCGGTGAACAGAAATGCACAGGTCACCAGACTGCAAACCGCAGCCGGGCCTGTGTGAACCCAGCCTAATAGTGTGTAATCAAGCTGATTACACATTGTTGATAATTACATGTTGGTCATTAGAAAGGCCAATTAAATACATATGTTACCACAAATAATAAAAATAAAAAATAGTCCATATGCAGGACCACGGAAGCAGACTTTGCTATTTTGATTTTACAGAACTGAATGCGGCGCAATTTTATTGCAGCTTTGCAGCATGGGCCCATAGAAAACAATGAACCTGCATACAGACCCATAAAAAGAATAATGCTGTACTGATAAAACATGTCTTAAAGATTTTTTTTGAGGGCATGTGAGTGAGCCCTACAGCTGAACCCCAGGCAAACCTAAGGCTGGCCATACACTATACAATTTTCTTGTTCAACTTTCCTTTAGATTTACCAAAACCATGTAATATAGGGTCAAACTTAAACACTTTCAATTTGTATGCGGTCAGGCAGGCCCTTGCACTACATAGTTTAAGGTAAATCTAAAGGAAATTGAATAAGAAAATTGTATAGTGTATGGCCAGCCTTACTGACATAAATGCTGATTGCAATTCCCTCTACAGCAGCATCCAGATTGGGTAAGGAATGGGCAATCAGGTGTGCTGCATTCTCCTGGGTAATTAACTCTCTGGACTAAGTAGACATACAAATCCTTTGGCAGGTAATGGGCCATACACACCATAAGATTTTCTGAAGACTTTTTCCTTTAGACTTACCAAAACCATATAATATGAGGTCAAACCTAAACACTTTCAATTTGTATGCAATCTGGCAGGCCCTTGCACTACATAGAAAAAGTAAATCTGAAGGAAATCTAACCACAAAAGTTGGATAGTGTGTATCCAGCTTAAAGCAGCTCTTTTGTATGTTTTTCATCTGTCTTTCATTCATAGATGTTGTCTGGAGTTCAGTTTTAAGGGAAAAATCTGTTTTTTAGGTAGTATTTTTTTCTTTTATTGAAATTGTAACTAAATTTTTATGCTGAGGTGACGAATTCTGCATGACTTAAAGAGGAGTTCCACCCTAATTTTAAACTTTAGTTATTCCAGCAGTGATAGGTATGTTAAATAAGAATTGGGCAATAAGAATTTTTTTTTTTGGGGTCCCTTACCTTATTATTGAGTATAGTTGGTAATACTTCCTCCTTCTGCGGCCGCAGCCATGGACATCACTTCCGGATTTGCATTGCATCCTGGGAAATGTTTGTCATCAATCCCAGGAGGCAATGGGCATCGCCAGCCGCTCCTCTCTATTGCCGATCGCAATCTACAGTGCATGCGCGAGATTGCCAGGTGTATTCTGGGTAGCCAGCTTGCACTGCAATCAGGAAGAAGGACACATCGGCTTCCACAGCGGCTTCAGATGCCCACAATGGAGATGGCCGCACTCTGCTAATGTTTTTAAAAGTTAGAATTTGTATACCATAAAATACTGTACTAGTTATAGATATGAAAATGGTGGTCATGTACATTGCTATGTATTATTATTAAAGGGGTATTGTTAATTAAAAAAGGTATTTTCGGCTGGAACTCCGCTTTAAGTGACCCCTAAAATATAATTGTACAAATGGAAACTTAAAGTGGAAGAAAAGCCTAACTACATTTATTCTTAAAAATGTACACCCCCCCCCCCCCTCCTGCCTATCCTGTATTAAATGATCTGTTTACTTACATCTGCAAGGGGAAGGAGGGAACACTGACATCAGCTGGGCCATGGGAGCCTATGGGTGACAATGTGGCTCCTGGAATTCAGAGCCGTTGTTAAGTGCTATTTTACACAGAGCCACAGGATCATGTGACCAGACTAGAGTGAGATAAAATTAGGTAGGTATTCACATCTATTTTTATACAGGTTAGGTAGGATAGGTAGGAAGAGAGGGGGAAAAGATTTTTACAATGAAATATAGTTAAGGTTTACTTCCACTTTAAAGCTGAACACCAAGAATATAGCTAAATGAATAATGGAAATTTATGTGTTACCTATTTTACCAGCAGATTTGTCAGAGTCAGTGTCTATGGACTTTTTGTTTACATCAGGGGTAGGCAACCTTTGAAAGGTGGAGATCTACCTGAGCAACATGGAAAAGATCAAAGATCACCAGGGTGCAGCGCAGTTTTTTATTTTATTTTTGAAGAAATGAATTAGAAAGGCTCCAATAAAAAGGATGGGAGGAAGAAAACATAAAAAAATATAAATAAACATCACTGTAAAAAAAAAAAAAAAAGATGTATATACTTACCTATTTTTAGCCTGCCCTGGTCCGGTCATGTGATCTTCCCTGTGTCAGCTAGCGGTGGCTGCAAAGATTACGGTTGACAGTGGCTGGTAAAACATGGAGCAGTGACGTCACCCATAGATTCCCATATCCTAGCTGTTGTTGGCGCTCACTCCTCTTCCCTACATACACCACTGGCTCACACAGGGGAGATAACATAACCAGATTGGAGCGGCCTGAAAATAGGTTAGTCAGCATGGATGTTAGGAGGGGAGGGGAGGTGCATTTTAAGAATAGTTAAGTTTAAGCTGGAAGTCTTCTTTAAAAAAACACTTTAAGACCAGCTAACGTACATTTATTTTGCTGGTTTGAAGTGGATGATGACTGCAGCTACAGGCATCATCCCAGTGTTGTTTTTTCAGGCAGGCCCGATAGACTGCTTTTACAGGTGGTGGAAGGGGGCCGGGGTCCCTCCCCCTCCCGCCGCCCTCCAGTGCTCTATTGGTGGGCAGTGGCAGTAATTAACCCCTTAGGGCTGCATAAGTGGCAACACAGTGTCAGAGTTATTTACCCCTTTATGTTACATGAGACTCAGTTCACATCCATTCGGGTGGTTGTAGGTGCTGGAATAGCAGCAATTCCTGCACTTGCAATCACTCCCTGTCTGCTGCTGTTTGAAAACGTGCAGGCCTGCCCTTCATCCTGAATGGTGCCCCCATGCATCTAAAAACACAGAGCAGGAAATGTCCCCTGCGGCCGCGTTTTTTAAAAAAGGTACATGCCTTTTTTTGCAGGAAATGCAGGCACGGCAGTCAAATGAATGGGCTGCCGTGCCCGCAGAAACACGGGTCGCAAAAGGGCATAGATGTGAACCAAGCCTTAGTGGTTAGTGGCATTGTTTATTAACTCCTTCAGGCTGCAGCATAAAGGGGTTAATTAACACTAACACTGGTGCCACTCATGCAGCAAAAAGAGGTTAATTAACTGTCACTAACTACTCACTAATGCATTCAGTGACCAGTGGCAGCACATTAGGCCTTCATGTTGCACATTAATAATGTCATTATTAACCCCTTCCCTGCCCCCCCGTAACAAACTTGTTACTTGCATTCACGGATCTGGCCTCACTCTCTCTTCCTCTCCAGTCTCCCTCATCCCGACCTCTGAATGACAGCCAGCCAGAGGCCAGAACTAGAAATCATATGTCGGGTGATTACTCCACCTGATAGAATGTATTACTTCCCACACTAGTGCTGAGTGCAGGAGCACACTCGGCACCCCGCTGCAGCTCTGCATGTGTGCTGTTGTGATGTGATCTGGGCAGCCGCTTGGATGGGCTGCTATATTTGATAATTGGCAGGCACGATTAGGATGTAGGTCATGTTGGGTCGCAATCTACCTGTCAGATGGCCACGTGATCAACAGGTTGCCGACCGCCGGTTTACAATAAACAGGTATGCAGTCCCTGGGATATATATATATATATATATATATATATATATATCCCACTGTGTAACTAGCTGTTTGAGCCACATTAGTTCTGATCTAGTCCCTAAATTACTATATGAACTGTGAAATTTCCTCCCTAAATTTAAATAGGTTAGAGTCTCTAATCATACTATTAACACTTTTGAGAAGAAAACAGAATTAATACATTCTTAGAGCTCAGTCAACCCAGATACAGTGTCCTGCATTTTGCCTCATCCTCCTTTGGACATAAGAAAATCCATTGTTCTCTAAATGCATTAACAAACCGAAAAGCATCCTGTCCTACATGCTGCCTTTTTTGCTACTTTAGCTGTTACCATTAAAGTAAACTAAATGGGATCCTTAAAAAATTAAATCTCTTCTTCTTAAAGTGGTCAACAGATCCTGCAGAATCCAGGTTTCAAGTTATCACATCCAGTATTTGCTCCCATTTCCCTGCCCTCCCACCCACTTTCCACAGCAGCGTCATGATGTCATGATGTTATCACTTACAAACCATCAATGAATGAGTACTGCAGATGCATGAGTGTCTTTATACTTTTGGCACAGCTAATGCTACCTAGATTATTACAGTAAGTTATTTCTCGAAGCACAGGTAGTTTTGGCACGTTTCTATAAAACAGCAAATGTAATCCCTTTTTGAAAGCCAACATCTGGTTGGTTACAATATGCAATATGCATTTTAATTTTGCTAGATACAACTTTGCAGAAATACAGCTTATGTCTTTTATGCTTGTCAAAGGAAAAATTCTGTATGTCTAGTACTGTAGCCCAAGGTGCCATATTTGGGAAGTGTAATGTTAAGAATTATTCAAATTATATACACAGTGTTATTTACTTTTATATACTTTATTATCTAAAGGAACTGTTTTGGCTGATACAGTAAGGACCTCTTTCACATGGCTATACGTATATATAAGGGCATACGGTCACACAGACTAAAATCGGCCTGTTGTTGTGGTGCCTGGAAGCCACAGTCGAAGCATAATTTAGACCACTTACATGCATTGCAGAATACACCTTGTGTGTCAATGTGTGTGCACATACACGTGCAATACATGTCAATGCACTAAAATATGCTACAGCTCTAGCTCCTGGGTGCCACAACAACAGGCAGGTTATAGCCATCCATATGGTTGAATTCCTAAATGCATAGCTGAATTCAAGAGCCCTAACTAGTTACATCTCCCATAAAGTGCTGTAAACATGCAATGAAAAATATGATTGGTTGCTACAGTTCTTTCTTTAAATGCATACGCTCAAGAGGTCCTAAGCTATTTTACAGAATTGAATCTTATACTACAGTACATATTGCATACTTTAAAAACAACACTGCAATGTGTGTGTATATCTAATGCTATTGACTTTGGTTACTCTACACTGTACTTACCCTGGGGACTCTGCTGTACCATTGACTACATGATCTGCCCATGCAGTTGCACCATTGTATAACCTTTACAACGCAGCCAAAACGAAAAAGAAAAGTTACAAAACAAAACAAATCAACCAGAAATTAGCCACTTCTATGCAGTTATATGTGGGGATCAATCAAGTTAGACACTTCAAATAGTTTTAAACAGCAATAACATAGCTTGAATATGTAACAAATATCAAATAATGACTTTTATTTAAGCAAATATTATGTGTCATTAAAATACATTGTATGATCCTCACACATATACATCAGAAAAAAGACAAATCACACAAAAACACACATATGCACTCACACTTGCAAACAAATGAGTAAATACACAGCTAGGTATTAAATACATTTACCTGGCATTAAAGTGAGCCTGAACTCAAAAAGTGAGCGCCCTCTAGTTTGGAATTCCCCCTAACAAATAGCAGTGCATGTCCTCTGCCTAGCAATCTATAGAGCCGGTTCACACTGAGGCGATCCGACTTCGAGGGGCGACCTGTGAAGTCGCGGTTCCACATAATGGAAGTCTATGCAAGTCGCTCCCAGGTCGCCCCGAGGTAGTACAGGACACTTTTTCTAAGTCGGAGCGACTTGTGTCGCTCCTATTAGAATGGGTCCTGTGCTAATCAATGGCGAGCGACCGAGCGCGACTTGTCAGGCTGACAAGTCGCCTGACAAGTCGCGCTAGTCTGAATGGGGTCTTACCGCTAACTGGAGATTTGGAGTTAGATTTGGTGATAACACTGCTCTGCTGCTCATTGTTCTCCTTGCTGGAGAGAAGGCTGTACCTGAGAAACTGCAGAGCAAGGATCCCCCTGCTTCTGCTTCACTCATTCTGTGAGATTAGGTACCTGCCGCCTTCCCTGCTGGCTCATACATTTTCCTCCAACTGTCATCAGGTCATCAGTGAACAGGGAGGCAGGTGTGACATGAGGAAGCAAAGCCCTGCCTCTACAAAGATGGCTGCCTGTACACAGAGACAAGGTGCAGAACAAGGCATGGTAAGTCACCAATAGGAAAAATATCAGCTGCAGGGAATCTATAGACAATCGTAAACTATTCAGATAAATAAACGCTCAAACATTTATGTACCACAGAATTAATTTATTACAAAGTAATAAAAGTTGCTCCGGGTGGACGACGCAATGACGTCATTGCATTTTTCAAATGCCGGAAGTGCGGGCGTTTTACTTAGAGGCCGGTCAGCAGGAGATTTTTTACGCACCGATATATTTTTTAATGTAAGTTTTTTTTATTACTTTAGAATAAATGAATGCTGGATTTATTCACTATGTGGTGCATCCTTTTTTCTTTGAGCCCTCCTAAACTGATGTTGCTATTGGATGCTTAGCCCTACAGTACAGTTGGAACATCCACAGGAATATCACTACAAGGCCCTGGTGGGGTAATCATCCCCAAGGCGTTGCTGGCCTTCTGTGATTAAGAGGTCCAGTACTGCTGGTAAGCAGGCATTAGTATTGCTTCTACGGTGGTGGTGTGTTTCCGGTGGATATCCATAATTGGTGGCGGATGGTAACATTTGTTATCTTGGATAGTGAATCACGTGTGGATTAATTGAGATCCTATCTACTTGGATTATTTATATGGGACTTTGTCACAACCTATATTTTCCTTTTTTTTTTCCTTTCAAACTTATGTATTATCAATTTTTAGTGCAACTCTGTTTTATATAAATCTACAGACAATACTGGTGATTAGTTCTCTGGATATCTTATTTGGGCAAAGCTTACACAGTATCAGTCTTCATTAAAACCCTAGAAATTGAGATTTTATGAACAGAGTTTGCTAAAGGCTTGTTTTATTTACCCACCAATGCTAGGCTCCATACGAAATCAGTGTATAAAACAGAATGCCTCTTTGCTGCATCATAAGAATGAGCATGAAAGCACCTTGTCATTGTTTTGATAAGTAAATCTTACTTTTTAACCAGGGCAGTATGTCATGATCATGCTACCCTAAGCACACTTGAATAATGATGCCCTTTTATGCAAGCCCTGCTTCTTGTGTCATCTAATTATTTTATTGCTGCCTGATCCAACAATTTGCTGTGGGGAAGCATGCTGCTTCCTTGACAATCCCATGTTCTTTATAACTGTCCAAACCAACAAACAGCAGAAAGAAGGGATGGTTTCGTGTTTCCTGAACTACAGGGAGTCTCTGGACTCCTCTCAGTCTTCCCTGAATACATGGTGATCACAGATTGTTAATTTTGTAATTTGGTGCTGCTCCCACTCAGGGTCATATTTCCCATTAGGCACTGTAGGCATGAGTCTACAGGCATAAATAAAAGAAGGTGCAGGGCCACTAATGAGTGGTACTATAGATATGCTCAACTCTATATCTATTGAAGGACATACAAATAGGGGCATAAAAACAGCAACACAATAAAGCTCACAGTTAGCACATATGACAAAATCTCAACATGATGATTAACGGCTCAAAAGATGTGATAAGTCAGTCCTTAGATTGAATAAGCAAAGCCAAGCAGGAGTCCTTTCTGTGAATAGATGTTAAAAGAAAGGAATGGAAATTGATGAAAACAGTCCCGCTCCCAGAATTGAATCCAGGCCTCCTGATAGCTCCACCACCATGCTCCACACAAACAGAGCGCTTACCGGAACTACTGGACCCTCACGTAAATGAGTGGTCAGACAGGCTTGTGGTAAGGATTTCCCAGGGTCAACAGCTTTGTAGCAATCGTCCGACTTGTCAATGTCAGCAATAGGTGAAAAGCATATCAAAATGGCGGCGGCGCATGTGTGCATCGTGACGTGACTGATGCGTTTCATCATCAAGGGACATTCTCACAACTTTGAGAACGCCTTCACGCCTTTGAGAACGTCCCTTGATGACGAAACGCTTCAGGCATGTCACGACGCACGTAAGCACGCACACGCCACAGCCATTTTAATATGCTTTTCCCTTATTGCTGACATTGACAAGTCGGACGATTGCTACAAAACTATTGACCCTGGGAAATCCTTACCACAAGCCTGTCTGACCACTCACTTACGTGAGGGTCCAGTAGTTCCGGTAAGCGCTCTGTTTGTGTGGAGCACGGTGGTGGAGCTATCAAGAGACCTGGATTCAATTCTGGGAGCAGGACTGTTTTCATCAATTTCCATTCCTTTCTTTTAACATCTATTCACAGAAAGGACTCCTGCTTGGCTTTGCTTATTCAATCTAAGGATTGACTTATCACATCTTTTGAGCCATTAATCATCATGTTGAGATTTTGTCATATGTGCTAACTGTGAGCTTTATTGTGGTGCTGTTTTTATGACCCTATTTGTATGTCCTTCAATAGATACTGTATATAGTTGAGCATATCTATAGTACCACTCATTAGTGGCGCTACACCTTCTTTTATTTATTTCTGGTGGATCCCAATCATATCCTTTTGTGCTGGTTGCCTTAACTATTACATCAATTAGATTTATTGATCCTATGTGTTGTTAGCCCATTTGGCTGATTACACTTATGAGAGTGTGACCGAGCGCGGCATTTTTGAATATATGAGCCTACAGGTGCCCTTCCTAGAGGATTGTCCATCTGTACGAGGTTTTTTTTATAACCCTTTCGCTGCCAGGTCCGTACGCTGTACAGACCTGACAGCGGAGGGTTTCACACACAATCCAAAGGCTGCAGCCACAGGGATTGTGCATAAAACTGACAGGCAGGGTGCTGACTGTCAGGTGGAAGCATTCAGGTGTCTGTGCTGCCGCCTGATTGCTTCCACACACCCCAGTACTTATTCCGGACTCCGCTTGCTCATCTCCGGAACCGACATGCCGAATGCCGGCATGTGGAGAGAAGGGAGAACAGCAGACACACCCCCTTCTTGCTGTGACCCGGAAAACGACGTGTATGACGTCACTTCTGGGTCACCCTGTCACGTTTCCCGGCTAGCATAGCTGGGAAGGGATGTATAGCAATGCGATCTGCATTAATACATTAATTGGAGCCCAGAGGAGACACGCAGGATCTTTTCAACCCTGCATGTCTCATTAAAGAAAGCCTGTAACCTAAAAAGCCTCAGATAGGGGACTTTTTGTCCCCTATATGATTAAAAAAAAAAAGTTAAGCAAAACAAAATATGTTTTTTGCAAAAAATGAAAGTTAAACCCAAGCACATAAACCCCCCCCCCCCCAAAAAAAATGGTTGAGGCCCCCCCACATATACGTACGTTCGATTGTAAACGCACGCGTTGGGGGTGCCTACACGTGAAAACGTTGATTACGATACATGTTACATATCGCTGTACACACCAGAGTAAGGCAATAATTCTAGCACAAGATCTCCTCCGTGACACTAAACTGATGACCTACAGGGGGCTTTTGAAGCATCACCTATAGAAAATATAGGTTACTGATGTATGTCCCCATTTCACGGGCGCACACAAATTTAAGGTTTGACATGTTGGGTATCTATTTACTCGGTGCCACCTCGTCTTTCATATTTTATCAAAAATGTGGGTCCTTTATTGTGTCTGTTTGCCCTAAAATTCACTATAGTGTGTTTTTTTACTGACATTTTGAGTTTTTCTAGACCTTTGCGGTAATTTATCAAGAAAAAGAAAATCGATCTTACTGTCTTTTTTTTTTTTTTTTGGGGGGGGGGGGGGGGGGCAGTTCAGTGAAAGCACATGTTCACATATTAAGTGATGAAACTTTCCTGCACCATTTAAATGTAAGCATAACTATACTGCCCAGTGCATATATCTCCACATCACACTGTCTCACACATGAGAATGGATGGAGAAGGTAGCAGGGGTTGGTGACACTGCCATGACAGGGCCCATCCATAAATGATTTCATGATTTCTAGGGAATGAGAGCAGCCTCAGCTAGAAGCCCTTCTCTTCTGTTGACCATGGTGCTGATCACAATTGGTTTTCCTGGTCTAAAAATTGGTATACAGCCAATACGTTAGACAATAGGGACTTCTATCAGAACTTCAATCAGCCTTCTATCACAAAGATTTTTTCCTCAAGTTTCCTTTTAGGCCACACACTTTAAGTAAATTATATGATTTAGTGGTCATTTACAGGCAGTTTGAATAGGAAGGGACAGATTCCTGGAATGGCATCTAGATGACACCATGAAGATATATGGCTGCATATACTATAATGCACTGATCAATGCATTTTATAGACCTAATCCTTCTCAACACCCACAATAAAATAGGTGTCATCGTTAGGTAACAATATAATCAAATTAAACCCTTCCAAGGCTGTACAACCTCCAATATTCTGTAACACAATACAACTATCTATTCATACACTAATGCTAGGATGCTAATAACTATACCTTTCAGGAGATGGGGAAGATTCATCACAATTTACATTAGGCACTCGTTTCTCCTGTCCAGTCCTCCTAAACACATGACAAATAGTACAACGGATGTAAATCTGTTCACACATTTCATGTGTAATTTAAAGAACTTGCTTTGTGGTACTATACATAAACAATGGGAACATGATAGTTCCTACACTTTGTTTTAACGTGCATCTAAAACCAAATTTGGATAGAGTAGGGAATGGCTAAAACCCGTTGCATGTTTTTTCTTTTTTTAGATTTCCTTTCATATCCTGTCCCATTTACACAACAGAAAGTGTGAGGAAATGTCTCCAAAGGGAAATCCCCTCTAAGACAGATGTCTGGTGACAACAAATTTTTTGGATTTCTGTCACTTTTTGCCTCAGTGACAATGGTTACCAGGACATATGCATACATCATAGATTCAAGCTCTGGAGGTGTGATTAAACCTTGCATGACAACTTAGTAGGTGACTGACCTTGACTTCTACATTTACTGGCTGCATGCTTGTCCTGGGTCAGTGACTTACTAAAAGTAGTAAATCAAGGGTGAGTAGAATAGGCTTCAATCTTTAGAAACAAGTTAGCTGTTGCAAATATTTGTTTTTACAGTTCGCAATTTTGTTTGTACAGTTATCCACCCATGGGCATCTGATACTTCAATAATTGACATCCCGCAGACCATTTTCCTGTAGTGAACTGGCAACCACATGCTACAATCTGCTTGTACAATCACTACAACCTAGCTGATATAATATAAATTGAACAGACTGTTCAAACAGGCTCTTGATCACCTCTATAACACCCTAATTTAAATAATATCTGAAACGTTAATATACTATTCCTTGTATGTGAAAGTAAACCTGTTACAAACCTAGGCAAGATTCACTAAGCATAAGATAAAAAACATGAGATAAGATGCTGAATTATCAGTAGATCCAGAAGTATTATAGCCAATAGAAAGGTTTAGCCCAGCTCCTGAGCTCTGTCATTGGCCCGTTATTATGACAGGTAGCCTAGTAGACCATTTAAAGCCTTGGGAGGAAGAAGTGGTGGGCCATGTTTCACAGAAAAAGTCCCATATAATTTTTGCTGCCAAGGTTTTTGGCAGATTTAAATGTTCTACTTTTGGCTTAAAGTGAAATTAAAGCCTTGTTTTTTTAATTTTTAAATAAACATTATACTTACATACTCTGTACATTGGTTTTTCACAGCGCAGCCCAGATCCTCCTCTTCTCGGGTTCAATGCTGCAGCTCCTGGCCCCTGGGGGCACCCAAGCAGGTGCGCTACCGACCCGTGGCTCTGTGTGCCCACTCTGTCTCCTGATTGCCTCACTGGCTGTGACTGACAGTGGCTCCTGCCAAAAGCCAATCAGGAGTGCGAGTCCCCAAAGAGGCAAGGCTCTCGTGGACATCACTGGATCGAGAGAATAAGTATTAGGGGCAGCTGGAGGGGCTTCTGCACACAGAAGGTTTTTCTACCTTCATACATAGAATGCATGAAGTTAAAAACCTTATGCCTTTACAACCACATTAAAGACCTTTTAAAGTGGTGTGTAGTGTCTTCTATAGTTTTCTATAGTCTTCTATTCATTTTGGGTAGACTGAGGAAGGATTAGACTGTGTCAGGCTTCTTACACTGTGTCCCCATCGGGCAGATTTGTCTTCTCTTCTTGCGCAGACAAACAACAGCAAGTGAGTGGAAATCTCCCAATCTGAGGGGAAAGGCCAACAAAACAAACTGGCACATTGGAAATGATCTCCTGCGTCCGCAGTTGACAACCGAACAGTATTTACTCTCACTTTCTGTCCTATTGACAATATCACCTTCAAGTCTCTTGAAGACCGGTCTGCTCTACAATGCAAATATCGGCCAGCTTTCCTAGTCAACAGCCTAACCTCACCTCCTCCTATGACTCCTCAATATTGACCCTCTGCTATGATGAGTAACCCCACTAACCATTAGTAAAACACAGCAATGGCAGTGGACAGAAAAAGGCTCTCAACCGCCAAAACTAGCATGCAACTAGTATTATGCAAATATCCATTACTAGTGGCCTGCTTCTGTTCACTAGTAATTGACATTTGCATACTAAAGCAGCCTGAGCTTCGGAGGAGAAAATTTGACTATGCATGAGGAAAGATGGGGTTGGCCATTATACTATATACAGTAAGCGTTCATTTCTTTTGTTTATTACAACCATAGGGTGACTTCAAACATTCCTCTTCCTGCAGTCTGATTGGTGTCTTCACTTTTCTAGGACACTTGTGTAGGTCTGGGGCTTTGTGGGTGATTAACGTGTAACTAAAATGCAAAACTTTTATTTTTAGTTGTGGATAGAGTGGAGAGGAATCCCAACAACTGTCAGTTTTTATTGCTGTCTGTGATTCACTCTCTATATTTGTCATGTTTACCATTATCATCGAAAGTTAAAGTAAAAGAAAAATACCAAATTTTGGGATGCCATCAGAACACTAATAGAGGGGAAACTTTCCAATGGGCACACTAGTTCTGGTGACCCTGGTGACACCCCAGAATTTCCTCACTTTGGAGGGATTTGGCTATGGGGCCGGAAGCAAAGGGAACATCTCCTGGGTGGGACACAGATGCAACCCCCCCCCCCCCCAAAAGAAAAAAAAAAACTGACAGGGATTTAACCCTCCCGTATTCTATCCAAATTGAAAAAAAAATGTTTTGCCATTATTTACACAATAAATCTCTTTGTCACTCATTATTAGTCACCTATTGTGCAGTAAACTGAAATAAATATGTTGGTAAAAGGATCATACAAACAAGCTTTTGTTTGTATGTAGCAAAGAATGTATTAGCCCGTGTAGTCCTATCCTAAGATTGTCACTTGTTATGTTTTTAATACAAAATGATGAAATATATTCTTAAATTTTACTTGGCATCAACCCCTGTAAGAACTTAAAGCGGAAGGGGCAGCACTAGAGCCAATCAGGTGTGCTGCTTGCACATGTGCTAAAAAAAAACATAATAACAGGAAGAATGTAATGTGAGCAGAAGGGTGAACTGCTACTGTTCCTTCACTGTGCAGTCACAGGTTATGGAAGGGGATATAATCTAGCTTCATTGCTTTACTGAGGCAGAGAAAAATCAGGTCAAAGGCCTGGCTGTACAGTCTGGCTGAGTTGTATAAATATACTTGTCACTTATGAGTTGTATAAATATCTTAGGGCTCATGTACACTTGCTTCAACTCTAACACAGATTAAAGCGCCTACCGCTTCAACATGCGTTATGTGTTTTTATTGCTTTGCTGGTGCTTTTTGAAGCTTTAATGAAGATTGGCAAATGCTCTGTGTGTGTTGATTTTCTAGTTGTTTTAAAGGGGCTCAGTATAACCCTGGCTCAGTTGTATCCTCACTTAGTAGATCCCCAGCTTATTAGTACCCCTATTCAGCAGATCCCCAGTGTATTAGTGTGCTCATTCAGCAGATCCCTAGAATTTTAGTACCCTTGTTCAGCAGATCCCCTGCTCAGTAGTATCCCCAAACTCTGATGATCCCCAACTCAGTAGTAACCCCCAGTTCTGCTGTTCCTCTGGTTTGCTGATCCTCCTCTCTCTTTGGTCCCCACTCACCTCCTGCTCTATTGCTTCCATGCTGCTCACCACTTGTAACATCTGCTAGTTTCTCCTGCTCTGGTCCACCAGCTCTGCTGATCCTCTGCTGCTCAGTCCTCTCTCTCTGGTCCCTGCTCACCTTCCACTATAGCGTTCCCACGTTGCATAACAGGTGTGTCATCTGCTAGTTGCTCCACTCCAGTCTGGACCCCACTCACCTTCCCACTGCTCCTCACTGAACACAAGATGTGACGTTTGCACCAAACATTTCCAGAATACAGACACATGAGCCGAAAGTGACTGCTGATGACGTCTTTCTGTCTTTTTGCTTGTTTGTTTCCTGGTGCATCCTGGGATATCTCATACCTGCAATACCTCCAAAACAAAGCAAAGCTAACGCTGAATAAAAGCCTCTCAAAAGCTTCAGGTAATGTAAGCGAGTTTTGTCATAGACTTCTATGGAGGCTTAGAAGATGCTTTAAAACACCAAAAAAGGCGACTTGGGGTATAATTTTTTGAAGCAAATGAAAGCTAACACAATGTGTGATCAGGACTGTAAGGTACCCATTATAATTAGTGACAGGTGCTTTGATTGACATTCAGAGTGCTTTAAAAAAGCGTTTTTAATGCCACGTTTTGAAGCAAGTGTAAATGAGCCCTAAATGGAAAGAAACACAAATCATTTGACAAGTAAACTAACATGCATAAATGTATTTCATCTGCGTATGTAGCTGTTTTCGTGGAGTTCAATTTTAATAAACTTGACAAGTATCGTAAGCAGCAATTCACTTCTTACCGGGAACCAACCTGCAGTGTACTAAGTGTACTAAGCTAGTTGACTGTGTACTGCGGAAGACAATATCCACCTTTGTCCTCAGTATGTGTATATATAGAAAGCTAACCTCTAGGAGAGATGACCTCATACTGATTCCAGGGCTGTGCAGCCTCAGGGTCTTCACTAACGAAAGTGGTTGCAACCTGAAACGTATATACAGACCTCATTTACCCACTAGCCTTGTCTGTGGGGTGGCACTAGTAAATTGTTTGTCTGATGTTGGGTACTGATATCCTTTCTTTTCAATAAATGTGCATGATTTAATGAACAACTTTAGGTATGCTGGTCCTAGGTCTACTATTTTATTTAGCGGCACTATCAGTGACATCAATACCCTGAGAGCTGGCCCCTACCACCTATTTTGAGTAAAAACACCCTTCAGTAAAGAAAATCTGAATGCATTGTTGGGCTCTGTGTACAAGCAATTTAAGAAAAGGTACTTGCCAAACAAAATCAAAAGGCAAACACTCCATGCAGAGGCATCTAATCTACTGTGTGCACACTTTGTTATATATAGGCATACACGGCCATATATATATATAAAGGGCACACAGCATGGAGGTATTGTAGCATGTTCCACACCATGTATACCTCTCATGATCATTGTAAGCACCCTCAGAATAAGTACGGCACATCTTACGGGAGCGCAGTAATCGGATAGCATCTTCACAAAAGATAGGGTAAAGGGGGTGATCCGTGCTGCCAAGAAACAGGCAGAGACAAAAAGCTCATTATCCATGCAATCAAATATTTTAACATTTGAAACTACTGCAAAAGAAATGTTTATTGGCCAACTCTACCCAAAACTGATATTTCTGTGGCCATTCCTAGTTTGGCTTATTGCCACTATCTAGCATCTCTGTTAGGATTCTAAGCTATAATCAACTTCTTCAGCCAATGCAAAGTCATATAATGGAGGTCACTCTTCCTTACAGACTCCATATAATGCAGGGTAAACTGCTGAGGAATCCTGGTAGATGAGAGTTCCACCTTACCGGTGGTCTCTTTGAAGGGGCAGATACTTAAACTATCAAGGGGTATTTCACAACTAGAGTCACTTTGGGATTTAGGACACCCACGGGTAATGTAATTCACTGGCACCCACACAAAACTAAAATATCAGCTCTAGATGGAGTTGACCTTAAAAATACTTACTAATGTGCTACTTAAAGGGTTATACTTACTTGAATAATTTTCACATGGTCCAGGAAAATAAAGGCCATAGCAATCACACCTGCTATTATGAAGTCTGCAAAAATCTGTCTTTTCACCTCCCCTCCACTCCCCGAGGTTTACGCAGTCCCAAAATACTTCCAAGCATATTATGTATGTGGAAGCAGACTGCTGTAATCAAGAGGCTAAAGGCACATACGCACATGGCACGGAGTGCAGACTTCCCTTGCAAAAGTTGAAAGTAACCTCTTTTAGGCAAGTGTGAATGCCTATGTATTACCATAAAAACGGAAAAGTAATTTGTGTAATTTATTCATGTATCATATATATAATCCCATCCTGATTTGAGCATTACTCTATATCAGGATCAAGGTATTTAAGGGAAGAGAACAAATTCTTAAAGTGTAAGTACAACCAAAAACCCTTCCTTTCGCTATGCAAAATAATAAAAAGTTTTGTCCTGTACAGGGCTTTAAAAAGGAACTTGCTTGAAAATGCAAGGCACACTAAATTAGCTACCCCCAACTGGGTCCTTCACAGCCTCCCGGGAAAGCAAGTCTCCCAAAAATGTGCTCTTGCACAGGGCTGGGGTGTTTTTTTTTTTTGCAAGATTTGGGATCCTCAGCTGTCCCAATGACATCACCGTCAGCTAGGCAAAGGTGCTGGAAATTAGAATATATGGTTATTTTTACTTTTTTTTGTCTGTATTTTTTTTCATATAATTATCTGTGCTTCAATTTAGTGCTTTTTATTTAGGGGAGGCCGCTAGATAATAAGTGGACTTTGCATTTTCATAGACATGGGACCATAGCATTATTTTATTGGGAGTTTTTCTGCTGAATGACAGAGTTAGAGTTCCAAACTGTTTTGGAACAGCTGGCGACCCCAATAATTGGCCTTCTTTTTGAAGGTAAAAACAACAATATATGGAATTTTAATGTAATGGATCACCAAGAGGGGAAAAAAAAGCACGCTAAATTGCTTCCACAGCAAATGATTCAGACACACAGCATGTGCAGAAGCACCACACACCACTAAAAGAATACAAAGATATACCTTGGTTCTCTTAGATGTTGGTCAAATGATTGACTGAACCTGGTGCGAGGTAGTGTGAGATAATGACTGCAGCCATGACAGAAAACAAGAACAGTGAGATGTTGAATTGGCTGGGAAATGCAGGTTACCGAGAGCAACATACATCATATAAACAATGCTGGTCCTTGGGGAACAGACTGAAGGGTGCAATTCTATTTCAATTGAAAACTAATCTCGCACTGCAGCATTACAGCCTAAATGTAGTTATGGAAACAAGCACGCTTTTCATGAAACACAATACATTATTCTTTTGAAATCCTAACAAAAAGATGGATTCTGTTCTAAATTTTTTTTTGTAACCATACATACCTACGATAATTTGAGATTTTTAAATGAAATGAGAACTTCAGGTCCATACAAGAGCGAAGCAACACATTTGCTTCATACCCCCTCCCCCTGCAGTCAAAACTCCCCTTCCTTTCCTCTGCCACTCCATTCAGTTGCTGGGAGTAAGGAAATTACCCGGTACCCACAGGTAGGAGCATGTGACAGTGCTTAGCCAATCCCCAAGCATTATCACTGTCACTGGGTAGAGTCCATAGCCTTGTGTAAACTATGACTTGAGTAATTTGTAGCTTGCCCAGGGTGGTTTTGTCTGCTGCTGGCAGAGGAGGTTAAACAAAGGAAAGGTGAGGATGTTTTGCTGGGGAGGGGGGCATTAAGGGCAAGTTCACACCACATGCAATCCAGTGCATTTTGATCAAAAACACATGGAAAGTAGGTTATACGGTTTCCAATGGCATAGTTCAAACCAGTCAACCATGAACAATGAAAGTCAACCATGAAATATATAGCCCCCCAAAAAAAAAAAAAAAAATTGGAATACTAAGTGCTCCTTCATACAAGGACCATTATTAATGCTAAGAGCATGCATTTCTGTGCATTGCAGATGCATTTATTTACCCTGTTTAGAAGTTTGGGTGCTATGTGTATATTTAGATTTTGCAAAAGCGTTTGACACAGCTCCCCACACACGGCAAATGTGTAAGGTAAAGTCTACAGGCCTGGAAAAATCAGTTTGTAAATGGATAGAAAACTGGCTAAATGACTGCATTTAGAGAGTAGTGGTTAATGATTCTTACTCTGAATGGATTAGGGTTGTCAGTGGTGTACCCCAAGGTTCAGTGTTGGGACCCTTACTTTTAATATCTATATACATGATATAGGGTCTGAGATTAAAAGTACCATTTCAGTGTTTGCAGATGACACCAAGCTATTACAGGATGTCTCCATTTTACAAGGCGACCTCAATGCACTGTTTAATTGGGCAACTATGTGGCAAATGAGGTTTAATGCTGATAAATGTAAAGTTACGCACTTAGGGGATAAAAATATGCATGTATCTTGTATACTAGGAGGAGAACAGCTGGGGGAGTCAATGGTGGAGAAGGATCTGGTTGTTCTGGTAGATCATAGGCTTAATAGTAGCATGTAAGCTCTAACGAGCAGGGCCCTCTGATTCCTCCTGTATTGAATTTTACTGTAACTGTATTGTCTTCCCCAACATTCTAAAGCACTGCACAAACTGTTGGCACTATATAAATCCTGTATAATAATAATAATAATGCAATGCCAAGCTGCAGTTTCCAAAGCAAGCAAAATCCTTTCTTATATTAAGAGAGGTATGTGCCTGAGAGAAAGAGACATCATTTTGCCCCTGTACAAATCATTAGTAAGACCTCATCTGGAATATGCAGTTCAGTTTTGGGTACCAATTCACATAAGTGGTGTTGAGTTATTCACTTTAAGTTCATCACAGAGGACAAGGGGGCACTCTTTATGTCTAGAAGAAAAGAGATTTCATCTCCAAATACAGAATGGTTTCTTCACAGTAACAGCTGTGAAAATGTGGAACAGACTCCCTCAAGATCTGATTGCCTCTTGGGGGATCAGGAAGGAATATTTCCCCCTGATGGAGAAAATTGGATCATGCTTTATGGGGTTTTTTTTTTGCCTTCCTCTGAATCAATTGTGGGTATAGGATTGTATATATAGGATTGTATAATGTTTATTTATTTTTTGCCTTCTATTGGTTGAGCTGGATGGACTTGTATTTTTTTTACTATGTAAGTATTTGGAATATAATACACGTATACTTTATCATACACTGTTGTGCATTGCACACAGGGCTGTGAAGAGCCCTGGACCATTTGCCAGCCTTCATTTAAAAACCCATGTGTTTTGGTGTGAATATTGATGCAGTGCATACCTCCATCCCTCCTCTTCTCTATCTTTGTGATAGACAGTGTCAATGAACAGGGCCAAACTGACCTGCTTTAGGTCAGTATTTGCATGTTAGGAATCTCCAGGTTTGGGGCTCCATTTGTATCCATGTTTTCATCCTCCATTTAATATGCTTATATCTTTCAGCCTTTTCCTGTCTACATGCAAACTGCTGAACGTCAATTTTAAGATTGGGTTTCCTGGTGGTGACAACAGTGGACAGTGCCTGTGGAATGTGAATTAGCATGGCCACTTGTATTTTCCATTTGGGGAACATGCGACAAGGTAACAATGCATGAAAAACCTGATAGACAGTGACCGACTGTTGTCACCCTGTAACAGAAAGTGCCTAAATAAGGGTGTTCATGGCAGGATCACCAGTAAGAAAAGCTGCAAAATGAATAACACTGAAAATTACTGTGGAAACTACACTAAAATAGAAGTCCAGTCAAATACTACTATCTAAGCTAAAAACTGCTTCCACCTCCATCCTAAGCCCTATACTAACTACCCCAGTGTTTCTCAACTCCGGTCCTCAGGGCACACTAACAGGCCAGGTTTGCAAGAAAACTGAAATACATCACAGGTGATATCATTTGTTGCTCAGTGATTGCAGTATTCTAGTCTGCAACTCCCCAAGGTGATACTTAAAATCTGGCCTGTTAGTGTGCCCTGAGAACCGGAGTTGAGAAACACTGAACTACCCTATAGAAGGAAGATGCTTATACTTACCTATTCTGAGGGTGCTCTGGTCCAGTCATATGAGCAGCTTCCAGCACTGGCTTCAGTGTAGAAGTGGAACAGCCAACAACAGATGCCCTATAGTAAGCTGATGGGTGACATCACTTCCTGGGCACTGCAGCCGCTGTTGGCAATCTCTCTCTTTTTACAGAAGCCAGCCACTGGGGAGATCATGTGATCGGGTTGGAGCGCCTTTAGAATAGGAAAGTATAGACATCTTTACATTACAGGGTAGATATTATAGAGTTTAGAATGAGGGTTGGACTTCTACTTTAACACA
This sequence comes from Pelophylax lessonae, assembly GCF_965119305.1. NCBI lineage: Eukaryota > Metazoa > Chordata > Amphibia > Anura > Ranidae > Pelophylax > Pelophylax lessonae. The sequence continues at coordinate 490,876,498 of NC_138772.1, read as the reverse complement.
TTTAACACATTAAACCTTACAATGAGATTGGTTGGTATCTGCTTTAAGAATAATGTCCAGTTATTTAACCACTTAAGGACCAGGCCTTTTTCTGACACTTGTTGTTTACATGTTAAAATCATTATTTTTTTGCTAGAAAATTACTTAGAACCCCCAAACAATATATATTTTTTTAGCACAATTATTTTGGAAAAAATACACTTTTTTAAATTAAAAAATAAGAAAACAGTAAAGTTAGCCCAATTTTTTTCTATAATGTGAAAGAGAATGTTACGCCGAGTAAATTGATACCTAACATGTCATGCTTCAAAATTGCGCACACTCGTGGAATGATGACAAACTCTGGTACTTAAAAATCTCCATAGGCAACGCTTTAATTTTTTTTACAGGTGACCAGTTTAGAGTTACAGAGAAGGTCTAGGGCTAGAATTATTGCTTCCGCTGTAACGATCGCGGCAATTCCTCAAATGTGTGGGTTGAACATATAGGTGGCTGCGTATGTGTTCGCTTCTGCATCCGAGCTCGGAGGGACGGGCGCTTTAAATTTTATTTTTATTATTTATTTTACCTTTAATTTTTACACTGTCCCTTTTATAATTTTTTTGATCATTTTTATTCCTATTACAAGGAATGTAAACATTCCTTGTAATAGAAAGAAGCAGGACAGGTCCTCTTTAATGTCAGATCTGGGGTCAAAAAGACCTCAGATCTCATGTCTACACTTAAAAACAAATAAAGAAAAAGAAAAGTAATTTTTTTCTGCAAGGAAAAGAATGGGCCCCCTAAGGCTGTTGGGAGGAAGCAGCGTATGATATCGCTCCGATCCTCCAAGGCCATAGAGTCGAGTGGGGGGCCACCTTGCCCTCACTCAACTTCCTGCCTAGGACTCCATCGAACCAGATCATTTTCCCAGCTACCGATGGCTCTGGTAAGCGGGGAAAACGACCGGGAAGCGGTGGAACACCTTTAAGCGGACCGCCCGCCGTTTAAAAAAATACCGGCGTTATGGCAGCTATCTGCTGCCATAACCCGGCTATTTAACGTCAACTACCAACGTAAAACTGCGGCAGGCGGTTCATAAGTGGTTAGAATATTCCTGTATGCCCTGTGAATAAGTGTTAACAGTACATGAGAACCCAACAGTTTATTGTACAAATGCTGCCTAAATATGCTTGTTATCCAAATGGGATCATATCACTATAATTTTAGTGGTCTTACTGCATTACTGGTTCCCTAAACCGTATATGATATAGGAGGTGTGTCTAAAAAGTTTGGTGAATGGTCTGATATGTCAACAGCAACATGGGCCAGGTGCACGTGCATGCACATGGCTCTCCAGGGACACATCGAAAAACGCCACCTAGAGTGCACGTGACCATCAGGGTAAACCCGCTGTGGGTGGTCGAACGTAGTCAGTGTGAGAGGTAGGGTCAAAGTGCAATGGAGCAATGAGTGAACATTGAGTTCTGCTACAAATTGAGGAAAATGGCAATGGAGATACATAAAATGTTGGTGCAAGTGTATGAGACAGAAGTTGTGAGCAGAAAATGCGTTTACAACTAGTTCAAAAGCTTTCGTGACAGGAAGGAAATGACTGAGGATGAGACACATTTGGGTTAGCTGTTGGCAAGAAAAACGCCAGACATGATCGAGCGAGTGTGACAAATGCTGGCACGAGATCGGCAACTTACTCTATGACTGATGGCGGAGGAATAGGGCATTAGCAAGGACATGGTGCCATTGTCCGCAAAGATTTGGGTAAGCAGATCTTTTCCCGATTTGTGCTGCACATGCTGACAGATTAACAGAAGATGGAAACCTCTGAAGATTTCATTACCATGTGTGACCAGGATCCATCCTTTCTGCAAACCATCTTGACAGGGGATAAGACCTGGTGCTAACCAGTTCGATCAGGAATCCAAGCGGCAATCAATGGAATGGTCTTCACCACTTCCAGACTTCTTTCTGTTTCCCCGCATGAAGAGCGTCATAAAAGGCGCAGGTTTTGTGGACATGGCAGCAATCCAAGAATGTCTGTCAGCGGTTCCGCAATCAATTCCTAAAGAGGCCATTGCTGACAGTTTCCAGAAGCTTTATGAACGTTGCCAAAAGTGTGTTGTGAAGGATGGTGATTTTGAAGGCCAATAAAGGTAATTTGTTTGTATCTTCTGCTTTGTTTGTTTTCTGATACCATTTAGCAAACTTTTTAGACACACCTTATAGGTCAAGGTTTCCATATCTTGCACTGCTGAGAGCTCAAAGCTCTATGATAAAACCACCCCCATTCCAAGCCTAGCTGTTCCATGTTATCGTCCCTTCTAGGCTGAGGAGATGCTGATTACAAAGACAAGAAGTCAGCTGTGTGTAGGGAATGAACTGACCTCAAAGATATATATTTTTCCAAATGATTATAAATTAGGGCCTGTGTTCTTTACTCTTCTGAAATTCCGCACTGTTGGTGTCCAGCATTTCTTACGTTTTAATTACTTTTATTCACAAATTACATTGCTAGAATCTTTTTCCTTTGAGCTTTATAGTGTCCGTGGTGGGAATTTTAAATGAGCTAAGGTACTTTAATTAGTGTCCAAAAAGAGTAACACTATTACTACAAATGCACTGTGTCTATCCATCCAAATCTCATAAAATAGGTAATCATGAAGGTTAAATTGTGGATCATGCTTTCACAAACTTTGTTGCAAAAAAAATGTTGTCATTAAAAAAAAAAAAAAAAAACTGTTACAGTGTTAAGTGCACGCACCTTCATCAGTCTCTAACAAACCACAGTTAAAGCCAAGTGCCAGGATAATCTGAGTTAATCCAAAATTCTAGCATCCCTTGGTACCGTTAGAGGTTGCTCCTATTGGTCCTTTACTATGAAGCAATGCTATCAGAATGGCCAGAGGTCCAGCAGTAATGATAAGATTTTCGGGGGCAGCTGCAGTTATAGATCACAAACAAAAACAAATTGTTTCTGCTTGATGAAGACACCCCTGAAAGTGGTTCCTAACTCTAAACCAGTGTTTCTCAACCAGGGTTCTTTAGAACCCTAGGGTTCCTTCAAAGGCTGCTAGGGTTTTCCTTGAGCAAAGAGCAATTTCTGCTTCTCAGATAATTACCAACACCAACTAACTTTATAGCTATCTGTAAAGAGAGGTAGGAGGGCTTTCTTCCAACACAGAAAGGAGGATTCTTTCTAATGCAACCAATATAAGAATAACCCTTCTTATTAACCACATATGTTATGGGGCCCTTCTCCCACCGACTACCAGCTTAAAAAGGGACCTCATCTCATGGACCACCAGTGCAAAGGGTACTTTCCACAGACTTCCAATGTGGGGGGACACCACAATTTCCACTGCCTGTATTTGTTTACTTGCCATTATTATTATTATTATTATTATTATATTTATTTGCTTCATTTTTTATTATTACCAAAAACATTTTCATATTTAGCAGCCCTGAGTATTAAAAAACCAAATGCTTATTCTTTTATTTACTGCTACATTTTCATCTTACTCAGGTACCATTGGTTGTTGCTTTATTAACCATTAGCAGGAGTTCTCTGAGACAAAAAAAAGTTATCGTGGGAGGCAAAAAACCTAATGCCAATCTTTGTTCAAAGGATTTGCTGGTATCACATCCTCTATTAGCATGACACAGAAAAAAAAAACCCCTAAAAAGGTAATATACTAAACAGGATTTTTTTGGTACCATACCATTCATGTATAATAAAAGTTCATATTTAATTTTTCCAAAAGATTTACCAGTAAATGTATTAAAATCCTAAAAAAAGGAAGTTAGATTACACACAAGCACACAATACTTTACATGTACTGCAGTTACATATGTAGACAGTGGTTGACAGCATGACCCCCAACATTCATAGGTAAAGATTCATGTAGACATCTTTGATGCGTTTCATAGGACAAGGCCCCCTTCTTCAGGAAGAACTAGCTTATATCTGCTGTGAATGCTGAGACAATACGTAGTATATATAGAAGATGTAAAGTAACAACCACTGTGAATGAAATGGGCCTCTTAGGGCCATGAAGAGTAAGAAAAAGACGAGTCTTCTTTAATAATAAAAAAGAGGAGACAATATCCAGGAAGTGATAACTGTTGCAAAGGTGCCATCTAGTAAGATTCCTTCCTTCCAAGGCTGCCACTATAAGCGTACAAAATGCTCCAAATAGCCAGCATTACATGGTGTAGCTGTGTAGTGTATACTGCGTATTGTCTCAGCATTCACAGTAGATATTATAAGCTAGTTTTTCCTCAAGAAGCAGGCATTATCCCCGGGAAATGTGTCAAAGATGTCTACATGAATCATTCCCCATGAATGTTGGGGGTCATGCTGTCAACCACTTGCTTATGTAACTGTAATATATGTAAAAGTATTGTATGCCTAATGTTAAACTTCTTTTCTTGGAATTATATTACATTTTTGTCTTTTGTAAAAATAAAAAGATATGACCTTTTAATATACAAAGATGGTGTGATACCTCAAAAATCCTATGTAGTATATTATATTTTTAGGAGTTTCTTTTTTTCTGTGGAGTTCCCTGAGACCTGGAAGTTTTTTCAAAGTTTCGTCCACGTTAAAAAGGATGAGAAAGGGAGGTCCTAATCTGGGGGAGGTATAGCAAAAAATAAGCTGAAAGTAGATATCATTTGGAACTAGCTCCATTGTCCCTAACCAGTTTTGGTCATTGAGCATGCTACACATGCCCCCAAAATGTTGTTAAAGTACATTATTTAGTAGGCATTGTTCCCCCCCCCCCCCTGCTGCTCCTTTCCCTCGCATATAAGGACAGTTCCTGGCCGTCAAAATGACAGCCGGGGTTCCTGTGTAAATATAGCAGCTGCTGCCGAAATGTGGACCTTCTGACACCATGTTTATAAACGTTGTTCAGGCATGATTCCAAGATACAAAGTAACATTGTTACTTTTATATTTACTCTGTTATATTCATCTGCAAATCAAAGAGATGGGCTTCAAGATGCAAATGATAACAGTAAAAGCAACTTAACAAAAAAGGTGTTTCTATTTAACTGCTTGCTAACTATTGGTTTACTGTAATTAGCCCTAATTGTGCCCTTTCCCTTCTCCCCTATTATTTTTTTGTTCTTTTTTAATTACATTTTTTAGAACGTTCTTTTCTTTGTTTATTCTTTTATTTGTTAATTTTTTTTAATGTCACCCAGAATTTGAAAAAACAGTCCTTATTTCAATTGTAAATAACCTAGCAATATTTTGTACCAGAATCATAATTTTGATGACTTTTTAAACAGGCCAAATTAACACCGATAAAACCAGAAATAAGGGTATTTTTTGGTTTTGTTATTTTTTGTCTGTGGATTGAATAAGAAATAAAGTCTTATTTTGCCAGACAATATAAAAAAAAATATATAAAAATTTAAATATATATATATATATATATATATATATTACTTTGTCATCTTAACCACTTTTTGCCAGCCCTTTAACAGTTTACAACTCTTGAAGCATGAGACATTTCTTGGGCATCCCTAATGTGTGATCACTGTGATTGGCTTTCACAGTGGTCACGTGATCAAGAGTAGAGTCTTTTCTATCTGCTACCAATTGTAAATAGTGACAATGTGGTCACAGTGCTGGGGGTGAGTGTGCTACTAGCACAAAACATGAACACTGGTTGTATGCATGTATGGGGCAGCACGGCAGTAAGGCCCAGCACAATGCTGCCACATATATGCGTATAGCCAGCAGGAATTGCTGAATAAACAGGCCTATGGCAGAAATGTAAAAATTACTCAGGTTCATAGTAGGTGTACAGTTGTAAGAGCTGAACTGGTTTACTGATACAGCAACACACCAGAAGCTCAGATTCACTCAATGCAGATGAGGAAACTCAATGTGTTTGTGTTTGCACCAAATCTAACAGCTAAACATGGCAGCCACTCAAACCAAGTTTTACTAGCACAGACAAAGTGTGCTGGTTACATTAGCAAGATACCTCTTCACACTGGTAGTTGGATAAAGCAAATGTACCGTATTCCCCAAAAAGGCTACATTGCTATGGCCTGCCTTACAATACCTACACCAAATTGTACCACCAATAGTCAAAGGTGTCACTAGGGTTGGTGTCACCCGGTGTGGAAAAAACATTGTGTCAACCCCCCCCCCACCAACTATAGTCCCCCCCTCAGTACAGACCCCACTCCACTAAGTACAGACCCCCCTCCATCAGTATAGACCCCCCTCAGTACAGACCCCTCCCTCAGTATAGGACCCCCCCCCACTAAGTACAGACCCACCCCTCCCACAGTATAGATCCCCCTTACTAAGTACAGATCCCCCTCCCGCACTATAGACCCCTCTCCATCAGTGCAGATCCCCCCTCTATCAGTGCAGATTCCCCCTCCATCAGTATAGACCCCCCTTCCCTCAGTGCAGACCCCCCTCCATCAGTACAGACCCCCCTCTCAGTATAGGCTCCCCCTTCCATCAGTACAGACCCTTCACTATCAGTACAGACACCTCTCCCCTCAGTACAAACCCCCCTCCATCGGTGCAGACCTCCCCCACTCAGTACAGGCAACCCTCCATCAGTGCAGACCCCCCCCCTTCCCCCCTCAGTATACACCACCTTCCATCAATGCAGACCCCCCTCAGTATAGACTCCTCCTTCCATCAGTATAGACCCCTCTCCATCAGAGCAGACCTCCCCTCTCCTCAGTGCAAACCCTCCTCCCCTCAGTGCAAACCACCCACCCTCAGTGCAGACTGCCGTCCCACACTGCAGACCCCTCTCCCTCAGTGCAGACCCCTCTAAATCAAACTAAGTACAGACCTCCCTAAGTATAGACCCCTCCACTAAGTATAGCCCCCCCCCCTCCATCAGTATAGACCCCCCTCAGTACAGACCCCTCTCCATCAGTACAGACCCCTCTCCGTCAGTATAGACCCCTCTCCATCAGTGCAGACCCCCCTCAATTAGTGTAGACCCCTCTTTTCCATCAGTAAAGACCCCCTCTCCATCAGTACAGACCCCTCCCCCTCAGTATAGACCCTCTCCATCAGTACTGACCCCAATCTCCTCAGTATAGACTGCTCTCCATCAGTACAGACCCCTTCCCCTCCGAGCAGACCCTCCTCCATCAGTGCAGACCGTCCTCTCTCTGTACTACAGATCCTCCTCCATCAGTACAGACCCCCCCTCAGTGTAGACCCCCCTCCATCAGTGCAGACCTTCTCCCCTCAATGCAGACCCCCCTCCTTCAGTGCAGACCCCCCTTCCATCAGTATAGACCCCCTTCTCCCTCAGTACAGACCCCCCTCCCCTCAGTGCAGACCCTCCTCCATCAGTACAGACCCCCCTCAGTGCAGACCCCCCTCCCTCAGTACAGACCCCCACCATCAGTGCCCCCCCTAAGTACAGACCCCCTCCGTATTTATTCTCATACATCGGTCAAACTCTGTAGAGGGATTTTAAAGTTTATCAAAACCCCAAAATCTTGGGGTTTTGATATGATAGTACTATAAGTTGACATGCCATCGCACAGCACATCAGCATGTACAGATTGCAATCCTTTTCCGCAATGCCCACTGAAAAGACTCATGCTTACTTGTATAAGCAGCAGTCTAAGGCAGTATAGGACACTTAGCCCTGTGACATCTGCCTACTTCGAACTGTAGACTTTTGCACAATGCAAAAAAACCAGTGGTGAAGTGCCGTGAACATGAAGTAAACATGTATTTGGATGATTTTTTTAAATAACAAACATGTTGTACTTACCTGCTCTGTGTAATGGTTTTGCACAGACCAGCCCGTATCCTCCTCTTCTCGGGTCCCTCCCTGGCTCCTCCCTTTTCCTGGGTGCCCCCACAGCAAGCAGTTTGCTCTGGGGGCACCCAAGCAGAAGCGCTCCCGACCTGCGGCTCTGTGTGTCCATTCACACACAGAGCTATGGCTCGCTCCCGCCCCCTCCGTCTCCTGATTAGCTGTGATTGACAGCAGCAGGAGGCATTGGCAAAACTACCAAAAGCAATCAGGAGTGCAAGTCCCTGAAGAGGCAAGTCTATCGTGGAAATCGCTGGATCAAGAGGGGGCTCAGGTAATTATTGGAGGGGCTTCTGCACACAGAAGATTTTTTTACCTTCATGCATAGAATGCCTAAAGGTAAAAAACCGTGTCCCTTTACAAGTACTTTAATGCAATCAAAGTGGTAAAAAATCTTCTCTAACCTACATCCTAAATGTGGGCTTTCCTTTAAGCATCATAAATGGAATGCTGATCTTATCAAATGAAAAAATGCCTGAAAAGCAATAGATCCTAAACACCAAGACAGTTCCTAATCATTGTCACTACGGCAGCAATGAAAAGCCACTTCCTTATTCCGACATTTTTGCTGCCGCACACACTAGGGAAGTTGCTCGAGGGGGTAGGTTTTCAGTAGGTTGTAGCAGGAAGCAGCTTTTGGAATAAGATTATTGGACCTTATACACTGCTAGGTACTCTTTTCCTGCTGCAATGTGACAGCGGTTGACCTCTCAGGCAACTGTATTCGGAGAAAGACTGAGAGTCACCATGCCCCCCATACCTAGATGTACTGGGTATTTCATCCCATCCTTTCAGGTAGCTGAACTGCATGGTGGAGGAGCAAACAGAAGGTAAGTGTGTGCAGGTATACAGGAGGTAAGGGGGTATTACAGGCATTTAAATTATGCACCGGTTCACTATAAAGAGTATGACGAAAGATAATATTATTACCTTGCCTCTTGAAAGGAATGGCCCTGGCTACCACCCACATTGCACCTAATATATTCCTTTATTTGGTCATGAAAAACCCAAATAAACACACATCTGTAGGGGGATACCTCAAAAAAAGAAAGGATTAAAAATTCTGTGCAGCCCACAGGAGCCAATCATAATTCTCTATTTCCTAACCTGCAGATGATAGCTGTGATTTGGGTGTTATAGGCAATAATTTGCCAAATTAAACATAGGTAGACATATTGCTTGCAGACCATGAAACACTCCATGAATTCACTGTCAGTATCATCACAGAGGTATTTTAAGAACATAATAGTTCCATTCTAAGCAACATCGACCAGTCCTAGCATTCAGAAAGCTGCTAAATTATGAAGATTGTACCCTGGATTGTAGCCTGTTAAAAATAAAAATCTTAGTAATGTCCTTAATAACAGTACTAACAGCTCTGGTACAACAGAGTTAAACACAGCACCAATAAAACTAAGCTATGCTTACACTGACCTCATTTTCAGTTTCTCTCTTTCTTAAAGGGTAAGTCCATCCAAAGCTGATATTTCAATTATAGGCAGATACCAGTGGGCTAAACCACTCTCATTTTTTTATCTCTCTAGTAACCTGGCAATGAGACCTCAGCGACAGCGCTCCAGGCTCTGTCCACTTGTCGCAGTCTTTGCAAAGGAATCTCTCTCTGCGTTCATTTTTTGGAATTTTATTTAGATTAGAGACATCAGAATAGTAAAACTCGCTGGTGCAGAAAAAGCATTCTATCTCCTTCTCCTACCGAGATTCAGCTCAGCAAGATAGCCTTGAGCTCTTCAACACAATTTTGTCATTCTAGGATACCCTCTTTATTTCTTCAACATTACATGCCACATGTCAAAGTCACTTTTATTTTTGCAGCATCTTGTTTTTTTCCCCTAAAGAACAGTCTAGCAGTTCATATTTCTCTATAATAGATTGATTGGAGTTTTATATCTTATGCATAACTTTTTGAACTAGAGTACCAGGATTTCACTTTCAGTGGCCTATTTATAGACATTGAGAGGTTGTCAAGTAATCTTGAATTCTTGCTTTGCAGCTTTTGCAGGCCCATTTTCGCCTATTTTTAAAGATAAGTAAGAGAAGGACAAATAAAAAGCTATTTTTCAAAAATGAAAATGTATTTCAAAAAGTTGAAAAATAAAGTTCTAAGGTTTCAGAAACTGTGAAGAAAAACCAAGTAGAACAACAACAAAAAAAAAACTCTACATTTGCAGTAGGCTGATAGTTATGCATCTCCATCTTTAAAAAAAAAGAAGAAAAATGTAAAGCCATAAATTTGTTTTTGGACAGAGTACAGGACTAAAACACTTATCAGGTTTTCATTTTTATGTTGTACATCTATTTCCCATTGAGGAGATTTTCCTTCTGTTTCTTTTGTGTAGAAACATCAGAAAGTGAGAGGAAATCCTTCCAAAGTGAGGGTAATGCCCTCTTAGATAGCTGTCACTGCAACAAGTGTCCTTATTCAAAGATTCCCCTTCCAATTCTAAGTCCTGTTCTAGTGACAACTTAAAAATGGGATTGTTGCTCATTTTTTGTCCCAGGGACAATGGTCACAAAAATAAATAGAGCGCACGTCTCCCCATTAGAGACACAGATGGCAACAAAAAAAAAAAAAGAAGACAAAACTGATAATTCTCTCCTACTCTATCCAAAACCAAAAAAACTGTTTTGGCTTTTGAGACACTCTTAAAAATGTGTTGAAATAGTGTTCTGGCAAGTAAAGTATGTGAACAATTCTACTAAAGCTAAGCTTTATAAAGTAAAGAAAAAAGGGGGAAAAGTATCTATTATAGGGAGCATAAGCTGCGAATTCATAGAAATTTGAAAAAAATGCAACATTTTGACTTCTTCGTTGCGACACCAGAAAATTATATTAGTAATAATGATAGGAAGTGTGGATGCAAAGTAGAAAAAAATATTTTTATTTAGATTCATTTGAATTTGCATTTGAATCTAAATAAAAATATTATTTTTATCTACTTTGCATCCACACTTCCTATCATTATTACTAATATAATTTTCTGGTGTCGCAACATCCCGTCCTCATGTCTAATTCCTTTTTTGGAATTATTTCTTGGGATAGATGCCACAATTGGTAACATTAGAGTGGAACTAACCATTTTTTCGATTTTCACTTCTTCCCTTTAACAAATAACCCTGGCTCCGGTTTTAAAACTTCTCTGATCTGGGTGACCCAACAATACGCTAAAACTCCTACCAACATGGTCAAAAGGTCCCTTCAATAAATCACCCCAACTAGCAAAGATACTTGCTTCTAGAAGGAGAAGATACCTCTAAGACATGGAGACAGGGATAGGAACTTTGGTAGAGAGATCTCGACATTTAAATGATATCTAAACCCATAAATCCCCCCAACTAGCAAAGATACTTGCTTCTAGAAGAAGAAGATACCTCTAAGACGTGGAGACAGGGATAGGAACTCTGGTAGAGAGATCTCAACATTTAAATGATGTCTAAACCCAAGAACAAAAATAAATATATTACAGCTTACCAGGTCTTAAACGTGGTGGCTGCACTAGTTTTATTTTTTAGGCTAATTGCCTTTTTTAGAAAGTACAGAAAAACTTATGCTGATCTTTCTAAAATCACTTTCTGTAAGCTGAAGCTGAACTCATTCTTTAACCTATGTTACCTTTCTTCCAAGCTATCTTCTATGAACTACAAACTCACCCCTCTCGAAATGGAGATGAAGAGAGGAGCATGTAGTCCAAATCAGCGGAGCAGCTTAAGGTGACAACGCCATTCCTCCATAGATACAGTACAGTAAATGAGCGTTGTCACCTTAGGACAGAAAGTGTGTTACCCTCAGGATCACTGGGTGGAAAAAAAAAAAAACCTAATGTAGACACTACATTTAAGGACAGGTAAGCTGCAAGACAATTTTCTGTTTTCGGGTTTAGAGCTTTAATTTCTAGAGAGATATGGCAAGTCAGCATATGGTTTACACAACCAGCATCCTATAAATAAAAAATCAGATTCTGATGGACCTTGTCGTTAACCTCTAACTCTCACTAAAATAGCACCTTCTGCCTATTCAATAGATTTGCTATGTACTTTAGTTACCTTTCTCTGTTTGGGGAGTAGTGGTTATCTAATACACGATGCCTTTCCACTCTGCCCATGAAATTGTACTGTGCAGGGCCAGATCTTGTCCCTCTTGGTCCCTGTTCCATACTCCTACTGAAAGAAAGGGAAGTTTGTCAGTTTTGGATGAACATTCGCTATGCAGCTTGTTCTATAATACTCTTATTAAAACTTTCGCAAGGTATCAAGCAATTAGTAGAAGACTGGCTACTTCTGTCCTAAGGGCAATCAGAGACAGTGGAAGAGCAGCATTAGTTAAACGTTTAAATTAGCAAAGGTTGATGGGAAAGAAAAATATGCTAATCAGGCATGATGGTAAAGCTTTATCCTTCTGTAAGATCCTCACGGTTTTACCTAAACAACATCAGTACAAATGCAACATATGTGCTATGTACAGTGGCTATACAAAACAGAACATAAACTGTAAGGGGCCACCCCAGAGGGGCATTTGTCTTCTCTAGAACAATGATTAACAATGGTTATGTTTGCAACATCCAAGACTGTGGCATCGCCACACTGACCTCAACTTTTCATTTGTGTGATAACTCCTATACTGTCCAAGTATCACAACAAAGGATCAGAACAGTTTAACCTATGAGAATACTGGTCAGTTAATACGGAATCTTAAGCAAAGCATAGCAAAGATTTAGAAGGATGTGTGTTTTTTAAGCACATGTAAATGATGCGGTCCTTTGCATATAGCCACCCCACCGTCTATACTCCAGTTACATGGTTGGATCAGGGACCTGTACTGGAGGAAATTATGGAGCCAATGGCTTGAGTTATCCAAGATACAGAATTCTTCCCAAAAGACCTCTTCCCCCCAGTTTTGTTACTGAGTTCACCGGCAGGCCAAACAATGCAAAACATTAGCATCCAATCAGGACGTTTATCCAGCCCACCAGGTGTCGGATATATTATATAATCCCCAACAACCATACAACCACCTGAGAACCACTGAAAAAACAGAACTGCCCCATGTGGCTTTATAATGGATTAAAAATAGACCTACCAACTATTATTCGACCACAACAAAAATCTCATGCAACAGCGACCACAATATTCTACTGCAATAGGCAACGGTGAAATTGGCAAAAGTGATAATTACAATTATACTACCAGTTAGATTTTTTTTGTAAGCTTATACATATCATTAATGCATTTACCAAATTGAAACCCTTTTCAAAAATGAAAACTGATACTTCAGTAATCAGGGATACAGATGGGTTGAATCACCTACCAGTTGTTCTAAAGCTTACCATGGCAACAACTAGGTCGTTTTACATTGTAGGTCCAGCACAAAAAGTTATTATTTTATTTTTAGTTTTAGACAGAGTGGGGAAGGAATATAGACCCTGTCAGTTGGTTACTGCTATCTAGGGCTCTGCTTTACTCCTTACCAACTCTTTCTCTTTACCAACTGTTTTGGCAAATTTATCAGACAGGAAGAGAGGGAAAACCTGCAACAACAACATGGAGAGCAGTTAGGATCTGACAATAAACCTTCCTCTGAACCACTAAAAGGAAGTGCTTTTATTTCTGTTTATGTTGCATTCGGAGATTCAACCTCATGTCCTATCTGGTGAAACCTTTGTCAACAGGACCAGGGGGAAATATCAGAGAAATCTCTCTGATGGAGCCATGGCTAGCAGTAGGAATACAAAAGGGTTTCTAATCCTTCCCACTCTATCTAAAACTAAAAATAAGTTTGGGCTTAACATATACTTTGACCTTCCTGCTACCATTTAATTTTTTACTACACAGCAAAAGTGAGAGTAACCCTGCTACAGTATGAGAAGCGACTATACATGTTAAGTATGGACCAACCTGGAAAGTCAGGATTTGGTGCTAATTTACATATAGAGCCATTCCAAGTAAATAATTATGAAGTAAAACAATCTAAACCACAGCAACAACAGCACTTATATTGTTTTTTGACAAATGTGATATACTAAGACAAGACTGTAAAATGATCAACCCAACAAACAGTATCTATTAATAATATTGTTATCATTTGTGTCCATTGACAATAGTTGAAAGGTGGCTACAGGGTGTTCTCATTATAGGTATTAATACTATCCACAAAACTGAATATTTTATTGTCTTGCCGTTCTATATAAAATATAAAACAAAAAATGGGCTTCTTCCTAAGTGGTACATTAGAGAGAATAAAGCATCTGTGGTGACCTCCCAATACTCACAATTTATCCCATACGCCAGGAATATCAAATCATGCAAGAGAAAGACATGTTATTTACAACAAAAATATCATTCACAATAGCAGTGCGTATTTCTTTTAGTGCACCTGTGGTTTTTCAGTATACACTATGCTGCAAAAAAAGAGAAGAGGCACCATTTTTATTTTCAGTTATAAAGGTTTTATTGAGTTTTGAAATCATGATGTTAATTCTGCCCCATGAACCATTAACGTGTAATTGAAGTGATATAACTGTCACTAAAGATTGACTCTCTTGTGCCTGCATACAGGTTCAGCTCTCCTTTTAAAAGCCCCAGAAAACCTGAACTATTGGGTGTTCTTTTAAAGCGAAACTCCACTTCTCTGAGGAAAAAAAAATAGAAAATAAAGAAAAAATAATATAACATATACAATTGGGACATAAGTCATATTGTAATTGTAATATGTAGTGCCAAAGCATAAATAAATAAATTCAATATACACAAAATGTGTCAATTAACAAAAATGTAAATATCTTTAAATGATTAAATACATATAAAAATGTATCTCAATCAAAGTGCAAGTGCTCTTAGGTGTCCATTTATGAAACGGAGATGAGCAGTGATCCTGCTGATCACAGCTCATTTCCGATCATTCTCAGTTTATCAAACAGAAATGATCGCAGGAGAACATGTTCTCCGCTGATCATCTCTTCACACGGGAATCTGTCATTGACAGACACAGAAATGGCCAGGCTATGAAGCTGCGATCCCCGCACTTCACTGGCGATCTGGGTCAGAATTCACACTCCTGGGTTCACCAGCCTGGAGCTTGTGAAGCGGGGAGTGAAGACAGAATCGGGGGAGAACTGAGGGGGAAAAAGGAAGATTATCGACTTCCTTCTTCCTCGTTCAGACCCCCCAACACAGTAATCATGTCCCCCTGCCATATTTATGTATATATATACATGTATATATATACACACATACATGTAGATATATATTTAATGTGTATATATATATATACAATGTATGTGTGTGTGTATTCAGTGTATATATATACATATTTATGTAAGGGGACTATTATTTATAGCCTCGTGTACTCAGCAGTGATAATTTATCTCTGCTTGTTAAAGCGCGCCAGGGATTTTCATACTACTGTAATCTCGCTTTGTCTCACGAGATTACAGATGCTCCATTGACTTCTACACAGATCTCCGAGAAAACTGTTCTCCTCTGATCACCCTGGGAGAACTGAAGTTCTCCGATTCATAAAATGGGTGCCAGATGTGATCATTTTCCCCGGAGAACTGTAGAGAAGCCAACGGAGAAAAAAATTCACCCGTTCATAAAAGGACACCTTAATGTGATAAAATATTTCAGGTGATAAAAACTATATCGGTGAATAAAACAATAGTTATAATAAATGACTGTTGCCACAACAGGTGCTCGTGCAATGTGGCATGTGAGTGTTTTTTCGTTTTATTCACCCCAATAAAGTATACGGTACAGAGAGCACTAGATCGCTGTATTTATTTCACACATGTATCGCATTATGACGGTGGAGAGAGGAGTGTGAGGAGGCGACCACCCTATCGCCTTCAGTGTGTCAGCGACACTGCCGATTTTTTACCTGAAGCACCTTTATACAGAGGGAGGACAGGAGGAAGTTACCTATCCACACCTACTGGCACCTGTGTGTGCAAAAAGCAGGTTTGGCTCATTATAATTT
This sequence comes from Pelophylax lessonae, assembly GCF_965119305.1. Classification (NCBI taxonomy): domain Eukaryota; kingdom Metazoa; phylum Chordata; class Amphibia; order Anura; family Ranidae; genus Pelophylax; species Pelophylax lessonae. Next base: position 490,860,686 of record NC_138772.1, on the reverse strand, counting down.
GTGAGCCAAACCAGGAGGTGAGCGGCCAGCATTACCATTTATGCACCAAGGCACTTTTTAGTATACAAGCACCAGCACTTGGTCTTTTGATATTAACACAGAAGATATCACCTATTTTTTATAGACTTTTGTGCACTTATTTCTAATTCACACTAGTGTATGCATATGCGTGACTTATATTTGCACGAGCACCTATTGTGACAACAGTCATTTATTATAACTATTGTTTTATTCACCGATATAGTTTTTATCACCTGGAATTTTTTATCACATTAAGAGCACTTGCACTTTGATTGAGATACATTTTTATATGTATTTAATTATTTACAGATATTTACATTTTTGTTAATTGACACATTTTGTGTATATTGAATGTATTTATTTATTTATTTTTTTATCCTTTGGCGCTACATAATTTATATATAACTTCGGATTGTTTTTGGTGTTAGGTGAATGCACTTTTATGTTGGCAGCCATTGGTCCCCTTATCTGGCTTTTTAACTATTAATTGGGGTTTAGTTTTTCATTGGTCAGCGCTGATTAATCACTCTTTATCAAATATTGTAATTGTATGTTATTACAAAATACCTTTCCTTTTCAATCTGCTGTAATTTTCTGAAAATGCAATGCAAAAAAATGCAATGCAATATGACTACCTGGAGGTGCCCCCAGAAACATAATTTCCTGCTTGTGTGATTGGCTCACTGATTTTCCTAGACATCTGCACTAAAATGCAAGTCAGATATTAGGCACCTCCTGCAACAAAAATGTCATTTTTGGTGACATACTCCCAATAGGAACACGTCTATAGGGATTCGGGCCCTGCAATTTTTCTCATTGGTGCCCTGGTGTACCATTTCCATAAGACTCACTTAGCACAGAGGCACAGAGGAACAAACAGTGATTTCTTCAGAATAACAAAAGGTAGGAATCTGCAACAAAGTTTGGTAAAAATCCTGGCAATGTACAGAGATCACCCAGAGGGTAATGTTTTTTTTTTTTTTTTTGTTTCTCAACAAAAGTGGAGTTACGCTTTAAGTATTTGGGAAGTTTTGTGCTAGCTAGCTCTACCGCAGATGATTTCCTGTACCACCACTGTAATGGGTGGCCTCAATGCCCAACAGTACCATAAAGGAGGCAGGAAAGTGTGGAGCCAGGCTGACAGCCATAAAAACTGGACAGTGCAACTGGATTTAAAAGAAGGTTTACCGCAGGGTTCTTCAAACTATGGCCCTCCAGTTGTTCAGGAACTACAATTCCCATCATGCCTAGTCATGTCTGTGAATGTCGGAGTTTTATAATGCCTCATGGGATGTGTAGTTCCACAACAGCTGGAGGGCCGTAGTTTGAGGATCCCTGGTTTACCGGCTGCTTGAAAGGGGGTGAGCACACATTCAGAAGAACTCAAGAAGTCACCAGAAGACCTAACCTCCTATACCCTATCTTAAATCATATCCCATTATGGTGGACAGACCCATTCAATGATTCAATGTAGACTGTTACTATTTAATAAAGACTACAATAATACAGCTGCTTATCTGCCTGTATCTTCTATGGTGGGTTGCAGGCATGGTAAGTTTCATTTATAGTGATGTTCTGAGACTCTGGAGTGAAGGTAGAACATGTTACAGAGACAAATCTGGAGGGGAAAGCTTATGGTAATAATAGGTCATATTAATAGGTAATAATAGGTCACCACCATCACTATTCCTGGAATAATAGTTGTCACGCCTTATTCTCCCACATCCTAACCTCCTAGTGCTGCCATAGCAATATACAGAATGAAGGTACAGAGGGGGCAAGGGTAGGTCCTACCTATGACACATCCAAATACAATAAAACCTTAATCACTGAAATAACCAAGTGTAGTGTCCACCACTTCCTTTATAGCATTATGTCTACTTCTAAATTACAGGTGCCCTTTAAGCAAATTAGCTATGTGAAAAGTAGTATGTAGTATTGGTATTATTTTCTGGATTTAAAAACAGAACAGTAAAACTCCAGCAGCAAAATTACCTTGCAGCAATGAGATGATAAGGTTGTAATGGAAGTGCCAATGGTAAAAGAGCAATAACCCAAAAAGATATTTATCACAGATAGAACTAAGAATCAATGCCCACTCACACATTGATTTTTTGCAAAATGTTAAAGCTGAACTCTGGGGAAAATGTAAAGCTACCCTTGCAATAGTGTTCAACCCCCCTCCCCCTCCTTTATTTTGTATACCTTTAAAAATAATTTTTCTCCACCCTGGCTCTCGTTTCCCCAGTGGCTGGCACTGTCCTCTTCCCTGGGACACTCCAGGTTGTGATTAGGTCCCTCTGCGTCCTCACTTACAATGCAGGACTGCTGGTCCTGCATTGTACGTAATGACGTCAGTGTACAACCAACATTTGGAGTGCCAAGGAAAAAGGCTTGGGGAGACTGGTCATACAGAGAGGAGGAAGCCTGCAGAAGTGAGTAAAAAGGCAAGTAAAACTGCATTTAAAGGACAAAAAGTAAGCATTTAACCCTTGCAGTGCAGGAGTAGGTAGTTTTGATTTTTTTCCCAGAGATCAAAATTGGAATAAAAGGACTGTATTAGACATAAAACATTCTGTACCTTTGTGGAGGCGGAACACTCGGAGACCAGGATCTCGTCCTTCCTATACTATCTACATTGAGGGATCCTGTCCGGGAACAGTGATTGGATGACATGACTTGCTCTGGAACAGATAATGTTGAACTCTGCATGTCACGTCCATTGTGCCGGTAATCTGAGCAATAACAGAATACAATCAGAAAATGTGAGACAAACAAAAAAACTTCAGAAACCATCACTTGTCTTCTGTCCTACAGATTTGTGTGAATTTAAATGGCAGGGGCATATTAAAGCGTTTGCCTACCTTCCCGCCCACCTCTCTCATCTCTTCAGCCTATGCTGACAATCTTCTCCACTCCCCTAACCTTAACTAGTGAAGCCAGCAATACTCACCTAAATCCCCCATCCAGGTTCCTTATCATCAACGCTTCTGGGGCAGGGGACTGCTAATCAAGCTTTGTGATGGCACCCTGAGACCACTTGTCCCCTAACACCACCACCACCACCACCCCATCCCCCTGTCCCCAAAGACATTAGTCCTTTTGCCTTTCGTTAAAGGACCCCGCCGGTGGCTATCCAGTAGGAAGTGTCCATATTGGGCAGGCCCTGACATGGACATTTAAAAGGGACCCCAAGCAGACAGTAAAAAGAAGAGGAGAAGACTTGGGGCAGCAGCATCGACCGCAGGTTAAAGTAGTTCTAAAGCCTCAAACTTTTTTACCCTAATACATTCTATGCATTAAAGTAAAAAAACCTTCTGTGTCACAGACTCCCCCTTCACCTCCCCTCTTATATTTACCTGAGCCCTTTGGCAATCCAGCGCTGTGTATGAGATCTGCCACTCTCCTGGCTTTGTCCCTCCTCCCTGGGCAGATCCACAGCAGTGGGAGCCATAGGCTCCTGCCCCTCTCAATCAACTTAAGGGACAAGGGAGCGGGGCCAAGTCCCGCTGTCTATATCATTAGACGCAGCAGTGGGTCTTGGGAGCAAGACCCCCATGGGAATCAGCTTGCTATTGGGGGCATCAGCAAGAGAGGAGGGGTCAGGAATGCTGGTTGGGGACCCGAGAGGAAGAGGATTGGGGCCATTCTGTGCAATTCTATTGCACATAACAGGTAAGTATAGACATGTTTGTTATTTAAAAAAAAAAAAAAAAAATGTTTCCTTTACAACCCTTTTAGGCTAAGTGAAAATGCACAATTAGACCGCATTCACATTGATCCGACTTGGACCGCGACTTGTCAGCCTGACAAGTCGCGGTCCGTCACGCTCCCATTGTGTAGTACAGGAGCCGTTCTAATAGGAGTGACACAAGTCGCTCCGACTTAGAAAAAGGGTCCTGTACTACTTCGGGGCGACTTGCATAGACATTCATTTTATGAAGTCCGTGCAAGTCGCACCGAAGTCGCGCTGCACCCGACTTCACAGGTCGCCCCCTAAGTCGGAGCGACCTAGTGTGAACCGGCACGATGTTTTTTGTTCCAGCAATCATATAGAGAAGGGTGGGTGACACTGATCCCAGAGTAGGGCTTCAAGGTGTACTGGAACTCAAAAAGTGAAGATCTGCTCTTTTATACACAATATATGCACTACCCTTAAAATATGCACCTTTCCTCTGGAATTCCTCCGGGAGGATAAGAGTTTACTTCACGGTATGTGAGGGTGCCTAGACACTGCTGTGCTTGCAGCCTCATAGCTGTATATCTGCAGTGAGAAAATCGAAGGCACTGCTGCCTCAGACTGCTAGTCTCAAAGCATACGGAGTGAGATTTGGTGATTTCACTACTGTGTTTCTCGCGGTTAACCTATTTCTGGGGGCTCTGACATGAAGAAACAAAACCTTGGCTCTACCAAGATGGTGCCTCCACACAGAGACACAGAGCAGAGCCAGTCATGGTAAGTCAGTAATGGGAAAAGATCAACTGCAGGGAGACCACATACAAAACTGGTGACAAGTCCTTTGCCCTCTGCCTTTTCCCTGAGTTCAGTTCCTCTTTAAAGGGAAATAATGTTTATTTTAAATGTTATTTTAAAGAGGAAGTAAACCCTCCTCTGTAACTTGTACCTATAGGTAAGCCTATGATAAGGCTTACCTATAGGTAGTGTAAATATCTCCTAAACATGTACCGTTTAGGAGATATTTACCTTACATGCAGCCAGTGACGTCACTGGCGCATGCGCTCTGAAGGAACGGCCGCTCGGTGCCGTTCCTTCAGAGCTCCGTGCCGTGACCGTCGGCTCCCGCGTGCGTGCGCGGGAGTGACGTCACTGCGGCTCCGGCCAATCAGATGGCCGGATGCCGCGATCCCGGAAGACGGGCGACTGGACATGTCGCCCGTCATAGAGGTAAGCGGACGGCACGGCGGGGGCTCGTTCTAAGGTAAGTATTTCATAATGAGCTAGTATGCGATGCATACTAGCTCATTATGTGTTTCTCTTGCAGGTTGCAAAAAGAAAAAAAAAATTTTGGGGTTTACAACCTCTTTAAAGTGAACCTCATTTGCTTTTGCGTGGCTCCTCCACCCCAGCAGCATATACTCACATTTCCTCTCTCCCCCCACCATCCCATTCAATTGCTGGAAAAGAGGAAAGAAAGCCCCACGTAAGTTTCAAGCTGATGGAGTGTACTTTGGGTATGGAGTCCTTGCTGGGCTTCAAGGGACAGTGTTTGGCCAATCACAAGGCATCATTGCTGGCACTTAAGATTTGGGAAGTGGGATACCTATACCCAAAACTGACAGATATGTTAGTTTAATCATGAGAACTAAATGGAGAGGGAGAGTAATACAAAAGGATATGTATATACTGCTGGAGAAGACAGATTGCTTAGTGAACCTTTACCGAACAAAGAAACCATTCATTTTAAACTTTGGAAATTTATAAACTGATGTTTTCTATATTGGTTATTTATATTAAAAAATTTCATTACGCATATTCTGGGTGCTTCCATGACAGCCTCTGGGCAGCCTCTTTAGACTAATGAGGGTGTTCCTTTTCTATTTTAATATAATTGCTGTAAGAAAGAGCAATCAGAGATTACAGAGGTTGCATAGGACCACCTGCTGGCTGCAAATTTCATATGCAGGATTTCAAATTTTCCTGAATATAACAAATTTAGATATGTCAACTATGAATAAGTACTGAAAATCATAAATAAAACATAATAAAAACACATTGATTGCCTTAAAGAGCAGCATGCTTTTGGAATCTTACCTGACACGACCCCAACTCCATCATCACAGTCATAGTCAGACACTTCACTGTCACTTATTCTCTTGGATCCTGCAAAGAATTCTCATTGAAAAAGCAGCTCTTGAAATCATATTTCTTTTATTACTAGGTAAACTAATTATTAATAAAGAAAAGCAATTCAAAACTAAAAACTACAGCTGAAGGAGTATACTGCGGAGAGGGAACGGCCTGAAAAGATTAGTAGGGTAGCAGTCCACACCTGTTATTGGAAATGGGGAGAAACAACCGAGCGGAGACACTAACTCACAGCAAATTTAAATCACGCTGTATGTGCAATAATAGGTAATATTTAAATAAAAATAACACATAAGGATTATTAACTGCACACACTCAAAACGAGTCATTGGAATAATAAAGCACTTTTCATTTTAATGTTATTATCACTATATATCGTTTTCAACTGGCATTGTTTGATGAGAAATGGCAGCCATACCTAAAGGCTTATTTTACAATGCAGTGCACTGATACTGTGCTAAATATCTTGTAATCAGAAATCATCTTTCTTACTGCTTTAAGAGTCTATCCACCCCAAAGCCTTATTGTCTGAGTCATTTGCTGGCTTCTTAAAGCTTTTACAGACTCAGGCAACCAGATATCTCCTATAGCTTCTGGCTTTCTTCCTGCCCACCTTGGAATTTGTGGTGTTCTTGCCTACCAAATTGTGTTCCCACTCGTCCTTGTTGCATTCTGAACAACTGAAAATAAATTTAAAATCCAACATCACGAGTGGTACCTACAAGTAATGGCCAGCAGGTTTGTAGAACATAAGTCTTTCCCTAGTTTATTAAGGCCATTAACCCAGAACAAGTGCACAAATCAGCAGTTCTGATGTTTCTGATCTGTATAGAGCAAGTCCCCAGGTTATAAACAAGATAGGTTTTGTAGGTTTGTTCCTAAAGAGGAGCTACAGCCACCCACAAAAAGCAAAATAAAAGTCAGCAGCTACAAAAAGTGTAGCTGCTGACTTTTAAAAAACAACCGCTCATCTGTCCCACGGTCCAGCAGTGAGCTCACCCCAGCCGTCTTTATCCTTTGTCCTCCCTCGGCTGTGCCAGCATCTTCACTATGGGCACCGGTCGGTGCCCACTACGCGGCATATCCTGTATTGGTGGATGCAGTCTTCTGAGAGCAGAAGACTGCAAGGGGGAGGGAGGAGAACTTCCGTTCCGGTACCTGTCAAAATCGGGTGCCTGCTCCCCCCGCTCTTCAAAAGTGCCAATTGTGCAAGAGTAGTGGGGGACGAGTCCTTAAAGCGGAACTTCCCCTTTTTGGGTGGAGTTCGGCTTTAAGTTGAATTTGTATTTATGTTGGAACAGGTACATTTTCTAAATGTATCTCTATCCAAAAAAATATTTTTTACGTTTTTTTGGATAGCATAGGGGTTAACATCCCTGTAACGTCTGTTTTGCGGTCTGTACCCCTTTCAGAAGAGTTCACCTCACTGTCTGTCCTTCTGACAATTGGATTTGGAAGATTTTGTGGAAACAAGGATTGGTGATAAAGCTTCAGTGGAGACACCTTTTTCCCATGATAACCCTTACAGGAGTGAAATTCCCTTCCTAGGGGTAGATTTCCCCTCACTTCCTTTTGTCTCCCTCTGTTTGTAAGTAGGAGTCGTATGTAAGTTGGATGTTTGTAACTTGGGGACTGCCTGTACTTGTTTCAGATTAATGGCTAAAAAATGGAAAGGTTTACTTTAAAGTAGAACTATAGCAAAAATATATATATTTTATTTTGGATAGAGCAAGGGAGGGTTATAACCCCTGTTAGATGTTTTTTTTCTTTTTAGCATCTGTGTCCCATTGCAGAGATTTCCCTTCACTTCTTGTCCCATAGCCAAACAGAAAGTGAGAGGAAATCCCTGAAAATGAAGGGAATCCCCCGGGGACCCCCAGCTCACCAGAACTAATGTCCCCATTGGAGGATTTTCCCTCTATTACTTTTCTGGGGACATCCCAAAATTTGGAATTTTCTTTTACTTTCACTTTCAATGATAATGGTAAACAGGACAAATAGAGAGGGTGAATCTCCCCACCGGGGGCACAGACAGAAATAAAAACTAACAAGCGTTCTAATCCCTCTACTATCCAAAACTAAAAAACATTTTTTCCTTTAGTTTTACTTTAACTCATCAGCATCTAGCAAACACAGATATATGACACCTGGCTAGACAGACCTTTAAGCCCATGTTCACTTTGGGCCAATTTTGACATCAAATCAGAGCCTATTGCCAGGAATGGCAGCGTCCCAATCAATGTGACATCGACTTTGCAGCGCCACACCGATTCCCAAAAGTATTTCTGCACTACTTTTGGTGACTTCGGGGGGCGATTTCAATAGACATCTGTGCAATAACCCACACAGATGTCTGAAAAATCGCCCCCAAAGGCGGACTGAAAATGCTGGATTGAAATCGTGCGAGTTCAGCTTCAAACCCGCCCTCAGTGTGAACCTAGGCTTAAATGTAAAGGTAAAGTGTGATTGCTTCCTTTGGATGACAGTATTTTTCACAAAATAACTGCTCAAGTTAAAAAGAAGTCTGTAACAATTTTTTATTTTTTTTTCTTACATTTACAATGAAACATTGTATTATTAAAAGATAACTTCAACAAGGTGACAGTTAATTAAGGGGTGGAGTCCACAATATTAATGCTTGCTCACTCAATTCAAGATCATGAGATGTAATGCAACCTCTACAATGCTATATATCATATTATCATATCATATTATATCAATAATTTATATTATTATTTTTTTTTAGCAAAGACCCTAGAGAATAAAATGGCAATCATTGCAATATTTTATGTCACACAGTATTTGCGCAGCCGTCTTTCAGATGCAATTTTTTGGGAAGAAATACACTTTTATGAATTAAAAAAACAAAACAGTAAAGTTAGTACAATTTTTTTGTATTCATCATCTTTTTTGTGAATAGATACCTAACATGTCATGCTTTAAAATTGCGCACCCTCGTGGAATGGCGACAAACTATGGTACTTAAAAATCTCCATAGGCGATGCTTTAAAAATTTTTAACAGTTACCAGTTTAGAGTTACAGAGGAGGTCTTGTGCTCGAATTATTGCTCTTCCCCTAACGATCACGGCGATACTGCACATGTGTGGTTTGAACACAGTTTACACATGCGGGTTTGTGACTTGTGAATGCGTACGCTTCTGTGCACGAGCATGCAGGGACGGGGTGCTTTAAATGTTTTTTTTTCTTAATTATTTTATTTTTTTTATTTTTTACACCGTCCATTAAAATATTTTTTTTGATCATTTTTATTGCTGTCACAAGGAATGTAAACATCCCTTGTGACAGTAATAGGTAGTGACAGGTACTCTTTATGGCGGGATCTGGGGTCTAAAAGACCCCAAACCCCTCCTCTGCACTTAAGAGCATACAAAAACGCCAAATTTGGCTGTTTTGAATACTGTCATTTTTTTAAAATCTAGCGTTTTTAAGGCACCAGTACCCGGAAGTGATGTCATGGCATTGTTTCTGGGTTTTTACCTTGGAGACCCGATCGAAGCCGAATCTGGCTTTGTTTGGGTCTTCGGCCAGCCAGCTGACATGCCGGCTGGTCGCCCGGGTCTCCGCGGGATGGGGACGTCACTTCTCACTCCTTGTCATGACAATCGAACGGCTGCTCAACCGCATCTGTTGTCATTACAAGAAAGCCAACCGTCAGCTCTAAACATTGGTACCGGGGTGATGCCTCTAGCTGCAGGCATCACCCCAATACAACCCTCTAAAGCTGAGGCCGCATATTTGCGTTCCGTCGGCATGAATGGGTTTAATGGACAAAATAAGACTTCCTGGTGACCCTAAGCACTAAAGAGAATTCTGGTATATAATCACTATCTTAAAGCAAGGAACTCACCTCCCCCAGTTTCTGATACCCACAAGTTCTGCTACCTACAGGTTATACCCTACTGCACAAGCCTGTGTCTGTTACAACATGAGTGGCTGGCCAATCTATCTTTTAAAGCGGTAGTAAAGCCCGGTTTGTGATTTTTACCTACAGGTAAGCCTATAATAAGGCTTACCTATAGGTGAAATTAATATCTCATGAACGTGCACCGTCTTCTACTACTGTGTCTGTCTAATTTGTGTTCACCCCTGGATAGTCTTAAATTATGTTTAACCCCCATAATAGCATATTTACTTGTGGTACTGACTTTGGTCCGTTTGAACTGTATCCCCCTTCCTCTTATATGTGGACAATTGTATTGATATTCTGGTGCCGGGAGCACCTGAGAATGGATCAATCACATGAAAGCATGAAAATAGTCCAGAAGGCTGATAATAAAAGTAAGTAAAAAAACAGCCTCGTTCATTGATTCAGAGGAATGACTTACTAAGTTTTAGAACTTCAACCTTGCAGCACTAGGTTTGTCGGTTTGAATCCCAACCAGCACTACCTGCCTGGAGTTTTCTCTCCCTGTGCCTATGTGGGTTCTCTCTGGGTTTTCCGGTTTCCTTCTACATTCCTCAGACATGATGGAAGTTAATTGGTTTCTGTCTAAATTGGCCCTAGTATGTGTATGTATGAATGTGAGTTAGGGACTTTAGATTGTAAGCTCCTTGAGGCGAGGAACTGATGTGAATATGTAAAGCGCTCTGTAAATTTAAGGCACTATATAAGTATCTGTAAAAAAAAAATAAATGAATTGACCCTTGCAATAAGTGATGGTTATACCTCAGCAGTTCCAATAATTTCCACTAACTATAGAAATAATGTTGTCTCCCCATTACTTGCTACAGTTTTGTGACTGAAGTAGTAGACAAATTACTGGCGCTAACTGAGTGACTATGGTCTACTGAAAGATTTTATGATTCTGTTCTGTTTATATTGGACATTGGCAGTTATGGCACTAATTGATAGGACTAGACTGGGTATACAACTAGGACAAAATACTGTTGGGCTTAGCACAACAATCAGGTAAGATGTTTCAGGGTACCACACCATAATCAGCGTCCCTATCCATCTAAACATTATATTGGGCACCAAGCATCTGCTCAGGAATACAACTTCATGTCCAATATATACAAGTTGGTATAAGTTTCAACATGAAGCTTCTCCAGAAACATTTAAGGAGGCTACTTGGAGAAACAAACTGAGCATATTTTATGCAATATTGCAATATTGTATTGTAGTATAGGACCTCCATGCCAAGTGTCATTTTTTGCAGGACCCTTACCTATACCTAATAGACCTTTCAAATAAAACCAACAAAATGAGAACTACTTCTGACTCTGAGCACTCATTAACACGCTGGACTCCACCCAATATTGACTGATCACTGTTGACTGAAAGTATTATTTAAAGTGCACCATTTAGAGACAGCAATTTTGTGAATAACAAAGGCAGGTATTTTAAGAGCATCTCATCCAACACAAAGGTATTGTGATGTCACGGTCTTGTGATGTTACCGACTCCCATAATCTGTGAAATTTCGGTCTCAAATGCTTGGCTTCCAAAACCCAGTCAATCTGGCTAGCACACGTATTTTAATGCAAAATAATGAAATAATTTGAAGGACAGAAAATGATTTCTGTTTTGAGTGGGCCCCAGTGAACTAAACCAGCCAATGGTTTCATGTCCTGTGGATACCTTTAGCTGGCAAAGGCCCCAGATCTCTCTCGTGCTAAGACTAGAAACAAATGGTTTCTCCACTGGCTAAAGCCATATCCCTTACATCAGTGGTCCTCAACCCTGGCCTACAGGGCCCACTAACAGGCCAGATTTGCAAGGTAACTGAAATACATCACAGGTGATATCATTTGCTGCTCAGTGATTGCAGTACTCTAGTCTTCATCTCCCCAAGGTTATACCTAAAATCTGGCCTGTTAGTGGGCCCTGTAGGCCAGGGTTGAGGACCACTGCCTTACATGATCTTGCCACTAAAGTCCATCTGCAGTATTTTCCCTAGGAAATGTAAGCATTTCAGCTCCTTTGATATTCTTTTATTATCAGTTCTATTAATATATCCTTATGTTAACATGTAAGTAAAGATCTACTTTCATTTTTTTATAAATCACAGTGACCCCATAAAGTAAATATTTTTAGGCTTTAATGATTCCTTATGTTTGATCAAGTTTAAGATGTATGATTGTTACTTCTATACTAATCCATGTATAATGAATGGACATGTTGTATATAGCATATAGTGATATTTGAGCACTGTTTGCTCAATTTTCATTGCTCTTGCTCTTTTGTACGCATTATTTTGTGTACAATAAAGTTGCCCTTTAAAAACAAAACAAAAAAAAAAAACGTGCAAATTTACCTCCTATAAATGAATATGGATGATTTTATTTTTGACTTGTTGATGTGTCTAATATAATAAAGTATAAACTAAAATAATGTTACAGAAAAACATTTAACATAGCATTTTGGTTTGAAGCAAGCAAGGAGATCTATCGGGAGGAAGGAAGCCTGACAGTAAATAGAACATATGGAGACCAGTTGGTATAGCCATTGGTTGGCTGTGGCTATACCATACTGAACATATGTAGACATGCATCATGACTCTCTAGCATGCTGGCGTTACCTGAATTATATGAATATGGGCCTTTATCTGGAAAACAAATATTAATATGAACGGATGTCAGGTGAAGAAAGTTATGATATAAAGTATGTAGCAGGGAGATAACATCAAACTTATCATAAATACCTATATGTGGCAGAAATACTTTTAAATTAAAAAAATGGAAACTTTGATTTTGAAAAGTAGGAATTTACCAGATGAGTTAATTAGGTATGAAATAATTAGTTGGAACATCCCTGCTACATAGAATTTCTGGAAATGACAAATAAAACAGAAATGACAGTATAGAAAGTTAGCAATTAAAAAAACAGACTGAAATAATTCGTTATACTAGCACATACTGGAAGTTCAATGCTAAGTCCATCCAAAAATGAGATATAGGGGTACATACCGGTGAGATAAATCACCCACTGTCTCCAGATATCATCCAGGACCCTCACAAGAGTTTCCTGCTTTAATATGAATAAGATGGTATCTGACTCTTGCTGGTAAATTACGCTTATTAATCTTTACAAATTTATAGAATGTGCATAAGCAGGAGCAAGACACCCTAGCTTTGGTTGAAGAAAGGGGAGGAACCCAGGTATTGAAGACTACCACAGGAACCTCCAGAGAGATCGAAGCATTTCAAGCAACCAGAATCAGTTTTAGGCAGACTTAGCTTTTTGATGACTTACACTATGATCTCTGTCTGGTAGAAGCAGTTTGCATGACTGACTTACATAATGAGAACATGTCTTCTATTGTTTTTCTGTAATCACCTGATGATTGTGAGCACCCACTTATTATCTGAGCATGTGTTGCACCTCTGTGGAGTACAGAGGAAGTTGCACGAGGAAGAGCATTCAATAAGGCAAATGTAATTACCATGATCCGCCCAACATTTTGAGGAGCCAAAACCAATGTGCTTTCAGAGCTGGATCCCTCCACAGCTAACAAAGTCCATAGCCTAAAGGCACACACGATAAAAAAAATCTGAAGAGAAATTTCGTCTGCCGATCTTCGGATTGTTAGTATGGTGCTTTCGACAGCCGACTCAGACTTTTTGGCCGAAAAAATCCTGATGTGCGGGCTATAAAATTTTTAACGTCCGTCAACACAACGTCCGATTTTCGTCTCCTTAGTACAGTTTTTGACAGAAAAAAATCTTAAGAGCAAGACTAGGCATGCTCAGAGACGAAAGAACAATTACAAAACAATCCAACACATGACATCACTTCTGAAGTAGAATTCTGTCGTACGGGAAAATTCGTATGAAAATAACCTCTTCACTTTCCACATCAGACTAGCATTCCACAAAAGAAGGACGACAGATCGTTCGATAATCTGATCGTGTGTACGGGGCTTAAGGCAGCAGGGTTGCAAGAGGTATCCTACACATTATGTAGCAGTCAGTACAAAACATGACCCTGGAAAAAGATTCTAGACCACCCCCTTGCTTGTCAGTGTTATCAGGATGGCTTCTTATTGTTGCTCTCCCTGCAACGGCCTCTGGATTTTTTCTGCTGGGGTTGTACACCTCAAACCAAAGGTTTGCACTACCCATCAAGTCACTAGTTCTATGTGTAATGATGCAAAAGTGGGAAAACCATCCCTTTTATCCCTTCCTCCTCACAACCTTGAGGTGTACTAACATGACATACCTCCAAACTGACCCTGGTTTTGAGGGACAGTCCCTGAATTGGAACAAAGTCCCTCTTTGCTCCTCATTTGTCCCTCCTTTTGGTCTGATGTATACACCTGTATTATAAATGCACTATTTATTTTAAAAAAGTGTTAAACCTTTCATCCAATTTCTAAATGGTTGCAATTGTACATTTCAAAAGTATAAAGGAATAGTAGTGGTTAAAAAAAAGCACTTGTGGGTTTAACCCATCGATATTTGTGTATTAATTCTCCATGTAAGGGGGTGTGTCCTATGAATACATACTTTTGCTTATAGGTGTCCCTCATTCCCATCTCAGAAAGTTGGGAGGTATGATATGATACTAAGTTTAGGAGGGGTAAAGCACAAGACAGGTTACCTAGAAGATATAAATCTGGCCCTGGATGCAGAGGAAATAAGTCAAGGACTTCAACATAAAATATCTATTTTGCAGTGCTCAATTGACAGGTAAGCCATGCTATTATATGCAAAGTAATCTTTCTTTGTGTCCTCTCTGCTAGGGCAGTAAATTTATGACCTGTGATGGCGTATAATCTAAGTCCTAATTTTTTTGTTGATGACAGGTTCTCTTTCTGGTAAAAAGTGTTCCTACTGTTCAGCCAGGCAGATAACTTAGTGTAAAGAACCTATGGATGAAAGTAAGTGTGCAAATATATGAGGGTTATTTAATAAAGTCATTTTCAATCTGTCTCAGAATGTGGTTTCTGTTAAGAACACAGACCAAATCAGTTTTAGGTGAACTGATGGTGACTGGGATTTTGAAACAGACACAGATTAGAAACGACTCCTTTAGTACATAACCCCTATACCGTGTAGACACGTGATCCATGCAATACAGAGCACTTATATTTCACAGCATACAACAGCAAAACACTGAATGCTAAAAATCAAACAGTGCTAAAAACTTAAATAATGTAATTATGGAATGTATGCTGGAAAAAAAAAAACACTTTGAAAAAAAGATGAAAGAATTATAAAACCCAACTTCTACGCTGTATCATATTGACTTAGTATATGACTGAAATTGACCGTTATACAGCATAGAAGATCTGTGAGCCCATTTACACTGAAATCAATAGAAATGCATCAAAACGCACTTTGCCATGAGTTACCACACATTGCAATACACTTTACATTATACATCAATGAGCGTCAAAACTAGTCACATCTGGACAAAAATGTATAAATATGAATGGGACCTAGGCTCAGGTAGGTTCACCTTACCATCCAGCACCTACGTACCTGTGTGACAGTCATCGTTTTCTCCACTAAGCTCTATAGCTGACATCTGCACAAATCCATCAATCGTGCTACGTGGGAATGACAGCTCCATTCATCATAAAGATGAAAAGACTGTCAAACATACATTGACACACATGTAAGTACTATGTAACTAAACATTTTTAATTTAATTTTTTTTTAGTGTGTACTAAAGGGAGTTTTCTCTTATTTATCCGGTGTCACAATGGCTATCTAATATTATCCCTGTGGGGCTACAATTGGTATTTCCTTAAAGAGATGCATTTTTTTTTTTTACGATTCATACTAGTTGGATGCAGCACTGGTCCGATGCTGCATCTGCCCCCCGGCGCCTCTAGCACTGAGAAACGCGCGATCGAACACCGCCGATCGCTTGGTTCTCACAGCTCCGTGAGCAGAGACTGTCAGTCAGCAGCTCTCTGTTCTGCCCCCTCCTCGCTCACTGAAGCACTAAGCTGTGGATGGGGTGGGAGCGGCCGGCTCAGGCTCTCAGCAGCTCACTGAGAGGCTGAGCCGGGTGCCTGTCCAGGCATGCAGGTGGATCCCGACTCCATGGTCATGATGACTCCCATGCCTGAGCCGGCTCTGTGATGTCAGGAGACAGCAGACTTCAGCTGCTGAAATTGAACTGCACTCCTGTGACCCACAGGAGAAGTACAGCCAAACTAGCTTTGGCTATTTATCTCCTTTAAGTTAATGTGTGGGTTTTTTGGGGGGATTTTTAATACTTATCCAGAAGAAATTAGTATAATATACAAAACATGCCATGGGGGAGATTTACTAGAATCTGAATCTGGTGCAGCTGTTCATAGTAGCCAATCAGCTTCTAGGTTTTATTGTCAATGCTTATTTGAACAAACTAAAGTTAGAAGCTGATTGGTTAGAATGCATAGCAGCACCAGATTCTGTGTGCACCATCCCCCAATATGTAGATGATTTGTACTGCACTGCATACTACAAATACCTTAATCCTAGTTAGATCAAAGTAAAACTGAAGCACACATGGGAATTTTAATATTGATTTGTGTATATATTACACAGTAATAGGCTGGTTTCCCAACCTATCTACATGCATTGGACACATGCTGTGCATAAGTTTGGGGGGCACTTACATTTATTTCTAATGTACACCCAATACACATTCAGGTAGTAAATATTACACCTGACCCTTTATAGTACCACAATGCATAAATGTGAAAACTGATGCACTGTGATGCATTGGGAAGAAAGAGTCAGGGGTGTTTTTTGATGTGTGGATGCTCACTGAGGACCCATTGAAAATGAATGGGCATAGGTACTACAACAGTGTTAATGCTTCAAGAAATGCCTTAATTCCAAAACATGAAGAGCAAGTTCACTGGCACCTGACCAAACAGAATGTGATAAGAATATAAGCTCCTTCGACAAGAGAGTGATGTGACTGGGTCAGTTTACTCCATACAGTCCTGCACAATGTGTCATTGTTATAAAATACAGGAAATAATAATATACAACAACCACATACAAAAAAGGAAGTAGTGTCACATTTTCTAATTTCCTTTACCGTATATAGGATGCCATTTGAAAAAGTCACATGACTGCAAAACACCAACTACAAAAATTGTTACAATACCCTGCGCATATCCAGAATGTTCTATTTCCTTCACTCTTAATTCAATTATGTGAACATAAAAAAGAAAAACATTACCAATCTGATGGCGAAATATGAATTATCGAAGTAGTACCAAAACATTCCAGTTTACCATGGTCAGATCAAAGAAAGGTTCACTCTGATAGGGATAGGGTTAGGGAATTTATCACATCAATATCTACTCTAATGAAAAACCTTTTATATGCTTACCACATTACATGACTGTGGCCTCATATATAACAATAAAGGAAAAGAAGTAACCACAGTAACCATAGGCCTACTTTCCAACAGGCACTAGAAACCCAATAACTGGAATCTGGTTACCAGGAACACTTTCCTAGTTTTCCCTACATTCAATGGGTCGGGCTCTGATCTGCATACAATATTGTAATTTAAAGACTTACTTTGCAATCTTCTGGTCGGGCTTTCCCCATGCATCTGCCTCCGCTGCATAAAGGGAGATGGGTGGGGTAGTGGTAATGAAGACACGTCATGCGTCTGTAGCTTGTACCAATGTGGCTCATCATCTAAAAGTGCAGTTTCTAATTCTATTAGAATCTGTGGGAAAGAAAAACACAGTTAATACACACATAGGCACGTCAGATCGGCCAGCAGTTTCCTTCTGTGGTTGTCTAGCTTTAAAGTGATTGTACATTTTTGTGTTTTTTTTTTAAATAACAAACATGTTATACTTACCTCCTCTGTGTAGTTGGTTTTGCACAGAGCAGCCCAGGTCCTCCTTTTCTTGGGTCCCTCATCGAGGGTGAATTTTTTATATTCCTGTAGTTGGCATATACATTTGTCAGGAAAGAAAGAGTTAAAAGGGGAAGTATAGCCATAGCTTTTTTGCTTGTACTTCTCCTATGAATCAGTTCGTTCTGCACACCTGTGAGATCTCGATCATATGGTCAGGATCCACTCAAATGCCTGGACCGGCAGCTGGCTAAACCTCTCACTGAGCCGGTGAGAGACTGAGCCAGATGCTGCGAGAAACTGAGCCAGATGCTCCTGCTTCCTCAGAGCTGCAGTAAGCCCTGGGGGGAAGCTGACTGAAAGTCATTGGTTCTCTACAGCCTGAAGACCAAGAGCTGAGCGATCAGTGGTCTTTGATTGCTCAGTTCTTGGCCTTAGAGCCCACAGGGACAGATGCAGAATCAGATCGATGCTGCATCCACCTAGATGAGTATATATTTTTTTCCACCTAAACCCATACTCTCCTTTTAAACTTTTCCGTCTTAGGCTCGGTTCACAATGTTGCAGGTAGCAGGAATCGCAGCTGTTCCTGCTGCTCTGTAGAGATGCGTGAGGGACCGTCATTCATTCTTACTGGCACCCCCACGTATCTCAACCTGCAGTGTGTTTATGGGGTGGAGCTAAATAATTCTCTACTTAACGGGATAGGTAACACATAGGCGTTCATTTACTAAAACTGAAGAGTGCAAAATCTGGTGCAGCTCTAAATAGAAACCAATCAGCTTTCAGGCTTTCTTGTCAAAAGCCTAAGGCCCCTTTCACACAGGCGGACCGTTCAGATCTGCCTGTTCGTTTTTTTGGGCGGATCTGAACGGTCCCCCCATGCATTCCTATGGGGCATCGGATATCAGCAGAGACATGTCCGCTGACATCCGACCCGATCCGATCCGTCGAATCTGGACAGATGGAAGGAAACCCTATTTACCATCCGTCCAGCGGATCGGATCGGATGAGAACCGACGGTCCTTTCCCATCCGATTTCCCCCATAGAGATGCATGGGGAACTGACAGCTGTGTCTCCGCACACAGCGCGGAGACACAGCTGTCACCCTCCTGCTCAGCGGGGGATCGGCGGATCCATCCCCCGCAGAGAAAAGCGGAGTCCGTTTGACGGACTACAAGTGTGAAAGAGCCCTAACTGAAAAAGCTGAAGTTAGAAGCTAATTGGCTATCATGCACAGCTGCACCAGATTTTGCACTCTCCAATTTCAGTAAATCAACCTGCAAGCTTCAAACGGCATTTGGTTCTCACATTTAATCAAATGAGCAATAAAACACTAAACAGTGCTCATCTGTGGAAACATGGAAAAGGGACAATCTTTGAGTCACAACACTAAGTAATTAGCACAACACATATAATGTATATAAGGATCAATTATGGCTACTCAAATGTAACAGAATCCTAAACTATGAAAGGTAACATGTTTTTATTTTAAACATTGACATGTTAATAATAGAATATATTTTAAGCTGATCATACTCACAAATAAAGATTTTGTTTTACTAAACTAAATCAATCTTCAAACTACCATTTAACTAATAAAAGCACAGCTAGATTTTTGAGTAGGTACTCAAGTAAGGGATGGTGATTTGAAATCTGAATCACTTGCCTCCTTCCATTATTCACATTCAATCAATTTTTATAAACTTTTTATGAATAGACTCCAATAAAGTTACAGAGATTCACATACTGGAACAATTTCCATTTATCTGTCATACAATAAGGAAATAGAATACAAGATGAAATGTATGTCTTTATTTGTTGACAGGAATAGGGAACCTATGGGGTAGTGAATGGACATGTGAGGGACTGTGCCATAAGCAATACCATAGGTTGTAGGGAAGTGCACTGAGAGAGGGGAATTTCCCAATTAAACCCAGTAGCAATTTGCCTTCCAAACTAATAGACATTTACCTGATGAAGAAATGCAAGTACATAGAAGAGTTAGGTTGTGAAAGTGGGGATCCATATGGTCCATAATAGAAATTTTGTGAAGAAGAAGACAAGAGCAAAGTAAACGGAGACAGGAAAACCCGGAGGAGTAGCAAGAGAGCAAGGAAGAAAGAGGAGAAGGAAGGACACAGGAATGGTGGAAAGGACACTGGAACTCCACCTAGGCTCCTCTCTAAAATAGAAACCTTATAAGCAGGTAAAGCTTTTATGTGGACGTGAGCCATGAGCATATTGGATGCATGGGGTGCAGACAGTAAGGCACTTCAAAATGGTTTTCATAAGTATATTGGTAAGTTTCATGCTAATAAAAAAAAATGAGTCGATGCATTGCCTAACTTCCACAAATTGCCTCCTTCTACTTTTTAAGACTTCACAGAAATCATTGCTACAGCAGTATGAATACCCTACCCTCTCAAAAGGCCAGAGTAAAGTGGGGTACACACTAGTAGAAAATCTGCCGAAAATTCCCGTCCAAGGTAAAATCGTACGATTTTCGGCTAGTGTGTACACAACTTTCAGCAGCTGATGCTGACATTTTCAACTGAAAAAACACCAACATTTTCATTGTCCGTCCCCAACGCAACCAATTTTGGTTTAATGTGTACGCAGTACGTCTGCGAAAAATCGAATACGAAAGACCGCGCATGATCGGAAGTTGCTGACGCCTCGTCAAGTTGCCTCGTGGTCACACGTATACGTACTTACATCACACTCTACGAACAAACGTCCCCAATCCCCAAAAGAAAAGAAAATCGGACGAGAAATTTCGTGAACATTATGCACTGTCAACTAAAAACAGTAATGAACGCTGAGCAAGAGAGAGAAAAATCGGAGGATATTTGTCCGATTTTCGTCAAGTGTGTACGAGCCTTAAGTGTGTGAAATATAAAGTGAAGTATTAGTGTGTGAAAATGGGGGGAGGGGGGAATGGTCCATAATGGAAATTAAATTAGAGTGGTAGAGAGAGAACGGGGAAGAAAGAAAGAAAAGGAAGGAAGGGTGGAAACGGCACTGGAAGGAAACTTAGGCTCCTCTCTAAAATAGAAACCGTATAACCTTTCAAGTGAAAATGAGCCATGACCATATTGGATCTATGGGGTGCAGATAGTAAGACATTTATTATGTGTGTTCATGAGTATAATGGTAAGTTTTACAATAATAAAACAAAAACTAGTCTATTGCCTTGTTCCACTTTTCAAGACTTCAGTAGAAAACATTGCTACAGTAATGTGAACTCCCTACCTTCTAGCAAAGCCATAGTGACGGTGTTACAGTTGGACTTCCCAGTAATATGTTCATTCTAAATCATGTAGAATCCATCAGAGGAGTGTGATTCTATTATTTGGCTTTGTAATAACATTAAAATTGGGCAAAACAAGGAATTTTTTAGAAGGGATATCTCCACGTTGGAATCTTTGAGATATAAGAAAACAGCATGTCAACTTGCCAACAACCTGGTGAATCAGTTGTCAGTGAAGTTGGCCTTTAAGCCATTTAACTGTCTGATATCTAGGATTCATGATAATCTGCCACTTGTATCTCTGCTTCATTTGGCACTGGCAGTAGGCCTTGTCATGTAGGTCATAAAGGCCCACGTCAGGTACATCATTCTATGCGTCCGTATAGTAAGACTGCGGAGACTGCTTCTTGCACAGCAGACTTTTGCTCTGCTGTCTGTCAAACGTCAATAAACTGTCTACCATGATGGAAATCTGTAATTCAAATGTTATTTCATTTATTGTTTGAATGACAACTAAAAACCCAGCAACTGAGGCTTGAAAATGACACCAGAGTTTATAGTCCTGAAAAGGAAATAAAATAGTCATTCATACCATATTCTGCACTAAGATTTAATTCGGCTAGTGAGCGGAAGTGGTGCAGATGTGGGGTCATGGTGCAGGCTCATATACTGACGCATGCAGTCAGCTTTTCAAATGTCCTGGCACAAATACATATACATGTGATTGTTCAAAGCCACAGACATACTGGAAATACACAAGACGAATTTAATTACCCAGACTTGTACTATAAGAAAAAAAAGCTACAAAAAACAAATAATTATCGACAACCTAGCTTCAAATATATTTTTTCATTTTAAGTTCATGCAGGCTAAGCAATGTGTAAGTGTAAAACTTCCAGGTATTTATTACCTTTTCTAGGGATCACAGTAGTCTCTGACTATGCCGCCACCTGTTTGTCTTTCGAGAAAGACAGAGCCACTTTGGTTCAGGCATCATCCCAGGTCACTAACTATTTCCTAGACTGTGATGTCAACTTAGCACTGGTTCACCCTGGGGCGGCTTTGAAATTCCGCTACTTCAACGTGATTTCAAAGCCGCACATCAGTGCAATTTGCACTGCCGATTTTATTAAGACTTGCGACTTAATTTAATAGAAGTCAATTCAAGTCGCAATTAAATAGGTAAGAAATGGTGCAGGAACCTTTTTCATAATTGCTGCGACATGTTTTGCAGCGATATGAACAGTTCCATTGCCGGTAATAAGTTGCAATTTGTCATGCGATTTGGAACTGTCAAATCACAATGCAACGGTATGAGCGGGGGCTTAGAGATGATACAACTATGTAAATACTGGTGTCTGTGCAATTCTGTGCACTGATAGAAATATTCAGAAGATGTTTGGAGGATGATGGGTATCCATCTAAAGTTATCCTATAGGAGCTTTGGTCTTCTGGGTGTGAGCCAGAGCAAGGTAAAGCATCTGTATGAGGAAGTCAGTGTTTCTGTCTCACCTAAATGGTATTCACTTAAAGCCCAACTGAAGTCACAGAAAAAAATATTTTGTCAGTTATAGACTAATAACCATCTCTGAATTCATTGTCTTTACTGGACTTTCTTGATACAGCAGTTTTGATGCCCTAGTATAGGTCTTGTTCCTGGGTGTTGGTGGTAAACTTTTGTTGATTGCTGTTGCCGACTCTGCCTGTTCCTGACCTTGCCTCTTGGACTACTCTTTTGGATTTAGTTGATTGCTGTTGCCGACTCTGCCTGTTCTTGACCTTGCCTCGTGGACTACTCCTTTGGATTGTCACTGATCTTGGTTCGCTGACTTCTCTCTCTAATAACCATGGATAACAGGAGGAGCGTTGCTATAGGAAAAGGTACCTGTTTGGAGGGAACGCATCCCGACCCTGGTGGGTCACTAAAGCTCGTATGGTCCTAGTGTCATAAGGCACATAGGACCCACGCTATCTGGTGAGTGTGAAATTCATCTATTTTGTCACAGTGGAATACAAGAAAGGACACCTGGGAGAGAGTGGAATCACCTATTACGAAGCACTATTCACTGAGCACTTTATTTTGAACTTTTATCACTAAGAAGTCACATCATCATAAACTTTTCTGCACATGAGTTTATTTTGCACATGAATTTTAAGGAAATCTCATGAGAACACCAATTTTTGCACTTTATATTAACTTGGTTTTTTTTATATTTATATTTTTTTATATTTATCATCATATTTATCAATTATTGCAATTTTATTTAAGTGTAATTAAGTATATTTAAAATCTTATTCATCAATTGCATCAGATCACAGGGTTTATTTATAATTTAAAATATTGCAAATATTTTTTAGCAAGCGCTATAGGTAATCTTATATATATATAGATTACTTCACATTTGAGTTTTGATGTGTGTCTAAATATGATGCCCAATCAGAGAGGCCAAACAAAAAATTCTCCTGCGCTCGGGTGGTATGTAATGAAGGATAAAGGAACCTATATTTGTCTTGATATGCACCACTCAAGGTCTTGCTGTTCCCTCAGGACCAAGGGTAAACAAAATGTACTGAAAGACAACAACAAAAAAAATGTATTCACACGGGTGTTCAGTCGCAGTGCAAATACCAGCAGCGGGAATCTACTGGATGCACTTTGCGGTAATCGCAGAAGGCTAAATGCGTGGGAGAATGCAGCCTTACAGATCTGGTCAGACACACCTCATTTCTTCTTCAGCGCTACAGCAGAGGTTTCCACGATTAGCTGCAAGAGGGAACTCTATTGAAATCAATAGGAGGTTGCCAGCTCCTGCTGCTAATCGCACCCACTGGCATGTAATCTCTCATGCAGCAATCACATGCAAGTGATCGGCCCTGGATGCAGACTACCTTTGTCCAGGGCCGATAACTCACATTTGGTCACTGCATGAGAATTTACATGCGAGTGAAAATACCTTTTCTCATCAGCAGTATATAGCAGTCTTGTGACTTCTATCAGTGTCTGGCTGAGCACTGGTTAAAGCTTGTAGGAGCTTTAATTCTCCTCTGACTGTCCTATGAGACTGCATAACCCCTGACCATCTGTTTGGACACTGCTGATTGGCCCTGTGCTGATCACATGCACCCTCCAAAAAAAAAAAAAATTCTCTAGCAATACACACCAAACAGAGAGTGCCTCCAAGGCTCTGTTTTATCAGCAGATGGATTGGGGACAGTAAAAGAAGGAAGGGGGGGGGGTCGAACAGACTTTTTAAAAAAAATGCAAAGGATTAACCCCTTAGGTTTCACAATGAGTATAACAAGCATACTTTACTGCATATACAGACGCATTTTACTGATGTGGGTTTAGTAACTTTTTAATGTTGCATCCTTGTCCCCCACTTGCGTGCAATGTAACATCGAAAGAGAAAAAGTCAAATGAACGGAGAACCAATGACATAAGCACTCTGCAAATGTAACATGAAAATTGCGCAAATGCCAGATCCTTGCACGTGGAAGGCTTGTGGGAATGTTTTTGGGCGTAAATATCTGGGTGCACTAATTAAATAAATGTAGCTTGGGGAAACTAATTAGTGGAAAATTATTTGTTTTCCAATTGTTCTGTCGGTCTTCCTAATTAAAGCTTACAAAAAAAAAAAACATCTATGCATTTACATCTGCTACCAAGCTGGAGCCCTAGCAAGCCCATCAACGATATCCAATATCTATAATAAACTACAAGTTGTAAAAAAGTGAAACACAAAAAAGTTCTGGTCCTGGTGGCAATAAAACTTTCACAGTACAGCCCAATAGTGTTTGTGCCTTATGTCAGGAATCCAGCTACAGTATATCTTGAAAAAAAATCATGCCCTGATAAATATTAGAGATAAGGATAAAGATTATCACAGAAAAATATAATAAATGACATAACGTCTTTATATCTAATTGATGACAGACTTTTTCCAAAATAGCATTTGCTTCACTAGCAGGTCTAAAAAGATTACGTATAATTTACATAAAAATGCCAGGCCAAATAAAGAGTATCAGGAAGAAAAACAATATGTACTTCCATGGCAACCAATTAGATTTTGGCTATTATCTCTCTAGCACAGATATAAATGACAGCTAACATTTGATTGTCACTGACATTACCACTTACTTTCGTACAATACCTTTTTTATGCCCTGTGCTCTCCTTCAATTGGCCGTTGAGCTGCCTGTGAGATATGCAACAGATTGACCTGATCAAGGCTGCCCATACATTACATAATTTTCCTATCCAATTCCCTTTAGATTTACCTTCAGCTGTACTATATTACCAAATGTTATGGGACGCCTGCCTTTACACACACATGAACTTTAATGGCATCCCAGTCTTAGTCCGTAGGGTTTAATATTGAGTTGGCCCACCCTTTACAGCTATAACAGCTTCAACTCTTCTGGGAAGGCTGTCCACAAGGTTTAGGAGTGTGTCTATGGGAATGTTTGACCATTCTTCCAGAAGCACATTTGTGAGGTCAGACACTGATGCTGAATGAGAAGGCCTGGCTCACAATTCATTCCAAAGGTGTTCTACTGGTTTGAGGTCAGGACTCTGTGCAGGTCAGTCAAGTTCCTCCACCCCAAACTCACTCATCCATGTCTTTATGAACCTTGCTTTGTGCACTGGTCCAAATCATTTTGGTGGAGGGGGGATTATGGTGTGGAGTTGTTTTTCAGGGGTTGGGCTTGGCCCCTTAGCTCCAGTGAAGGGAACTCTTAAGGTGTCAGCATACCAAGACATTTTGGACAATATCATTCTCCCAACTTTGTGGGAACAGTTTGGGGATGGCCCCTTCCTGTTCCAATATGACTGCGCACCAGTGCACAAAGCAAGATCTATTCTGACTTCAACCTGTTCGAACACCTTTGGGATGAATTAGAGTGGAGACTGCGAGCCAGGCCTTCTTGTCCACATTAGTGCCTGACCTCACAAATGCGCTTCTGGAAGAATGGTCAAACATTCCCATAGACACACTCCTAAACCTTGTGGACAGCCTTCCCAGAAGAGTTGAAGCTGTTAAAGATGCAAAGGGTGGACCAACTCAATATTGAACCCTACAGACTAAGACTGGGGTGCCATTAAAGGTCATGTGCGTGTAAAGGCAGGCGTCCCAATACTTTTGGTAATATAGTGTATGTAGTGCAAGGGCCTGTCTGATTGCATAAAATTGAAAGTGTTTAGGATTGACCCCATATTATATGGTAAATCTAAAGGAAAATTATGCAAGAAAATTGTACAATGTATGGGCAGCCTAAAGCCTTTACACAATAGGTGATTCAACTCAGGTGGAACTGCTGCCAAGTGCGATTTACTCAAATGAGTGGGACTATATGTGATACACTCGGTTGGGCAAAGCAGTACTGCTGGCTTTCACTGGTTAAAACAGGCATTTAGGAGAAGAGATATCCCCCCAAGCCACCTGTCAATTGCCTCTAAAAACTGATCCACCACAGAACACTCTTCGGGGGGGGGGGGGCAGCACAACATCAGCACACATTGCATGTTGCAACACTGTTGCTAACTGCAAGGCCATAGCTTAAAATTTCCAGGCTATATCCAGAAGTCCTGCTACTAGAACGATCTCCAGGTAAGAACTTTAGCAACAAATTTGCAATCTGTTGCAAAAAAATATATTGTTTTTTTAAGAGAACCATATACAGTGTGGCATAATCTAAAACATACTAAATCATAGCTTTTATGTTTACATGCACTTTAAGGCCCCTTTCACACAGGGGACCGTTCAGATCCGCCTGTCAGTTTTTTTGGCGGATCTGAACGGATGCCCCATGCACCTCTATGGGGCATTGGATGTCAGCGGAGACATGTCCGCTGACATCTGATCCGATCCGTCAAATCTGGACAGATGGAAACCCTATTTTCCATCCGTCTAGCGGATCGGATGGGATCGGATGAGAAAGGACAGACGGTCTGTTCCCATCCGATTCCCCCATAGAGAACAGCGGGGACCTGACAGCTCTGTCTCCGCACACAGCGCGGAGACAGAGCTGCCATCCACCTGCTCAGCAGGGGATCGGCGGATCGATCCCCCGCTGAGAAAAACAGAGTCTGCCTGACGGACTCCCTGTGTGAAAGGGGCCTAAGTGTGATTTTAAAGTACCTGCATTTGACCTGGTATCAGCCTCTAGAAATCATTGAGTGGCAGAGCTCATTCTGGGAGAGGGAGAAGCTTCACAAGGCTTCAGTAAGGTGTGCTGCAGTGCTCATGTGCTACCAAGGAGCATGCAGATATTAGGAGAGAGTAGTGTGACAGGGAGATGAGCTCATCAGTGTGCTGCTTCTCCTTTCAATCACAAAGTAAGGGGGTGAAAGCCCTGTAAGGCCTCACTCACATGGGCATACTACAGTACTGTATATGGCAGTGCCAGGGCTGTGTTCTGTGAATGCCTGAGGAGGCAATACTATTCATGTCAATTAGGTTGCAGCAGCATGGACACAGCAGCTTCTCCCAATTGGACATTCGTGCAGGAGCGCACTGCCTGCGTTCAGGGCCATGCGCCTGCATCCGCACTGATATCAAATTGGAGCAGCGTCTGTGTCCATGCAGCTGCTGCGTCCCAACTGACATAAATAAGACTGCCTGCATGTGGATGCATGGCACACTTGTGCGTCCCCATGTGGATAACTACATCCCTCGCACAGGCGTACGCTGTAGTATGTTCATGTGAACGAGGCCTAAGTGTTACTTAATGCAGCAGAGAAAGATCATACAGAGTTGTGCTATGCGGCAGAGTGTGCAAATCCCAGGACTGGATAGATTGAAATTCAAAGCCCTTGACAGGTATAACATCTCCCATATATTATATATATTACATATATTCAGATATATTGGGCAGACTAGATGGGCCAAATGGTTCTTATCTGCCGACACATTCTATGTTTCTATGTATTTTATCCGTGTATTTAGCAGTTTGCCTGACGTTAATTTCTAAGTCTATATCTGTACTTAGAGTTCCTTAAGAAAATCAAAGTGCGGAGGTGTTTGTTCCACAGAGATTTGGCAATCAGGGCTCCAGGAATTTGGATGAAACACTGGTAGCAATTCAAGGCTAAAAATTAACATTTCCAAGTGTGTTTATTATAACTTAAGCAGGATTTTCTTTGTCATGTGTTGTTTTAAGCTTTAATTTACACCTACATATCAACAGGTGACCTATGAAAGAGCTTACCCAACGTATGGGCAACCTGACTGGGTAATGAAAACCATTCTGTTATTTAGAGACAGGAGAACTTTAAAAAAAAAAAAAGGAGAACGATTATCACCACGGCGACATTTGCTCTGAGAATCTAAAAGTTTAGCACAATCTAATTATAGGAACTTGACATTTAGGCCTGTGCACTAAAATTATAATGAACAATGTGTTAAGATCTGGAAGCAGAGTGCTAAATTAATTGAAGGCAACTGATACAACAGTATTTCTGGGAAAAAAAAAAAAAAAGATAATTTTTTATAAAATGTAATTTGTAAATTTATTATGTAATTTAGAGTAATTTATTTTCCCAGTTTTAAGCACACCGGGAAAAGGCTTTTTCCCCTGGAACCATATGAAAACTGCTTAGGCTTTTATGAACACACACTAGGGGGCAGTAGGTAGTAGACTGTTGCTTCCTTCCTTCTATTATCCACATTAGGCCTCATGTACATGGGGCATTTGTTTTTCACCTCTTAACGCCAGAACTCCTGGCAGGAGAAAATCTGCTTAAAAAAAACGTTCCTAAAGTCGCGTATTGCACACGTGTTTAGGCATGTCAAGCATTCAAGCGTTAATTGATTCCATTGACCAGAGTATTAATTTACTCTGATACTCTGACCATTGGAATGCATTAACGTTCAAATGCATTTAGTGTTTAGATGCGTTTAGGCGAGTCAACCTTAGACATTACCTTAGACAAAGGCACCCTTTTTGGGGGCTACTGACATCATTCAGCCTTAATGTGGAATCCTAGAAAAGATGAGGATCCTAAATCTTGCAAAAGAGCACAGTTTCCCCAATACCTTTAACCCAGTTAACCCAGGGGCATGGGGGGTGCAACTACAAACTCTTGTAGTCCATTGTAAGGTCAGCTTTAACAATTCTACTACAGTACTACCTAAGTCAGCTTACTAATATCTACTGTGCTAATTATTCACCCTGTCCCGTGGCATGAATATCTTCATAGACATGATTTTATTACTATGGTTGTCATGCCTTCAGCTTGGAAGTAATTAATTCCATTGGAACTTGTAATACCAATCTTGTCCACAAGATGCCACTGTGACATAGACTGTTATACAGCACTTTATGGTACTTCCTGTTTTCTATTGCTGGATTAGTTCCTCCCCTCTCTGAGGAGAATCTCCAGCTTAGATTTACCTCATAGAGACAGCCAGAAAGCATCTGAGGTTCCTGTGGGAAGATTCCTGAACCCCCTTTGTAGCATCGCTGGTATGCTCAGAACTGTCAGTTATATACTCAATGCATATGTTTGTTAATGTTTGTATACTGACTGTATGCTTTGTCTGTTTATTTCCAGTTTCACCATATTCTCAATCCTATCTAATCAGTCCTGACTCCATATTCATAATCCTATTCGCATATCTATTCTGACTTGTAACCTGTGACCACTATTCTATCTCTGGAATAAAGCCTTAAGTTACAAAAGGACTGGTTATTGCAGGATTAAAGGTTTAACTGTATGTTGAGCTGCACACGCCTGGGGCATACGTGTAGTGAGAGCAGAACAGTGAAACAGCGGCTATCCAGCAAGTGGGATTTAGGACGGAGACTATACAGAGGCCTGCTACCCTGCCAGCGCAGTCATCTGCATATGCAATACAGCAGACTCTACACAGTCAAGCATTCCTGCACGCAACATGTCACATAGCCAGACATCCTCACTCAAGACAAGGTCCCGAGTTTCCGGCTCCTCTAGATCTTCCTCCGCAAGCAATGCACTCGCCATAGCACGTGCAAAAGCTGAAGCCGCCAAGGCCCGAGCAGCCTTTGCTGAGCAAGAAATGCAGATTAAACAGGAGAAAGTGAAGATAAAGACGCAAGAGGCACAGTTAGAGGCCGAGGAAGCCCTCCTAGAAGTAGCCCTAGAGAAACTGACTGTAGAGAAGGAAGTAGCAGCAGCCATAGCTGAAGCAGACGCCTTAGAATTAGCTGTATACCCGAGAAGTGAACGCAGCAGACGCAGCAATATTCTCGATCCAGCAGCTGAAACTCCAAATTCTCTACAACAAACTTCAGATTACATCAATCAACACTTTAAAACAAGCAGTGTCAAAGATGACGCCGCAAGTCAGTGACAAGCCTCAAGCCTGCAAACGGAGAAATCCGTGCAAAGTGACGTCTCCTACGACAGACTCCCCATAAGTGAGATAATAGAATCACCTTCTAATCGCCCTCCAGAACCAACGCCCAAGCCAGAACGGTACATCAGAGGACAGCTCAGTGCCAGCAAAGGGTATGACTACACACAGCCATCTTACCATGGCAACACACAACAGGTTAACCAAGCCACCATAGACTTTGTAAGGTTCTTTGCACGACGCGAGTTAGTCACCAAAGGACTTGAAAAGTTTAATGACCGCCCTGAAAACTACAGAGCCTGGCGGTCATCCTTTCAAAACACTATCAGAGACTTAGGGCTATCTTGCAGCGAAGAGATAGACCTCCTGATCAAATGGCTTGGAAATGAGTCTGCCGAGCACGCCAGGCGAATCAGGACAATAAATATAAACTACCCAGACACTGGTCTTAGAACAATCTGGGATAGACTTGATGAGTGTTATGGTTCAGCAGAAGTAGTAGAAAATGCATTATTCAAAAGACTTGATAACTTTCCCAGAATACCTAGCAAAGCCTACCATAAACTTAGAGAGTTAAGTGACTTGCTAATGGAACTTCAAGTAGCTAAATCTGAGGGAGACTTACAAGGACTTGCATTCCTTGACACAGCCAGAGGTGTCAACCCCATTGTGCAAAAGTTACCCTATAACTTGCAAGAGCAGTGGATTACACACGGATCCCGATATAAAAGACAGCATGATGTTCCATTCCCTCCCTTTTCTGTTTTTGTGGACTTTGTGTGCCAGCAAGCCAAAACAAGAAATGATCCAAGTTTTGATTTTACGCTGTTGTGTGCGGCTCCTGTGGGACTTAACCCTCGCAAACCTCCAGTAGCAGTACACAAAACGAATGTGTCTTCTTCAGGTTCCTTTCACAGGTCTGCCAACTTCTCTAACTCAGAGACAAAGGTCAACGATCCTGGTAAGCAGTGTCCCTTGCATCGGAAGCCACATCCTCTACTAAAATGCAGAGCCTTCAGAGAGAAAACCCTGCAGGACCGCAAAGCCTTCCTCAAGGAGAACCACATCTGCTACAGGTGCTGCTCTTCAACATCTCATCTCGCCAAGGACTGTAAGGTCAGTTTGAAATGCACAGAATGTGACAGCTCAGATCACAACACAGGGTTACATCCTGGGCCAGCTCCATGGACTTTACAACACACCCTCAGCACTAGTGAGCACGGCGGGGAGGAGGAGCACACCACCACAACTACACCAGAGGTCACTTCACAATGTACAGAGATCTGCAAAGGAGCCATAGGTGGTAGGTCCTGCTCCAAAATCTGCCTTGTCAGAGTCTACCCAGCAGGCCAAAAAGACAAAGCTATTAAGCTTTATGTAATCCTGGATGACCAAAGTAACAAGTCATTAGCCAGCTCAACTTTCTTTGACATGTTCAGCATTAAAGGCCCCAGCATTCCCTAGTCCTTAAAAACTTGTGCAGGAATAGTGGAGATGGCTGGTAGGAGAGCATCCGGCTACCAAATCGAGTCCATCGATAGGCGATCTCGCTTGTCTTTGCCAACTCTTATTGAATGCAATCAGATCCCTGATCATAGATCTGAAATTCCTACACCAGATGTAGCTGCTCATCACCCACACTTGAAAAGCATAGCGCATCTGATAACTTGATCCTCAGGCTCAGATTATCCTACTCCTCGGGAGAGATATCTTACAAGCCCACAAATCAAGAGCTCAAATTAATGGTCCCAATAACGCTCCTTATGCTCAGAAGTTAGACCTCGGATGGGTCATCATAGGAGATGTCTGTCTAGGAAGCGTGCACAAACCTAACTCCGTTAGCAGCATGCTCACAAATACCCTGGAGAATGGACGTCCCTCTCTTTTCCAGCAATGCCACAACCATTTCCTTGTTAAGGAATCAGCCTACGCCACCCACTCATCTTGTCCCTTCACAAGCCCCACTAGTGACAACTTAAAAGGTGCATTATTGAAGGCAACAGAAAATTGCATTAGACTTGTCAGTAAAAGCAAAAAAAGGAAGAGACCACTGTGGTACTCAGCAGAAGTGGCCCAAATCATTAAAAATAAAAAGCTAGCATTTTGTAATTATAAAAAAACCCAGAGCAATGAAGATAAGGAAATCTACAAGATTAGGCAGAAAGAGGCCAAGCAAGTTATAAGAACTTCTGAAGTGCAGGCAGAAGAAAAACTAGCTCAGTCTATGAAAAAGGGGGATAAGACATTCTTCAGATATATAAATGAAAAAAGGAAATTAAAACAAGGGATAACTAAATTAAAAACAAAGGACGGAAGGTATGTAGAAGAGAATAAAGGGCTAGCCGACTGCCTTAATGAATACTTCTGTTCAGTTTTTACAGAAGAAAAAGAAGAAGGACCTCCACTTGAAAGGATGACTAATGAATCATTTGATGCATGTGTATTTACAGAGGAAGACGTTCTAAGATTGCTGTCTAAAGTGAAGACAAATAAGTCACAGGGTCCTGATGAGATACACCCAAGATTATTAAAAGAGCTTAGTGGTGAGCTGGCAAAACCATTAACAGATCTATTTAACCAATCATTAGTAACAGGAGTCGTCCCGGAAGATTGGAAATTGGCAAATGTCGTGCCCATTCACAAGAAAGGTAGTAGGGAGGAATCGAGCAACTATAGACCAGTGAGTCTGACATCAGTAGTAGGCAAATTAATGGAAACCCTATTAAAGGATAGGATTGTGGAACATCTTAAATCACATGGATTGCAAGATGAAAAACAACATGGGTTTACTTCAGGGAGATCATGTCAAACAAATCTTATAGATTTTTTTGACTGGGTGACTA
The DNA here is from genome assembly GCF_965119305.1 of Pelophylax lessonae. Classification (NCBI taxonomy): domain Eukaryota; kingdom Metazoa; phylum Chordata; class Amphibia; order Anura; family Ranidae; genus Pelophylax; species Pelophylax lessonae. The sequence continues at coordinate 490,827,618 of NC_138772.1, read as the reverse complement.
AAATAATAGACGGTGGAGGTGCAGTAGACATTGCATATCTAGATTTTAGTAAGGCTTTTGACACTGTCCCACATAGAAGACTTATCAATAAACTGCAGTCATTGAGCATGGACTCCCATATTGTTGAGTGGATTAGGCAGTGGCTGAGTGACAGACAACAGAGGGTTGTAGTCAATGGAGAACATTCAGAACAAGGTCATGTTACAAGTGGGGTACCTCAGGGATTTGTACTGGGACCAATTTTGTTTAATATCTTCATAAGTGATATTGCAAAAGGCCTCAATGGTAAGGTTTGTCTTTTTGCTGATGACACAAAGATATGTAACAGGGTTGATGTTCCTGGAGGAAAACGCCAAATGGAAAAGGATTTAGGAAAACTAGAAGAATGGTCAGAACTCTGGCAACTGAAATTTAATGTGGATAAGTGCAAGATAATGCACCTGGGGCGTAAAAACCCAAGGGCAGAATATAGAATATTTGACACAGTCCTGACCTCAGTATCTGAGGAAAGGGATTTAGGAGTAATTATTTCAGAAGACTTAAAGGTGGGAAGACAATGTAATAGAGCAGCACGAAATGCCAGCAGAATGCTTGGATGTATAGGGAGAGGTATAAGCAGTAGAAAGAGAGAAGTGCTTATGCCGCTGTACAGAACACTGGTGAGACCTCACTTGGAGTATTGTGCGCAGTACTGGAGGCCATATCTCCAGAAGGATATAGATACTCTAGAGAGAGTTCAGAGAAGAGCTACTAAACTAGTACATGGATTGCAGGAAAAAACTTACCAGGAAAGGATAAAGGACCTTAACATGTATAGCTTGGAAGAAAGAAGAGACAGAGGGGATATGATAGAAACTTTTAAATACATAAAGGGAATCAACTCGGTAAAGGAGGAGAGCATATTTAAAAGAAGAAAAACTACCACAAGAGGACACAGTTTTAAATTAGAGGGGCAAAGGTTTAAAAGTAATATGAGGAAGTATTACTTTACTGAGAGAGTAGTGGATGCATGGAATAACCTTCCTGCAGAAGTGGTAGCTGCAAATACAGTAAAGGAGTTTAAGCATGCATGGGATAGGCATAAGGCTATCCTTCATATAAGATAGGGCCAGGGACTATTCATAGGATTCAGATATATTGGGCAGACTAGATGGGCCAAATGGTTCTTATCTGCCGACACATTCTATGTTTCTATGTAACTTTGCCTGTGACAGTGACCAAGACCATTTAGGGTGCACAGTCTTTCAGAGAACTAAAGACGACAATCGTGTGGCAATGTCTATTGAAGACAAACTCTTCTTAGAAATAATGGAGCAAGGTCTAGTCAAAGACAGCACAAACAGCTGGGTTGCACCTCTTCCCTTCAGACCACAGAGACAACGCTTACCCAATAACAAAGTACAAGCTTTACAACGTTTTGCTTCCCTTAGACGTAATTTACAAAGAAAGCCAGAGATGAGGGAACATTTCTTTTCTTTCATGGGGAAGATCTTTGAGAACGGTCATGCCGAGGTGGCTCCCACCCCTAAAGACTCTGAAGAGTGTTGGTATCTCCCTATATTCGGAGTGTACCATCCCAAAAAGCCAGGTCAAATTAGAGTAGTGTTTGACTCTAGTGCCAAGTACAAGGGTATCTCCTTAAACGATGTACTCTTGACAGGCCCAGACCTTAACAACAAACTCCTGGGAGTGCTCTTACGCTTCCGTAAGGATTCTATTGCCTTCATAGCTGACATCCAGCAGATGTTCCATTGTTTCTTGGTCAGAGAGGAAGACATGAACATCCTAAGGTTCCTTTGGTTCCAAGACAATGATCCTTCCAAAGATATCTCAGAGTATCGCATGAGGGTACACATCTTTGGCAATAGCCCTTCACCTGCAGTCGCTATCTACGGACTCAGACCTTCCGCCCAAGAAGGTGAACTTGAGTTTGGCTCAGATGCAAGACAATTCGTAGAGAAAGACTTTTATGTGGATGACTGTTTAAAATCCTTACCTTCCAGTGAGTCTGCAATCTGTCTTCTTAAAAGAGCACAGGAAATGCTCGCTTGTTCCAATCTCAGGCTTCACAAGATTGCTTCCAACAGCGAAGAGGTAATGGAAGCTTTCCCCGCTCAAGACCATTCCAGCGATCTAAAGGACTTAGATCTGGGTACAGACTCTTTACCTGTACTACGCAGTCTAGGTCTACTTTGGGACTTGAAATCCGATTCCTTTACCTTCCAAGTAAATGGAGAAGAAAGACCCTTCACTCGCAGAGGTGTCTTGTCTACTATCAATAGCCTGTACGATCCATTAGGATTTGCAGCACCAGTTACAATTCAAGGCAAAGCCTTACTTAGAGACTTGATTCGTGAAACATCTGATTGGGATGCCCCACTACCCCTCGATAAGAGGAACTCTTGGGTAGAGTGGAGGGACTCTTTATCAGTCTTATCTGATCTCCATGTTTCACGCCCATATGCTCCTGTACCTTCTACAGAGATACAGAGTCAAAACCTTTGCATATTCTGTGATGCTTCTGTCAAGGCAATAGTTGCTGTGGCCTACTTAAGGACTGTTGACACTACAGCACGATGCCACGTAGGATTCATCATGGGCAAAGCAAAGCTTGCTCCACACCCCGAGCATACTATACCTAGGCTAGAACTTTGTGCTGCAGTACTAGCTGTTGAACTTGCAGAGCTAATAGCCTCAGAGATGGACATTGACCTCAAGGACGTTCAACTCTACACAGACAGCAAGGTAGTTCTAGGCTACATCTACAATGAGACCAGACGTTTCTACGTCTATGTCAACAACAGAGTGTTGAGGATTAGGAGATCTACCATTCCAACACAATGGCACTATGTACCTACTGACTACAACCCTGCAGACCATGCTACAAGAGAACATTTCATACTGCAACTTCAAGTTGTCAGCTTAAATCTGCCAGATTTACCAGATTCTCAAAATGGAAGACACTTGTTCGAGCTATTTCTTGTCTTATCCATATAGCTCGCTCCTTTAAAGGTGACTCAAACAGCTGTGACCGCAAGGGATGGCACCATTGCCAAAGGATCAGTTCAGCACTAGAGCTACAGCAGTCTCAGGATCTTATCATCCGCACTGTACAGCATGAAGCATATGCTAAGGAGATTGACTGTACCTTGAACGGAAAACCTATCCCTAGAGACAGTGTCCTGAGAAAACGCGACCCATTCCTTGATCCAAATGGACTACTTAGGGTAGGTGGTCGTCTAAAGCAAGCCAACCTAGAGTCAGAAGAGAGAAACCCTCTAACAGTTCCTGGTCACCACCACATCGCTTACATGATTGTATCACATCATCACTCCCATGTAAAGTGGAAATCAAGATCCAGAGAAACAAGGAGACCAAGTTGTTCCTCAGACCAGTTTCTGAACCGATCTTGCTATTATCATCTGAGGAGTAAATAGTGGTATCTGACGATACCAGACGGGGAGTGTCATGCCTTCAGCTTGGAAGTAATTAATTCCATTGGAACTTGTAATACCAATCTTGTCCACAAGATGCCACTGTGACATAGACTGTTATACAGCACTTTATGGTACTTCCTGTTTTCTATTGCTGGATTAGTTCCTCCCCTCTCTGAGGAGAATCTCCAGTTTAGATTTACCTCACAGAGACAGCCAGAAAGCATCTGAGGTTCCTGTGGGAAGATTCCTGAACCCCCTTTGTAGCATCGCTGGTATGCTCAGAACTGTCAGTTATATACTCAATGCATATGTTTGTTAATGTTTGTATACTGACTGTATGCTTTGTCTGTTTATTTCCAGTTTCACCATATTCTCAATCCTATCTAATCAGTCCTGACTCCATATTCATAATCCTATTCGCATATCTATTCTGACTTGTAACCTGTGACCACTATTCTATCTCTGGAATAAAGCCTTAAGTTACAAAAGGACTGGTTATTGCAGGATTAAAGGTTTAACTGTATGTTGAGCTGCACACGCCTGGGGCATACGTGTAGTGAGAACATAACAATGGTCTTTCATTGGGATCATTTGTTTCTCTAGAAAATGGGAGGCAATGTCCCTCTTTGAGTATCAGTACTTCCATGTTTGACCAGAACACATATCTAACATTTCCAAATATAAATATGAGTGATAAATGTATGATCACTGTAACAATGCGTCATTTTATGCTTGCACCACTGAAGTGCTGTGCCTTTCTGTATTCAGCTTGTTTAAAGCGGTAGTATCCCGCTTTTTGACACTTTTACCTACAGGTAAGCCTATAATAAGGCTTACCTGTAGGTACAGTTAATATCTCCTAAACCGGCACGGTTTAGGAGATATTTGCAGTGCATGCAGCCGCTCTGAAGGTCCGGGGGGACCTTCAGTTTTCCTTGCCGGGAGCTTGCCGGAAAATCACTCCCGTGTGCATGCGCGGGAGTGACGTCATCGCGGCTCCGGCCAATCACAGCGCCGGAGCCGCCAGACCCGGAAGAGACACCGAGGGATCATGGAAGCCCGCAGCGATGTCCGGGGGTCCGTGTCGGGGCTTCGTTCTAAGGTAAGTAATACATAATGAATGAGCTAGTATGCGATGCATACTAGCTCATTATGCCTTTGTCTTGCAGGTTTTTTTTTTTTTTTCGGGTTTACAACCGCTTTAAGGAACAAACATACACATTTGCTAGTTTAGATATAAGTGAAAAGTAAGAAAAAATAGAATTTTTTTTCTGAAATGTGGTAGAACACCAGCATCAATGTAGGGACTTTAAAAAGTAGCATCATAAAACAACCAGTCAATAAATATTTTCTTTATAGGTATAGTTTTTTTGTTTTGTTTTACATTGCTAGACTTCTGCAAGAAAACATATCTTTTCACTAGTCTACAAAAATTTACAAGTGACGTTGGACACATCGATCCCATCAGAAGTTAGTTCCTTGTATGCATTTCAGTGCTTAATCTTCAATTATGTTAAACCTGGTCGGATTGAATAAGAAAAAAAAAATTCAAGTATATAACGGAGACAAAAGGGTAGAAGAGTTAACTCACCTCTCCTAAGAATTCACTTTCTTCCTCTCGAACTCTGGCTTGATCCCAAAGTGTAATCTCCAACATTCGTTCTCTAAACTCCCTCCGAGGAACCGGAGAGTACATGAATGTTTGATTCCATTTGGGTTCTAATGTCTTCTTCACAGTCTTTGTTCTTCTTTTGTTCTTATCACTGTAATAAAAGAAAAAGAAAATCCGTGTGGATTTAACAACTATCAACATAATTTAAGTCAAAGTTGTTCAAGACATTAGCTGTATAATGTGGTAAAATTTATTTATACCTAGATTAAAGTGAAGCCCTGATATTATTTTTCACCGCAATTAAAATTTTGTGATAAGATGGTACAGAAATTAACATTTAACCTTTGTTCTTCTGCCTTTCAGCCTTTCTCAACCTTTTCAATCTAGAGGAACTCTTGAAATAACTTTCTGGTCTCAGGGAACCCCAGCTAACAAGTACTATACCTACAACTCATGATACATTAGTGTGATGGTCAGTGAGAAGAATTCTCCTTGAACTTATGGTCAATGGGAAGAATGACCCCTTTACAGAAAGCTAAAAAGATTAATGATGTCAGCGGGAACTTATCTGAAAGGCAGAAATTGCTCAAGGAACCCCTAACAACCTCTGGAGGAACCCTAGGATTCCATGAAACCCTGGTTGAAAAACCCTGCTCTATCTGATGGATATTACACATTGGGACACAGTGGCAGATTTCACAGCCTGCACCATAGATTTCTAAATATTTAAAATTCTTTAAAATTTTGTGCATCAGGTGCTGCCCATTTTCATCTTTAAGATGTACGTTATATTCATACCAGGGTAGTTGTCTGTCTTTTGATATTGGTAACCAATAATTTGATTATGGTTGCCAATATCATAGTTACATACTATGTATGTTGAAAAAATAGGTGCGCTAAATAAGAGTGCTATGGTGAAATAACATAATAGCACATGTATAAACAATAAATCACAATGAATTTACAGTGATATTGACATAACTGTGTACAGTATATAAAAAAGGCAAACAAATCAAACCAATGGGTGAACGTGATCCAATCAAAACTAATAAGAAACTAATAAAGTTCAAAAAAACAATAATAGTCCACAAAGTCCAAATAATCGTGATCTTCACCATGTGATTCGATATGAAAAAAGTGTTGGAAATCGACTTCAAGTGATGTTACAAAATAGCATAAGAAAAGTGATTCCCACCACCGACAGGCTTTCCTCCTTATCAGATGGAATTAGGGTGAGGTGCAAAGAATAACTCAATGTAGCCAGTAAGATAGGAGGAAAACTTCCACTGCAATTCCACCTCGTGCAATAGTACAAAGTGGCCTCTTACCAAATGGTATATATCTTAGAGTGGAAAGAATCTCCTTGATGGATGTCCTCTCGACTGGCAAGATATCTGGAACTACCTCCGCAACCACGCAAGTCTGCTACCTCCCTTTCACTCACCGGATCGGCATTTAGGAGGTGCTACAGTGCATCAAGCATGTAAAAACCTTTGGCAAGCATGTGTGATGGCAACAGGTTTGGAGTGGGGAATCTGTATAAACTGCTCCCTTGGTTCCTGGGCTCAGCAGAGCGCACAGAGCACATCCAGGCCCCTCCCCTACGCGTGGCAACACAGGGTCATGTGTCTTCCTCAGGGGCAATATGCGTAGGGGAGGGGCCTGGACGTGCTCTGTGCGCTCTGCTGAGACCAGGAAGCAAGGGAGCAGTTTATACAGATTCCCCACTCCAAACCTGTTGCCATCACACATGCTTGCCAAAGGTTTTTACATGCTTGATGCACTATAGCACCTCCTAAATGCCGATTCGGTGAGTGAAAGGGAGGTAGCAGACTTGCGTGGTTGCGGAGGTAGTTCCAGATATCTTGCCAGTCGAGAGGACATCCATCAAGGAGATTCTTTCCACTCTAAGATATATACCTATATACCATTTGGTAAGAGGCCACTTTGTACTATTGCACGAGGTGGAATTGCAGTGGAAGTTTTCCTCCTATCCTACTGGCTACATTGAGTTATTCTTTGCACCTCACCCTAATTTCATCTGATAAGGAGGAAAGCCTGTCGGTGGTGGGAATCACTTTTCTTATGCTATTTTGTAACATCACTTGAAGTCGATTTCCAACACTTTTTTCATATCGAATCACATGGTGAAGATCACGATTATTTGGACTTTGTGGACTATTATTGGTTTTTTGAACTTTATTAGTTTCTTATTAGTTTTGATTGGATCACGTTCACCCATTGGTTTGATTTGTTTGCCTTTTTTATATACACAGTTATGTCAATATTACTGTAAATTCATTGTGATTTATTGTTTATACATGTGCTATTATGTTATTTCACCATAGCACTCTTATTTAGCGCACCTATTTTTTCGACATTCATTTTCACTAAGTTTAGTTCAGGTAGCAGCTTTATTCCTATCAGCGCACCCACACTTACATTATACTATGTATGTAGCTATGATATTGGCGATCATATTAAAATCACAAGTTCAAGCTACAAAGTTCTTCTTTTGGTTTGGATATAACTGGGAAAGATTAGATCCGTTGTCAGGTTTTTACTGGTATCTAGGTTTCTGTTAGAAGAAATGAATCTCACTTCCTGCACTGGTGAAAATCTACAACAGGGACACAAGCAATAAAAAGCTGATGGCGATTCTATTCTCTTGAGGTTTTTGGTCATTGTTGGTGATTTTCCCTCACTTCTTGCACCTCCTATTATAGTGTGACAAAGCTCTGTCTGTGGCTCCTCACTCTTCACACACATTGTCACCCAGTCTCACACTATCCCAATGGAGACACAAACCACACTAAAGCACAGCCAAGGTCAACTACTGTCATAATAAAACCCACCGTGAAAAATGTCATGCAGCCATCAATGGAGTGAGTGCATGAACAGAGGTGATTTTACACTATTGTTGATCTTTACTGTTCCTATGAGTCACCTCACTCACTGACAGCAATGTAGAAATGCTTGACTTGACTTCTTCCAGTGAATAATCTACACATCTATACATTTAATACACTTAACAAAATGTGTAAGAGCGAGTAATAAAACAAACATAAAAAGTCACATCAAAAATGACAACAGCTAAAATATGAACCCTCTCTAAAACAAAGCATTTTTTGGATAAATTATGATTTTGGAGTTATTGGATTTTGGATTATTTACATTCATTTTCCCAGGAATGTGGGTTGGATGGAAGTGATTAGAATGCAACCCTAAAATGCTGGGAATCTCTGAAACAAAAGAATTCTTCGATGTCCATAGAATGCATGAAGGTAAAAAAGCGTAAGCCTTTAAAAACCATTTCACTTTTATTTAGGTTTCATATCATTTATTGAAGGTCATTAAAGTATTTCTTCTTGCAGATAACCAATCTAACCAATTTTAAGCCTTGTACACACAAAGAGAATATTGGATGAATGTTCGTCCGTCTTTTTTTTTTTTTTTTTTTTGCATGCTAGTCTCAAATCGAAAATGATGAGGTTACTAAAGTTACGAAAATTCTTGTACGACAGAATTCAACTTATACTGTAATGTATTCTTTAATTTCCGAGTATGTGTGGCCTTGGTCTTCCAATTTTTTTTTTGAAAAATACTGTACTGATTAAACGAAAATCGTACCTTTTGATATCATATGAGAAAGATTTTAGTGCTTGTCCCTTCGGATAATTTAGCATGAACTGTTGTGATTAGCTCTCGAAACCTGTGTACTAACAATCAGATTATCGTACGATTGCTTCAAAAGTGGTATTTTTAGTCTGATTTTCTGATCGTGTGTACTAGGCATTAGACTGCAACCCCAGTCACTGCCATCTAACCAACACTGGGTGACACTGGGGGAATAATCTCAATGTCAAATCTCCCTAGGAAAATGTATGTACAGTGAGGAAAATAATTATTTGATGCAGATTTTGTAGGTTTGCCAACTTATAAAGAAATTAAGGGTCTATGATTTTTATCAAAGGTGTATTTTAAATGACAGAAACAGAATATCAACCAAAAATCCAGAAAAAAACACATGCTATAAAATGTTATGAATTGAGTTGCAGCTCAGTGAGTGAAATTACTATTTGATCCCCTACCAACTAACAATAATTCTGGCTTCCACAGACTGGCTACGGTTTGTGCCCATGTGGTACACAGATTAGTCCTGTCAATTTAAGTAGGTGATTCTCTTTATGTGTATAAAATACACCTGTCCACAGAATCTCTTTCTTTTATTCATAACTCACCATCATGGGCAAGACCAAAGAGCTTTCAAAGGACATCAGGGACAAGACTGTACACCTGCACAAGGCTGGAATAAGCTACAAGACCATCAGCAAGAAGCTTGGTGAGAAGGAGACAATTGTTTCATTTGTGATTATTCGCAAATGAAAAAAATACAAAACAACCATCAATCGCCCTCGGTCTGGAGCTCCATGCATGATTTCGCCTCATGAGGTAAGGATGATCATGAGAAAAGTAAAGGATCAGCTGAGAACTACATGGGAGGAGCTTGTGAATGATCTCAAGGCACTTGGGACTACAGTCACCAAACAAACTGTTGATAACACAATATACCGCCATTGACTGAAATCATTCAGCGCCCACAAGATCCTGCTCCTCAAGAAGGCAGATGTACAGGCCCGTTTGAAGTTTGCCAATGAACATCTAAGATTTAGAGAAGGATTGGGAGAAAGTGCTGAGGTCAGATGAGACCAAAATTCCGCTCGTCGGCATTAACACGTCTCTCCTTGTTTGGGGGAAGAAAAATGCTATGACCCTAGGAACACCATCCCTACAGTCAAGAATGAGGTGGAAACATTATGCTTTTGAGGTTGTTTCTTTGCTAAAGGTACAGGCCGACTTTGCTGCATTGAGGGGCCAATGGACGGGGCCATGTATTGTAAATTTTTGGATGAGAACCTTCTTCCATCAGAACACTGAAGATGGGTCATGGATGGGTCTTTCAGCACAACAATGACCCAAAACATACCGCCACGTCAACAAAGGAGTGGCTCAAGAAATAGTACATTAAGGTCATGTAGTGGCCTAGCGAGTCTTCAGACCTTAATCCTATAGAAAATACATGGGTGGAGCTAAAACCTCGAGTTAACAAGCAACAGCCAAGAAACCTTAAGGATTTAGAGAAGATCTGCTAAGTGGACCAAATTGTGGACTCCATCTTGATGAGGAACAAATCTTTAGAACAAGGTTGCAAGGAGTTAAAATTGAAAAAACTTCTTATTGCTTTCACTGAATCCCCTTTTCCCATCTAAATATGGTTCACTATTCATTACACAACCTTTATTAAAACCTATCGACGTATTTTATTTATTACCAAACAGGAGCTTCCCTGAATTTTGCAGGTGTTACCTTAGAATTCTCTAATGGCATGTGTGCACATTTAGATTGGTTATCTGCAATTAAAATACTTTAATGACCTTCAGTAAGTGATATGAAACCTAATTAAAAGTTAACTGGTATTTCAGACTACCCCTTTCATTAGTAGTATGCCAGTGCAACATTATCTCTGTGTGATGACACCCATAAACAAAATGTGCTGATCCACTGACACTGTAAGCGAAAAAGACAATAAGACTACTTATTCTGGACATCAAATAATTATTTTGTTTCAGACATCGAATTCTCAGCATTTCAGGTTTAGTAAGAATGGTTTCTCTGCTCCAGCAGTCCTTTGCTGTCACAGTGGACAGTTTAGGAAGCCTGACAGCAAATGAAGAGAAATGGAGCTGCACATGCATTTTGATCTGATGACTTGTTTATTGGGTGACAAATTCAGCCATGCATCCAGCATCAACCCCTGATACATTTACAGATATGAATATGTTTTATTATATTTATATAGGCTTTATATAGTGCCAAGAATTTGCGCAGCACTTCACAATATAAAGGGAGACAGTACAGTTACAATACAACACAGGAGGGTTAAGGGGGCCCTACTCATGAGAGCTTACAACCTAATACGGTGGGAAAAGTGATACAAAAGGTAATCATTTTAAGATTGAGCAAAGAAAAGTACATAAACTTTGATGCCCAGCCTTAAATGTGACTTTACCAGAGGTGACCAGACTGGCTGTGCAAAACTTGCTGCTGAAAAACAAAGGCGCCCACCAAAGCCTCAATATCAGCACTAAGGAGGACTCTTCAATAATGTTGATTGTTTGAACTCCCCCTAGACTAAGACGACTTCACAATAAGGAAGCTCAATTGTTTAATTTAAACCTTTCCTTAGAAAGTAAGCAGGATGGCTAAGCTGACCTTCACTTGCAAAAATACTCCTTTTTTTGACAGTCATTCTGATCCCTGGCTTCAGTACTCTCTGAGTCAATGACTTAGACACTGGTCTTACTTTAGCCTTAATTGGATAACTATTATCAGTTCAAGAAACAATATTTTCTATAGTCACCCTTCTCAATGCTTACAGTGCCTTGAAAAAGTATTCATACCCCTAAACATTTTCCACATTTTGTCATGCTACAACCAAAAACGTAAATGTATTTTCTTGGGGTTTTATGTAATAGACCAACACAAAGTGGCACATAATGGTGAAGCGGAAGGAAAATTATAAAAGTGTGGAGTGCATTTGTATTCAGCCCCCTTTACTCTGATACCTCTAACTAAAATCTAGGGGAACCAATTGCCTCCTAAGTCACCTTATTAGTAAATACAGTCCACCTGTGTATAATTTAATCTCAGTATAAATATAGCTGTTCTGTGAAGCCCTCAGAGGCTTGTTAGAGAACCTTGATGAACAAACAGCATCATGAAGGCCAAGGAACACACCAGACAGGTCAGGGATAAAGTCGTGGAGAAGTTTAATGCAGGGTTAGATTATAAAAAAATATCCCAAACTTTGAACATCTCACGAAACACTGTTCAATTAAAATATGGAAAGAGTATGGCATAACTGAAAACCTACCAAGACATGGCTGTCCACTTAAACTGACAGGCCGGGCAAGGAGAGTAATGATCAGAGAAGCAGCCAAGAAGCCCATGGTAAGGCTAGAAGAGCTGAAGAGATCCACAGCTCAGGTGGGAGAATTTGTCTACAGGACAACTATTAGTTGTGCACTCCACAAATCTGGAAGAGTGGCAAGAAGAAAGCCATTGTTGAAAGAAAGCCATAAAAAGCCCCCTTTCCAGTTTGCGAGAAGCTATGTGGGGGACACGGCAAACATGTGGAAAAAGGTGCTCTGGTCAGGTGAGACTAAAATTGAATTGTTTGGCCTAAAAGCAAAACACTATGTGTGGTGGAAAACTAACACTCCACATCACCCTGAACACACCATCCCCACCTTGAAACATGGTGGTGGCAGCATCATGTTGTGGGGATGCTTTTCTTCAGCAGGGACAGGGAAGCTGGTCAGAGTTGATGGGGAGATGGATTGAGCCAAATACAGGGCAGTCTTAGAAGAAAACCTGTTAGAATCTCCACAAGACTTAAGACTGGGGCAGAAGTTCACCTTCCAGAAGGACAATGCCCATAAACATACAGCCAGAGCTACATTGGAATGGTTTAAATCAAAACATATCCATGTGCTAGAATGGCCCAGTAAAAGTCCAGACCTAAATCAAATTGAGTATCAGTGGCAAGACTTGAAAATTGCTGTTCACAGATGCTCTCCATCCAATCTGACAAAGCTTGAGCTGTTTTGCAAAAAAGAATAGGCAAAGATTTCACTCTCCAACTGTAATTGCAGTGTAAGGTGGTTCTACAAAGTACTGATTCAGGGGGGCTGAATACAAATGCACACCACACTTACACATATTTTGGAAAAAAATTGAAAACCATTTATCATTTTTCTTCCACTTCACAACTATGTGCCACTTTTTGTGCCACTTTGTGTTGGTCTATCACATGAAATCCCATTAAAATACATTTATGTTTTTGGTTGTACCATGACAAAATGTGAACAATTTGAAGATGTATGATTACTTTTTCAAGGCACTGTACCCTGATAAACTAAAGAAGCATTCTGTTTGATTTATTTTTTCTGACCAGTAGCTATTTTGTCCACTGATAAAGCATCAGAGATGTCCTTCTATTTCCAAACTCTTCCTCCATATACTTAAACAACCTTCACAAGCATGTTAAACAGACCCTGTCACTTTGACCATTCAGGGAAGTCTCTTTGAAGTTCATCCAGTTATACTCACATACCACTCCTTCTTCCATCACAGCTGCCACACAATACTGGGAGTTTCAGGGTATGGGGGAGCATGTGGACTCTTCCCTTGATGCAATGCTAAGCCTGAACACTGTCACTGTCATCCACCCCCCTGTAAGCTCTGACATCAATTGAAAAGTGGTATTTTGTGGCGGCTGTAGAAGGACAAGCAGGGCAGTGATGTGAAGGTGACTATAAGTGGGTTGGAAGTGAACATTACAAAGACTCTGGAAGACCTAAATGGATTAGTAGTCTCTTTAAGGAAAGATCTTTTGTTAAAAAAAAAAGCTTTCAGTGGTTTGATCATGCCTGCATGTCTGACTGCTATGTCTAAATAGCTAGCAATATTGTCATTTTTGCTGATGACACAATTATGTAGCAATACTACAATAAGCAGCAAACTAAAACATTATGGGGATGGAGCAATCCTAAGAAAATAGTAACATGAAGAGTTAAATGGCAAGGTACATTTAATTGTTGAAAACTGTAAAGCTACCTAGTCCTGGGCAATAGCACTGTCATCTATAAATTAAATCAATTACCGTTGAGCGAAACAGTGAGGGAGAAAGAATTGGAAATACTGGTTAACAATAAGCTACTGTAAGTAACACAACTCATTGTCTAGCAGTGGAAGCAAACAAAATCTGGGAATGTATACAAAAAGGGAGATTAAAAATATGATGCTGATATAGTAATGTCTCTACAAAAATCATCTGCAATCTCACATCTAGAATATTAGGTCTACTTTTGGCAACCACATCACAAAAGATTGAGAAAGGATTCTCTGGACCAAAGCTAAGAAGATGTTTGAAGTTGATAGACATCGACCTTTTCTTAACCTTATTAACCATGTGACTTACCTTCGATCTGGAAGAAAATAAATTTTAACATAGGGATTTCTCGGTCTCCCATCTTCTCTCGACGGTAGGTCCTTAGCTCCTAATATAGTGACTATTAATTGGTGACCACCTTTGTCATACCAGAGTTTTATCTGCAGAGTAGAAAGAATACAATGTTTATCAGCAGTATGTTTCTAGAATTATAGTTTACATTTTACAGAAAATATTGTAACTCAGTGGTTCTTAACCTTGTTGGAGGTACTGAACCCCACCAGTTTCATATGCGCATTCACCGAACCCTTCTTAATTGGAAAAATAAAATGATTTTTTCAAATTCAAAACACAGCTGGTTTTATGAGTGTTTCACCAATGGTGTGTGGTTTGCCCTGCTTTGTGATCAGGTAAGCAACTTCGTACGATGTTTTGAGGATCGGTTTGTTGATGGGTACAAAGCCGAGAACAGGCAGACTAGCCTTTTCATCGAATCTGGCTCTCCTCACCTTGAGCGTTGTGTTCTTGTATTTTCCATCTCCATGCAGCTTAAGGAAGTGTTCTCTTAGTTTTGCCGGTGCTAGACTAGAATTGCTCAACTTGGCATTGCAAATCATGCAGTTAGGACGCTGACTCCCATCACGTTCCGTTATACATGTGAATCCATATTGTACATATTCGTCCGACCACTTTCTTTTTTTGCTCGACAGTTAGTATGAAGGGATTAAAATATTAAGAAAGAAATCACACGACGTACCATCACGACAGTTACAATTCGACTACTGGGCGCGCCAAATTCCCTGCAGCACAGATAGGCCAAGCGATGTTGCGTCATCACCTGCAGCCAATGAGCGGGGCATGTCATCACGAATCATATCATACGAGTCGGGTGTGTCTTGACCTCCGCCGAACCCGCGAGACTGACTCACGAACCCCTGGGGTTCGATCGAACCCAGGTTAAGAACCACTGTTGTAACTGAAGATTCTATTACAAAATGTAACTCTGAATGGAAACTGAACGATGGCTAAAGACTACATGACCTACAGTTTACTGCACATGTTACGGACTGCCCACTGCTTTATCAAATACGCTCCGTAATTCTGCTCCTTAAAGCGATTGCAAATGACCACATTGTAAAACAACCCATTCAGTTTAAATTAGAAATGAAAGGCTAAACATTTTTGTAAAGCTATAGAAAACATTATAAATACCCCCCTCCCCCCCTTTTTTTTTTAATTAATTACTGCATTCTCTCTGTTCTCAGCTGCATAAGAGCTGGGGGGGGCGGGGAGAGCAGCAGCACACTGAGCTTCCCAGTGACAGGCTGTGCAGGGGGTATGTCAGAACAAGTCTGATTATTGGAGGAGAGCAGGGAGCACAGCTAGAGAACTGACCACGGTGTGCTCTCCTGCCTAGTGTTATCAGTTTTTAATAGGAAAGAAGAGGGACTAGCAGGAAAGCCAGAGATTTTACACAAAGGAAGCAATTCAAGGAGAGCAGGATACTTTCTCATACAAGTACATGGTACAGCAGGCACATATCAGGAATATGGAATGTTGGGGTAACAAACGCTATAATGTTAGGAACCAATAGCTACAACCTTTGTGTTAATTTACATCACACAATGTTTATTCGATAGCCCAATGGATAGATTTGCTAATTCGCAAAATCCAATAGCCCAGACGGCCCAGCTTGCTCATGGAACAATGATAGAATAGTAGAACTTTAATGAGATTCCTTTAAACTGATGAAAGCTGAAATCTGTTTGATTTGGATTACAGCACATCTGATACATGGCTTACATATAGAAACCCTAAAAGCCCAACACCCATCAAGGCTTTAAATAAAAATATTGGACATGTAGGTGTAGAAAAAGGTTTTTGCTGTGTCTGCCTTGGAGAGATTACTCCTTATTTTCTGTTGGGACAGTAAATGAGGGTAAAAAAACCCGACAAAACACTTTATTTTCAGTAATAGGAGGACAAGTTAAAACCTTTGTCAGGACTGTGTCTTACTGTCCTGGTGACAACAGCTCCCTTTTTTTCTTGCCCTGCTGTCACAGGGACAGAAAGTGAGGCAAAATACCCCCAAAAGGGACACAGCAAAATATAAAACAAAATATGACGGAAGCAATTATCCTTTTCAGGTCTATGAAAAAAAAAAAACAAGTTTTGACTGGAGTTGGGCTTTAAAGATTACGTCTATGGTCTCATGCATACTGTAACTAAAAAAAAAAGCCCATTTTACAGGCGTTATAGCTTAAAAAAATAAAAACTGCAGAGGTAATCAAATACCACCAAAAGGAAGCTCTTTTTGTGGGGGGGGGGAAAGGTAATCAATTTAATTTAGGTACAGTGTAGTGAGTTAAAGTAACGCAGTGCCATATCGCAAAAAAAAAAAAAAACGGCTTGGTCATGAAGAGGGCTAAATCTTCCAGAGCTGAAGTCCTTTATAGATCAAAAGGGACCAAACAGGATAGTTCACTGTTAGGGTTTACATACCTTTTAAAGTAGTGTTTTGCTATAAAATGCAATTGGATCTGAAATTTTCTTTAAGAAATCTATTCTCAGCATGACATATCCAGGACAGGCCAAGCCTGATGTTTTAGTTGAGATTTAACTGTAAATGGTCAAAGGAAGTTCTGCATTAATTATGGTGGAGAAGCCATAAGAGAGACCATTGGAAAGAATTTTTGTATCATGTACTTTCTTAAATCCTCCATATAAATATAAAGATAAATCAAAGTCTGGTGACAAGAGTACTTTGGTTAAAAAATTGAACTTAGCTTGCCATAGCCATGTCAGGGATGAGACGCGCTCCCTGATGGAATGCAGGACATCATTTCATTATTGTTGAGAGAACAGCTCCAAAAAGATACTATAGCTGGACATACATGGATCCAAATTCAACGGGTTCAAAAGAAATGGCCAAATTTCAATTCATTTATGCCTATTCCTGTTTGAGAGGAGTTGATCTAGTGATCAATACCTCCTGATAAGGACTGGCTGTATATTTTTGCTCAATCAGCATTTGTAGCCAATGGCTGCAGTGCTAATCAGTGTATTTTGGCAGCGGAGTCCCGCTACTAGAATATAATAGCGCAGTGGGTGATCAAATGGGTTTGATCCATCCATGGCCAGCTTAAGGCTCTCCATTACATCAATTCAGCAATGAGGCCAAAAGAAAATGTTACTTGTATCTAATACAGCAGAAGTCCTCAACTTCTGTCATCTGTGAGTCAGATTTACTATTTAGTATTGAGCTTCTCTAAATACTGAAAGTACTTTTGTAAATATGTTTTAAGTTTTATCAGTAAATAACACAAATTGCCCCTTGCTTCTATCATTCCATCTCTACTCTATGGTTTGTTTAACATGAAGATTCACATTTTCTAAATCTGCAGTTTTCCATTTGGAGTTGGAGCTCTGCTTCCTGACAGATGCTTAAACCCTGCCTGATCTCTCTGTGTAGTCTCAATGTTGGCCCCGCCTGCAACCAACAGATGTAATGTGAATCTGCCAGTTGTAGATAGAAAAGGCTACAAATATGATGCACTGTCAGTATTTCTCTGCTTTTTTCCCCATTTCTACAGCCTATTATGCTTTTCCACTGTCAGCCTGATTTGATCTCAAATTACCTGGAAGGAAGATGTGAATTTAAACTAAAGAAAGCACTGTCTACCTGAGCTATTTGATGAGTGGCCACCCATTATGGCAATTTATAATGGACAAGTACATTTCTGAAAGTTTTCAGTATATCCTTATTTTGTTTCAACTATTTATTTTACTACCTAACTAATATTGTCTAATTCAACAAAATAAACAGTGGGCCAATATTATTCTCTCTGTATTATGGCAGCCCACAATGTGAATCCGTGGCCTGTTTATGGACATTAACGTATTAATGTACTCTTTAACAAGCAGTGGATGCACTTGGAATCAGGCCCTTACCTCTGTAGCTGCAGGTACTGTGGAGCACTTCATCCTAAACTGTTTACAATAGACACACTAAAGTAGACACTGTTTTTGCTTTATAGATTAGAACGCTGCTGAGTTACTTCTAATAGGGAGAAGCAAAGTGAGCTGAACTGCTGAGTTATTATAGGGAGAGGGGAGCATACAAGCTCCAGTTACTGAGTTCATGCTTGTAGGGAGGAGCAGGGTGAGCTTTGTTGCTAAAATCCTGCCAGGAGGAGGGAGCAGGGTGAGTTACTGCTAAGAGGGGAGGGCAGGGTGAGCTGAGCTATTTAAAAAAATGACTTGGAGAACTTCAGTGCTTGTGCTATGAAATTTCAGGTTTAATTGTTTCACACTGCCTGCAGCTACAGGGGTCAGTAAAGGCTTGTTTTAAAGATAGTTTACAGCTCGTAAAAATTATGTAAATACTTGAATACTCCTAGCTAGAGGCTCACGTTAAGCATGACAGTTCTTCAGGTAACAAAGTAAAGTATTGTATGTTTAGATCTAGGGGTGCATCTCAAAAAATTAGAATATCATCAAAAAGTAAATTTAGTCCAGTAATTCAGTTCAAAAAGTGAAACCCATATTATATAGATTCATTACACACAGAGTGATATATTTCAAACATTTCTTTCTTTAAATTTTGATGATTATGGCTTACAGCTAGTGAAGACCCAAAATCTTGGAAAATTAGAATATTACATAGGACCAAAAAGAAAAAGGATTTTTAATAAAGAAATGTTGGCTTACTAAAAAGTATGTCCATGTACGTACTCAATACTTGGTCGGGGCTCCTTTTGCATGAATTACCGCAATAATGTGGCGTGGCATGGAGGCAATAAGCCTGTGGCACTGCTGAGGTGTTATGGAAGCCTAGGTTGCTTTGATAGCGGCCTTCAGCTCGTCTGCATTGTTGGCTCTGGTGTCTCTCATCTTCCTCTCAACAATACCCCACAGATTCTCTATGGGGTTTAGGTCAGGCGAGTTTGCTGGCAAATCAAACCAAACAGGTCTTGGTACTTTTTGCAGTGTGGGCAGGTGCCAAGTCCTGCTGGAAAATGAAATCAGCATCTCCATAAAGCTGTTTAGCAGAGGGAAGCATATAGTGCTCTAGAATGTCCTGGTAGAGGGCTATGCTGACTTTAGACTTGATAAAACATAGTGGACAAGCACCAGCACATAACATGGTTTCTTAAATCATCATTGACTGCAGGGAAACTTCATAATGGACCTCATGCTACTTGGATTCTGTGCCTCTCCACTCTTCCTCCAGACTCTGAATTTCCAAAAAAAATGCAAAATTTACTTTCATCTGAAAAGAGGACTTTGGACCACTGAGCAACAGTCCAGTCCTTTTTCTCCTTAGGCCAGGTAAGATGACATGGTCTCTGGTTCAGGAGTGGCTTGACACAAGCAATGCAATAGTTGTAGCCAATGTCCTAGATATGTCTGTGTGTGGTGGTTCTTGAAGCGCTGACACAAGCCGCAGTCCACTCTTTGTGAATCTCTCTCAAATTCTTGAATGGCCTTTGCTTCACAATCCTCTCAAGGCTGTGGTTATCCCTGCTGCTTGTGCACCTTTTTCTACCACACTTTTTCCTTCCACTATACTTTCCATTAATATGCTTGGATACAGCACTATGTGAACAGTCAGCTTCTTTAGCAATGACATTTTGTGGCTTACCCTCCTTGTGGAGGGTGTCAATGACTGTATTCTGGAAATCTGTCAAGTCAGCAGTCTTCCCCATGATTGTGTAACCTACTGAACCAGACAGAGACAATTTAAAGGCTCAGAAAACCTTTACAGGTGTTTTGAGTTAATTAGCTGATTAGAGTGTGCCACCATTAATCTACAATATTGAACTTTTTCACAATATTTGAATTTCCTGAGATACTGAATTTAGGGATTTCACTAGCTGTAAACCATAATCATTAACGTTAAAAGAAATAAATTATTGAAATATATCACTCTGTCTGTAATCAATCTATATAATATGTGAGTTTCACTTTTTTAATTGAATTACTGAAATAAATGAACTTTTTGATGACATTCTAATTTTTTGAGATGCACCTGTATATGAAAAATACTATTTGTTATAATTTGTTTTTAATAAATCCAACAGGCAAGAACAAGAAAAACAAAATCCTTAAATAAGCCAAATGCCTAAACCTCTGGCAGCACTGTGCATGAAATCCTAATTAGGGCTTATATCTTTACAATTAGATAATACTGAGTGGGAAGATGCAAGATATCGTACTAATTAAATTTTGTGAAGACTTCTGATATCCTTTCTAAAACAAGAAGACATTTATAACTGTGGCGATTACAAGTTCAGTGGCCTTGTCTAGTCTAAAGCAAATAGCTGGAGATGTTAGTCTAGAGGATAGCTTATTAGTAGTGCTAATTAGGATGGTATGATCATTAAACTTGTGTATAGTTTTTGTTTATCCCCATCATGCATTCAGCCGTATATTTACTGCACCCTATAGGGACCAAACAATGCTTTACGCAGCAGCTCATCTGCTTTAAAGTTAGTTTGCTTTTAACAGTTTATTGCTTGGTGGCAAGATAACAGGTTATTATTGTGTGTTCAAACTGAATGTTCTGCCTTGTTTGTTTAAAGAGGTACTCTACACTAACCATTATTTGCTTCTAAACTGATCATGCAGCAATAACATATGAAAGTATCCTAGGTGTGGACACTCTTATACCCTAGCATGTGTTAGCTGAGCATGTCTGTATTAGGAACAAAATAAAAATTCAAATTTTTGAATCATAAGGTGGTGTCCTTTTTGTGTTTCAGGTGTCAGTGGTGATGAAGCAATTGTGGAATCAGGCGTATAGATAGACTGCATGACTCCCACTGACTGCCATCGATCAGAAATCTCAATTGGAGAATTGAAGCCTCCCTATTTATTACTCAGGGAGCTGTTGATTGGGGAAGCGGTGGATTGCTGTAGACTTGGACCAATGCTGAGGCCCCCCTACCCACACATATACGAACGCAAACACACGTCAGAGGCGCCTACGCATGAAAACATTGATTGCGGTACATGCTACATATCGCTGTACACGCCGGAGTGAAAGTAATATTTCTAGCAGAAGACCTCCTCCATAACGCTAAACTGATCACCTATAGGGGGCTTTTAAAGCTTTGCCTATAGAAAATATAGGGTCCTGAACTTTGTCACAATGTCACAGGCGCACGCAAATTTAAGGTTTGATGTGTCGGGTATCTATTTACTCGGTGCAACCTTTTCTTTTATATTTGACCAACAAATTGGGTAATTTATTGCATTTGTGTGCCCTAAAATTAACTTTAGTGTATTTTTTACGCACATTTTGTGTATGCTAGACCTTTGCAGTAATATCGTGTACCATAAAAAATTGAAACTACCTCGTCTAGAGAAGTAGGGGGTGTGGTCTTAATCAGGACAGGAAGGCGTGAATGGCAACAACGAAATTGTCCTCACCCTACTAAAAATGCATTCTTCATTATGTGTCTCTGTTTGAAGAGATTGCTCCTCAATATCGCAGACCACAGCAAAAACCTGACAGAAGTTTTAACCCTTCTACACTCCATTTAAAACAAAATTAAAAGTTTTGGCTGGAGTTGGGCCTTAAGAGGAGCACAGATAACAAATAAATTTGGATATGTATATAATGAGTCCCGCTAGATGCAGAATCTAAGAGAAATCTGTTCATAGCTCTTATTTAGAGATCTAAACAGCTTGCCATTAACAATCCCTTCTTTGAATTTAGAAATATACTGGAGCACCCCAGGGACTTTTGAAACTAAACACACTATATGGAGATCCCTAATTGCAGCTGATTTTTTTTTTTCCTCTGGTGGTGAATGAGTCTGAAGTTATCTTCAAGTGTCCTGTTAAGTGTTCAGCAATAGTTACATACAGCAGTTTCCTGTGTCATATGCAAATCATACGGATACTAGGAACCCTTGTAAAGTTCAACAGTATCCAACACAGAGGTTACACAGGGTTTTATGTAGTGGCTGCAACAAAATGGGGAAGGGGGGCAGCAAAAGTGACCAAAAGGGGGTTGTAGGTGGGCTTTAAAGAGGCTGTCACTTTGCCCTGAATGAGCTAAAAGAAAACATCCATTTACATACAGTATCCTACTCTTTGATTCTAGGATGATGGGAGTTATGTTTACATAACATAGGAAGCCCACAGGCACAGTACAGATGTGTCATACTCCATACTGGCTCAGTCTGTAAAATGATTGTCCTTACTATGCCTGAAAGGGCTGCTAGACTTTAGGTTCTCCATCTGCTACCTACATGGAGCAAGGCTGTTCAGATATTTTAGCATATTAAAGTTGATCTAAACCCAAGAAAAAAGGCAATATTTTGCAACTTACCAATCCTCAGATGTAGAGGCTGTATTTCATTTTTTTTTTTTTAGGATTTTTTTGCTTTATTTTGACCTGATTATTCTGCCAGTTACACACTTTCTGTTCTAGATCAGCAGTCGCCAACCAGTGGTCTGAGGACCACTGATGGTCCACAAAAAAATGTTGTGGACCCCAGGGGTTCTGCTTCAAATCATTGTGGCGTATGTTGTTTCCAGTGTTGTTTTCAGTGCAGAGTATTGACTGTCAGCGGGCACTGATACCCGATGACTCCTCCGTAGTTCTGGCTCCTGTAAACTCAGAGGGAGGCAATGGGAGTACTGCAGAAAGCGGAAAGTGAAGGAGGGGACACCCAACGGCAGCACTGATCACAGACTGTGGGAGGAAAAACAGAGCTTGAGCATATGGCTAAATATGTAGGTGAGATCCAATGATAAGTCTGTGTAAGGCAGCAGTGTGATGCAGAGTGCCGGAGCATTGTGTGTATAAGGCAGCAGTTTAATCCGGGGTGGGCGAGAGCCCCTGATGCTACATCCACCTAGGTGAGTATGTTTTTTTTTTTTTAGTCCATACTCATACTTCTCTTTTAAGATTGAGGGGAGGCACACACAGGTGAAGTGGTGGAAGGAAGAGTGCTGGGATGATGGGTGCTGAGAAAAGTTGCACTACAGGCATGATGGGTGGTGATAAAAGGGGAGCTGTAGGTGCAATAAGTACAGAGAGAAGGGTGGCTGCAGGCTCAGTGAAGGGGATTAGTGGCAGGGTGGGCACAAAAAGAAGTTGGGTTGACTGCATGGTGGGTGCTGTGTCAAATAGGGTTGCAGGCAGTGGGTGCAGAGAAAAGTGGGTTGCAGGTACCATGGGTGGTAGGTGAATGCAGGCGGAGTGGGCAAACTGGGTGCTTAGAGCGTTAGGGTGCATGTGCACTGAATGGTGACAGAAGAGGAAATACAAGTGTGGTGGTTGTTAAAAGTTTGGGGGTATAGGCATAGTAATTATTGGCAGTAGGGGAGCTGCAGGTGCTATCTCCACCCCATTCCATAGTCCATCTCTTACTCCATCTGCTGCCGTCTGGGGGTAACAGACTGCCTAAGACCTTATGTGCTGCTGCAGCCTGCTCCTACTCAGACTGGTCTCTGAGCCCTGACAATTTGCACAGTATAGTCAGGGCATGGAGCAGTGAGGAGGAGATGGCACAGCAGTCTGTCATCCCCTGCGGGAGCAGTGGCTGGAGGAGGGCATGTCTTCATGATATGCATTTAGCAGAGATTATTGGAGGCAGTGGCGAGCTGGGCACAGACAGAAGCATAGCTGGGGGGTCTGCTGTCACATCCCCAGGCTGAGTATTGAGGAAGGCTTCTGTGTTGGGTAATGCCTGTTGGCAGAAGGGCAGGGCAGGTGTGTGGCTGGCAGGAGGGTCTGAACACCAGAGGAAGGAGTAAATGTTTTATCATTCCCCCAGTTCCCCAAGTAAAGCCCAAGCACTACTTGCTGACCCCCCTAAAGCAGTTTTTTCTGCTACAGGGTGGCAGCTCTGCACCGGATCATGTATATATATATATATATGTGATTCTGTACTTCTGCCTGCAGGGGGAAGGTGCGCGCCGCAGGTGGGTCACTTCTGCTGTCATTATTCACAGCAGAAGCCGATTTGCGGGTAACTGAGGACATTGAGTGCAGAGACAAACAAGACAGAGTCCTGTTCTGACAGGGAGGAAGGGATGGATTTTTTGGTTCCTGCAAAGCAAGCACATACAGTACACAAAAACCAGGGATAGGCACACAGTGAACCATTTGATCATTCTAGATGTTTAACCCCTTTCTTCATTAGTACAGTGACAGTGCATTTTTTTAGCACTGATCACTGTATTAGTGTCATTGGTCAGAGGAGTAACTACCATGAAGGGCACCCCTGACCCCCTGGGGCGACCCTGCCCCAAGCATCACCACTGTTCACCTGGATAGGAGGGGCAGCGGGGGCAGCATATAGAGGAACCAATCCCCTCCATTTTCTTCCTGCAACGGAGAGGGGATTGGTTTCTCTATATGCCGCCCCTCCTATCCAGGTGTACAGGGGTGAGGCATGGGCCCCCTGGAGCATGGGCTTAGAATCAGTTGCAGTGGTGGTGGTAGTGATTGGGGGATGGAATGGGATCAGTGGCAACAGTGGGGGTAGTGGTGGGGGGATGGGATGGGATGAGTAGCAGTGGTGGTGGGGGAGATGAGATCAGTGTCAGCGGTGGTGGTGTGTTAGATGGGATGCGATGAGTGGCAGTGGTGGATGGGATATGGGGATGTAGGATGGGATATGGGGCAGTGATGGTGGTAGTGGTGAAGGGGATGGGATGAGTGGCAACAGTGGTGGTGGGATGGGATCAGTGGCAGTGGTGGTGTGGGATGGGATGCGATGAGTGGCAGTGGTGGTGGGGGGGATGGATGAGTGGCAGCAGTGGTGGTGGGATGAGTGGCAGCAGTATTGGTGGAATTGAATGAGTGGCAGTGGTGGTGGTGGGATGGGATTAGTGGCAGTGGTGGGAGGATGGGATCTGGGGCAGTGGTGGTGGTAGTGGTGAGGGGGAAGGGATGAGTGGCAGCGATGGTGGTGGGATGGGATCAATGGCACCAGTGGTGGGATGGGATGAGTGGCAGTGCTGGTGGGGGTTGGGGTGCGATGAGTGGCAGTGGTGGTGGGGGGGATGGGATGAGTGGCAGCAGTGGTGGTGGGATGAGTGGCAGCAGTATTGGTGGAATTGAATGAGTGGCAGTGGTGGTGGTGGGATGGGATTAGTGGCAGTGGTGGTGGTGGGATGGGATAAGTGGCATCGGTGGTGGTGGGATGGGATTGGTAGCAGCGGTGGTGGTGGTGGGATGGGATCAGTGGCAGCGGTGGTGAGGGTGATGGGATAAGTGGCAGCTGTGGTGATGTTAAGGGGGTGGTGGCAGCATTGGCAGCAGTGGTGGTGAGGGGGTGGGATCAGTGGTAGTGGTAAGGGGGGCGGGATCAGTGGCAGTGGTGAGGGGGGGTGGGATCAGTGGCAGGGGTGGTAGTGGAGAGGAGGGGTGGGATCAGTAGCAGTGGTGAGGGGGGTAGGAGCAGCGACAGAGGTGGTGGTGAGAGGGAGTGGCAGCAGTGGTGGCGAGGAGGCGTGGGATCAGTGGCAGTGGTAAGGGGGATGGGATCAGTGGCAGTAAGGGGGATGGGATCAGTGGCAGTGGTGGTGAGGGGGGTTGGGATCAGTGGCAGCGATGGTGGGGGGAGTGGGATCAGTGGCAGCGGTGGTGGTGGGGGGGTGGGATCAGTGGCAGTGGTGAGGGGGGTAGGAGCAGTGACAGAGGTGGTGGTGAGGGGGAGTGGGATCTATGGCAGCAGTGGTGGTGAGGGGGCATGGGATCAGTGGCAGCGGTGGTGAGGGGGATGGGATCAGTGGCAGTGAGGGGGTGTGGTCAGTGGCAGTGGTGGTGAGGGGGGTTGGGATCAGTGGCAGCGGTGATGAGGGGGAGTGGGATCAGTGGCAGTGGTGGTGGTGTGGGATCAGTGGCAGCGGTGGTGGTGAGGGGGGGTGGGATCAGTGGCAGCAGTGGTGGTGAAGGGCGGTGGGATCAGTGGCAGAGGTGGTGGTGGTGAGGGGGGTGGGATCAGTGGCAGCGGTGGTAGTGAGGGGGGGTGGGATCAGTGGTGGTGAGGAGGGGTGGGATCAGTGGCAGCGGTGGTGAGGGGGTGGGATCAGTGGCTCTGGTGGTGAGGGGGAGGTATCAGTGGCAGTGGTGAGGGGGGGTGGGATCATTGGCAGCGGTGGTGGGGAGGGGGGTGGGATCAGTGGCAGCGGTGATGCCATCTTTGCCCAACACCCTCACCTCTGCCTCTTACTGATCCCACCCCCCTCACCACCATTGCTGCCACTAATCCCATCCCCCTCACCACCACTACTGCCACTGATCCTACCCCCTCACCACCTCTGCCTCTTACTGATCCCACCCCCGCACCAGCAACACAGGTCTCATCCCTACCCCTCCCCCCCATCACCTCTGCTGTAAAGGAATGAGATCTGTGGTGGTGGGATCAGTAAGTGGCACTGGTGGTGGTAGTGAGGGGGGGAGGGGTTGCACTGACATCTGGAAGTTAATCACTTACTTGGTCAGTAAGTTGATTCCCCCTCAGTATTCACGTGCCTCCAGGGATGCCTCTGTTTCATGGCGTCTCCTTGCGGAGGGGAAGGCTCCTCCTCCTTCACTCAATTGGTATCAGCTGGTCATCTGATTTTCTTCTTCAGTGTCCACCTCCGCCTCCCTATGGCTTCTCTCTTCTGTGCAGAGGACAGACGGGGCGGTCCGGACTCCAGTATAGTGATAGTGCTCAGCGCAACTCCCTGGCCCGCGCGTGGTATGGGATCGGTGGCAGCGGTGGTGGTGGGATGGGATTGGTGGCAGCAGTGGTGGTGGGATGGGTGGTGGCAGTGGACGTGATAGGATAGGATCAGTGGCAGCGGTGGTGGTGCTGGGAGAGGATACATGGGGCTGCCCGGACTCCAGTAAAGTGATAGTGCTCAGCATAACTCCCTGGCCACTAAGCCCCCCACCGCAGCGGAACGAATGGGCGGGCAGTTGGGCCCCTCAGTCACAGCCACAGTGGCGAAACTCCAGGGCCCAAACGCGACTGCTGTGACCCTGGTAGTTCCGCCACTGTCACTGGTTCCTGCAAAGTGCCAGTTAGTGTCTGATTGCCCACCGCAATATCACAGTCCCGCTATAAGTTGCTGAACATTACTAGTATAAAATAAATAAATAAAAAATTCCATAAATATATACCATAGTTTGTAGATGCTATAATGTTCACATAAACCAATCAATATACGCCTATTGGGATTTTTTTTTACCAAAGACATAGCAGAATACATATTGGCCTAAATTTATGAAGACTTTTTTTTTATAGCGCAAAATATAAAAAACGCAGTGGTGATCAAATACCACCAAAAGAAAACTCTATTTGTGGGGGAAAAAATGACATAAATTTCATTTGGGTACAGCGTTGCATGGCTGTGCAATTGTCAGGTAAAGTAACGCAGTGCCGTTGTGCAAAAAGTGGCCTGGTCATTAAGGGGATTAAATCTTCCGGAGGCCAAGTGGTTAAACTATTCACAGTAAATCCAGATACTGACATGTAACATTTTGTAGCGGTGTTTGCCCTATAATTAATGTCCAGGGTTGCTATTGTATTTGTGTTTAGGTGGTGGGGGTTATAATAGTGTTTGTAATGTATTTTTGGTTTTCAGAAAAACTTCCTAGCTAGGAGTATATAGAAACCATTATCAACTGATGTGCAAGTGGATTTTTAGGTACATTGCTGCTTTGAAGAAGTATTTTGAATAGTCATGGGTCATGTCACACAGAACTGCTATACAGGGGTAAACAGGATCTGAAAAATCTCACCCACTTCCATGTGTCACCCCCTTGCCAGTTGGATGACCAAGACGTCACTAAATCACTGGTGACATATTCTGCAGCTTTTTCCATGTGTCGCCCCCTTGCCAGTTGGATGACCAAGACATCACTAAATCAATGGTGACTTATATTCTGCAGCTTTTTCCATGTGTCGCCCCCTTGCCCGTTAGATGAGCAAGACGTCACTCACTCACTGGCGACTTAAGTTCTGAAGCTTTTCTGACAGTGAGGGAGCGACACTTTGTCCATCCAGCTGGTGAGGATGTGACACACAGAGGTAGGTGTAGTGTCTCCATTCTTAGTAGCAAGAGCCCAGTGCAGTAGTTCCTATCCTGGGGATTTCAGCACAGAGAAGTGATGACTGAACGCTGTAAGAAATGTTGCCTGCTCTTACTAATCTCTATTTTTGCTGTGATATGCAGATGGCAGAGTCAGAGTTCAGAATGCATAGCATAAATTCTTTGTGATGAGGTGGTGCAGACGGTTTTCAGAATTAACAAGCAGCTGACAAATTTCTAGGAACTACATGATGATATTGAGTCAGCATGGACCAAAATCGCTAAGGAACATTTCCTGCACCTTGTTGAATCCATGCTATTAAGAGTTTAGACTATTCTTAAGGCAACTGATGCTCCTGTTAACCTGACGATGCACTCTGACACAAAACACGTTGAGAGGGGCTTGAACATGTGACGTCAAACGCCCGCCGAGGATTGCTTGCAAGACATCTGTGTTTCTGTGCATATGATTTGCTTATGTTATGCGAGTACCTGTCTGTGTTTTTATTAAATATATATCTAGCGGTTTTCCAATGTCATAAACAATAACTCACCCTAGCTCCACCACACTGTGGGAAGATAAAGAGCTAAGTGTCGGTGCTCAGGCTGAACATCCAAACCATATGTTATATGAATAAAGCCGGCACACGAAAAGGCTTCTTCCAAGTAAAATTCTTTATTCCAACATGGATAGCGGTGACAACGTGACAACATGACAAAATCTGACGCGTTTCGGCTTGATGCTATGAGGAAGGCGTAAAACCGAAACGCGTCAGATTTTGTCATGTTGTCACCGCTATCCAGGTTGGAATAAAGAATTTTACTTGGAAGAAGCCTTTTCGTGTGCCGGCTTTATTCATATAACATTTGGTTTTCCAATGTGGTTGAAACAAATGGCCTGCATAGGTTTTTCAACGTGGAGCTGCTCAGCTTGATTGTTGGATGAGGACCACCACTGGGTATCTAGTGAGGACCACCACTGGGTATCTAGTATCGAGATTGATCTCGGTTACTGGAGATCCATAACATCCAGGAAGAGGCTCGTTTGTGGTTGAGGGCACAAGATTTTTTGGAGTGTTTCTTACATCCTCATTCACTGCTGCTGTGGGTGAACCAAGGAACCTGCACATTTCAATAATATTTAGTGGATGGACTTTTATTTATTTTTTATTATTTGACTGCTTCCATTGTAATTTATATTGGACATTTTGAAGTGTCATATATATTTAATTCTTAGCACAAATCAAAGCAAATCAAATCACAAATGCAAATCATTCAGTTGGCAGTGAACTTTATATGTAATCAATTTTGAACCTTTGGATTGTTCACATTCACTTGTTTTTTTTAGCACTCATTTCATTATCTATCTGGTAGCGCACCTGTTCTATGTGTATATATTCTTAAGGCAATACTTGGTGCTTAACACCTTATAAACTAGCCAATGAGTGTTCATTATTGGGGGTCTTAAAAGTAACAATTGTTTTAATGCCCAGCCCCCGCCAAAACATTTTTTCTTCAGTTTTCGTCAGAACTTCTCTCATATTTTGATTGCTTTCGCGGTCTTCTTTTTGGAGACTGTCTGTCTCTCACTTCGTCTTGAATTGCTCAAATATCCCCAAGCCCCTTGTATCATATACTCTCCCGTATCCTTTAACCCCACTGATCTGTTCAGCCCCCGAGAGTTTGGAATAAACCCTGTGTAAGTTCTGAGTTGGTTTAGTTAGAGCAGGGTCCCATGTTACAGTGCTGTACCAATCACCAAGCACCAATGCTGTCCATACACACGAGTAATGGGTATTGCTCCTGTCATTTTAACAGAGAAGTGAGTATGTGCTCCTGAGGATGGGTTGCTAAAGAGAACCTGTTATTTTTCCTACATGAGCAAAGTACAGGTTTGCTTTAACATCAGCCATATACAGCAGTATGACAGGATGGCTGGGAAAAACAAGACCTATAAAGACGTCAGAGCCCTCTTCTCTTTTGGGAATGGCAAATTACTCTTTGTGCCATCCCAGCTCTACATTCCTTCCTTTAATTCCCTACATAAAATTTTATGTAGATGCCGAGGGAGGAGTGAAGGAAAATACTCTGAAGGGTCACTCAAGGCTGGTGACATCACATCCGGTGGCACCCAGTAGCAGTCTTAGGGCTTTTGAATGTCAACCCAATGTAAGTGACATACATAAAATATGTTAAATGCACATAAAATGGGAATTATTTTGTTGAAAAGAATGGTCTGACGACAGTGTGTCTTTAGGTATAAATAATTAGTTAACCCAAAACTGTTTTATGTACATACATACTCTACTTGTCCAAATTTCCCAATGATTATCTTATCAAAGACTCCAATGACACCTTAAAGTGATTTGTGGCCAAGTTTTTGACATTACTTTAATGAGCATTTGGTTTAAAGCTCATTTACAGTTTAAGAATATGTAAACACTTTGTTTACATATTCTTAAACTGTAAATGAGCTTTAAACCAAATGCTCATTGATCAATGTAGCTGTAGGCACTATGGAGTAATTTATCATCAAATATCACAAAAAAACAAAACCTGAATTTAGGTTGCAGTTGAATTCTGAACAGTTTGTTTACTTTAGAGGAATTACAAGTTGCTAAATATCTGCTGCTAGAGGAAGCAAGGCTAGATTAGTGTTCATATTGTGAATTGTGAGGATAATTGTCTCCACACTGCCTACAGCTACATAGGTCCATGAGGATTTGTTGAGAGTAAGTAAATATTTGAATGCCTATAATCTGGCCAAGGTTTTTTTCAATTTCCCCATTCCTTATGGAGTTTTACTGCTTTTCTCAGGCAGGGAGACCCTCAGACATCCAACTCTAGTGTTCATGTTAAATTAATAGAAAATGAAAGCCATACAGTCACTAAATTGAAGATTCTCAGCGAATCAATATAGTCACTAAATTGAAGATTCTCAGCAAATCAATATAGGTAAAAGAAGAAAGTAAATATTCCCCTTTCCCGCTGACCGCACTAGTAAAGCTGGGAAATTACAAACTTATATCCACTGGGAAAATTACATTTTCCAGTGTGTTGATCTCTGTGGCCCCCAAAACTCTAAATAGTTTCTCCCTCACAACACCAATCTCACCTGCAGTGATGTGTAATCAAAGGAAAGAATCAATGAAAGCTAAGGGGAATCAAGGAGGTTGACACTTTCTGAAGAGTCTGTTTCCCAGCAGATTTTGGAGGACCAGTTCACAGCAAGAGAGTGGGTTTTTCCAGTGTGTGCAACAGGAAAAGTGAGTATTTACTGTCTTCTTTTAGATGTATGCTTTTGCTGAATATCTTCTGTAGAGCAACAGAGTCCCTTTAAACGTGTTGTGTGAGATCAACTTGCACTGTGGCAGGTAAATGCAAATACAAAAAATCCACACATTGATCAGACCCAATTATCAAAGGTTGCTGTGATAAAATGGCAGATTGCACCACCTAACATAAGTCTCAATCTAAGAAATCACCTGCAGACCATGTTCAATCAAAAAAACAGTACATTTTGAGGCTGCTAAGGACCTCTTCCCTAGCGGCCATGGAACTTCACTTTTTTGGAGACCTTAAAAATGTCCCTTTTTTGATGAACATGGTCTGCTGATGATTTTTTGGATAGGTAAGTGGGGCTGGGAACATGCTACTCTTTAAACCATATTTTTACAAGAGTGACCAACATTGTAGTTACTGACCATTTTTCTTAACTAATTAAAAACATTACTAAATATACTTAATTTTCAGAGAATGTATGGCAAATCTAAATCAAAATATATTCTGCAAACAAGAGAAGATTAAGCAAAATGTATAGGTTACTAAAAAAAATTAAAATGCTGCTATAGGACATGCTGGGAACAGATATCACAGAGGTAATAAGCTTTGGGGAAAAAGGTTTTACAAGCCACAGAAAACAATTGTTTCTTTTAAGTATAACTATTTCCTCTAATAGTCATGCTCAATATTTTTTGTGCGCATGTAGAAAAACTTTTAGAAAGGAAAAGGGTCTGTGGTTGCCATGGCAACTGACAACAGCAGCAGTCTCAGTGATGGTTGTCACAGATAACAAGGGCACTTTCCTTTATTGCAGTTTTTATACAAGGCCTCTTTAAAACAGTGCACGCTTCAAAATAAAATTAAATAAAATTGGGGGGAGCAAAATAAATCTGCAGGCTTCAGTGCAGTCACAGTAAGAAAAAAAAAAAAAAAAAAAAGAAAAGAAAAGAAAAAAGAAACAAACAGCTTTAATTTGTGTCAGGCAGAAAAGGCCTTTACCTGGACCCTAGGAACAAAAGGCGGAGTTCTTCTATTAAGGCTTTGGCTCTGGTAAGCAAAATAAAAAGAAAAGAAAAAAGCAACAAAACAAAAACAAAAAAAAAAGACAACAAGCTCAAATTAAAACAAATTCAAAATAAAACACAAGTATTCAAATGAACATTAACAGCAACAAAGTTCACATCAAAAAGCACAAATTTCTGGCAAACATACTGATGTAACAAATTGCTGACTGACTACAAAACCATTGGCGACTTAACATTTCAGCGTTCATAAATAAAAATGATCAGTTAGAGAGTGTTTTTCATTTTAGTAAATCGTAGCGATACTTTTAATTCTGAAGAAAAAGATTTCAATTTATTGCACAACTTATAAATAAAAGAGCACTCATACTGCTAGAGAAAATGAGGCGATAAGGAAATTTAGGCACTACCCTTCTTTTTGTTCCAAACTTTTACAGAAATTATGTAAAAAGTGGCCAGGATCCACCCAGTCCCCGCTCATACTTACCTGAGCCCGATCTCGATCCATCAATGTGTCCATTCAAATTCTGCGACAAGGAAGCGGGGGCTGGGCTGACCCACACTGTCTGTGTCTACAGACAAAGGCAGAGCAGCTTGGAATCGAGCCCACACGAGTTCCCCCCATGGGAGTTGGTTTCCTTATGGGGGCACTAGCTGGAAAAGAGGAGCCAAGAGCACCGGCAGGGGAACCCAAAAGAGGAGGATTGGGGCTGCTCTGTGCAACACCATTGCACAGAGCAGGTGAGTTTAAAATGTTTATTTTTTTAAATAATAAGGTTTTGAATCACTTTAAGCTCTATGTTCCTTTCCAGTTAAGCCAGTACATGCGTCTCAAAAGTCCTTTATTATTGTCACAATTATAAAAGGTTTCCAGTGCATTTTGGGGGTCAAAGTACAAAGTACAATACAAAGGGCACCCAGTAGCTTTCCATATCTTTTTACTTTTTGTGTATAGACTGACCTAATAAACCCCCACCTTTTTCTTGCTCAGCCAGTGTTCTTTGGTAAATGGTAGTCACTTGTTTTTTTTGTACTTTTAGCCTAATATATTGCCTATGTATTCAATTTTATAATTGTATTTATTCCTATTTCCTGTATCTTTTTTAGCCTGAAGAAGGGGGATTTTTGGCACTGGAAATGCATTGGCTGCCTTTTGCAAACCCATTAACCTCCCTGGCGGTAACCCCGAGCGTGACTCGGGGTTGATTTTTCATACCAGGATCGGTAACCCCGAGTCACGCTCGGGGTGGATGTGCAGAGAGCGCAGCGGTGTTCTCTTACCTTCTCCTGGCGATCCAGCGATGATCTCTCATTGCTGTGACCGCCAGCCGAGATCCCCGCCGCTCTCCGTCGGTCTGATCACTTCCTAGTTCCGTTCCCTGCAGCAGCAATGCTGCATGGGAACGGAACTAGGGAGGGAAATTCAAAAAAAAAAAAAAAAAAAAGTTGCACAAAACACAAACACATTTTATATTATATATATTATATGCATATATATATATATATATATATATATATATGCACACACACACATATATATATATAAATACCTATATACACATATATATATATATATATATATATATATATATATATATATATATATATATAAAATTATATTATTGATTCGATCATAATTCATGCGTTATATATATATTATATATATATATATATATACACACACATATATATATATATATATATATATATATATATATATATATACACACATATATATATAATATATAACGCATGAATTATAATTTAATCAATAATATAATTTTATTATATATATTATATATTATATAATAAAATTATATTATTGATTCGATTATAATTCACAATTTATCACATCTGGGATGTCTACTAGAGTCTTGTTTTGGTTAGGTTTAAGTCAGTAATTACTAAGAATTGTAGGCCTATAATACATAACGCCAAATTTCCATGAAAAGAATTGTACCGCTTTTGGTACATAATTCCTGACATAATCATACCGCCAGGGAGGTTAAATTTGTGAACATTTTGGCTCCTGAGACAATCATTTGTCACTTTTTTGGTTTATGTGGATCTCCTAATTTGGTCAACCTCTTTGTCTTAAGGATCCCCACTTTGTGATGAGCAGCTAGATCCAACTGTCCCTAATTTCGAGTGACTGTCACTGATTTAGGTCCCTCTGTCCCTCCTCATTTGTCCCTCATTTTGGTCAGATCTATACAGTTGTATATAAAATGCAATTTTTATCTCTCAAAACATGTTTCCCAGTGCTAAACCTTCGTCCAATTTCTAAATCTTTGCATTGGTAAATTTCAAAAGCCAATATAAAGGAATAGTAGTGGTAAAAAAAAAAAAAAAGCACTTGTGGGTTTAACTTTTTCCTTTTTTGTATAATTCTCCTTTAAAGGGGAATGGCAGGGGGTGTGTCCTATGCCTTCATACTTTTGCTAATAGGTGTCCCTCGTTACCATCTCAAAAAAGTTGGGAGGTGTGCAGTAATGTGGAGTATGCATTGTGACATGGAAGGTCAGAAGGTGGAAATCATAACTAGGCCACACTGTTACAGGTAGACCAGAATTACAAGGAGTACTCCCTGCTATGGACTGAAAAAAGGACCAGCCAAAGGATTCCACCATTCACCAGTTTAAAACGAAAAATAAGTATAAAAAGTTTTGAACAGTTCTGTAAAATAACATTGAACTATGCGTGTCTTCATTTTTTACAGCTTGGCAAAATATGGCGGCTGACATATCCAACCAGATTAAGCAACATTACATTTCCAATAAAAGGCCATGACCATTAAAAATGTCCTTTGGCTTTGGGAGAGTAGTGATGGAGATATGCTTTGTTTAAGGTTATAGGCTTATATTATAGGCAGATATTTCTGCTTTCTCAGGAGCATGAACTACTGATTATGACTAGCTGGCGCACAACACCAAGCCAAATGCCAGGACAGAATGTGTTAAGGACAGAAAGTTAAGCGGGAGCAGCAACAAAGGTTAACAATGACAATTTGATTTGCTTGACCCCTCCTATACATTTGTAATTAATTCCAGCAGAGATAATGAGAAGATGCTGATCAGGCTACTGAGGGTTAAAAGACTCGCTGCAGCTAAAGTCAATGCAGCTTATCATTTCTTATCGTTAAAACAGAAGTTTAGAGAAAAAAAAAAAAAATTTGAATTCCCTACAGCTTTAATCACATAACTTACCTTTAATGACATATGTCCCACATTGTGAAGGCAGCTGAATCCTGAAGAAATCTTCACTGCAGGGATGCTGGTCTTCTTCCTGTCTCCGATCTTCCAGAGCGGAAATGGTTAACAGCTTTGGGTCTTCAGACAGAACAGCAGTACAGATTAGGCATCGATTGATTATCGGCAAAGCACTTTCCCCGATATATCCGAATCGGCCACCAAGGTAACCGATATTACTAATATTTCGGAAAGTGCTTGTATCGGAGTGATGCCTGCAGCTAGATGCATCACCCCGGTACCGGCGTCCATAGCCGACCATCGGCTGTCTTGTAATGACAACTGATGTGGCTGAGAAGCCGCTCGGCTGTCATTACAAGGAGCGGGAGGGGACACCCCCCCTCCCGCCGCCTTCTGCGGCCCGCCCGGGTCTCCCGTCCCACTGGGAGACCTGGGCAACCAGCCTGCACGGCTGCCCAAGACACGATCAAAGCCGCTTTTGGCTCTGATCAGGACTCCATGCTAAAACCCAGAAGTGATGTCATGACATCACTTCCGGGTACTGGCGCCAGATTAAAAAAAATGACAGCATTCAAAACAGCCAAACTTGGCGTTTTGAATGCTTTTAAGTGCAGAGGAGGGGTTTGGGGTCTTTTAGACCCCCAAATCCCTCCACAAGAGTACCTGTCAAGTAAAAAAAATAAAACATTTTTTAAATGTACTAAAATATCGGCCGATACCGATACTCGATGACCAAAATATCGGTATCGGCGATGAAAAAACTATATCGGTCGATCCCTAGTACAGATGGTCCAACAGAGACACCCCTACTCCCTCCTCATTGAGAAAAATTATTTCACTGATTACACAGATTGTAACACAATCTGTGAATAGGGGAGAGAATTCTATGATTGATCAGACTCTCCCCATTCACAGATCATTTTACAAACATGCCCCCATTGGACAAATCTGTACTGCTGTTCTGTCTGAAGACCCGAAGCTGTTAACCATTACAGCTCTGGACATTTAAAGACAAGAAGAGGACAGACATCCCTACAGGGAAGATTTCTCCAGGATACAGCAGCCTGGATCATTACAGGTAAGTGATGTAAAAGAAAAAATAGATTCCACAGTGGGGAGAACAAAGCAAAAATAACTTACAGCTGTTGAGGCTGCAGTAACCCAAAGGAATAGGAAAACACGCCACCTTCTGAGTGCGTGGGTGGTGAAAGCCCATCTCCACACAGTGAAGAG
This sequence comes from Pelophylax lessonae, assembly GCF_965119305.1. Lineage (NCBI taxonomy): Eukaryota > Metazoa > Chordata > Amphibia > Anura > Ranidae > Pelophylax > Pelophylax lessonae. The sequence goes on along the minus strand of NC_138772.1, from coordinate 490,790,761 downwards.
GATGCTGCTCTCTAAGCCTCAGATATTCCCTTTCTGGGTCCTCTCTGGGATTCTCAGGCGGGTGCAAGAAGTTGGTTGTGTGCACTACATTTTCTATGTCTGATGTGGTGGTGCGCCATCTTCACTGTCAATGATACAGCTAAGATATGGGGGCAGCGCATAGCGAGAATGCTTAGTGATAGCCTTTTGAGCAGTTTCTACTTTGTATAAAATATACTGATATTTAATGCATTCAGTTCTATCAGCGGCCCCCAGTTAATATTACTGCTATATTTAAATATCTTAGTCATACAGAACGGCTTCTGCAGGTACAGAGTTGAATAAACCACCACCACTCTTGCATCTTCTCTCTGTGATGTTGAGCAGTGGTGACTACAGTGTCATTTCTATTTGTCAGTAAGATCTCAGGTGTGACAGAAGAAACATTTGAAGAAGGAATACTTTCAGTTACATGCAAGTAAGTGTTCAACCGTCTACAGTATATATATATATATATATATATATATATATATATATATATATGTGTGTGTGGGTGTGGGTGTGTGTAAAAAAGTCTTAGACATTTATGAAGGATTGCTGTAAAGTGAGGATGCTTTCAGAAATAATGAAATTACTAGTCTTTATTAATTAACCTACAAAATGCATAAAGAGAAAAAACAAATTAAAATCAATATTTGGTGAATAAATATTAAATGCCAGACTGATGGGTTATGGCACCACACCCATTATATAGATATAGAAGAAAGAATATTTATTCATGCGATTTTAATGGTGCCAAACAATCACTATGTCTTTAAACATAACACTCTATTATACAATTCTGTATAAAAACACACAGGAGTTTAATATGAGGGCCTCATGCCCACAGGCGTATACCCATGTGGAGGCCATGTTTTGTCCACATAGGATGCACAGGTGTTTTGGGCATCCGCATGCAGGCAGTCCAGTTCATGACAACTGGAATGCAGTAGGAAAGTTTGTTAATTTTTCTAATAAATTGTGCATCAAATCAACATTCGTTTTCCACTGCAGTGACATGAAAATTTGAAGGAGCAGTTTGAAATTTTTTTCTCGAACAAACAAATTTTTAATAGCGTACATTATTTGGTTTTCGTTCAGTAAAGTCCATCCATTCCAAAATCAAATGTTAAAACCGGACAAAATCTTTCAAACAACAAACTGATGTTCTGAGTGTTTTTGCACAAATTTTCCTAAGATTGTCTTTCGAAATTCTATCCATCCATAGCCAGCTTTTCAGCATCCACAATGCCTCTCACAGGCAGAATTTTCAAGAAACACGGGTGTTTTCAGATGTCTTATCTGTCCACTCTTTTCTGAAAACGCACCAATAAACAGGCAATTCTGAGGACCGAAAACACAGGGGTTGATTTACTGAAGGAACATAGGCTGTGCAGTTTGCAGAGTGCACAGTCTTTTTTGTCTTTGGTAAATCAACTGCACAGTGCTCAACCAAGAAAACTTGCGCGGCAGATGAAAGACATATTGGGGTTTATTTACTATAACTGCAGCCCGAAGGTTTTCTACCTTAAAGTATAACTACAGGAAAAACTTTTTTCTTTTGGATAGAGTGGAGAGGGGTTAGAACCTCTGTCAGTTTTTATTGCTGCCTTTGCACCCGTTAGGGAGATTCACCCGCTTTGTCCTGTTTACTATTATTAAAAGTGATAAAGTAAAAGAAAATCACAAATTTTGTGTTGTCCCCAAAAAAGTAATAGCGTGGAAATCTTCCAATGGGGACACTAGTTCTGATGACCTGCGGGTCCCAAAGGAATTCCCTTAGTTTGGAGGGATTCCCTCTTAATCTCTGCAATAGGGGTTTTAACCCTCCTTTACTCTATCCAAAATTTAAAAAAAAATGTTTTGCCCATAGTTCAAGTTTAATGCATAGAATGAACTGAAAAAATCTCTGCCTTTAGAACCACTTTAATCGAACTGTAGTTAGAAGCTGATTGGCCAAAAATGTCAGCTGCACAAAATTGTGCACTCTCAAGTTTTAGTAAATCAACCCCATTATGGTGACTTCCCTTTACAATCAGGAGATGCCCATTGGCATCACCAGCTCAGACCTAGCAAAAACCAGTGGAACCCTGGAACACCCTTGTATAGTCTGGACAAAAGTGGTCTTCATGGCAGACTTGCAACTTAACAGCAATACCGTCAACGTGGAAACAAGGCAAATGACTTGCCTTTGCATGAAAACACAAGAACTGGTGTGCAGCAAATTGGCAGCAGGTGCTCTGGACTGAGGAGTCCAAATGTGAAATATTTGTTTGCCAAAGGCCTGAAGATTATTACAAGGGTGAGTGTAGGCAACAGTGAAGCATGGTGGAAGTTCTATACAGGTTTAGGGCTGTATTTCTATGCATAGAGTTGGGAAATTTGGTCAGAATCAATGGTCTCCTTGATGCTGAAAAGTACAGCCGGATACTTATCCATCAGGGAGGTATCTGACCAGTCAACAATTCATTCTGCAGCAGAACAAGGACTCCAAGCATACATCCAAAGTCATAAAGAACTATCTTTAGCGAAAAGAAGAACATGGAGTCTTGGAAAATACGGTATGGCTCCCACAGAGTCCTGATCTCAACATCATGGAGTCTGCCTGCGATTACATTAACCTTCCTAGCGGTATTCCCGAGCGTGGCACGGGGTTAAATTTCAGAGCCAAAAGCGGTAACCCCGAGCCACACTCGGGGTACCGCCAGAAGCATCGCTGGATCCTGTAAAAGAGGTTTACCTTACCTTGTCACCGGGATCCAGCGATGTATCTTGGCGGTGTCTCGCGGCGGATCTTCCTCCCGATCGTCTCCGTGCCCCGACTTCCGTCTCCTGCGACGTGATGTTCGCAGGGGGGTGGAACCGGCAGCAAATTCAAATGTAAAAACACACCAAACACACTGATACCATTCAAAATAAAAAAAAAAATCACATTAGGTTGCCCCCCAGTGCCCTTTCCTGCAGTTTTACTGTACTTTTTATGTAAATATATATATATATATATATATATATATATATATACGTAATTCTTGTGAATGAGCAGCCCAAACCAACTGTATGTATATATATATATATATATATACATAATATATGTATATATATATATATATATATATATATATATATATATATATATATATATATAATAAATGTATACAGTTGGTTTGGCTGCTCATTCACAAGAATTACATGCAAAATAATGGTACCGCTTTCAGCACCTAAAATCCAAAAGAATCATACCGCCAGGGAGGTTAAGAGACAGAAGCAACTGAGACAGCCTAAATCCACAAAAGGATTGTGGTCTGTTTTCCTAGATGTCTGGAACGACCTACCTGCCAAATTCCTTTCAAAACTGCTTGAAAATGTACCTAAAAAAATTGACGCTTTTTTTAATGGACCAAATATCGTCTTCATTTATTTAGTTTTTTTCTGTTTATTTAGGTTTTTAATCAATATTCACTGGATTTGTTTGAAAGCATCCTTAGCATTTACAGCATTTTTTCACAACTGCCAAATACTTTAGCACAATATAAATACAGTATATATACACACACACACAAAATTGAGTTTTTTTCATGTACCTGTATTCCTTTTTAACCTTGAAGGCACTTGATACACTTAGCACAGTAGTAGTTAGTGAAATGTTAGCACTCTACATTAATGAATGACAGTGATGGACTATCTTAATTTACAATGAGATAAGAAGAACCTTAATGAGGATATTTTTAATTTCTCAGACTGTCTAATGGATGAATAATCTGTGTGGTGGGGATATTATCCTGCTGTTAAATAGTAAAGGTGCATTAAGTTGTTACTGTATATATGGCTATGCTGTAACTTATAGTCTCCAATAGTTTTATCAAATGGGTCTTCAATATATTAAACTTTGTACACTGAGGCTTATATTTTACAATTGGGAAAGGGATGATTTCAGCCTTAGTCGGATTATACGCCTGCCAATTCAATGTCCTTCACAGATCATGGCTAGAAAGTGAGCACAATAGGACACAATAGGATCAGTGCAGGGCAGAAAACACATCCTGTATCTCACCTTAAAGGAAACCTGTCATCAGAGAACTATATAGGCTGTCTTTAATACTACCTCCTAAAAACACAAGCTACCTTCCTGTCACATGGATCCTTCAGTTGTAATTATTTCTTAATCGCTGACCCAGAACAAACATTCAGACATAAGTACACCTGATCTACTTATATGTTCCAGATCATGCAATTAAAAATTGTAATACAGCCAGAGGATGACCATGACAGCCAAGCAACTAGGGTTTTCCAAAGAAAGGTCAGCAATGGCAGTGTTCATATATATATTTTTTTTTTTTAATGGTAGGCTTTCTTTCAGAAGCAAACAAAAGCTGTAAAGAAATGTTAAGAAACAGATCCTGTCATTGAATTGTTTGGTGATCAGTAATTTTGGCAAGTACTATGTTAAAAACACACTTTTCTCCTGTATGGAGGGTATGCTCAGAAAGATTTTCAGGCCTTATAACAAAATGGTAAATGTTCACTCAATGTATAATTAACTAGGACGCTGTACTAAGGAAGGAGCTATACAACTAAATATCAAATACAAGCACTCAAGCCTAATAGTCAGCTAAGTCCAATAAGTTCTTACATCTAATATTTTCACATTCGAAGAGGGCATTATTAGGTTTCTGCTGACTAACAGTACTGAGTGTAAAAGACTTTCAGACTTTTTGAATAAGGCTGTGCAAAGCGCAGCAACCAATAGCAACACTTCTAATATCATCATTTGACAATTCTGAGTAGAGTTAACAGTCCTAGTAACTGCTATGAGTAAGAATGCTTTGCTTATTTATGCAGCCCTTTGCACTGCCATACTAAATAAGCCCACTGAGTCATTTATTAAGGTGGGAAATAATAATAATAATATTATTTTCACGGAAACACTGCTTATATAACTGCAGACACACTAAAGTGCTATAGATACTGGACAAATATGCAGATTGCCCTAGTATCATTCACAAATTTAACCAAAAAATTAGTTCAATGGAATTTAACCTTACGCATAACTCCATTTGATACAGTTTCAGTTCAAATAGTTGTTATAATGAACATACTAGTGCTCTATTATACATACATGCTATTACAATATATATATTAGGAATCGACCGATTATCGGCAACACAGATATATCGGGGGCCGATATGCACTTTCCCCGACATATCGGAATCGGCCCCTGAGGATACCAATATTGCCGATATTTAGGGAAAGTGCTTGTACCGTGGCGATGCCAGCAGCTAGAGGCATCACCCCGGTACCCGTGTCCATAGCCGACAGTCGGCTGACTTGTAATGACAACCGATGCGGCTGAGAAGCCGCTCGGCTGTCATTACAAGGAGCGCCCCCCCCCCCACGCCTTCTGCGGCTCGCCCGGGTCTCCCGTCCCACCGGGAGACCTGGGCACCCTACCTCCACTGCCGCCACCGCCAAAGAGAAGACCCGGGTCTCAATGTAAAAAACTAGGAAGTGATGTCATGACATCACTTCCGGGTACTCGGTGCCGAATTCAAAGAACTGACAGCATTCAAAACAGCCAAACTTGGCCTTTTGAATGCTTTTCGGTGCTGAGGAGGGTCCCTCCACAAGAGTACCTTTAGAAAAAATAATTTTTTTTACATGTCCGAAAATATCGGCAGATATCGGCCGATATCAATATCCGACAACCAAAATATCGGTATCGGCATTAAAAAACTATATCGGTTGATCACTAATATATAGCTATAAAAATAATCTGTCGCTAAAAGGTCTACAGCATCTCTCAACCTTTACACACAGATCTAATTCATGTAGTATGCCGCAGTCACAGCTCCGCCCCCAAATTCCTACTTAATTTCACAGAGAAATTTGGAGGGTGGGGTCATGATCACACTGTTTTTAAAAAAAACAAAGGTGTCATGACACCTACAGAAATGAACAATGAACATTTTATAACCTGATAATCTCTGTTCTGGAGCCAATCAGTAAACTATGGGGTTTATATACTAAATTCTCACTTTGCAAAAAAGATCCAATCAGGTGCAAGGAAAAAAAACAGCATTTTTGTTTGCACCTGATTGGATGATGATGGTTAGCAGAGCTTCACCTTAATCATTAAGCTCTGGGGGAAATTCCCATGCAAAGTGCAACTTCCCTTGTAAAGTGAACAGCATATTTGCCATTAATAAAGTATTTAACACAAAACAAAAAAAATTAATATATTGCAACTTAGCAATCATTAGATGTGGTGGCTGCATTAGGATTATTTTCTTTGTCTCCCCCCACCCCACCCATTTTCACCTGATTATCTGGCCAGCAACACATCTAATTTATTAGTGAGACACCACTCTGGATGAATGAGAACAGGAGACACAACAGACAGCAGCATTGTCAGTCTTGGAGGGGGGGGGGGGGTTGGCTGGGGTTTTGGTAAATGTATTAGCAGATTTATATATACTAACACATTGCAGCCAAACTCCAGCTCACACTTTATATTCAGTTGCAGCAAGCAGTTTTTTACTTTTGGGATAAAGGTTTTACATAAATAAATGTAGATCATTTTAAAGCACTCCTGCCGGTGTTTAATGGTTTGTCTTATTCTGCAGGAAAGCTTGTGCTTTTGAAAAACAACTGACTTGCTGGCTGAATCACAAGATAGAAATAGTAGAAAGAAAGCCTTAAAAAGAAAACAAATGCAGCCATCACATCTAAGAATTGGTAAGCTGCAACATAATAAATGTTTGCTTTTGGGTTTAATACTTTTTTAAATCAACCTCTGAATTTATTAACAAAACTCTACACTCAATATACATCCTCAGCAGTGGGTGAAGCTGTCTTCTAGATAAACCATAGTTGCTATAGAATTTGAGAAGGGCAGAAGATGGGTTTATTTACTTAAGTAGATATGTATAGCCACTAAAATTAGGGGCTACTTACATCGCTTGCTACTAATAAATTAATGTGAAAATCAGAAGAAGACGTCAACGCAGTGACGAAATGCATAAGATGGAACGCGAATCGTGACATCTCGGGAGTGAGTGGAATGCATGCCGAAAATTACCGCTCTCCAATCTCGGCTCCATTAATGCATTGCTTTTACCTGCTATTAACCCATGAAGGAGAAAAATGTTTTTAAAACGTATTACACCATCTGGAGCTTCCTTTCTTTACCCTTATCTTGGCCTGACACGGGGAGAGAGAGAAGGTGGGACCTTCCACACACTAGGAACATAAGGACCGTACTAAGACTGGGTACCTATCCTGACCCTGGTGGCCAATCAAGTGTTTTTTGGTCTTAGTGCTATATGGCATCTGAGACCAACTACATTTGGTGAGTGACCAATCTACTACCTTCACATGGTGGAGAGTGATCGGTGCAGTTTACATATCACAAGGCTGATCGGCAGACCTGCATTGAGCACTTGCACTTTACTCCTATTCTAGCATAAGGAACATTCCTTTTGAACTGTGTTCACAAAAAGTCACTTTATATTTATATGGACTATATAGAGTACTAATGACACACTAGCACCTTATATATATCTTATGCACATTATTTGAATTGATTTATTGTATGCACTTAGATACATTTGTATTTCTGAAATGTTCACATTAATTTATTAGCAGCAAGCTCTGTAGGTAGCCCCTAAGTTTAATGGCTATACATATCTATTTATCATTTGCCCTTAGCAGCTGCATATTACATTATTTTCAATTTCTAATATATTTTATTTTTTATGGTTCAAATTGGCGCGGGGGATATACCACTAGTATATTTTTCTGACTCGTTTACTAAAGTCACTGGCGTAACCAAGTGTAAATCAGCTGTTAACTGATCTGACCACAGTACATCTATATATAACTGGCTGCCATAGGTTACCGTACCGGTTTTACCACGCTGAAATGTTGACAATCATAGTTGCTCTGTGTCTAATATTCATGCAGCATACAGGTAAGTTACTTAGCAAAGAATGATAATGATGTGAAAAGGGCAGTAACCCAAAGCAACCACATTTCAGATTACATCAATGAAATAAAAATTCTGATTGGCTGCTGCAGGGTACTGTGTTTTACCCACTGCTTTTTGCCCTATTGATTAAAACCATATGTGGGAATAAAAGGTTTTGGAACAGTTTCAATGATAAGGCTGGAGACTGAGAAAACATGCTAAGAATATTTTTACATACTGAAATTTGTCCAGACAGGAACTGGGGAGCGTCACGCAGCATTCCAGGACTCATGGGGGAAGTGACAGATATGGAGGGACGATCCATTTTCTGGGATTCAAATGAACTAGAACCTATTGGTGACATAAACAGCAAATTAGTTTGGAAAAGTAAACAATGCAGAACAATACACAACCCATAAAAAATATTTCCAAAAGTGTCAACCTATCAGCAAGGGTTGAAATTGCCTAACAATATACCTAATCTCCTATAGTCCAGAAATGCCTGCATTTCATCTAGTTCCTTTTATATAACAGAAGGCCTCTCCTTAGGAATGAGTAGGATGGGGCCTGTATGGTCAGAAGTAAGGGAATGGTAGGGAGATTGTAGTGTGGGATGCACAGCATGGATTTAGCACAGCATGGATCTAGCACAGCATGGATCAAGCAATGTGCACAGGTGAGTAAAAGGCTTTGGAGTTTTCTAGGGAAGCAGAGGGACTTATAGGAAAACTTTATGAAAAGTACAGCCATTCTTTATAAATCAGAAGTGGCACAGCTTCAATGAAAAAGCAGCTAGCTATGACAGTTGTACTAAAGCAGCAGCTAAGCCAAAACCTAAACCTGGTTGCTTCCTGGTTTCTGGCCTAGGCCAAAATGATGCCATTAATCCCAGGAATCTTTAAGGTCATTTATTTTTTCTTTCATCTGGAGGGCTATTCTCAGCTAAGCACACCCTCATGTCTGCATTCCTGAGTTAAGGGCAGATAGATCCCAGAAAGTAAATGCTACATGAATTTACTGCCCTTACCAAGATGGCCACATCTATAAAGGCTAGGGGGTGTTTTCAATGTGCTTTCTCAACAAAATAAAGCATGAATACATGGATGGATGGGTAAGTTTGCTTTAAATATTAAAAATACATTTAAAAGTGTTCTCGGTTTGTGGTACTCAGATACAGTTAAGTTCTGCTTTAGGGTACTCATACAGGTATATTTTCAGTAAAATCAAACTTTTAATCCCAGTTTGTTATCTATGGATACTACCTACCAACTACAGATACTAAGAAACACCTGTTAGAATTTCAGTTGTGGTTTTGGTTTTTTTTACAGCTGTCTCAGGCAGCAGAGTTTGGGAATAGCCTTGACCCATCAATTCTCTAACGATCACTCAAATTTTAACACTTATCATTCTACACCCTCCTACCATATTAAGGATGTTCATTGCCTGTATAGGATTCATGCTAATTTTGCATTTGAAAATTCAGAGCAAAACACACCACCGGTCGTCAACCTACTCATTACCCACCAACATGTTCTCTCATCTAAACCAGGTCTGCTCCTTCGTTACCGGACCACTGACCTAAATAAATAAGCAATGGTGTGCACTGAGCCTAGAGCTGGGATTAATCAAACCCATCAACTTATCAACAACAAATAACTGCACTAAAGAACTAATTACAATGGACGTGTCACATGATCAATAGGCTGTGTTCCCAGGAAACTTGGTTCAGAGCACAAAATGTGTTCTGTATACAGTGAGGAAAATAATTTTTGGGTCCCCTGCAGATTTTGAAAGTTTGCCCACTTACAACTAAATAAAGGGTCTATAATTGTTATCATATGTGTATTTTAATTGATAGAGACAGAATTTCAACCAAAAATCCAGATAAAACGCATAATACAAATGTTATAAATTGAGTTGCAGTTCAGTAAGCAAAATAAATACTTGATCCCCTACCAACCAACCAACATTAATTCTGGCTCCCACAGGCTGGCTACAGTATGTGCTCATGTGGTACACAGATTTGTCCTGTCAATTTAAGAAAGTGCTCCTAAAGACAAATCGCTATGTCTATAAAAGACACCGGTCCACAGAATCTCTTTTTTCCATTCAAACCTCCCCATCATGGACAAGACTAAAAAGCTGTCAAAGGACGTCAAGGACAAGATTGTAGACCTGCACAAGGCTGGAATGGGCTACAAGTCCATCAGCAAGAATGGTGAAAAGGAGACATCTGTTGGAGCCATTATTTGCAAATGGAAAAAATACAAAATAACCATCAATCGCCTCGGTATGGGGATCCATGCAAGATTTTGCCTCATGGGGTAAGGATGATCATGATAAAAGTGAGGTATCAGCCCAGAACTACACGGGAGGAGCTTTGAATGATCTTAAGGTAGTTGGGACCACAGTCACTAAACAAACCATTGGTAACACAGTACGCCACCATGGATTGAAATCCTGCAGCACCTGCAAGGTCCCCATCCTCAACAAGGCACATATACAGGCCTTTCTGAAGTTTGACAATTAACCACTTTACCCCCGGAGGATTTTGCTGTCTTACGTCCAGGCCACTTTTTGCGATTCGGCGCTGTGCGACTTTAACTGACAATTGCGCGGTCGTGCGACGCCGTACCCAACCGAAATTTACGTCCTTTTTTTCCCACAAACAGAGCTTTCTTTTGGTGGTATTTGATCACCTGTGCGATTTTTACTTTTTGCGCTATAAACAAAAAAAGAGCGTTTATTTTGAAAAAATAACAATATTTTTAACATTTTTTTATATGAAATTCCCCCCCAAAAAATATGTAAAAATCAAATTTTTTTAAAATTTTTGGCCAATTTGTTTTCTGCTACCTATGTTTGGTAAAAAAAAAATCACAATAAGCGTATTTTGATTGGTTTGCGCAAAAGTTATTGCGTTTACTAACTAAGGGAAAGATTTCTGTCATTTTTGGTGTTTTTTTTTTTAACGAGTAATGACGGCGATCTGCGTTTTTTTTTGCGGGACTGCGACATTGCGGCAGACAGATCGGACCCTTGATTGACATTTTTGACACTTTTGGGGGTACCAGTGACATTACTGCAGTAATCAGTTCTATATATATGCACTGTTACTGTAAAAATGACACTGGCAGGGAAGGGGTTAGTTTTATTGGAGAGGGAGGGGTTAATGTATGCCTGGTGCTTACTGACGTGTGGGGGGGGAGGTGACTGAGTGAGTTAGGGACAGATCGGATGTTCAGCTATGCTGAACACTCCGATCTGTCACTTAAGAGATCCGCCCGCTCTGTTTACACAGGAGGGCGGATCTCCAAACTAGATTCCCCGACGATCGGGGAAGAGCGGCGGCGATCGCCGCCGCTCCTCCCCTGGCCCGACTCCCGCTGTGAATATAAACAGCGAGAGCGCGCCTCCGGCGGCGCGCGAGCGCCGCCTACAGGGGGAGGAGTCCAGCGACGTAGGCACAGTGAGCGGTTGTACAGTGGTTAAGATCTAAAGGATTCACAGAAGGATTGGGAGAAAGTGTTAGGGTCAGATGAGACCAAATGTGAGCTCTTTGGCATTAGCTCGACTTGCCATGTTTGGATGAAGAAAAATACTTACTAAGGCCCTAAGAACACCATCCCTACAGTCAAGCATGTAGGTGGAAACATTATGCTTTGGGGCTGTTTCTCTGCTAAAGGCACAGGCCACCTTTGCCACATTGAGGGGCCAATGGAAGGGGCCATGTATTGTAAAATCTTGGATGTGAACCTTCTTCCCTTAGCCAGAACACTAAAGATGGGTCATGGATGGGTCTTCCAGCATGACAATGACCCAAAACATACCCCTAAGGCAACAAGAGTGGCTCAAGAAGATGCACATGGAGGACATGGAGTGGTCAGTCTCCAGACCCTAATCCTCTGGAAAATTTAAGGAGGAACCTGAAACTTCGTTTTACCAAGCGACAGCCAAGAAATCTTTAGGATTAGAAAATCTGTAAAGAAGAGTGGACCCAAATCCCTCCTGAGATTTTTGGAAACCTGGTAACCAACTACAAGAAAGATCTTACTTTTGTGCTTACCAACAAGGGTTTCTCCACCAAGTACTAAGTTATGTTTTGGTTGGGGATTAAATACCCATTTGACTCACTGAACTGCAACTCAATTTATAACATTTGTATCATGTTTTTTTCTGGATTCTTGGTTCATATTCTGTCTCTATCATTTAAAATACACCTATGATAAAAGTTATGGACCCTTCATTTCTTTGTAAGTAGGCAAACTTTGCAAAATCTGGAGGGGATCCAATAATTATTTTCCCACTGCATGTAGATTCAAGGCCAACATAAAATTAATATAATATTTCATTTTTGGGTAGGCATGGATGGGTGAAATCACCTACTACATATACCCCGGAGACTCCAGAGGTAAGATTTCTTTGACAGCTAGCCCTGCATAAGCTCCAAGTCACAAAGCAGAGATTTAATGGGACTGAAAATTTTCTTTCTGCCCACATGTGAAAGCACTGGGCCAGATGTCAATCACCTGGAATTCCCAGGTCCCTATTTAAAAGGTATGCTCAGAAAGATTTCCAGGGTTTTTAAAAAATTATAAATGCTCAGTCAATGTATAACTAAGGCTTCATGTACACTAGCAGCTTCTAAACTTGAGTTTAGGAGCTTTTGATGTTTTTTTGCCAAAGCTACTAAACATAACTCTATAAAAGTCCATGTACACATAGGCTTTTAGCAGAGTTTAGGAACTGCTGCGGTTAGGTGAGGTTCAACGTTTTGAATGCCGGCCTTGGTAAATGACATCCAAGTGTACATGAAGCCTAACTGGGTAGCTGTACTAAGGAAGGAGCTATTCAACTAAATATCAAATACATGTTTTCCAGCACTCAAGTCTAAACAGAAAAGTCTACGAAATTCCTATAGACGTCCAAACTTACTAAATAAGACATATTTATATATAAATAAGACAATAAGTGCAAAATGCAGCAACCAATAGACACATTTCGAATACTATCCCCTGACCATTCTCAGTAGAGGTAACAGTCCTAGTAACAGCTGTGAGTAAGTATGCTCTGCTAATTCATACAGCTGTTTGCACTGCCGTACTAAAAAAAGGTCCACTGGGTCATATATTAGGGTGAGAGATAATATACAGTATCTCACAAAAGTGAGTACACCCCTCACATTTTTGTATATATTTTATTATATCTTTACATGTGACAACACTGAAGAAATTACAATTTGTTACAATGTAAAGTAGTGAGTGTACAGCTTGTATAACAGTGTCAATTTGCTGTTCCCTCAAAATAACTCAACACACAGCCATTAATGTCTAAACTGCTGGCAACAAAAGTGAGTACACCCCTAAGTGAAAATGTCCAAATTGGGCCCAATTAGCCATTTTCCTCCCCGATGTCATGTGACTCGTTAGTGTTACAAGGTCTCAGGTGTGAATGAGGAGCAGGTGTGTTAAACTTGGTGTTATCGCCCTCACTCATACTGGTCACTGGAAGTTCAACATGGCACCACATGGCAAAAAACTCTCTGAAGATCTGAAAAAAAAAAAGGATTGTTGCTCTACATAAAGATGGCTCAGGCTATAAGAAGATTGCCAAGACCCTAAAACTGAGCTGCAGCACAGTGGCCAAGACCATACAGCAGTTTAACAGAACAGGGTCCACTCAAAACAGGCATCGTCATAGTCCACCAAAGTAGTTGAGTGCACGTGCTTGGCGTCATATCAAGAGGTTGTCTTTGGGAATAAGACGTATGAGTGCTGCCAGCATTGCTGCAGAGGTTGAAGGGGTGGGGGGTCAGCCTGCCAGTGCTCAGACCATACGCAGCACACTGCATCAAATAGGTCTGCATGGCTGTCGTTTCAGAAGGAAGCCTCTTCTAAAGATGATGCACAAGAAAGCTCGCAAACAGTTTGCTGAAGACAAGCAGACTAAGGACATGGATTACTGGAACCATGTCCTGTGGTCTGATGAGACCAAGATAAATGTATTTGGTTCAGATGGTTTCAAGCCTGTGTGGAGGCAACCAGGTGAGGAGTACAAAGACAAGTGTATCTTGCCTACAGACAAGCATGGTGGTGGGTGTGTCATGGTCTGGGGCTGCATGAGTGCTGGGGAGCTACAGTTCATTGAGGAAACCATGAATGCCAACATGTACTGTGATATACTGAAGCAGAGCATTATCCCCTCCCTTTGGAGACTGGGCCACAGGGCAGTATTCCAACATGATAACGACCCCAAACACACCTCCAAGACGACCACTGCCTTGCTAAAGAAGCTAAGGGTAAAGGTGATGGACTGGCCAAGCATGTCTTCCAACCTTAACTCTATTGAGCATCTGTGGGGCATCCTCAAACAGGAGGTGGAGGAGTGCAAGGTCTCTAACATCCACCAGCTCCGTGATGTCGTCATGGAAGAGTGGAAGAGGACTCCAGTGGCAACCTGTGAAGCTCTGATGAACTCCATGCTCAAGAGGGTTAAGGCAGTGCTGGAAAAAAATGGTGGCCACACAAAATATTGACACTTTGGGCCCAATTTGGACATTTTCACTTAAAGGTGTACTCTTTTTTGTTGCCAGCGGTTTAGACATTAATGGCTGTGTGTTGAGTTATTTTGAGGGGACAGCAAATTTACACTGTTATACAAGCTGTACACTCAATACTTTACATTGTAGCAAAGTGTTATTTCTTCAGTGTTGTCACATAAAAAGATATAATAAAATATTTACAAAAATGTGAGGGGTGTACTCACTTTTGTGAGATACTGTAAATAATAATAATAATAATAATATTATATATAGAAATTTGAACTGAATACACTATTATATTTGGTTAGACATGAATGGGCAGAATCACCCACCACATACAGTGGTAAGTTTTCGATGAAGCTGTTTATCCCGCTACTCTATTATAAATGTAATTTTTAAGTAACTGGATCTCTTATTTAAATAGAAAATATCATCTAAAAAAAACTGCTACAGGAACATAGTGCAGGCATCTAGAGCTGCCTGCACATACCTGCAGCGGCCTTCCAAAAAAAATGTAACATTGCTGGGCCTTTCTGACAGGCAAAGATTCAGTGTCCTGCAATAATGCCAAAGCTTGACTGCCCCCTGCTCATTTCTACAGGCCAGGGGAGCTGCTCATCACAGTAAATAACCAATAGGAATGTGTGTTGGGGGCTTGGTGGCAAGCTCTGACAACTACCTGGAAGTATCTCAGATTTGCCTCTTTAAAGGTAAAACCAGGATTCAAATAATTCAGTCAGGACAACAAGTTTTGGGAGGTTGCTTCAGGTATATGCAGACATATCAAGGTAGCTGTGTATTAATGCCTACAGATTTTTTAAAATTTATTGTAGATGTCAAAGGGATTGTTTACTAAAATTGGAGAGTGCAAAATCTGGGGCAGATGTGGATAGTAGCCAATCAGCTTCTAAATTCAGCTTGTTCAGTTAAGCTTTAACAAAACCTAGAAGTTGAATGCTTTCTTTGCAGACCTGCACCGGATTTTGCACTCTCCAGTTTTAGTAAATCAGCCCCAAAGTCTATTTTATTGTTTATTCTGCAGGTGAAGAAACTTTTGTGGGAGAGTGACATCAGAATCACTGACCGATTTCAATATCCAACATGTGATTCACCCATACAAATAAACACAGCATATCACTTACTGGAATCTTGCGGGGCGTGTGTGCTATCAGGTATCCTGGGGATATCTCTGAAACAGAATGGTAAATCTCTGTTAAACATTTTAACATATGCACAGTCATACCTAAAAATAATTTCAAATGAAACTTACTTTTCCTACAAAATAAGATTGATTTTCAAGAACAGGAGGATCTGTATGGCACATAATCCATAACTGAATTTCATAGGTGCTTTAAGAGACAACATGGAGAAATATACAATCTTCAGGACAATAAGCAGCCTATTGCTAGTGGCCTCCAAAGCAGCATCCATTCCTCTGCCCCATACTAGCTGACTAGCCTGAATGTGATATTCTTTTAGTCACAAAGATCAGCATAACATCAGGATGTGAAATGACAGTTCAGGCTGGAGTCAGGTAAGGACAGAACCATGCCCTTGCCAGCACTACACTACAGACCCATTTCACTTATTGGTGAGTATATGCAGAAGGTTAAAGAGTAACTCCACATTTGTTCAGAAAAACAAAATTTCCCTTTGCGTGATCTATGTACATTGTAACAATTTTATTGACAGATTCCTACCTTTTGTTATTCTGAAAGAATAGCTCTTTGTTTGTCTGTGTCCATGTGCAAAGTGAATATGTATGGGAGTGGTTTTATAATAATCAGTCACCTGCAGGGCTCTAATGAGGAAGGATGCAGGGTCTGTATCCCTTTAGATATGATTTCCCTTTGGGGGTATCTCAGAAAAAACATTTTTGTTGCAGGGATGCCAACAATCTGACCTGTATCTGTCAAGGTCTTACCTTGCCCTCCCGTTGGCAGCCATATTGGACATGTGCAGACTGCTGCCTCTTATAAACTCTGATTGCATCATCACTTGCTTGCTGCCTGGGCATCTCTGCTAGTAGTCTTCTATTCTCCGTGTTCCTCCGTGTATGACTTGGCTTGGCTGACGACTCCTCTGGCTCTCAACCCCACATCGGCAGACGACCCTGCATCGGCAGATGACCCTATAGACTTGCAACCTGGTGCCATTCCCCCTCATGGCAGGGTTTATCCTCTCTCGGTTGCGGAGAATAAGGCCAAGGAGGAGTACGTTGCAGGTGCACTTGCCTGGGGGGCACATTTGCAAGTCCATTTCTCCAGCGTTTGCCAGGTTTTTCGTCGTAAAGAAAAATGGAGGGTGAGTTGAGACCTTGCATTGATTATAGGGGCCTCAATCACATCACGGTCAAGAATGCATACCCGATTCCATTGATTACTGAATTGTTCGCCTGCCTCAAAGGATCAACGGTCTTTACCAAGCTTGACCTAAGGTCCGTGTATAACCTCGCAAGGATCAAGGAGGGCAACGTGTGGAAGACCTCTGGTGATGCCCTTGTGAGGCTTGCGCAATGCGCCCGCTGTCTTCCAGGAGTTTATCAATGATGTATTTCGTAATATGTTGCAGCAATGTGTGGTAGATTTGGATGACATCTAGATTTACTCTGACTCTATTGAATCACACTACCTGGATGTCAGACGGGTGCTGCAACTGTTACGTGAGAATAGGCTTTTCTGTAAACTTGAGAAATGTGAATTCCACCTATCTCAGGTTGCCTTCTTGAGCTACATCATTTCTGCCCAAGGGTTCTCCATAAGCCCCCAGAAGGTTTCGGCTGTTCTACAATGGCCTTGCCCCAGTGGTCTCCATTCCATTCAGCGTTTCCTTGGGTTTGCCAACTACTATCGGAAATTTATAAGGAACTTTTCCTCTTTGGCAAACCTATCTCAGATCTGACCAAGAAGGGCAGCGATTCCCACAATTGGACAACTGCTGCCAAGCTTTCGAGGCTGTCAAGTCTGCTTTTCTTTGGCCCCCATTCTGTCTCATCCCAATCCTGGTTTCCCCTTTGTCCTAGAGGTGGATACGACTGAGACGGGAGTAGGCGCCCTTCTGTCTCAGTGTCGGACACCTGATGGACCCTTACTTCCTTGTGGGTTCTACTCCAAGAAGCTGTCTCCAGCTGAATATAATTACAAAACTGGAGATAGAGAGCTCTTGGCCATTATCTTGGCTCTCAAAAAGTGGAGACACTTGCTTGAAAGTTCTGTGGTTCCAGTTCTCATTCTCACCGATCATAAGAATCTGACGTATCTCTCGGAGGCCAAGAGGCTCACACCCTATCAGGCCAGATGGGCCTTATTCTTGTCTCATTTCAACTATGTGGTCTCCTATTTGCCCGGCTCCAAGAATGTTAAGGCTGATGCCTTGTCTCGCCAGTATTCTGAGTTGTCCAGGGAGGACTCCGTGGCCGACACTGGTCATACTTTCAGATCATATCCTGGCTGCCATTCGCACCAACTTAACCTCTCCTCCTGGGGAACAGATCTTGGTTGACCAACCTGATGCTCCCACAGAGAGACCTGCAGGCTAATGTTTTGTACCTGAGGGGTTGCACATGAGACTGTTGCGCATGTACCCCAATTCCAAGACTGCCGGTCATCCTGGTAAGAACCAGATGTCCTGGGCTATTTCCCGTCAGTTCTGGTGGCCATCTCTCTGCACTGATGTTGCTGCATATGTGGCTGCTTGTTCAGGCTGTGCCCAGAACAAATCTCCTTGGCACCTTCCCTTGAGCCTACTGCATCCCATCCCCAATGGGGAGCGTCCCTGGTCTAACCTGGTAATGGATTTTATTTTGTAACTTCCCACGTCTCGAGGTTACACCGTTATTCTCATGGTTGTCGCTCGGTCCTCCAAAATGTGCCACTGTGTTCCGTTTAGGCGGCTGGCTACCACTCAGGAGCTTGCCACAGTGTTTGCCAGGGAGGTCTTACATTTACACGGGTTGCCTAAGGAGATTGTCTCAGACCGTGGGAGCCAGTTTGTCTCCAGGTTCTGGCACACCTTTTGCTCCCAGTTGGGTATTCGGTTCGCCTTTCCCTTGGCCTACCATCCGCAGTCCAATGGTGCCGTTGAGTGTCTTAACCAAGCTCTGGAGCAATTTCTCCACTGCTATATCTCTGACCATCAGGACAATTGGGTTGATCTGCTACCCTGGGCGGAACTCTGCTATCAAATCGTCTTCCTGAATGTCTCCATTCATGGCCAATTATGGGTTTCAACACGCTGTGTTACCCGAGTCGTTCTCGCCACAGGACATCCCGGCTGTGGAGAATCTTCTTCGTTCCCTCCGCTCCTCTTGGGTGCAGATTTAAGAGTCTTTACAGCCATCTGCACATCGTCAGAAGCTCCAGACAGACCGGAGATGTTTATCTGCTCCTTCGTATCAGGTCTCGGAGAGGGTGTGGTTGTCAACCTCAGGGTGCCCACTCCAAGACAGGCACCCTGTTTTGTTGGGCCTTTTCGCATCCTCCATAAGGTGAACCCGATGGTCTATGCCCTTGGTCTTCCCTCTGGCATGCGTATCTCCAATGTGTTTCACGTGTCACTTTTGAAGCCACTGGTTTGCAATCGCTATACTTCTTCACTTCCTCGTCCCATTCCTGTGGGCAATCATGAGGAGTATGAGGTTAGCAACATTTTGGATTCTCGTCTGTTTCGAGGTCAGGTTTAATGCCTGGTGTACTGGAAGGGTTATGGTCCTGAGGAGCGCTCCTGGGTTCCCTCCACTGATATTCATGCTCCTGCCTTTCTCTGCGCTTTCCATGCTCGCTTTCCTCAGAGGGGAGGGTACTGTCAAGGTCTTACCTTGCCCTCCTGTTGGCAGCCATCTTGGACATGTGCAGACTACTGCCTCTTATAAACTCTTATAAACTAATTGCATCATCACTTGCTTGCTGCCTGGGTGTCATACAGTGATGATGCTGAACATCTGACTATATCGATCACCTAATGGGTTGCAGTCTTGCCCTTGCGTTTGTGCTCCAAGATGCATCTCTGCTAGTGGTCTTCTGTTCTCCATGTATGACCTGGATTGGCTGATGACTCTCCTGGCTCTCGACCCCGCATCGGCAGATGACCCCGAATTGGTAGACTATCCGCTTCTGCACTCGACCCTGGCTTGGATGACTACCCGCTTCTGGACTTGACCTTGGCTTGTTCCTGCTCTCACTTCCTCACTCTTGCTGTGCTTTTATTGTTGTTTTCTCCAATAAACTGCTTTATTTTACCTGCATCCCCGTGTGGTCTGGTTTTCTGGCACCCTGACAGTATCTTAGTGCAGACTTCTAGTAAGCCAACCACACAAGCAGGAAATAACATTTTCAGAGGGCATTCTGTACACCATCTGTGTACAGCCTCCAGGTAGCCATATTGCATTGCATTTTGCAGAAAATGATTGCACTGCAGATTGAAAAGGACAGGTCATTTTTAATAACATTCAATTACAATATGACAATTGTATATGTTATATTATTTTTTTTCACTATGCTATTTTCTTGTCCAACGAAAGTGGAGTTAACCTTTAGGGATGACCCCACAATTCTGTCACACATGCTTCTGTGAGTCAAGTCAATCAAAGATGTCTGGAAAATACATGCCTGTCATGTTCAGGCTCTCAAAGTAGCTATGGTGCTAATCTGAAAACTTGACTTATTGATAAGAAATTTAGATACATCAGACATAATAAAAAAAGACAAGCAATAAACACTATTAAAAAAGTGCATTAATTATCAGTAGTATATAACACTTCACATATCTTTACTATACTATATATTTACTTTATTATATAAAGTAAAAATATTCTTTGAAGTGCACCCTTACCCAGGCAATGCATATAATAATGTATATACCTATTCTTAATGAACAAAAAAAGAGCTTTAAAACAAGCCACCCCGTACCTCTCTAGCTGCGTGTACTATGAAGTACTTCATTCATCCTCAAAGATTACAATAAAGACACTAAAGTTGTGTTTTAGCTAGTTTCTAAAAGCTCAAAAACATCTGCTGCTGGTGTACAATAGATACATATTATGTTGTAATAGAAGTAAAAGGAAAAAAAATACATTTCTGTGCCTCTATTGTGAAATTTGAAGACAAGTTTCCTTACAGTGCCTATAGTTACAGAAGTGAGTTGGGGCTTGTTTTAGGGCATGTTTGGAATACTGAAACAGTGTGTGCAGTCTGGACATATCCAACTAATGTTCACTAGTAATTCAATAATGTGTAGGAGGTGAGACAGTAATATCAACTGCCTTATTTTATGCAGTTACATAATACAACAAGGAAGGATGGATAAAAAGATGCACATTATTTTACAAATGTTTTGTCACGCAAAACAAAGATCAGATATACCAATACCTCTAGTAAAGCCTGGGTGCATGTCCAGGATATGCAATCCTGGGACCTACACCAAACACCAAAAACACAAGCCTATGCCCCGCTATCAATACCATCCTCTCTATTGCAACATTTAAATTAAAAAGCAGAAGAAAGGCATGATTAGGAATGGTGCAATGGCTAAGCAAAATGTAATTTAGGAAAGTCTTAGCAACTTTGTCAAGTAGTTACCACTGTCTGTGCCCCTAATGGGAAGATTCATCCTATTTATTTATCTTAATAACAAATGTCACTGTAACTGGAAGTAACGGCAAAGCTAAAATTTTAGGTTGTCACTGGAACGGGAATCAAGTGGAAGTCTTTTAGTGGGGACACTTGTTGCAGTTACAACTATCAAGAGGGGAATAATCAAGCTTTGGAAAGATTTCCTCTCACTTCCTGTTGTGTCTATGGGACTGGATGGAAAAGGAACCCTTCCCCTATAATCACAAGGTTTGGCCTTAGATATACTTTAATAGATTTAGCTTTAAATTAGACAGAAAGCAACACTTATGTGTGACTTTTCGTTTAGCATAGCAACCCAGTTGGCATGTACTTTTGATCAATTTAGAAAAGTATGAATAACCTGTATTTAGTGCTACTTGGTTGTTAGGGGTTACTTCACTACCCAAATTGCTCTTTTGCCTTAAAAAACTGGGTGATTCTGATAATGATTTCTCATACCATTTATTGGCTGTGTGAAGACTAAGCATACTTACCCTATGGGTCTGGAGACCACTAATTCTACTTGTGCCTCTGGTTTGGACTCCAGAATTATATTGTAAACTTCTTCAAATGTTGCACCTTGTAATATCTGCCCATTCCACTCTAAAACCTCATCACCTGCAGACCAAAAATATAAAGGTTACTTAATACAGCAAGTTCCGCAAAGAACAGTAAAAACAAAAAAAAAAAAAACTAGATTACAGCAGAAAAGAGAATTTTGTAAAATACTAAAATTAACAAGAGGGGGCAAATAAATCTAAAGAGTCAACGAGAAGGGCAACGAAACAAATTAGGGGATTGGAGGACCTTAATTATAAAGAGCGTCTACAATCGCTTAATTTATTCTCCCTGGAGAAGAGAAGCCTGAGAGGGGACATGATAGCAATTTATAAATACCTCAATGGTGATCTCAGCAGAAAAAAAAAAGCTATTCAGTCGCAAGGATTGCATGAGAACTCGAGGACATACAATGCGATAAGAGGAGAAGTGTTTTGACCTCAGGCAATGCAGGGGGTTTTTTACAGTTAGGGCTACAAGATTGTGGAATTCTCTACCACAAGAGGTGGTTTCTGCGGGAAGTATGGCTACTTTTAAAAGACTCTTGGACGTACATCTCAAGGATCAGAACATTAAGGGGTATGAGAGACGATTATGGCCACGCGCGCCTACACAGGTTGAACTGGATGGACTATTGTCTTTATTCAACCTCAACTACTAAGTAACTATGAGAAGTGATTTGTAGCAGTTTATTTTTATTGTAAATGAAATAGGTAAACTTATGAAATATTTTATGAACAAAACCAAGTGACTAAATTAGTCACGTGACCGTGCCTAGGCGAATAGGTGTAACAAATCAACTTAAATCAATTTAAATATTTTTTGAGCTGCTAGTCATAAACAACATGTGTTAGTGAATATTAAACAAAGAAAAAGAGACAGCGCTCAAATTGATACACAAATTCTGGTGAATAATAATCAAAAAATATATCTATATAATAAAATTATAATTATCCCAGAAGCCATCACTGCAACAAGGAAGTGAAGGCTTCTGGGAGATGACCTAACAGGAAGTGACAGCTGAAAGAATCTACGGGATGTGAATGAATCTGAAAATCCTTTTAAAAATTCAAATTAACTGACAAGGTTTTACACTTCCTGTGGCTAAGTGTAAGTTTGACATAGCGAACGGGGGGCGAAATTCCACCCATACTGGGATCCTCCATACAGCATACCACTTACCAGTGCCAGACCCCAAGGGGCCATCCGGTAAGTGTGTGGAGCATCTGGTGGCGGATTTTGTTTGCCTTCTTTCTATCCTGACATAAGGATGCATTCCTTTTGAGCACCAAGCACCAAATCACTGAACTGTTTTGCTGCATATATTGCACTTGCACTTTTGTATACAAGGACTATAATAATTTTATGTTCTATATGGAACTTCCTTAACCATATAGACAATTTTTTTGCACGGTCACTTTATCATTTGGATTGTGTTATATATCATATATCTGCACTGTCACCTATGATAAAGATATATATATATTTTTTATAATTGTATTATATATATATATTTTTTGATTATTATTCACCAGAATTTGTGTATAATTTTGAGCGCTGTCTCTTTTTCTTTGTTTAATATTATGAAACTTTATGTCTTGTTTATTTCTTGTAGAATATTAGTTTCTCTTGATTCCTTCTGAACAAAACAAGCGGCAAGTAAACTGTTACATTTTTAGGCATGCATGTTAACATTTCAATTTATAACCATGTCACAAACACTTAAAACACCTGGCACTTGGAGACGATGTTTACCCTAATTAACCTGAACAGCTCCTTAAAACAGGTTGAAAATTAAAGGTTTTGTTTTTAGATGTCTTAAACCACATACAAAATCATTCAGGTTTAACCTCCCCCCGTCCGCGCTACAGCCTATATACGGCTGCAGCGCGGACTCGAATTTTCGGGAGGCCGTTTTTAAACGGCCTCCCAGTGACACGCCCCCAGCACGCTCCCGCGAGCGCGCTCCCGCGAGCGCGCTGCGGGGAAAATCTGTGTCGGCCGTGTCCCTTGGACACGGCCGATCACAGATCGTGGTGAATGGCCAATCACAGCGGCCATTCACCACGTGATCTGGCCGTCCAATGAGCGATGATCTCATATGTAAACATATGAGATCATCTCTCATCGCCGGCGCTCCTTCCTCACACGGAGCCTGCAGTGTGAGGAAGGAGGGGGAGCCGACAGCCGCTGGGGACACAGCAATGTAATCAGGGCACTGATCACCAGTGCCCTGATTACTGCAAGGTAAAAACACACACACAGTGCCCCCCCATCAGTGCCCACAGTGCCCGCCATCAGTGCCCCCCATCAATGCCCACAATCAGTGCCCATAGTGCTGCTAGTCAGTGCCCATCAGTGCCTGCTCATCTAGGCACTGATGAGCACTGACTGGCAGCACTATGGGCACTGAGTGTGGGCACTGATGGTGCTGCCCATCAGTGCCGCTCATCAGTGCCACCCGTCAGTGTCCAGTGCCATCCGCCAGTGCCCATCAGTGCTGCCTATCAGTGCCCAGCAGTGCCGCCTGTCAGTGCCCAGCAGTGCCACCTGTCAGTGCCCAGCAGTGCCACCTCTCAGTGCCCAGCAGTGCCACCTCTCAGTGCCCAGCAGTGCCGCCTATCAGTGCTCATCAGTGCCGCCTCTCAGTGCCACCTCTCAGTGCTCATCAGTGCGGCATATTAGTACCTCCTCATCAGTGCCCATAAGTGCCACCTCATCAGTGCCCATAAGTGCCACCTCATCAGTGCCCATCAGTGCAGCCTATCAGTGCCCATCAGTGCCGCCTCATCAGCGCACATCAGTGAAGGAGAAAAATTTATTTTCAAAATTTACTCGCAGAAAATAAGAAAAACTTTTTTTTTTTTTCAAAATTTTTTGTCTTTATTCTTTTTTTTTTTGTAAAAAATAAAAAACCCAGAGATGATTACATACCACCAAAAGAAAGCTCTATTTGTGTGAAAAAAATGATAAAAATTTCATATGGGTACAGTGTAGCATGACCGCGCAATTGTCATTCAAAGTGTGACAGCGCTGAAAGCTGAAAATTGGCCTGGATGGGAAGGGTGTTTAAGTGCACAGAAGGCAAGTGGTTAAAATAACTAAAAAGAGATGTGTTCATTTGAAGGTTGGCACTCTAGTGATGTCCCTCATAGTATTACCAAACCTTTGTCATCCTTCTTCCAAAAAAGCTCTCTCTTGCCTCAAAGTTCCTTCTCACTCCAGAAAACCTCAGACATTTGTGAGCTGTGTTCCTTGCTTGTCCAAACCTTGCTAGCTTTGCAAGCCATCTTCCTGATGAAACCTTATCACTCTTCTTTGAACTTTAGTTACCTGCCAGTAACCCTCAGATGACTTTCTAAGGCCTCTTCTAAATCTCAGTCTTCCATCAAACATTCTTCTTACCCCTCCTCAAAATGTCGTCACCTTTCTCCCACATCTGTCTCACTCTTCTGAACCGTGGAGTTCCTAATAATTTAACCCCACTTCACTATAGCATTACCTAGTTATACTCTATTGTTATCCATATAAGCCATAAAGCGGAGTTCCACCCAGTGAACTTTTTTTTTAAATAAAAATACCCCCGGGACAGTCAGGACTAGTGCTTTCCACAATGGCTAGCCTCTGATCTGTCCCGGGTTACATTTACCTGAAAGAAGAAATACTTACCTTGAAAATGTCTTCTCCAGCGCTGCCATCTCAGGTGTGGGCAGCTTGAAGTCAGCGCGATCCTCTTCTGTGTCCTCTTCCGTCTTCTTCGGTCCCACGATGCACTGCACCGGCCCCACCATCACTTCCGGTGCCGCAGTGTCATCTCTGCACAGCTTCTGGGCATG
The DNA here is from genome assembly GCF_965119305.1 of Pelophylax lessonae. Classification (NCBI taxonomy): domain Eukaryota; kingdom Metazoa; phylum Chordata; class Amphibia; order Anura; family Ranidae; genus Pelophylax; species Pelophylax lessonae. Next base: position 490,765,237 of record NC_138772.1, on the reverse strand, counting down.
CCCAGAAGCTGTTTAGCAAGGTATGACGGCGCCAGCACCGGAACTGACATTGGGGCCGGTGCAGGCGCATTGATTCCTGGGATCGATGACGTTCAGCTCCCAGGAATCATTGCAAAGCCAGGAAATGACGAATCGCCGTGGCCACCGAGGGGAGGAAGAGGAAGTAAGGTAAGTATATTTTCTTCTAAACCAGGTAAGTAAAAAAAAAAATTGCGATTATCCATTTGTTTTTCAGGTGACCCGGAGCGAGAAGATGGAGGTAAGTATAATTTTAGGGTGGAACTCCACTTTAACAGCCAATTGAATAATAAGCCAATAATGGACTGAGGATGGCCAAGAATCCGTACACAGCTCTATGCAGCTTGAAATAATATTAGGATATATCTGCACTGTAAACCATTAGTTTTAGGTACAAGCTTGGTTCAAGGGCATAACAGAATGATGCATGGCTCTGGCCACTATTACAAATAGGAATTAAAAAAACATATTTCTTTAGATATACGATGGAAGTGGGACATGCAGCTGCAGAAAATAAAAAAGGAAACTGCTTAAACGTAAAAAAAAAAAAAGAACTTTCAACTCCCAAGGAATGGCCTGGAACAACTTATGAAATCACTGAAATGTCCACCAGCCTTTCTAATGTCATCAACATTTTTATTTTACTATCCTTTCGTACACAATGCCCACAGAGAGCCAGTGGATATATTAAGCTGTGTAGTACCTTACTGTAAGAATTGTGAAGTAAATTAGCAGCATAAATCATTACTGCAGATATAAAAGCCACAATTTTTGAAAATGACATAATACCAGCAAAGGGCACTAATGTGATTTATTTATACTGATGTACGTACATTTCAACCCTCAACTCAAGACACCACAGACCTCCCGAGACTGGCGCCACATGCAGCAATGACGTGAGTGGCTCTTTAGTGACTTGATCCACAGCACAACTGAGTCATGCCCTGATGTCCTGTTATATCTGCTTCCAGTTTACTAATGATATGACATTCATGGAGTGTCATCCAACACCCTACTAAGAAAGAAGCTTACACGGTTAACGTCTAACCATTATCTTTTGGCTTACTGTGAAGTTAGTACTCTATTTCAATATTTTTTTTTAGTATTTTCATACCTTTGATAATTTTAGCTAACAGAAAGGGCTTTCATTTTTATTGATACATTTCATTGATACTTAAGTCTAGTTTTTGTTCTTTTTGTTAAAAATAACAAAAATGTTATACTTACCTGCCCTGTGTAATGGTTTTGCACAAGCAGCCCTGATCCTCCTCTTCTCAGGTCCCTCTTCAGTGCTCTTGGCCACTCCCACCTGTTGGGTGCCCCCACAGCAAGCAGATTTCTATGGGGGGCACCCGATCTGCAGCTCCTTGTCCATTCAGACACGGAGCTGTGGCCCGGCCCCACCCGCCCCCTTATTGGATCGCTGACTTTGATTGACAGCAGCAGGAGCCAACAGCGCTTTGCTGTTGTCTCAAAATAAAGAGGGTGGAGGGGTTTGGACAGCCAAGTCTCTCTTGCAACATCACTGGATGGAGATGAGCTCAGATAAGTATTAGGGGGGCTGCTGCACACAGGTTTTTTATTCCAATGCAAAGAATGTATTAAGATAAAAAAAAAACCTTCTGCCTTTACAACTACCTTAAACCCACTATCAAGGTCGACTTTGTAGTGCTGTTTCTGGGTGTCAGTGGACCAGTAATCCAGCAATGTGAATGTCCCCATGCTTGCTGGTCCTTGGTGATCTCCTTGTGCTGATGTCATCACCTGTAGACTTTCTTCTGGGTCCTAAGAGGACCCTGGTGTGCGGGCATGCAGGAGGTGACATGGACACCCAATTTCCCACCTCCTATGCACAGAAGAAGGAAGCTAAAAAATATAGCCCTTGGTTTCCTAAATAAAGAGTGATTAAAGTGGTTTTAAAGGTTGAAGGTTTTTAAAATGCATGAGGGTAAAAACATTCAGTATGCAGCTCCCCCCGGAGCCACCCCCCCCAATACTTACCCGAGTGACTTGCTATAGGGGCACCTGGAGAAGAGGAGGAGCCAGGAGCGCAGGCAGGGGACCCTAGAAGAGGAGGATCGGGGCTGCTCTGTGCAAAAAATAAATAAATAAATTTAGCCGCCCCCGTCACCGTTAGCTCGCGCACAAAAAAAAACATATACGGAAGTCGAGCCGCGAATGAAATCGCTGTTCAAACCACACATGTGAGGTATCGCTGCAAAAGCCAGAGCGTGAGCAATAGTTTAAAAAAAAGAGCTACACTCTAACTCTAAACTGGTAACCTTTAAAAAATTTTAACGCGTCGCCTATTGAGATTTCTATTGAACGTAGTTTGTCGCCATTCCACGGGTGTGCGCAATTTTAAACCGTAACATGTTGGGTATCTATTTACTCAGCGTGACATCATCTTTCACAATATATAAAAAAAAATGGGCTAACTTTACTGTTTCGTTTTTTTTAAATGCAGTGATTTTTCCAAAAAAATGGCGTTTTAAAGACCGCTGCGCAAATACCGCGTGACAAAAATATTGCAATGACCGCCATTTTATTCTCCAGAGTCTTTGCTAAAAAAATATATATAATGTTTGGGAGTTCTAAGTAGTTTTCTAGGAAAAAATACTATTTTAACTTGTAAACAAAAAGTGTCAGAAATAGGCCTGGGGCTTAAGTGGTTAAAGTGTATGTCAAGGCAAAAAAAAGTACATCTCTCCAATACATGCACATTTTCACACGTTTTATCCCTTTAATGACCCTGCAGGTTCAGTAAAATACCTGTTGATCTGCCAGAAATGCACTGAGCTCTTAGGCCCACTTGTGGGTTGACAACATTTTTTACTGAGTGGTGTCAACCCTGCCCAGTGTCTTTTGTCATACTACTCAACCACTCCCACTCTCAAATCTCTGCAACACATAAATGCTAATTGTTTTGAAGTCCAATAAAAAAACTAGGAAGGCTAAATAAACTTTTTGAGATAACACAGAAAAGGTGCAAAGGACACAGGACAGCTCCAAATATTTGACAAGATCATCAGGTTTTTTACATGTTTTAACATATATATGGTAATGCAATGTTCATAACAGCAGGAAACCCTATTGGCAGTGCAATGTCAAACAAGTTATAAATACAGTTGCAGCTACAAATGAGGACACTCTGGGGTTGATTTACTAAAGACAAATAGACTGTGAACTGTGCAAGTTCAGTTGCTCCACAGCTTAGTAAAAATGGGGAAGCTCTGCTGACTTCCATCAGCCAATCCTATGCAAGCAAAAATGCTGTTCTTTTATTTTCATTGCATGTGATTGGATACATTTTTGTAAAGTGAAGCTTAACCTCATTTACTAAGCTCTGGAGCAACTGCACTTGCAAAGTGAACAGTCTGTTTGTCTTTAGTATATCAACCACTTTATCAGACACAGTGAAGAAAGAACAGACATACCTGGTCGCAGCCGCCCAACAGTGTCTGCTAGGCTTCCCTTCTTCACTTTGGTGATATAAGCACAGAGATGACCAGTCTCTGACATTTTGCCTCCAACAACCTGCAATAAGAGACAAAATATAAAATGCTGGTTAAATAAAGGTGTCTATTTAAGTTGCCTATACTTAAATGACTATAAGAACTGAATAAAGCATAGCAGTATAAGCTACAATGGGTATAGAAAATAATCCACCCCCCCCCCCTCCCCACTTTAAAATAATCACATTTTGCTGCCTGTAATGAACAGACACAGTTTTTGTTTTAGTCAGCTGTATTTAGTGCAACTTATAACATCCAAGTGAAAGATATAACACCAACATGTCAGAGAAAAATAAAAAACTGAGTTGGAGAAAGGATCGTCCCCTCCTAAAAGTGACTTGTAAACTCAGTCAGGTGTAGCTAACAACCTTCTCAATGGCATACACAGCCATTTGACTTTCACCTCAGCTGTGGTCATTTTGATTAGCTTAGCATGAAAATAGCTTTCCTGGAGCATTTAAGTACTTGGTAGTGCAACTGAAGCAAACAATCAACTATGGGTGGCAAGGCACTGTCAAAAGATCTCCAGGATAAAGTTGTGGACAGACACAAGTCAAGAGATGGATACAAAAAAAATGTCAAAGGCATTAACAATGCTAAGAAGCACAGTGAAGTTTATTATTAAGAAGTAGAAGGTATTTAGTACAACGCAGACCCTCCCTGGATCAGGACGTCGCTCCAAACTTGATGATAGAACCAGGAGGAAACTGGTCAGAGAAGCTACCAAGAAGCCTACAGCAACTCTGAAGCAGTTGCAGGAATTTATGACAAAAAGTGGTCATTGTGTGCATGTGACAACCATATCACAAATTCTCCACAAATGTGGCTTGTATGGGAGGGTTGCAAGAAAAAAGTCACTCCTCAAGAAAGGTCACATGCAGTCCCCACTGAGCTTTACCAAAACGCACCTTGAAGATTCTGGGACCACATGTAAAAAGGTGTTCTGGTCAGATGAGATTAAATTGAATTATTTGGCCTTAACACCTAACGATATGTCTGGCGGTAATCCAATAGAGCTCACCATTCAAATAACACCATTCCTACAGTAAGCATGGAGGTGGTAATATCCTGTTATGGGAGTGTTTCTCTCCAGCAGGGACTAAAACACTTGTTAGGATAGAAGGAAAAATATATGGGTGAAAAATACTGTCAATTGTACTGTCAATTTCTTGAGGAAAATCTGCTGTCCAGAAAACTGTCCAAAAAATTACCACACAGTGGTTGAAGGAGAAAAAGTTGAATGACCTTGCATTGTTTAGTCAGAGCCCAGACTTAAACCCCATTGAAAATCTGTGAAATGACTTGAAGACTGCAGTCCACAAATGGTCACCATCAAATTTAACTGAACCTTAGCAGTTCTGCAAAGAAGAGTTGGCAAATATTGCAAAATCTAGATGTGCAAAGTTAGTAGAGACATCCAACAGACTAAAGGCTGTAATTAAAGCAAAAGGTGGTTCAACAAAATACTGACATAAGGGGGTGATCCGTTTTCCAATTCAATGATTCTGTTTTTGATTTTTTTTTTTTACATGTTGGTGTTATATCTTTCACTTGGATGTCATAAGTTACATAGTTACATAGTTAGCGAGGTTGAAAAAAGACACCGGTCTATCCAGTTCAACCTATGATGAGTGTGTGTGTGTGCTGTCAATAGTACATCGTAACCACCGTATCGTGGTTAAGGTGACCATCTAATAGCTTTTTGAAACTATCGATGCTCCCTGGTGATACCACTGCTTGTGGAAGAGAGTTTCACATCCTTACTGCTCTGACGGTAAAGAACTCTTCACGCAGTTTATGGTTAAACCGCTTCTCTTCTAATTTTAGTTAATGGCTGCGTGTCCTTTTATATTCCCCTTCATTGACTAGTTTGTTCCCTATGCTAGGGTCGCCAGTACAGTATTTGTACATTGATATCATATCCCCTCTCAAGCGTCTCCTCTCCAGAGAGAATAAGTTCAATGCTTGTAGTCTTTCCTCATAGCTGAAGTCCTTTATTCCCTTTATTAGCTGTGTTGCCCTTCTCTGGACTCTCTCCAGTTCCAGCACAGCCTTCCTGAGGACTGGTGCCAAGAACTGGACGGCATATTTAAGATGCAGCTGGATCAAAGTCTTCTAGAGTGGAAGAATTATCGTTTTATCTCTGGAGTGATTCCCCTTTTTTATACATGCCAGTATTCTGTTGGCTTTGCTTGCAGTAGCTTGACATTGCATGCCATTGTTAAGCATTGCTAAGCTTGTCTTCTACTAGGACCCCCCGTTTATTTTCTATCTTAGATTCCCCCAAAGGCTCTCCCCCTAGTGAGTAACTTGCGTTCATATTTCTGGCACCCAAATGCATTACATTACATTGTCCAACATTAAACCTCATTTGCCATGTAGATGCCCACCCCATTATTTTGTTCAGGTCTTCTTGTAAGGTTTCCAAATCCTGCGCAGAAGTTATTGCCCTGCCTATCTTTGTATCATCCGCAAATACTGAGATTGAACTGTCTATCCCATCTTCTTGATTGTTTATGAATAAATTAAACAGGATTGGTCCCAGGACAGATTCTTGGGGGACCCCACTTTCCACACCAGACCATTTCGAGTACTCCCCATTTATCACCACCCTTGGACTCACCCCTGAAGCCAGTTTTTAATCCAGGTGCTCACCCTATGGTCCATACCTATGTACCTTAGTTTGTACAGTAAATGTTTGTGGGGAACTGTATCAAATGCCTTTGCAAAATCCAGATATACCACACCCACAGGCCTTTATCTAGATGGCTGCTCACTTCTTCATAGAATGTTAATTAATTGGTCTGGCAAGAGCGATTTTTCATGATTCTATGCGGATTACTGCTAATGATACAGTTTTCATTACTAAAGTCTTGTATATAGTTCCTTATCATCCCCTCCAATAGCTTGCAAACTATTGATCTTAGGCTAACTGGCCTGTAGTTCCCAGGGATATATCTCGGCCCTTTTCTTTTTAAAATAATGGTACCACATTGACTTTTCTTCAATCAGCTGGTACCATTCCTGTCAGACTATCCATAAAAATTAGGAACAATGGTCTTGCTATCACCTGTTCCTCAAGGACCCGCGGTGTAGGCCATCTGGCCCCGGTGACTTATTTATGTTAAGTTTTTCAAGTCTAGTTCTGAGTCTGTGTTCTGTTAACAATGAGGGTGCTTCTTGTGATGTTATATTAACTTTAACTTTACAGTCTGGGTTACTGTATCCCCCCAATTCTTTTGTGAAGACTGAGGAGAAGAATTTATTTAGAACCTTTGCACACTCTCTGTCCTTTATAGCCAAATTCCCTTCATCATCCTTTATGGGGCCAATATGTTCTGGCCTCACTTTCTTACTATTTATATACTTAAAGAATTTCTTGTTTTTTTTTTTTTACTCTCTTCCGCTAAGTGCCTTTCGTGTTCTATCTTAGCCGCCTTGATTGTGCTCCTGCATTTCTTATTGCATTCTTTGTAATGTTGGAATGCTGCCAATGAACCCTCAGCATTGTATTTTTTGAAGGCCTTTGCTTTAGTTTTTATATGCATTTTTACGTTTGAGTTTAGCCACCCAGGGTTTATTTTATTTCCCGTTGGAATGCACTGGCCAATACCTTTAGTATGTCCTTAAAGCACTCCTATTTTTCCTTAGTGTTCTTTGTTCTCAGGAAATTTGCACTAGTAAATTATGTATGAGTAAATACAGCTGGATAAAACAAAAACTATATAGGTCTTCATTTTAGGCTACAAAGCAACAAAATGTGATTATTTTAAAGGGGGTGATTATTTTCTTTGCATTTTAGGCATACATATTTAAATACCTGTTCCTTTTTTCCTCTATAACAGAATAACAGCACTGTGCAATCTATTGAAACCTGACGGACTCCTAGAGCCTTGGTGAGGCTCTGTGTCTTTCACATATATTTTCAAATGTGTGCAACTAATCCCTGTTTTTACCATAAACATGTTATATAGGGCTAATTTGTTTGTTTTTTTGCTGGGAAATTTTCTGTGGCTTGTAATGTGCAAAGCCCATCCATGTGCACCTTACTACAAAGGCTAGTTATAGATTGGGGTTGTTACCACTTCTCTGCACAGCTTGTCTGCTGAATTTGGCGTGGGGATACATTGGATGCCTTTAAGGAGGAGTGGGCTCCCTCCAGACAAACCTGCCCTTTAGGCCCCCTTTCACACTGGTGATCCGATCAGGTCTGCCTGTTAGGTATTCAGGTGGACCTGATCGGAAGGTCCATGCATTCCTATGGACAGGCAGGTATAATCGGATTTGTGTCTATTTACACCCACCGAAATCTGGGTCTGTTCCAGTCCGCTAAAAAAAAGGGAAGAGAATCTGCACTTTTCTGTTTAGGCAGATCAGAAATTATTAATTATAGAACCACAGTACACAGAGGAGCCTTGGCGAGGCACTGTGGCTTTTACATATACATGCAAATGTGTGCAAGTAAACCCTCTGTTTTTAACATGAACTTTTAGGCAGGCCATAGATTATATGGAAAATCCCTTGATGAGCTATTGTAATCTCCCGGCAGGGAAGGGGGGGGGGGGCACAGGGAGCCTTCTCGTCTGGGAGAACACAATGATTATTACTAGTTGTCTAGTTGCAATTATTGCCTCTGGCAATAATTGCAAGCTAAAAATCCAGCATGCTGGTTGTACCCAAGTCAATCGATGGATCAAACTGGGTACAATCAGTCTGCACATAGATGGGTTGAATCTTAGCCGATCTATCACTTTTTTTTTGCTGTCTGGCTGGTAAGTGTGCTGTGAACCTTTCTGTTATTTGTAATGTCGCAGTGCCTAAACCCCAATATTATTTTAGTATGTGCTTTGCAATGTGTTATAGGGAAATAAACAATTTTGACAATTGTAGTATTTGAAAAAAAAAACTTTTTAAAACGAATACATGGTCTTAGTTTTGTTTTTTCCTTCACATTTGCATTGAGTTGATAGGACAGCTCTATGAAGAGGCTGAATACCCCAAAGATATATGAGGTATAGGCTATGGCAGGTTTGTGCACGCGTTGTGGGATTTAGCGATATAACCAATGCAGAGTATTTCAGAAGGGAAAATGAATTTAGAACAAGAGGTCGTGATGTGAAGCTGCGGCGGCTGCCGGATACTTGAGGACATTCCACTTTACAGCAGGAAAGCTGGATTTAAGAGATACCCTATCCGCACATGATATAGTAGCCTATGGAATAAAAGAACTAAAAAAAAATCCCGGGGAGACGCAGGAGGCTGTTATGAATAGAAGCAAAGATCAAATAGCAGAAGGTCTGCAGTTTTGCAACAAAGGGGAAAATTGGCAGATTGCATGTGCCAAGCGCTGCTTTTATGTCTTCAAATGCTGTGCTTCTAGGTGTTAAATTATTTCTGAGACGACTGACATATTCATTTGTATGGCTCGGGGAGGCGGACGCGTCTGTCTTAGAACGTGTACTTTGGGCTAAAGAAATTCAGTGTGAAGAGAATACCCCGGAAGTCGTATTTGCTGTGCCAGCCAAGATCTGGAGGTGCTACACACTGAGAATGCAAAATGCCGAGCCTGACAGACACAATGCTTGTTCACAGCTAAGGAATACCGCTTTTATTACTGTCGGCATGATTAACCCTCTCGTGCCCGTCAGGGAGAGATCAGTTGTATAGGACGAGAGGCTGCAATCCTATTAACTGTACACAGACCTCAAGGGGACAAGGCACCTTTGCTACAACCATCTCAGAACCATCTTAAAATATATCAGCTAATTGACAACTATGGCGGCTGCCACTGGTCATCTTCTTCTATAAAAGCTAGCTGTCTGACTGTGTCTGTCTTCCATATTTCTGTGCCACAAACATGGAATAATCATGCACACTTCAATCTAACTGCACCGCTCCAGGCTCCTCTCCTCTCACCAGCCCCCAAAGCCAATCTGGGAGCTCTTTCTATTTTCCTCACTTAAGGCAGCCATGCAAACAAAGCCACACCATATATTCTGGCTTTGAAGAAAATGTAATTGTTTAGAGGTGCACACAATCTTAGAATCTTTATGCTCAAATGGAATCTGTTATTTTTCTCATTTAGAGCCCACCCCCTATCATTCCCCACACGACCAAAGCTCAACCTCACCACATTACCAAACCACCATTTGGGAAGCATTTTCCCTTAATCCTGAAGATACAGTTCTAAAACCACAGCTTTTCTAAAAAAAAAAAATCAGCATGTTGAGTTTGAGGCTGGGGACGCCACATATAAACTGATTAAACAGTGTTTGAGATAAGTCATTTCCGGTCAGCTGGAATGCAGGTGGAGCGCAAACCGGCGATTCCTATACAATACATGCTAATCCCTGTCTTCTTTGATGTAAGTGCAATACAACCTTCTTTTTTAAATAAATGATTTAAAATACTGCACCATGAGAGTGTTCTTTCCTCTCCCTTTCTATATGGCAACACTGGAGCTTTAAATACACTATTTATATACATATTGATTGGATGACAGCAGCGGTTTGAATTCATTTCTGTGACCTCATGTATGACATCTTGGATTTTCCCATAAGCGCAATTTGACTTCTTATAAATAGGGGTCAATTAGGTCTGGTGAGTGTATAGTGCATGGGTGTCCAACCTTTTGGCTTCTCTGGGCCACATTGAGTGTAGAGAAATTTTCTCGGGCCGCATATAAAATATATACTATTAGTTAAGGTATATAAGTAATAAAACGCCGACGCGCCACCTTCCCATTCTGCAGCGCCCCCCCCCCCCCAGCACTAATTTAACACAACTAGTGGATGATCCCCTCCGAGGCAGCCTCTGTGGCTGTGCCCCCGACTCAACTCCCTTCCTCCCCAGAAGAAAAAAAAATGTCAGGGGGCAGTGGGCCACATTTCCTGTGGTTCCGGGCCGCATGCGGCCCCCCGGCCACAGGTTGGACATGCCTGGTATAGTGCATCTGCATGCTGGTGGAGAGGAACCTTTCCTATACTCACTGAGGATGTTATTTACGTGTGGGATTATATATGGACTTCACAATTTTGTATGTATTTTCTATAATTTAAATGAAGATGTATTTATTTTTTTCTTTGTCCATTCACTATTGTTTATTCACTATGGTGATATGTATTTATGATATAAGAGCGTGGTTTCTTTGTTTCTTTTCATGGTATAGGTGTTTTTTACACTTTACAACATACGGCTCTTTATTGTAGTTTATTTGTTTTTTGGTTATTGATTTGCGCGGGTTTAGAAACTATTGGGTTCCTATATTTTATTTTAACCCGTAAGGAATATCTCACCAAAAATGAAATTTCTGTTGCAGAGGATGCCTAAAGTTTGATTTGTATCTTAGTGCAGACTGCTGGGAAAATCAATGAGCCAATCACATAATCAGGAATTTCATTTTGTGGAGGTGTTCTGCTTGCTGATTTTTTTTTTTTTTTTACCACAAAAGTGGAGATACACTTTAAGAATCCAACCCAGACAGCATATTAAGATTGATTGGTTCTCCTTAGATCGTTCCATAGATGAGTTAGCACATGTACTAACCCATGAGACTTTCCTATAAGCACCAAATTTAAACATTATACATTCATTGATATCTCCCCCCCCCCCTTCCCCCTCGCTTCAACGTATGCTGAAAAAGAGTAGTTTGCCATTTTCCAGGGAATTAATGAGATTTATTTGTTCATGATGCAAAATGGCTGTTTCCAATGTGGAGTAACAGCTTCACCTTACCGTATACCGTTTACCTTGCCGTATAGCAATTCAAACAGGGACATCTTTTTACTGTTTCAAGTATCAGATCTCTTTTCCCCTGACCTTGTTCTGTCTTAATTAAGTCATATTTCAATTAAATGTTGTTCTTTTCCAATTAGACATTCCAGCAAATTGTAGAAAGCCGATTAGTATAGCTCAGAATGAATTGTGCTAATAATCCATAGTTTCAGTATTTTATTGAACACTAAGCTGTACCTGAAAAGCAGCCAATCTGTGTTACCAGGAGAAAAAAAGGCTGGAGATTTGTTTATGGCCTATATGCCATGTTCACTAAATAAATGCTAAGATGGTGCAAATGTGTTTTCCATGCATCATAAAAACAAAACCAATTTATTCAATTCATCTATACATGCAAATAGGTGGGTCAAATCAATCAAAGAGGGAGATCAAATGAGATTCCAGGCCTGACAAATGCGAGCTTTCCCAAGCAAGTAAAATAAATAAATAAAAATGTGTGTCTTTAACCCTTTTGCTGCCAGATCCATATGGCGCACAGACCTACAGCATTGCTTCCAGTTGGTCAGGTCCGTATACTGTACGGACCTGGCATTCCTCCTTCTGATATAAGCTCACCTAAATGTGATCCCCCCCCCCCCCGGCTCATGTTTACCAGCCCCCTTCCTTTTCTAAAGGAACACAATAAGCAACTGGTACTGATCGCTCCTGTGTTCACACACCACTGAAGCATAGTAAACAGTGAAAAGGGTTTAAGAGGAACTTCAGCATTAAAAAAATAAAAATGTCTGGCCAGCACCTAATGCAATACTCACCTCCACTTAAGTGCTGTCCCCTGAAGACTCACAGCTCCTGACATCTAGTACTGGTCCTCTTTCAGGTTTAATGACAGCGAAATTGAATGTGTCACCACATTGGCCTGGGCTCACAGTAGAGTACTGCAAGACTGTCCATTACCAACGCAGGAAGAAGAAAACCCAAGACATCATATGACTGGCCAAAAGACTACTGTATTTTAGATATTCAAGAAGTATATAAGCTGCACTACCTCTAATATGTGCCTTTCCACACTAGTGAGAAATCAAAATGGGAAAGCTGCTACTATACAAAAAAATCCCCTGTAGTGAAATCACTATTGAAATGCAATAATCAAGGTGCAAACAGTGCTCAAAATATAATAAAGTGCTGTCAGTTCCGCTTCCACCAGGTGGAACGCACCCTGGCTTCGTTACACATTTGGAGACACGGAGTGGCTATGATATAATACATATTGCCAGCAGATAATTCCTGGTGTCGGGGGAGGATTGTTACTGGGGATCTTAAATAAACAGCGTTATGCGATGATATCCTTTCTGAATATGGTGGTACGGATGGTGAACCGCAACGAGGGATTGACCATACATACTAAGCATGTTTTGACCTACCTCAGTGTAAACATAGGAGGTCAACAACTCATGGTGAGTTTGGTCCTAGGAGGGCACTGGAGTGGTGACAGGACACAAAGATTGCGGTTTTTGCACAAGGCACAGCACTTTGCTTTGGCTAAAGAAAGAGGAGCACCTTTTTCTCAACACTTATTGCACTTTAAGGAACTGACAGCAGTTTATTATATTTTGAGCACTGTTTGCGCCTTGATGATTGCATTTCAATAATTATTTCACTATAGGGAATAGTGCAGCTATTTTCACAATTTTTTTCATGGATTTTAGATATGTATGAGGGGTATATAAAAATAGATGGGGGGAGAGGAGACAGGATCTTAAGTGCCCATCCAGCTGTGGGTCGAGCAAGTGCTGGGACCCCTCCCACTGTCACACAGCCCTGGACATGGCTCATCATCTGCCCACTGCAAGTAAAACATTTTCAGTAAAGTTTTTGAGCCTTCCCGTTAATTAAACTGTCAGCAGGGACTGAAAGCAAGCACTTACAGTTGTCTAAGCACATAATAGCTACTTAGCTACTTAGGTATTGCGGAAGTTCCAAAATCTAAAGCAAATCTTGCTTTTTGACCCCGCTTTTTTGTATTGACACACTTTACACTTATGCAGTTTTAAAAATCAGGTTTGCTGCATTTATTGCAGTTTTAACATTGTGCATCTTTTAAAGAAATCAAAAGTACCACATCTAAAATGCAGACAACACAAATTCTAATCATGACCCCAAGATCCTCCTCTATCCACAAAAGCCAACACTCACCTTTAGACCAAGCATAGCTCCAGAATCTCGAGGCACGCTGCCATCTTTTAACCGCTTATTCAATAAGATGCGGCCAATTAATCGGTCGCCATCTTTGGACGCTTGCCACGTAACAGGGTGCTGATTTGTGTAGAGAGAAACACGAGAAAAATATGTTAGAGCATGTTTTCAACAGTACAACAGTAACAGATTTGTAGCCTTAAAGAACACCTGTAGTACAGAAGAAACCAAAAAGCTGCAAAGGAGGCAGATAGGAAAAATAGGAATTGCCTTTCCTTTTTAAAAAAAACTATAATGTATTTAGGGTAGCTTGGAAGAGTATTTTAAACCTCAACCCACCTTCCTAATGCCCCGTACACACGTTCAGATAATCGGACGACTTATCGTTCGCATTTTGTTGCATGATACTAACATCGAATTCAACAATGCGTACGAACCGTATGATTTTTGTCGTACGATTCGGGAAAAGCTTCCTGGTTGCTTAGCTATGTATCAGATGGTGCAAAACAAAAACAATGGCAGCCAGGCTTTTTCCGTGCTATTTTATTGTTTCTGAGCATGCGCGGTGTTTGTCAATCGATTTTTAGCGGACGCATAGTGTACTGATGAAACGATTGTCGTTAGCAGGGCTATCGTACGACAGAAGTTTTCCTGTTTGTCCCTTCGGATTTTGTTGGACCAACTGTTGTGATCGGCTGTCGAAAGCTGTGTACTAACGATCAGATTATCGTGTGATCAGGTCGAAAGCGAGTTTTATCGCACGATTATCGGAACGTGTGTACGGGGCATAAGTCCCACTGCTAATAAGCAAAGCAAAGCCACTCATGGCAAGGTCTTGACGTTTTTAAATGTAGCTGCTAAGAGGTTATGTTGTTGCAAAGTTTGGCCCTATAGTGATATTTTAATAAGGTGAGCAGCAGTTTAACCTGTTACACTAAACTCTCCTACAACCCCCTGGAGCCTATTCTGCCTTGATAACAAAGGCACCTAACTACAGTGTCTACATTTTCTACCAGACACTTTTACTTGTTTAATATACTGTAAAGGGACAATACCTTTGGTAAAAAAAAAAACAAGACAAATATAGCTAAAGACATTCTGAAGGATCCTAAACCTCACCTTGGTTCCAAGGAGCATTATGTTACTTTTAGAGTCAGGGAACCTACAATGTCTCTCATTAACTGCTGACATGTTCAGTAACTTAGGAGGTGCACAGTATCAACTGCTAGAGGGTAGGGGATACTATGGTACTCTGCTATGACCCAAAACATTTCATAGACCTTCTCACAGGTCATTGCTTACCCAGAAAAGCCAAATAAACTAGAAGTGACTCCAAAAACCTACTCTGCCTACAAGATAAGCGCAAGGGAGGTTCTCTGCAGGGTCCTGTGCTCCCAAAACTGCCTATAATGGATGGGTGATATAAGAAACCCCCCAATGGGCCTAAATACAGATCTTTTTCTAAAGGCCTATAGAGATTTTTTAAATACAGGTGTACTTTTAGGCTGGCAGGGAACTAGACAATCAATGTTTTCCATAAAAGCTTATACAAAGCCTAATTATTTTCTATAGGAACACTAGAAATAGGCTACATTGATGAAGCTTTACACAAGGAGAAGGATCTTTATTTTCAGCCAAATCAATTGGAGTCTGCAATAAAATTCAGAAAATAAATGTAGTTAAAAAAAAAAAAGATCCTTACCCTGGTGTGTTATCTTTGTGAATTGAGCCTAAATCCAGCATTAATGAGAGTCAGTTAATTAAAGAATACGAAAGTGAGTAATTTATAGTTTTAGGCTTTTTTCTCATTTACTTGTAAAAATGTATTTAAAACAGAAAAGCTATTTTATTGTGCAGTGTTAATAAAAAAAGTGGCCTCTCTATTTTAATCCATGGCCCAATAGTCTAATCTGTGGCAAAATTGTTTATAACTGCCAAATATAATTTAGATGCATCTTCTTGTTTGATGCCAGTTTTAGACGTTTCTGAGTTCTACCTGTCATTCTTTACAGTTGCATTTTATCTGCAGCTGCTTTACTTCTGACTTAAAGTTTACTTCCTTCTGACCGGCACTTTACCTCCTTCACATCTACAGACGGCCTTCTGCTGACCTTCTTCAGGTGAGCAGTTGACCTACTTCAGACCAGCATTTGACCTCCTTCAGACCAACAGTTGACTTCCTTCTGGCCTGCAGTTGAGCTCCTTCAAACCCACAGCTGATTGCCTTCTGACCTTCCATTAAACTTCTTCAGACAAGCAGTTGACCTCCTTCAGAACAGCAGTTGACCTCCTAAGGTGCATGAAGCTGCTTCAGATTGCTTTTGCATCCCCCTTGACTTGTATGGAGGGAAACACAGTTCTAACATGAACAAAGGACCTTCAAGCATCATTGGGGTTGATTTACTAAAACTGGAGAGTGCAAAATCTGGTGAAGCTCTGCATAGAAACCAATCAGCTTCCAGGTTTTATTGTCAAAGCTTAATTGAACTAGCTGAAGTAAGAAGCCGATTGGCTACCATGCACAGCTGCACCAGATTTTGCACTCTCCAGTTTTAGTAAATCAACTCCAATGTGCATTTATGACTTAAAGATTCTACTGTAGTAAAACATTTAAATTAATCAAAAAACCTAAAAATGACCCTAGTGTCTACCTTGGAATGGTTTACTGCAACTTTAAAGATTTAAAAAGTGTATGTAGTTTGCAGATTAAGCATGGAGTACCTCAAGCTTCAAGAATATTATGGGATGTTTTACTCACTGCAAAACACTTTGCAGATGGGGGGGGATCTCTCTAATGGCACTTTTCCACTGCATGGAACCGAACGGTTCGGCTCACTTTTGTGCTTTTCCACTGCTGGTACCGCATGGTACAGTGTTGGAACGGTTCGGCGGCGCTTTTCCACTGCATGGAACCGAACAGTACGGCTCTCAAAAACAGTACCTACTCGATTGTGGTTCCAACAGGTACCATAACCATTACCATATCCCACAATCCTTTGCATGCAGTCACTACTAGCCACTGATTGGTCAGAGAATCACACCCACCCCGTTGTTATCCCACCCACTTAACTTTAGTACTACTTTAGTGGAAAAGCAAACCATACCGCACCGAACCGCTCCGACACCGTACCATGCGGTACCAGCAGTGGAAAAGAAAACCGGGCCAAGCAGGGCCGAGTAGAGCTGAGCCGGTACTTGCAGTGGAAAAGTGCCATAATGAAGAACTCCAGGTTTTACACATCCTGGGCGTGAGGAACTAAATTAACACTCACTCTGTTGCCCCAATCCAGAGGTTTTCAGCTTTAACATTTGGCAGCAGTGACATTTCTGCTCACAGTGAACTGCCCTGCAGGCAGCCAGATATAGTTGTGAGTCTTATATGATTGTGTAAGAGTTTATTTGGCAATCAGATGAATGCATTGCAGTGAGCAGTCAACAAAATCATGCCAGGTGACAAACTTTACACCTCAAGATCTCTTCATAAGGAGGGCGCCCTACCTCACCCTATGTAAAGAGATCTTCTCAACCTGGAGCTCTTCCATAACCTATCACCTAGAAGAGCGTTCTGTCAGTCTTGTCACTAGCTTTTTGGGATTTCTGTGTCACAGAAAATTCCTTAAGGCTCCGTTCCCATTTTGGCATTCCGTATTGCCGTGATTCAGGATCGCATTCAGAATCGCGTGATTCTGCCCACGATCCGGAATGCCAAGCTGTGAAGGGAGCCTTTAAGTACAAAATACAAAATGCTTGTGAAGGATTTACTGAAAAGTCAGGTGGTTTTTAATCAGACAGGCGGAGAGAAGTCCAAGAGGAGAGTACTTGCTGTGTTATGAAGTAGGTCGGCTTGGAAGGTAGTGCGGATATGCTTCCACCACATGATCTTTCCCAAATACATTTGATATGTTTAATACTGATTTATATTAAAGCTAAGTTTTTTTGTGGATTTCTTAGTGAATGTAATCATTTAGCATACTATATCCCACCCCGATAGTGTTTAGCAATAGGAGAACATGGAGGAGGAGGAGGAGGGAGGGGGTTATCATTTACTACTGTGTATATACCCACATGTATGACTCTATAGTCACATGGGCTGCACAGATAAGAAAAGGGAGGAAGTGAAGAGCTTAGAACTGGGCATGCTCAGTAGAGGACACCAGCTGGTCTACACAATCTCAGCCTGCAATGGGGGAACAAGGAAGATGGGAGGGACAGCTGAAGGCAGTTACCTAGATATATTTAACTCTACACCAAACAAATGCTTCAGTGGCTTTGTGAGTATGAATATTAAAATATATAGCATGTGATGGGAGTTTTTCATAGTCTGGGTTTAATGACACTTTAATGCTGGACAATGTCAGTAGGATCCTGGTTGCGTGATTCTTTGCTAAAAAGACATTTAGCCAATATGAATTTTTTATTTTCTCATCTATTTATCTCAGCAGGACTGTTAACAAAGCTTTATGTTAATATGTTTTCTTCACTTTTATTTTATAACCTTCAACATTTAAAGACCAATCCCATATATACACTGCTCAAAAAAATGAAAGGAACACTTTGAAAACACATCAGATCTCAACGGGGAAAAATATTATGCTGGATATCTATACTGATATGGAATGGGTATTGTATTAGGAATGAAAGGATGCCACATCGTTTAATGGAAATGAAAATTATCAACCTAGGGCTGAATTCAAAGACACCCCGAAAATCAAAGTGAAAAAATTATGCTCCAGCCTAGTCAATTTTTCTGAAATTTCATTGCAGCAACTCAGAATGGTACTCAGTAGTTTGTATGCATGCCTAACAACATCGGTGCATGCTCCTAATGAGACGACAGATGGTGTCCTGGGGTATTTCCTCCCAGATCTGGACAAGGGCATCACTGAACAGACTAAGGTGCAACCTGGCAGCGTCGGATTGACCAAAACAATAATGTTCCAGGGTGTTTATATCGGATTTAGGTCAGGCGAGCGTGGGGGGCCATTCAATAGTATTAATTCCTTCATCCTCCAAGAACTGGCTGCATACTCTCACCACATGAGGCCGGGCATTGTTGTACACCAGGAGAAACCCAGGACCCAATGCACCAGCGTTTCTAATAGTTTGGTCAGAGACATTCACACCAGTGACCTGCTGGAGGTCATTTTGTAGGGCTCTGGCAGGGCTCATCCAGTTTCTCTTTACACAAAGGATCAGATACCAGTCCTGCTGAAGGGTTAAGGACATTCTACAACCCTGTCCAGCTCTCCTAGAGTAACTGAGTGTCTTCTGGAATCTCCTCCATGCTCGAGGCTGTGCTGGGAGACACAGCAAATCTTTTTGGCAATGGCACATATTGATGTGCCATCCTTGAGGAGCTGGACTGCCTGTGCAACCTCTATAGGGTCCAGGTATTGCCTAATGCTACAAGTAGTGACACTGACCCTAGCCAAATGCAAAACTTTTGAAAAAAAAGTGAAAAAAGATGAGTAGGGAAAAAAAATATCAGTGACCTCTGCCTGTAAAACCATTTCTGTTTTGGGGGGGGGGTCTCATTGTTGCCCATCTAGTGCACCTTTTGTTGATTTCATTAACACCAAAGCAGCTGAAACTGATTAACAACCCCCTCTGCTACTTAACTAACCAGATCAATATCCCAGGAATTGAACTGACTTGATGCTATATTCTGAAAAAGTGTTCCTTTCATTTTTTTGAGCAGCGTATATATATATATATATATATACAGTATATATATACAGTATCCCACAAAAATGAGTACACCCCTCACATTTTTGTAAATATTTTATTATATCTTTTCATGTGACAACACTGAAGAAATGACACTTTGCTACAAGTAAAGTAGTGAGTGTAAAGCTTGTACAACAAGTTATTTTGAGGGGACAGCAAATTTACACTAACACACAGCCATTAATGTCTAAACCGCTAGTAACAAAAGAGAGTACACCCCTAATGTTGCCACCATCATTTTCCAGCACTGCCTTAACCCTCTTGGGCAGCGAGGTTACCAGAGTTTCACAGGTTGCCACTGGAGTCCTCCTCCACTCCTCCATGACGGCATCAGAGCTTTGCGCTCATCCACCTTCAGTTTGGGGATGCCCCACAGATGCTCAATAGGATTTAGGTTTGAAGACATGCTTGGCCAGTCCATCGCCTTTACCCTCAGCTTCTTTAGCAAGGCAGTGGTCTTCTTGGATTTGTGTTTGGGGTCGTTATCATGTTGAAATACTGCTCTGCCTCAGTATGTCACAGTACATGCTGACATTCATGGTTCCCTCAATGAACTGTAGCTCCCCAGTGCCGGCAGCACTCATGAGACCCCTGACCATGACTCTTCCACCACCATGCTTGACTGTAGGCAAGACACACTTGTCTTTGTACTCCTCACCTGGATGCCACCACACACGCTTGATACCATCTGAACCAAATAAGTTTATCTTGGTCTCATCAGACCACAGGACATGGTTCCAGTAATCCATGTCCTTAGTCTGCTTGTCTTCAGCAAGCTGTTTTCGGGCTTACTTGTGCATCATCCTTAGAAGAGGCTTCTTTCTGGGACGGCAGTCATGCAGACCACTTTGATGCAGTGTGCGGCGTATGGATAGAGCACTGACAGGCTGACTCCCCACCCCCTCAACCTCTGCACCAATGCTGGCAGCACTCATTCGACTATTTCCTAAAGACAATCTCTGGGTATGACGCTGAGCACGTGCACTCAACTTCTTTGGTCGACCATGGCGAGGCATGTTTTGAGTGAAACTTGTCCTGTTAAACTGCTTTATGGTCTTGGCCACCATGCTGCAGCTCAGTTTCAGGGTCTTGGTAATCTTCTTATAGCCTAGGCCATCTTTATGTAGAGCAACAATTCTTTTTTTCAGATCCTCAGAGAGTTCTTTGCATTAGGTGTTGAACTTCCAGTGACCAGTATGAGAGATTGAGAGTGATAACACCATTCACACCTGAGACCTTGCAACACTAACAAGTCACAAGACAACGGGGAAGGAAAATGGCTAATTGAGCCCAAATGGGACATTTTCACTTAGTAGTGTACTCACTTTTGTTGCCAGCGGTTTAGACATTAATGGCTGTGTGTTGAGTTATTTTGAGGGGACAGCAAATTTACACTGTTATACAAGCTGTACACTCACTACTTTACAATGTAGCAAATTATAATTTCTTCAGTGTTGTCACCTGAAAAGATATAATAAAATATTTACAAAAATGTGAGGGGTGTACGCACTTTTGTGAGATACTGTATATATGTGTATATATATATATATATATATATATATATACCCATATACACACACATACATACACACACACATATATATATACTATATAGTGGGGAAGAGACACAACTTCTGGCAGGCTTATTTCTTTCTGTAATTCCTCTAGGGGGATTTTCTCTTACCTCCAAACCCTGTGGTGACTACAGAAGAATGGGACAGGAGTAGTCATGAAAACATTGTTAGGGGTTCTAACCCTTCCTCACCCTACTTAATGTTAATTTGTTTTGGTCACTACTGGAGAGTTTTGCCTTCACTTCAACCTGAGGTCCTAAATCTTCCCTGCTCTATTCAAAATTATATTAAAGCATTCTGGCAGAAGGTGGGCTACTTATATGTTTACATTTCCAATAAAATTATTAAATTAGATCTGCACTAATTATTTTTCTAAAATTGTTGCAAATGTAATGAAAAATTGTCATTCATGTAAAGTGGTATTTTCTCATGTACCGCTGTGCTGTCTTTTACATCCCTGTAGTGTGTAAAGAATGAAAATACGGTTTACCCCATACAATGCTGAAGACATACTGAAAATCCTAACAGGACAATCTGTATATGTTACACTACAACACGGGGTTCTCCAACTGTGTATCCAGATTTAGACAAATCACAGTCTTTTCATATTTAATTGACTCTCAAAGGATGATTTGTAGAACCTGACAAAAGCATATGCAAATGTGTAGCTCTGATCACACAAAGCATATCAGTGCTATTTATCTCATTTAAAATAATAGGATCTGCATAATAGGGGAAAAGGGGAGAAAAAAAGGTTGTTAATTGAGGGGATTGTGGTCAAAGTGGTTTCTACATATTTAAGAGTAGGGTTGTCCAAATGGTGGGCATGATCTGGGTGGGATCACTCCAAAAGTGGGTGTGATCTGTGCAGGACTGCTTGTAAGTTGGTCATATAACGTGATGGGGTGGACTGTGGTTGGTGGTGACAGTGTCCTGGGGATGAATACATTGGTAAGTATGCATTCTCATAGACATCGGTCATGAAATAACTGAGGGCCCATTTACATTATGAGGTATATTTATAAAAAAATCTGCATAGCAACTCGCCCAGTAAAGGTGCATGTACATTCACTCTGTGTGAATGGTGCAAAAAGCAAGTGTTATTAGACTATTACCTGTATTGGACAAATGTTTTTTAAGTGATTTAAAATGGAAAAAAACATGCATTTGGCCAAAATGCTTTGGTAAGCATAATTTCCTATGATACTTTGCACCATCTAAAAGCCAAATGCAGTATTTTCTATTTTAAATCAATGTATACAAATGTGAAAAAAAAGCCTGTGCTATCCCTGTGTATTACAGTGCCTTGAGAAAGTATTCGGCCCCCTTGAACTTTTAGACCTTTTGCCACATTTCAGGCTTCAAACATAAAGATATAAAACTGTAATTTTTTGTGAAGAATCAACAACAAGTGGGACACAATCATGAAGTGGAACGAAATTTATTGGATATTTCAAACTTTTTTAACAAATAAAAAACGGAAAAATTGGGCGTGCAAAATTATTCAGTCCCCTTAAGTTAATACTTTGTAGCGCCACCTTTTGCTGTGATTACAGTTGTAAGTCGCTTGAGGTATGTCTCTATCAGTTTTGCACATCGAGAGACTGAATTTTTTGCCCATTCCTCCTTGCAAAACAGCTGGAGCTCAGTGAGGTTGGATGGAGAGCGTTTGTGAACAGCAGTTTTCAGTTCTTTCCACAGATTCTCAATTGGATTCAGGTCTGGACTTTGACTTGGCCATTGTAACACCTGGATATGTTTATTTGTGAACCATTCCATTGTAGATTTTGCTTTATGTTTTGGATCATTGTCTTGTTGGAAGACAAATCTCCATCCCAGTCTCAGGTCTTTTGCAGACTTCATCAGGTTTTCTTCCAGAATGGTCCTGTATTTGGCTCCATCCATCTTCCCATCAATTTTAACCATCTTCCCTGTCCCTGCTAAAGAAAAGCAGACGAGAGCACCTTCTTCCACATGTTTGGTGTATCTCCCAGGTGGCTTGTGGCAAACTTTACTGACACTTTTTATGGATATCTTTAAGAAATGGCTTTCTTCTTGCCACTCTTCCATAAAGGTCAGATTTGTGCAGTATATGACTGATTGTTGTCCTATGGACAGAGTCTCCCACCTCAGCTGTAGATCTCTGCAGTTCATCCAGAGTGATCATGGGCCTCTTGGCTGCATCTCTGATCAGTCTTCTCCTTATATGAGCTGAAAGTTTTGAGGGACGGCCAGGTCTTCGTAGATTTGCAGTGGTCTAATACTCCTTCCATTTCAATATTATCGCTTGCACAGTGCTCCTTGGGATGTTTAAAGCTTGGGAAATCTTTTTGTATCCAAATCCGGCTTTAAACTTCTCCACAACAGTATCTCAGACCTGCCTGGTGTGTTCCTTGTTCTTCATGATGCTCCCTGCGCTTTAAACGGACCTCTGAGACTATCACAGTGCAGGTGCATTTATACGGAGACTTGATTACACACAGGTGGATTCTATTTATCATCATTAGTCATTTAGGTCAACATTGGATCATTCAGAGATCCTCACTGAACTTCTGGAGAGAGTTTGCTGCACTGAAAGTAAAGGGGCTGAATAATTTTGCACGCCCAATTTTTCAGTTTATTTGTTAACAAAGTTTGAAATATCCAATAAATTTCGTTCCACTTCATGATTGTGTCCCACTTGTTGTTGATTCTTCACAAAAAATTACAGTTTTATATCTTTATTTTTGAAGACTGAAATGTGGCAAAAGGTTGCAAAGTTCAAGAGGGCCGAATACTTTCGCAAGGCACTGTATATATGGTCATACAAAAGAGTGCAGCGCTCTCCTTAAATAAAATGCATTCAAATTATAGTGCATAAATAAATATCTGAAAACAGTGTAAAAATCATCTATGTATAATAAATTAATTAATAACGTGAGTCCAACTTTTCTTTAAGATATATATACAATCCTTCAATGTCCATGAAAAAAGGGGTGCAGTCCCGTACACCAGAAACTCTTCAGTAATTGTCTCTGATGACCACAGTCCTCTTCCCCCCACCTATGGGTGTCTTCTCACCTGCTTGAATGGACCTCAGTAAATAAAGGAGGTCTATATGCACTTTGCAGTGTTATAAGTGGCACCGCTCCCTCTTGCCGTACACTCCAAATCTGTGGCTCTCAGCAGCTCTCAGCAGCTCTCAGCGTGGAATCAATCATATAGGAGGCAAGAAGAAAGAACCATAGTGAAAATCGCTAATAAAAAGCATTGATTTCCATATAAAAATCCACTCACATTTCAGAAGTAAAAACCAAGCATTTCACAATACAATCCTCTGCATACACAGCGCTACCTAGTCCCAGCGTAATTACGTCACCGCCCACCTCACGCGTAGTGCCCAATGGGCTTTCTCAAAGGTTCAGGGCACTACGCATGAGGTGGGCGGTGACGTAATCACGCTGGGACTAGGTAGCGCTGTGTATGCAGAGGATTGTTTTGTGAAATGATCGTTTTTTACTTCTGAAATGTGAGTGGATTTTTTTACTAGCGATTTTCACTATGGTTCTTTCTTCTTGCCTCCTATATGATTGATTCCACGCTGAGAGCTGCTGAGAGTCACAGATTTGGAGTGTACGGCAAGAGGGAGCGGTGCCACTTATAACACTGCAAAAAGTGCATATAGACCTCCTTTAATTACTGAGGTCCATTCAAGCAGGTGAGAAGATACCCATAGGTGGGTTGAGGAGACACCCATAGGTGGGGGGAAGAGCACTGTGGTCATCAGAGACAATTACTGAAGAGTTTCTGGTGTATGGAACTGCACCCCTTTTTTACACGGACATTGAATCATTTATAGATGGATTGTATATATATTTAAAAGAAAAGATGGACTTGTTATTAATTAATTTATTATACATAGATGATTTTTACACTGTTTTCAGATATTTATTTATGCACTATAATTTGAATGCACTTTATTTAAGGAGAGCGCTGCACTCTTTTGTGTGACTATATTTTAAATCAATGAAAAACATTTGTCTAGGTCTGCTTCCGGAGCTTGGAACGCTTTGATCTGGCTTCCGTGAGATTAGTATGTGTCCCGCCTTCTCCATTAAAATAAATGTAGCATCTGCGCCGTTTGGCCACATCCCTGACGACATCAGCGTATGATGAAACGCATTGTCCCTGTCCCCATTGGAGAGATGTTATGCTGAAATTTGTATTTGTCCCTGTCCCTATTGGAGAGGTTTTCTACTAAAAGTTTGTTTTTCTGCCTGCCCCATTGGAAATATAGTTTACTAAAAATGTGTTTTTTGCCCCGTCCCCATTGGAGAGATATTCTACTAAAAATGTGGTTTTGTTCTGTTCCCATTGGAGAGATATTCTACTAAATATTCGTTTTTTTTCCCTGCCCCCTTTGGAGAGATGTTACGCTAAATAAATGTGTTTTTGTCCCTGTCCCTATTGAGAGATTTTCTACTAAAAGTTTGTTTTTCTGCCTGTCCCCATTGGAAAGATATTCTACTAAAAACGTGCTTTTGTCCCTGTCCCTTTTAGAGAGATATTCTGCTAAAAATGTGTTTTTGTCCCTGTCCCCATTGGAGAGATATTCTGCTAAAAAATTGTTTTTGTCCATGCCCCCATTAAAGAGATATTCTGCTAAAAATGTGTTTTTATCCCTGTCCCCATTGGAGAGATATTCTACTAAAAATGTGTTTTTTGTCCCTGTTGCCATTCGTTAGATTAGCCATTGCTTCCTTTCCTGGCAAGAGATGCAAGAAAATCCCCCCATCAGGGACACAGACAGTAAAAATATAACTGAAGCTCTAACCTTACCCTATCCCATCCCAAAGTAAAATGTTTTGGCCCTGTGCACACCATTCGATGGTAAATTTACAAAACCTAGATTAAAATGTTCCTTTTAATCTAAATCACTCTAACCTAAAAGGTTGATCTCTTTTTTCCCTCTCCCTTTATATACACTATATTACATTGGGACACCTGCGTTTACACCCACATAACCTTTAAAGGCATTCTTCTCTTAGTCCGTAGGGTTCAATATTTAGTTGGCCCACCCTTTACAATTGTAACAGCTTCAACTCTTCTGGGAAGGCTGTCCACAAGGTTTATGAGTGTGTCTATGGGAATGTTTGACCATTCTTCCAGAAGCGCATTTGTGTGGTCAGGCACTGATGAGAAGGCCTGGCTCGCAGTCTCAACTCTAATTCATCCCAAAGGTGTTCTATCAGGTTGAGGTCAGGATTCTGTGCAGGCCAGTCACGTTTCTCCACCCTAAACTCGCTCATCCATGTTTTTTTGGACCTTGCTTTGTGCACTAATCCAAATCCTTTGGTGAAGGGGGGATTGTGGTGTGGGGTCGTTTTTCAGGGGTTGGGCTTGGCCCCTTAGTTCCAGTGAAGGGAACTCTTAAGGCGTCAGCATACCAAGACATTTTGGACAATTTCATACTCCCAACTTTGTGGGAACAGTTTGGGGATGGCCCCTTCCTGTTCCAATATGACTGCACACCAGTGCACAAAGCAAGGTCGTATAAAGACATGGATGAATGAGTTTGGGGTGGAGGAACTTGACTGGCCTGCACAGAGTCCTGACCTCAACCCGTTCAAACACCTTTGGGATGAATTAGAGCACAGACTGCGAGCCAGGCCTTCTCTCCAACATTAGTGCCTGACTTTACTAACGTACTTCTAGAAGAATGGTCAAACATTCCCATAGACACACTCCTAAACCTTATGAACAGCCTTCCCAGAAGAGTTAAAGCTGTTATAGCTGCAAAGGGTGGGCTAACTAAATATTGAACCCTACGGACCAAGACTGGGATGCATTAAAGTTCATGTGTATGTAAAGGCAGGTGTCCCAATACTTTTGGTAATATAGTGTATTTTTTCCTAGAACCCTTACTTCTGGTAATTTAATTTGGGAAATGTAAATGTCTCTTCCAGTGCAGTGCATTGCAACTTCCATGGTGTAGCTAGGAAGACCTTGTAGTTCAAGTTTAACTAAAGGCAACACTTTTTTTCAGTTTTGGATAAAGTGGAGAGGGATTAGAACACTTGTCAGGTTTGTATTACTGCCTGTGTCCCTATTAGGGAGATGCACCCCATCCATTTGTCCTGGTGTCCGTTATCACCAAAACTACAAGGGATTTCCCTCACTTTTGGGGATTTCCCTCACTTTTGGGGATTTCCCTCACTTTTGGAAATTTCCTCTTACTTTCTGTTGTGGCTATGAGACAGAAAGTGAAGGGAAATATTCCCAATGGGACACAAAGGGCAAAAAACCTGACAAGGGTTTTCACCCTTCCCTACTTTATTCAAAATGAATAAAAAAGTATTTTCTTCAACGTTAAAGGCAAACATAATTTTTGTAAATTTTTCGAAAGCATATAGAAGGATTAGACGATTCCCAGGTTTTAATTTCTGTGTCCAAAATTACAAATTTGTCACCTGAGCAAAATGTGAAGGAACATTCCTAAATTGAGATGGCAACTCTCTATGGTTTGTTCATTCTTTTGGGGAGATTTCCTCTTATTTCCTGTTGTGTCTACATGACAGGAAGTGAAGGGAAATGTATCCAGTGGGACACATACAGTAATAAATAACTGTGCTTTTAAACTTTATTACCCCCCTATTGAAAACTAAAAGAAAAATCTTGCCACATTAAAGTGAAATTGTACCCATAACAACTTGATAAAAAAGAATGTTCTTTGGTAAGGAACATATATTCCACATTAATAATTATGCTACCAAAATGAATGTGTGCTGTAAATTCCCTCCAGCATTGCTCCTGTTTCTTCTTGCTGGAGGCTGCCATTTTGCTGAAGCCCAGAGCCCCCGAACAGCAGTCAATTTTTAGGCTATCAGCAGATCAGCCTCTAGTAGTTCTCATTTTTAGCACAATGCCAAAAATGGCGAGCAGGGTGAGACAGTGCATTACTGGATTTGAAACAGGATAGGCACTTATTTTTAATGTTTTACATAGCTATAACAGCAAAAGGGGCCACATTCTGAAGTGATCTAGCAGATTTTCATTTTCTAACTAAATTTCAACTTTAAATAAAACTAGATATTTTTAACAGTCAGCTTCACCTGGAAGTGATGCTTCAAGGTTGCTTGTGCATTGAATCAAGTGTTTGCTTCTCATACTTTTAAGGCTGAGCTTGCAAGTATCCCCAAATGAATTGTCTAACAGCATGGACATTACCTCAACACTTCATAGTCCCGATATGTGCCTGCTGTACCATGTACTTGTACTCCTGTTCTCTTTGTATTGCTTCCTTTATGTGAAATCCCTGGTGTCCCTTCCAGTCCCCTTGTTTTCCTATTAAAAACTGACCACACTAAACAGGATAGTACGACGTGGTCAGTTCTCTAGCTGTGCTGGGAGCTCAGTGTACTCTCCTCCAATGATCAGACTTGTCCTGACACGCCCCCGCTGCACAGCCTTTAACTGGGAAGATCAGTGTACTGCTTCTTCTCCCCCCAGCTCTTATGCAGCTGAGAACAAAGGGAATGTGAACATTTATAAAAAGGGAAAAAAGGTATTTATAATATAATGTTTTTTTGTTTTTTTTATATCTATACAAAAATATTTTGCCTTTCATTTCTATTTTAAACTGAATAGGTTGTTTTACAAGGTGATAATTTACAATCACTTTAAATGTTGAGGGCACTATTCCACCCATGGATGTTCCCAATGAATAAATGTTGAGGGAACTATTCCACCCTTGGATGTTTCTAATGAATAAATGTTGAGGACACTATTCCACTAATGGATGTTTCTAATGAATAAATGTTGAGGGCACTATTGCACCCTTGGATGTTTCTAATGAATAAATGTTGAGGGCACTATTCCACCCATGGATGTTTCTAATGAATAAATGTTAAGGGCACTATTCCACCCTTGGATGTTTCTAATGAATAAATGTTGAGAGCACTATTCCACCCTTGGATGTTTCGAATGAATAAATGTTGAGGGCACTATTCCACCCTTGGATGTTTCTAATGAATAAATGTTGAGGGCACTATTCCACCCTTGGATGTTTCTAATGAATAAATGTTGAGGGCACTATTCCACCCATGGATGTTTCTAATGAATAAATGTTGAGGGCACTATTCCACCCTTGGATGTTTCTAATGAATAAATGTTGAGGGCACTATTCCACCCTTGTTTCTAATGAATAAATGTTGAGGACACTATTCCACCCATGGATGTTTCCAATGAATAAATGTTGAGGGCCCTATTCCACCCTTGGATGTTTCTAATGAATAAATGTTGAGGGCACTATTCTACCCTTGGATGTTTCTAATGAATAAATGTTGAGGGCACTATTCCACCCTTGGATGTTTCTAATGAATAAATGTTGAGGGCACTATTCCACCCATGGATGTTCCTAATGAATAAATGTTGAGGGCACTATTCCACCCTTGGATGTTTCTAATGAATAAATGTTGAGGGCCCTATTCCACCCTTGGATGTTTCTAATGAATAAATGTTGAGGGCACTATTCTACCCTTGGATGTTTCGAATGAATAAATGTTGACGACACTATTCAACCCTTGGATGTTTCTAATGAATAAATGTTGAGGGCACTATTCTACCCTTGGATGTTTCTAATGAATAAATGTTGAGGGCACTATTCCACCCATGGATGTTTCCAATGAATAAATGTTGAGGGCACTATTCCACCCATGGATGTTTCCAATGAATAAATGTTGAGGGCACTATTCCACCCATGGATGTTTCTAATGAATAAATGTTGAGGGCACTATTCCACCCATGGATGTTTCCAATGAATACATGTTGAGGGCACTATTCCACCCATGGATGTTTCTAATGAATAAATGTTGAGGACACTATTCCACCTATGGATGTTTCTAATGAATATCAAACAAATAAAGGGGCTGCTACTATAAGAAGGTGACACTTTTGTTATGGCCAAGTGGGGAGGGGAAGAGACAGGTGAGGAAATCTCGCCACAGATAGAAGCCAGGAGATGATCCTATTTATTGATGTCTACTCATACCGGCAGAATCATTTTTGGGTAAGCTTCAGATTGGCCACAGTTGATGATTTATAACCTAGCATAATATAAATTGTGTAATCAAAGCTGTTCCTCTAGCTTAGTACATGTTCATGCTCCATGCAGATTTGACAAATAGAGAGCAAACTGAGAAAAACTGACATATGTCATGACTGCTATCAAGCTAAACGCAAAATAAACGGAACAATGAATGGCACACTACAACACAAACAACACAAAAACAATGGACGACAGATGAGGACGGACATAACATGAAAGTGAAAGGGAAAAAAGAAAAACAACTTTTCTGTGCAAACAGACCCAATTTTGTTTTTAAGAATGATTGTTTGTAGTTTGTCATGTTCTTTAATTCTTGAACCCGTTGACCCGGCCAATTCAACCTCAGTGGTTATAAAATGTGGTGAATAAATAAGATATCACATTCTAGATTACACAAACAAAAATACAATTCTCTGTGCCTGACAATTTTTTTTATTCTTGCCCTGCCGAGGGTGGCAATACAAGAATGAAATGGGGTTATTTTCTAATTTTTCTTTTTTTATATATATATATATTTTTTCTTTCAGTTTTGTTTTTCTTTTCTGCACCTTAAGAAATACTACAGTGTCTAGAAAACAGACTGGAGCTCATTCAAAGACAGCAGTTACGAGTCCCAACTGCCAAAGAGGTGGCTTGTCATTGGCCGGTGGCCCCTGACTACCCTGCAGTCTTCAAATAAACCCCATCTGCCTGGTCGTTAAAAAAATGTTTTAAATTCAATGAGTGACAGAGAGCAAACGAAGACCAAATGAGCAGATCAAAATGCAGGCTTCCACAACGTCAGTACCTTGTCGCTATGGCTATGCTCCTCATTAAGGGTGGTGCTACTACACGTGTCTACCCCAGAGTCTTTAATCTGAGGCTCAGACCATTCCAAATCCTCTTCCAATGAGTGGGCTCCAAAGCACACCATTCTCTTTTGTCTTTCAGACAAGGTGTTAGAATCCGACAAAACTGCCTGCTCACTAGTTTTTCTTTTTCCCCTTTGACTGTCCCCTACAAGTGTGGGATAAAAAAAAAGGATATATATAGATATATATATATATATATAGATCTATATATATATATATATATATATATATATATATATATATATATATATATATATATATATATGTATATATATATAAAAAGGAAAAGAAAACATGCATAGGTATAAATAAAAACAAAGGGAGGTGTGGATGGTAAAGGAAACTGGATGTTACGGCCCCGCATGTCTCACCAAAGACATTGGGGATGCCTCACTGCTGTGCCAAGAGGTGTGCTCCATCCAATACTCCATGTCACCTGTGTGGATCAGACAGAGAAGACAGTGCAGAGAGGGAGAGATGAGGATAGAAGAGACAAAGACATAACATGGCAGTTAATCATTATGGTATATTCTCGCAGTGGGCCTCATTTATCAAAATACCTATGGATCTATACTTTTAAGTCCTATCAAATTTGTGGTGAAGCTGCAGTTGTGAAATTCTTATTTTTGTTGTAGGGCACTCCATTTTATGGTCACTGGTCACATGGTCTCTGCCAAAAGGAACACAGGGGAATGCCATTCACTTGTCACATGGTCTTTGCCAAAAGGAACATAAGGGAATGCCACTCACTGGTAACATGGTCTTTGCCAAAAGGAACACAAGGGAATGCCACTCACTGGTAACATGGTCTTTGCCAAAAGGAACACAGGGGAATGCCACTCACTGGTCAGGTGGTCTCTGTCAAAAGGATGCAGAAGAATTACATTCACTGGTCATATGGTATTTACCAAAGCGACACGGAAGAATGAAATTCACTAGTCACATTGTCTTTGCCCAAAGGAGTCCAGGAAATGAAATTCACTGGTCAAGTTGTCTTTATTAAAGGGACGCAAAAGAATGACATTCACTAGTCATGTCGTCTCTGCCACAAGGAAACAGGGGAATGACATTAACTGGTCACTTTGCCTTTACCAAAGGGACGCAGAAGAATGACATTCACTGGTCACCGGTCTTTGTCAAAGGGACGCAGGGGAATGACTCAATGGTCACATGGTCTCTGCCAAAAGGAAGCAGGGGAATTACATTCAATGGTCACATTTTCTTTACCAAAGGGAGGCAGAAGAATGACAATCACTGGTCACGTGGTCTTTGTCAAAGGGACGCAGGGGAATGACTCTCAATGGTCACGTGGTCTCTGCTGAAAGGACGCAGAGGAATGACATTCACGGGTTATGTCTTTACTAAAGGGACGCAAAAGAATGGCATTCAATGATCACGTGGTCTTTGTCAAAGGGGTGCAGGGGAATTACACTCACTGGTCACATGGTCTCTGCTAAAAGGACGCAGGGAAATGACATTCAATGGTCACATAGTCTTTACCAACGAGACGCAGAAGAATGACATTCACTGGTCAAAATGTCTTTGTCAAAGGGACGCAGGGAAATTACATTCACGGGTCACATAGTCAGGCACACTGGTAAATGACATTCAGTAGGAGACAGCCAATAATCAGCACTGCCTTAGGAGCCCATTCACAATGGTCCAATGTGTTATTTTGTGCATTAATGTGTGTGTAAAGGCAACCCATTTATTTTGAATAGGTTGCCAACACATCACAACAAATATTTTACCAGGCTTGGCACAATTTTTATTTTTGTCATTTTTAACATTTAACACTGCAACGTACAAATGTTAGATTTACATGCTCTGCTGTGTGCTGAAAAACGTGTGCATTGCAGTGCCCTCTCTAGGAGTGTTAGGGTCCCAAGGCACTGCAATGCGCTGCACTTAGCTTTGTGTACTGCAGTCCAGCATGGTGAACTGGGCATTATATCATGTTTTAATGCCACACATTGGTGTGAATGGGCCCTAAAGGTAACCTTTCCTAAGTGAGACATGGAGGCTGTCATTGCTACTTCCTATTCTTCAAATGCTTGTTTCCTGGCTGTCATGTTTGCCCTTTTACATCTATACATTTTATCCATTACTTAGGAACAGATATACAAATTAAGATCATAAACAATAACTCACCCTAGCTCCACCGCACTGTGGGAAGATAAAGAGCTAAGTGTCGGTGCTCAGGCTGAACATCCAAACCAAATGTTATGTGAATAAAGCCAGCACACGAAAAGGCTTCTTCCAAGTAAAATTCTTTATTCCAACATGGATAGCGGTGACAACATGACAACTGCTGATGCGTTTCGGCTTTACGCCTTCCTCATAGCATGCTATGAGGAAGGCGTAAAGCCGAAACGCGTCAGCATTTGTCATGTTGTCACCGCTATCCATGTTGGAATAAAGAATTTTACTTGGAAGAAGCCTTTTCATGTGCCGGCTTTATTCATATTCAAATAAAGATGCCTGACTTTACAGATTTGCATACTTGTTCCAGATCAGTGACTAAAACCTTATTGCTGAACCTAGTCAGTTCACTGGCCTTACAACCAGAATCCTCATAAGAGCAATGGGCAGTCGTCCTGTGTCCTAACTGTGATACACCCCATCTGCAGAGACCACATGACAAATGCCACAGGAAGCCCTGTGCCAGTCACAGCTTTCACTGTCTGAACCTTGCTGTGACACTAACGTTGGCTGGTCTTAAAGTATAGGTCTGCTTTAATAACAAATGTCCCTACTGCCCCACAACAATAGCCATATTCAAAGTTTCATCTGCATTTTATAGCACGTGTTTGAATTTGAAGGATTGCTGTGGAGCAATACAGACAGTTCTTACGAAAACCATTTTGATAAATGAGACAGGATGCCCTTTGGTAATAACCATTATAGATAAAAAAAAACCTAGTGGTGTCCACAGCAACCAGTTATAGTTGTGATTCCTTCACCTGAACTGGGAAAAATGTTTGCTAAGAAAAAAGGTTCTATCTATCTTTGTTTCAACTTTTAGAAACAAGAACTTCTGTGTTGCCCAGGGCAGCCAATAAGATCCCAGGTGGCCCTTATTTTACCAACATAAGGAAAGAACATTCTCAGACAGTAGGGACCAAGCGTTTGTACTGCCTCTCTGACGGCAGATTCAAAGCCCTGGATACAGCTTATTAAAATTTGAAGCCTTGACAATTATTGGTGGCTAATAATATTAAAAAGTCACGCTAAAGATGATCAAACAATGTTCAAATTGTATCAAACTTTAATGAATTGTCCATAAAGTCCATAGAAACAAATTTTAAAAGGTGACTTGTGGAATATCCATATGAATGGGAGGCTTACCAGAAACCAAATAAACACGTGCCAAAAGAGAACACAAATCCTGACGTTTTCACCAAGGACACTCCACAATGGATCTCGTGGTCCAGACCAATCCCCCTCGGTGGCGTGGTTATATGCGGGATAGAAGTGAAAATGCCATAGCGTAAAACCAAACAACAATAGTGGGGTAATAAAAAATGAAGATAGCACTATCTCAAGGTATGAATCACCACAGTGCCAAAAATTACCAAATGAAAAAGAAAGGTGAAAAAATGAATGAAAGTATGCAAGTATGGAAACCTCCACCTACAAATCCAATAGGTACTTCTTACCAAAAGTAGAGATTAAAAAACGTGAATTATGTAAACAGACCCCTCCACCAACAGGACTGCGGCTTACCAGATAGCTATATCCAAAGTGCCCATAGGGAATGTAAAGATCACAAACATACGACTGTATCACCATATGTCCTATATGACCATAACGACCTTACCAGATGATGATAGGTGGCAAGCGAATAGCGATAACTGGCGTATGCCGGGAAACCCTTATGGTTGCGGTGGCTCAGGATACGGTGAATATTTTTAAGAGAAATCACCCTAATTTTGCAGACTCTTTTGTAAATCACTTCCCCATACTTTGGGCGATAAGAGGTGACACGGGGGGGGGGGGGGCAGGTTGGTCCCAGAATGGACTGACAGCAATGCCCGGCAGTGACCTCTCCCGAGCGCTGTTTTCCCTTTGAACAATCAGAATGCGAATGGTCCTGGTGATCGGGGGGTGTCTGAGTGGAGGAGGGGGGGGGGAGCAATCTGGGATCAGACGCTCAGGTCTATAGGGAGGGAAGAGTTGGGTAGATGATGCTTTGGATTCTCCTACTCTTCTTTCCTCTTCCTTTCTCTCCTCCTCTTTCCTCT